>NC_085137.1:353710588-354910588 GCF_035046485.1 Aedes albopictus
GTATTAAGAAAACATTTTCTATCATTCGAGTTAACTTTCAGATCATTACCATTCATCAGAGCCGTTTGCTATGTAAAATGTACGTTTCCTTTCTAAAATACTTACTGTTGGTTTGGTCAAAGGATACAACGGTGTGATTTTCGAAATTGGAAACCTCTGCACCAATTCACCCAAATTCATCAACTCGTTCCATTCGTTCGAATTTGACTAACTCTGAATGTATTGTTTTTATAGCTGAAAAATAACACTTCCAAGTTGCAGTTGAATCTGCGAACGCCACGCGCCAGCTCACTGGTGCGACCCGGTACAACAACAACACCTGCCACGTTGAAAAATTCTGCGCCCGAAATTAACATCCGGAGCAGAGAACTGAACCCTAGCAGTATTACCACAACAAGTTCTAATGTACGTTTAGTTTCATTTCGACTATAACTATCATTTTCTATTTTGTTCGTTCCATTAGTGGTACTAATGTTCGTCCGATAATTTAGTGTTGTTTCTTGTTTTGCTGCCTTGATCAAAATTTTAGTTTCAATGCTCTCAATTAGGTACCAAATTTTGATGCACATAAACAATAATATGCATTACATGTGTTTTGTAGCTATCAGGCGTACAAATGCGGGCACCGAAAGCGGGTTCACGGCTAGGGCTGGTACGACCATCGTCCGGTTACTTTAGCTACAGCTCACAGAAGAAACCCGCGGACTCAGACACCGAATCAATCAATGTAAGTATGTTTTGCAGTTATTTGTTGAATGGTTTTAGGTCCCAGGTTTTTAGCTTAATTCCTTGTAGGAATGATCAGTAGGAGAAAGGAGATATATGAACAAATGCTAGTCCCTTTATCGTGTCTCCCAAGGTTAAACATGCACCATTGTAAAAAAAATCATGAATCAATGTTTTTGATATTCGATACAGTTTTTAAAAACAACATGAATTTAAATAACGAATATATAACAATAATAACACATGAAAATAATAGATGCTTCACGTATAGTTATAACAATTGGCCATTATGCCAAACTTCAGTATGTCAAACGGATTTATCAATCGAGAGTACACTGCCTTTATCGTGCTTATCATGTGCCAGTTGGTGCCGTATCAGTAACATTTTGAATTGTTTCCATAACCACATGCGACAGTTATGCGATTACAAGCAGATAAAGTTTTCACACTTTAACACGATGAAAACATTTCCCGGGTAGAGCTTAATGGCAAAAGAATGGCAAATTTTACCATTAAAACAGAATGTTTGAATGGCAAAATGTGTTATTTGTTTGTTTGAAATAAGAGTTAAAATAACAAAAATAATAACAAAATTTTGGTAGCAGAAAAACTAAAAAATAACTTATTTTGCCATTGTAATAACAAAGTAATGGTAAAGCATGGGGATAAAATTGAAGAACAAAATAAGTTATTATTGAGATATTGATAACAAAATAAGACCCAAATTAACTGTTATCGGTGAATAACAAAATATGACATTCTTGAGTTATTGATAACAGAATAAGAACAAATTTAGCTGTTTATGTGGCGATCAAAATAATGATAGGTTTAGTTGTTCAAATTCAATTTTAAAATAATGGTAGATTCAGTTATTATTTCAAAGTAGCAGAAGAGAGGTAAAATGAGCTATTTCTTTCTTTTTTTTCTTCAATAAAATTTAAGTTCATCAATCAATGTAAAAACAGTTATTTTGTGGAAATTAAAAAACTCAAAACGAAACGAACTTAAAAATCAAATTTACTTTGATGAACGTAGCCACCGTTGCCCCGCGATCTACTCTGGCTTCTCCTATTTAGGAACGTTTGCGCAGCGTAGGGTTGTTAGGGTAGATAGATACGTCGTTTTACAAATTATACTCTTTAATTGTTTGAGTTCTATATTAACATAAATTGATGTGCATCAAATAGAACCCATTGCGAATCAAACACACAGCTGAGAATCCGGATTTGTTTACTTTTGCGAGATACGTCGAATTGAAAAGTTATGCTTGAAATATACAATATAATAGTTAATGGTATATTAAGAGTAAAATATGTTATGGGGCCAAATGTTTATAAATAATTTCTCACAATATCAAAATAATGACAAATTTAGCTAGGAATGTAATATATGTTATTGTTTTGATATTTTATACAATTCATTATAAAAGGTGCTAAGTTGCAAGTTTCACCATGATAGTAATTTTTGTTATTGATGTGTTATTTAGCATTATTCATGAATAACATATCAATGACAAGATTTGCTATTGTTACGCCCAAATCAAAACTAACTCCTAACTTTCATACAGTCCACCATGCATTCATTTGTAATCACACTCACACACATACAGACTCTCATTCAAACCCCATTATTATAAGAACACTCTTTTGTTAGAATAAAGTAGACTTTCACCCCGAACGGACGCAAGTTTTTTGATTCCAGGTCGTCTACCACCGAAATTGTCCCCTCGTGTGCTATTCGGAGGAACATTGGTCCATTCGACCGGATTTACGGAAGGACAATCTCGATGGTTTCCGACCGTTGTTAACGGGACGCGAAAGTAGCCGGAAAAAGTTAAAAATTCGACGCGAGTGCCGTGCACAAGCGATGCGAAACACGCATCGGCGTGTTATCCGTGGACGCCATCTTGGCGAATCGATTGTTCGCGAAACAAAACCGGAGCTGCAGATTGCAGCAAGTGCAAAGATCCAATTCACCGGAATTGGAAGACAAACGCCGGAGAGTGTGGAACACTAAAAGTGAACTGCCCAAGAACGTCGGACTGGAAGAGTTTGCCTCCACACAGACATTAATGAAAGTGACATGAAGCGTACACCGGTTAAAACGAGAAGTGCTTCGAAAAACCACAGTGAAGACACGGATTTGGAAAGTGGACATAATCAGAGCATAGGAAGTGAAGAACGAGATGCAAATCCGTTGTCAGTGAGCAATCAGAAGAAAAAACAAACACTTAAAGAAGAAAAGAAGAAAATGGAAGAAAAAATTCAAATGCTGGCGAAGAAACGTGAAACCGTGCGACGGAAGGTGCAGCGGATTTATGTGGCTACATCGGATCCGGACAATCCAAACAATATGAGCAAGCACTACCTTCAAACGCAAATTGAAATGCTGACACGATGCTACAAGGAATACAACGAGTTCCAGAATGAAATCTACGATTTGATCACCAGCGACGAACGTCAAGCTCAAGAAGAGATGGTGTACATCGAATTCGAGCGGGTTTATGGCATCCTTCTAGCTCGCTTGGCCCAGCAGGTTGAAGATACTCCGAAGGTGAAGCTCCAGCAGGCCTCATCTGCACCTCAGGCGCTAAACCAGGCTGTGCAGCCGAATCTGCCACCATTGAAGGTACCGCTGCCAACTTTCGATGGCTCTTACGAAAATTGGTATGCTTTCCGCAGCATGTTCGAAAACATCATGAACAGGTACAACGCGGAATCGCCAGCCATAAAGCTGTACCACACGCTTTAGTAGGTAAAGCTGCTGGGATAATAGACCAGGACATAATCAACATCAATGATTATGCCGCAGCCTGGAACACCCTTCGCGACAGGTTTGAAGACAAACGGCTAATCGTCAACAAGCACATCGAAGCTATCTTGAGCCTGCCAAAGATGACCAAGGAGAGTGCGATCGATCTTCGTAAACTGATCGATATTTGCAGCAAGAATGTCGATGCCCTCACCAACCTGAACTTACCTGTCGTCGGATTGGGTGAGATGGTGATTTTGAACGTTATCTCATCAAAAATGGATTTCGAAACACGAAAGGCTTGGGAACTGGTTCAGAAACCGGGTCAGCTTCCCCAGTATTCTAACACGATGGATTTCTTGAAGGACAGGTGCAAGGCCTTGGAGAAAATTCAAGTCAGTGTGAAGGCAGCTGGTGAGTCTGTGAAGCAGAATCGACCGGCTGTGAAATCAGAAGTGAAAGCACATTCGCTCGTCACCACAGAAGCACAGTGCTTTCACTGCAGCGGATCGCACCCGATTTGGAAGTGCGACACATTCCAGAAAGCTGGATACAATGCGCAAAAAACCAGCCTCATCAAATCCGGAGCTTGTTTTAATTGCCTTCAGCGAGGGCACACAGCAAGCGACTGCAAATCGACCCACACCTGTAAAAAATGCAGACAGCGTCATCATACGTTGATTCATCGAGAAGAACAACCTGCTACACCACCCAAGGACATGACAAACCAGCAAAAGATCGTTCCGAATTCCGATCCTGCACCAACGACTGCAAGCACCGCGACCACCCTATGTACCATGGTGGAGACTGGGAAGAGCCAGAGCCTTATTGCGACGGCCGTGGTACTCGTCCGTGGCAAAGGTGACTCGAAATTCGCCTGCAGAGCAGTACTCGATTCAGCTTCCCACTCGCACTTCGTAACTGAACAATTCGCCACTCTGCTGGGCCTAAAACGGAAACCCGCATTCTGTGTCATTTCCGGGATCAACGGACAACAAGTGCACATCAAGTTCAAGCTACATACGCAAGTGGAATCAAGGATGAATGATTACGCAACGAAGCCATTGGAACTTCTCGTAGTTCCGAGAATCACTGGAGACCTACCCCTTGCAAAGTTCGATGCGAAGGCTCTTCAAATTCCAGATGCAATCGTATCAGCCGACCCAGCTTTCAATCTTCCAGACACCGTGGACTTGCTGATTGGTTCAGAAGTTTTCTTCAGACTCCTAAGACCCGGTCAACACGATCTTGGGGTTAGTGCTCCTTTTCTCCAAGAAACGCAATTCGGCTGGATCGTGAGTGGCCTTGTTCCGGCGGCTCATACCACGGTAGGAAATAGTTTGACAAGTGTGGTAGAAGAAGACGACCTTAGTAGGATCCTTGCTAAATTCTACGAGGTCGAGACATGCGCCGAATCACCCAAGGAAGAAGAGGATGAAGAGTCATGCCTGGCCCACTTCAGAACGACACACCGAAGAAACCCGGATGGGCGCTACATCGTAAGAATCCCATTCAACGATCTGAAATCCGAGCTAGGCGAGTCCCGACAGATGGCAGAAAAACGTTTTTTGTCACTCGAGCGGCGGTTGGACCGAGAACCGTTGCTAAAGGAACAGTATAAGGCGTTTATTTGTGAGTATGAACATTTGCAGCATTTGCGTGAGATTTCTCTCCCCATGAATGAAGAGCCGGGCGGTGCGTTCTACGTGCCCCACCACTGCGTACTCAAACCGTCAAGTACTACGACAAAGCTGCGTGTAGTATTTGATGGGTCGGCAGAGAGTTCTACAGGGATCTCAATCAACCAGGCACAGTACGTAGGTCCAACTGTCCAGAACGACCTAGTTTCCATCTTGCTCAACTTCCGGTCGTATCGATATGCCGTTAGCGCAGACATCCCCAAAATGTACCGTCAGGTGGCGGTACATCCTGACGATCAACCGTACCAACGAATACTTTGGAGGGAGAACAACAGTGAACCGTTGAAGGTACTACAGTTGACAACAGTAACGTACGGCATGAAGTCTTCTCCATTCTTGGCCACCATGTCGCTGCTACAACTTGTGGAGGATGAGGGACACTCGTTTCCCTTAGCTGCTCGTGCTATTACAAAATCGTGCTACATTGATGACATGCTTCCAGAATTGTTGGAGCTGAAACAGCAATTGATTGATCTTCTAGCCAAGGGTGGATTTAGCATCCACAAGATCTGTTCCAACTCCAGCGAACTACTCGATGAAACTCCAGAGCACCAGCGAGAAACTAGTCTACAGATAGATGATGGAAACATCAACATCCTCACGAAAACCCTGGGAATAGTGTGGGAGCCGCAGAAGGACGTCTTCAGGATTAGCATCCCTTTGCAGCTGAACGAAGGACTCACCAAGCGAAGCATCCTCAGTCAAATTGCCAAAATATTTGACCCCTTAGGATTTCTCGGACCTGTGTTAACTACAGCGAAACTACTGATGCGAGAATTATGGGTGCTTGACATCAAGTGGGACGACACCATTCCGTCGGCTATAGCAGCACGCTGGAAAACTTTTCGTGAAGAACTGAATTCTCTCGATGGCATGGATCTCCCCAGACGGTTCATCGCGGAGGGCGCTGTAATGGTGGAGCTGCATGGGTTTTCCGATGCATCGGATCACGCTTGTGGAGCTTGTGTTTATGCAAGATCTGTTGCCTCGGATGGATCGTCACAGATGGCGCTGATTTGCAGCAAATCCAAAATCTTGCCAAAGAAGAAGAAAGGACAGCCAAAACAGATATCCACACCCCGTGCTGAGTTGGAAGCGGCCTTGTTACTCGCCAATCTTGCTAACAAGGTGAAGTCAGCGCTAGACTACAACTTTGAATCAACAACACTGTGGAGCGACTCGCAGATTGTTCTTGCGTGGATAGCCAAAAGACCAGAGCAACTCTTGGTTTATGTGGCAAATCGTGTGAGGAAGATCAGAGATATCACGGATGTAGCAGATTGGCATTACATTCCTTCGGCGTCCAATCCAGCCGACCTGATCTCAAGGGGACTTACACCGACGCAGATCATAAATCGTGAACTTTGGTGGAACGGGCCACCAACATCAGGCAACACAGAATCACCTCCGCCTCTGAAGGAAGATGATATTCCTGAAACGAAGCAGACATCTTTAGTGGCAACCGTGAAGACTTCTACCCGACTGGCACTCTTTGATCGTATCAGCAGATATTCGATAATTGAACGAGCAATGGCATACGTAGTCAGGTTTACTGATTACATTCGAAGACATAGGAAGGAATTGACGAAGGGTCCGATCACTGTGGACGAGCTTAAACGAGCTAACTTGTTGATAATCCGCCTAGTACAAGCCGAGGGTTTTCAGCATGAATTAGAACTTCTCAACCAGGACCAATCCTCTCGACACCCGCTACGCTGTCTTAGTCCTTTTATCGACATGAACGACGGACTTCTCCGGGTAGGCGGCCGCAATAAGCATGCCATCATCCCTTATGATAGCAAGCACCAAATGTTGCTGCCTGAGAAACATCCGTTCACTGCTACCCTCATTCGACATCTCCACAAGAACAACCATCATCTGGGACAGCGAGGATTGTTAGCAGTAGTACGGCAACGCTTTTGGCCACTGCGAGCGAAAAGTGTCATCAGGAAGATAATACATCACTGCATCCCATGCTTCAAAATGCGACCGTCGAAGGCAACGCAGTTGATGGGTAACCTGCCAGACTACAGGGTTCAACCGGCGCCTATTTTTTCTACAGCAGGCGTCGACTTCGCCGGACCCTTTACTTTCAAATCTTCCACCCAATCCAGAAAGCCAATGTACACCAAAGGCTACGTCTGCGTGTTCGTGTGCATGAGTACACGTTCTTTGCATCTGGAACCAGTGTCGAACTTGACGAGTGAAGCCTTTCTAGCAGCGCTACAACGATTTGTGAGCCGTCGTGGTTTGCCCAACAAGCTGGTATCGGACAATGCCACTAATTTCGAAGGAGCCTGCAATGAATTAGGGCGTCTTGCTGTGCTTTTCAAGGACGAACAATTCCAAAAACGACTCGATCAGTTTTGCACCCAACGAAGCATTGAGTGGTCGTTTATTCCGCCTCGTAGTCCCCACTTTGGTGGGATTTGGGAGGCCGGGGTAAAATCGGTCAAATCACACCTCAAATTGATTCTGAGCACAAGTTGACCTATGAAGAGTTTGCTACCGTGCTTTCCCAAATTGAAGCTGTTTTGAATTCTCGGCCGCTGATGCCATCATCCGACGATCCGAACGACATCACGGCAATCACTCCTGCTCATTTTATCATCGGCCGTGAATTCCAGGCGATACCTGAGCCTTCGTATGACCACATTCCAGTTGGACGACTGTCGCGATTGCAGTTTTTGCAAGACCTGAAACAAAAATTTTGGAAAATTTGGATGACTGATTATTTGCAAGAACTTCAGCGACGACAAAAGGACTACAAGATCACCGAGTTCAAGCCTGGTGCACTCGTACTGATCGTGGACGATAACCTTGCTCCTTTGCAATGGTCGTTGGCACGGATTATCGACACGCACCCTGGTACCGATGGACACACACGTGTTGTAACCCTGAAGACGAAGAATGGAACAACTAAGCGAGCGGTCAAAAAGATATGTTTGCTACCTTTGGATAGCGAAGAGTGATGTTTAGAAATGAAGTCATTTCAAGGCCCCGGGAGGATGTTACGCCCAAATCAAAACTAACTCCTAACTTTCATACAGTCCACCATGCATTCATTTGTAATCACACTCACACACATACAGACTCTCATTCAAACCCCATTATTATAAGAACACTCTTTTGTTAGAATAAAGTAGACTTTCACCCCGAACGGACGCAAGTTTTTTGATTCCAGGTCGTCTACCACCGAAATTGTCCCCTCGTGTGCTATTCGGAGGAACAGCTATGATTGTATATTTTGCTATTGATTTGCCATTTTAAGTTTTTCATAATAACAGAAGAATGGCAAAACGAGATATGATGGCAAAACCAGTTATTATTTTGTCCTTTGTTTGCCATTAGCCTCTACCCGGGTTTGCACCTTACGTTCACTTTTATGTGGAATGCTGTAGTTTTACTAATAGATAAAGTAATGAAACAATTTTCAGATCTTTTGTAACTTCAAAATGTGCCCAATCAACCAGTGATCGCATAGAATGTTGCATAAGATGCTAAAGCGGAGGCGATATACGCACATTTTAAAAGTGCCTAAATTGAGGCATGTACGCATATGGCCTTCACTTTATCATCTTATGCAACATCTTATACGATTACTGGTTGTCTGGGGTGTAAATCGTGTTATATTTTTTTTTAATTAGATACAGCGGTGGACACACAGGTTATACTTCATTTTTTTTCAACTTTTTGTAAACTTATAGGCACATTTAAAAAAATGAAATTGTTTAAAAAAAACCTAAATTACGCCCGCAAACAACTTTTTTTCATCTATAAACAAATAAACGCGTTTGTTGATTAAAACTACTGTAGGTTTTCCACGTACATAGTAATTTTTGTTAATAAAGAATCCATTAAATTTTGAATAGTGATCCCAGTTTCATACATACTTCTTCCTTTCCATTTTTCCCTATCCAGAGTTTATCATCGTCATCAGCTAGCTCTAGAGGAAGCTTGTACCGTGTAGATAGCCAGAATATAGCTAATAATGTACAAAATTACGCGACCCATAGTATTGAAGACATAAGCGGCAGCGCCGGTGTAGTTAACGGTGGAAGTTTAGGGTTGCGGGCCAATCTACCGGTGGAACCCAATCGAACGGCAGTAAATCCGGCCAAGAGCATACCGGCCTCGGGTATCAGCGGTGCGAAGCCATCCGGCTTAAGGCCTCCCTCTAATTTACGTCCACCGACCGCGCGCAGCGGACTCCCCCGACCGACTAGCTACGTGAGACGATAGACTGTGAGTGCTGGTAGTTCTAAGTCAGTTTTGTAAAGATTTTTTTTACCGATCAGTTGTTTAGTATCTTAGCTTGTTCTGAGCCAAATGTATTTTTTACTGGTGGAATGTCTCTTCCTGAAGATGATATTCAAACAGGGTTTATGGCCTTCGTAGTGAATCGTTCGTTTCTTTTCCGATTGTACAAAAATGATGAAAAAGGATAAGTGTCCCGTTGAGTTCCGCGAGAACTAGATTGATATACGATTGAAGCAGTCGAATTGATTCGACCATCACAAACTGGCAATACATCAAGCAGTATTTGTCATTGTGAGTATCACACAATTTGTAATTTCTGCAGTTTCAATGTCAGAGTATTTTGCATTTGCCGTTGTTATACGTTTTGTACAATTGAGTTTATTTTATAAGTTTAGTGTTTCAATTATACCTTTAAGTTCTTTATACTTTTATTCTGAATCGAAATTTTTGTGCCGATTTATATCGATTCTAATTTAGATTCAATCGAATTTTAATTCAATCAATTTCGGTTCACTATAGTAACCTATTTATTACCATAAAAGAAAAACTATTCTTGTCAGTGTTTTAGAGCAATTTATCAAATAAATATGGTTTCAAATTTTCACTTCTCTTTTATTAGTTGCACTATAGCGACATACTCACTAAATTATGGTAACTTAATTGCTGCTATAATTCATTATGTATCCTCAAGCAACTACAAATTATAATAAACATTGATTTTACTGCCGTTAAATTTTCTGCAACACAATCTAAACGTTACAATTCTGTTGTGAACTATGCACGTAAAAGCCATTTGATTATCGATTTTAATAGTTTCCGTTGATATAGCTATTAACTCGTTCGAAAATCCTGTCTATGCATTTTAAAATCTTTGTCGTCGAATTCTATTGTTTAATCGTTGTGAATCGATCGTCTTTATCCTTGTGATAAAACAAGCGAGCTCTCCTTTTCTACATCTAGGCCGTTAACGCTATAATTTAGCTTATAAGTTAGCATAAGAAACCCGAAACCGAATACCACATCCATATAAATTTCGCTCCGAATGTTGAAACTGTTCCATTTTCCACGACGACAACATTCAAAACAAATCTTTCCCAGGAGGCAATCGAGATGGAATTGGTACAATGAAAGACTAAAACACAAGCGAACTGAGAGATTGTGAAAAGAAGTTAAAAGCAAACATTGACATTAAAACATAAACATATTATAGTGATACTAATGGGATCGTTAACTGAACATAATTGAACACGAAGGTTCGCGAAACAAAGCGAACCTCAATAACCGCAACCGTAAGAATCGAACCGCTTATTGAGCTAATCACAAATAAATACACATACACACAACTGTGAACCTATGGCATATGTTCCAGCTATCGTTGGATCACCATCATGATCAATGCATAAATATATATCTTGTCCAAGAAATATATATTTATAGACTAGATGTAGCTCGGGGAACTTTTTTTTCGATTCGTGATAATTTCACATTCCTTTTACTTCCTAATTCGGTGCTTTGATTGTCGAATTGAAAAGTTATCTTTTATATATAGCCTGTTATATATGGCCTATTGGCCATATGAATAAAACTGAGTAAAGACTCTTTACTCAGATCTCTGTGAAGATTTACAGAGATTTGTTCCACGGCTTTACATAGAATAGGACAGATCGGTGAAGTACTAGATTTGTAGTAATGAGCTGAAATTTAGTATGGTGAGAAGGTGAATTCTCCGTTTCTGCAATGAAATGGTACAAAAAGCGTGGGTATTATGATTCCTTGCCTAATTTGATGCTGTTTGTGCAAAACTTTGGGCAACAGTGTTGCTGTTTGCTCCATTTCTTGCAACATAAACAACATAGTTATTCAAAGCTTTGCTCAAACAGCATCAAATTAGGCAAGGAATAATAATACCCACGCTTTTTGCACCATTTCATTGCAGAAACGGAGAATTGACCTACTCATCATACAAAAATACAGCTCATTACTACAAATCTAGTAGTACATAGAAGTAAAGAGTATTTTCGCAATTTCTCATCGTAATAGGCTGTTTTACCTCACGCAAATCTGCCAGGAAAAGGCCTACTTTTCCACACCAAATTAGCAGTATTGTAATAATTCATTACAGTACTGATTTGCGTTGCGTAATGAACCATTACAGCACTGTGTTTAGTTTTGTTCCACTTCTTGATGCTTTCTCGACGTAGTTTTGTAAAAATTGTGACAACTGCACAGTAGGTATAACCTGCTATGCTCAGACTTTCTTATACATGGCTATAACCATTAGTGTGCAGTTTGATGAAAAATTTTTGCTAAATTTTTTTTTTTTTTTTTACATACATTCACTTTTATTGATTTAATCATTACAATTAGTGTACAATAGCTCTTTGTTACACTTGCAGAGTTTTGGATCTACCTTTCAGCTGCGTTATTTTTCAGTTTCTGTTTAGAAAAATTGGATTTTTTACGTATTGATTATTTATACTGCTTAGGTAAAAACTATCGAAAAAAAAACCCTAGAACTTTTCTGTAAAACTTATTCTATGATCACAGTGGTTGATTTGCCAGGATTTCTATAAGAGGATTTGCTGACATCTGGCACGATGTGACGAAGGTTCTAGTTGATCGCTCGATGAAATCGTCGATTAATTCCGTATTCGACAAGCGATGTAGTTCTGATGTCGGAAAGAAGGGATCCAAACCGTAGATCATTTTCAGCAGCTTATTCTGCTTAACCTGAAGACGAGCGCGATGAGACTTGGCACATTTTCCCCACACTGGTGATCCGTACGTCATTAATGGTCGAAGTACACACTTAAATATCAGTGCTTTGTTTTTGACAGCTAATTTTGAACGCCTATTAATCAGTGAATACAAACAACGGATAGTTTTGTCTAATTTATCAATTGAGTAATTCACGTGCTTTGCAAAAGTCAATTTGGAGTCAAGGATCACTCCAAGATATTTCCCATCATCTTCCCAATTTGATGGTTGACCGTTTGTGGTTATTGCTGTCCTAGGAAGGTTTCGTGCTGCCCTCTTCTTGGTGAAGAAAATTGTTTGCGTTTTTGTAGCATTCACTTAGCGGCGTCGGTGGTGTAGTGGTAAGCGTGGTTGCCTCTCACCCCAGTCGGTCTAGGTTCAATCCTAGTCGACGCCGTCGGTATTTCTGAGACAAAAATATCTGATCACGCCTTCCCTCGGATAGGAAGTAAAGCCGTAGGTCCCGGCCCATGTGTTGATGGGTTCGATATGTAGGGTGTCGGGTGTGTGTGGATGTCTCCCTGACCGTCCGTGTTTAGGCTTAGTACCAGAAATAGGCGGACGTTAAACTAGAGCTGATGCCGAACGGTGTCGGCTCGCCAGAAATAAGAAGAAGAAGTAGCATTCACTTTGATTCGCCATTTCCGCTGATAACTTTCCAGGTTGTTCTGCGCATGTTGTAGCTTAGTTACGATTTGAGCTGGATCCTTGTCGGCCGCTAAAAAAGCTGTGTCGTCCGCGAAGAAAGCATAGACTACTCCATCAACCATTATTGTATCTGATGTAAAAATATTATACAATGTAGGGCTCAAGACCGATCCTTGAGGGACACCAAACGGTATGGGGTGCGAAGTAGACGTAGAACCGTTGAGTGTTACTTGAAATCGGCGATTGGACAGAAACGAAGAAATTATTTTTACCAAATACAATGGACAGTTCGATTGATGCAGCTTGAAGACCACCGCCTCTTGCCATACGGGGTCATAGGCCTTCTCCACGTCAAGAAGCACCATGCCAGTGGATTTCCCATGGCTGAAGTTGCGCTTGATTTCTTGTTTGATTCGCACAAGTTGATGAATTGTGGAGTGGCCTTTTTTGAACCCAAATTGTTCGTACGGAATAACTTCGTTTGCTTCGACGTGGCGATTCAGTCTATTTAAAATCAGTCTTTCCAGTATTTTGCTTAAACCGCTCAATAGACTGATTGGGCGGTAGTTTCCGGGACAAGTAATGTTTTTATTCGGTTTAGGGATGGCAATCACAGAAGCATGTTTCCATTTGAGTGGGCAATAAGCTAGTCTGAGACAAGCATTAAGGATCTTTGTTAGTGCCACGAGTGCTTTTTTCGGAAGGTGTTTAAGGATAACGTTTCTAATGCCGTCGGGGCCCGGAGCTTTTTTGGTCTTCATTGAACGGATGATTGACAAGATTTCCTTTGGTTTGGCTAGAACACCTGGATTTACAATACACTCTGCCTGATTAATCCTATCCATGGTACTGTTCACTCGAGAGGTCGTCTCAGCATCTCCTTCTAGTGTGTTGATGTGGGCAGCAGCAAAGGAGGCGGCAAATGCTTCTGCCTTTTGGTTAGAGCTGACAATTATCTCTCCATTCACTTTAAGTGGGGGGTTGTACTTAACGTGGTTACGAAGGCATCTGCTTATTTTCCAAAATTGGTTGGATCCAGGATCCAGTTTTTTGAGCATTTCACCAAAATTCCTATATCGATGTTCGGCGCATTTGGAGCGAATAATACCGTTCAGTTGTTCAACTATCGCACCTAGCAAGGGATCACGAGTGCGTAGATGTTGACGACGACGAGTATTTCTTAGGCGAATAAGCTGCTTGATCTCATCTGGGAGAATGTTTCTTTGGTGATTATAGTTTGATAGTGGAATACAAGCCTCTTCTGCGCGGGCTAGTACATTGCCAAAGAACAAAATTGCATCATCTATTTTTCTTTCTTCGTCAAGGTCACTGAGCAACCGAGAGCTTAGGTCGATGTTGTCGTTCACCAGTCTAGAAAACTGGTTCCAGTTAGCTCTATTGTAGCAACGGTAGGTATTTTCGGGTCGAGTAGCGGAAGTGCTGCTATTTATCTTGAACGTAACGGGTAAATGGTCCGAAGAGAGGTCGGTGTGGGTTATAGGAACAGACATTTGTACCTGGTTGTTTGATAGAACCAGATCTAGAGTGGACGGCCTACCTCTTCCTGTTGGATAACGAGTCGGATTTTCTGGATGGTGGATGTAGAAGTTCGAAGATTGTTGCTCTTGGGAAAGGATTTTTCCCGCCTTGTTCGATGTTGCGCAGTTCCATAATTGATTTCGTGCGTTGAAATCCCCCACAACGAAAAACGAATGTTTAAAAGCACACCGAACATATCAGAGATAGCTAGCCATCTAACGCAGTAATGGGCGTACTGCGAGAGACGGCTAGCGCCAATGCACAGAATCTTGACTATCCCTTTGGGGGTAGTCTGTGTGTGCGATTGGAGAAATGGCTTCGTTAACCATAACTAACGCATCTGTATGATATGTAAATATGTAAAAATTATCTTCAAGCGGTTATTTCTGAATTGCAAAAAACGTTGTACGCAACTCGATATAGAACTCGATTTTTACAAACACTACGTCTGTTTGTCTGTGCTTGGAATATTCGAGCGACGATTGCTATGTAAGGGCGATCTTTTGCGTTGTGCAGGAGAACAGGGAATGATCACAGGATGAATCACTGCAGCACTCTACAGCGAACGAACCCAGCATCCACAAGAATACGGTTGCAATAATGCCGGACATCAACCCTGCAAGTTTGGTGTTCGCAACGGATCCGGTTGGTATAAGAAGGCAGAGAACGCAGCGGGCAAGATGGGTGGACCAAGTGGTCTGGCAAGCATTGGTATAAAAATGAAATAGGGTAATGGTTCCCTTATTAAGCATGTGGCTCCCATTTTCATCCTACGAAAAACAAAGGAATGAAGCACTGTTTGTTTTGTTTCTTATTTTTGTATTTTTTGTTAGAAGTGAGCACGCATGAAAACAAAAAGAACGAAATCAATCGGTGCCGTAATCGCTTGTTTTCGAATAGGATGAAATTGGGAGCGTGAGATTACTGATGGAACACAAACCCTATCACATTAGGTTAGGGACGGAAGTGAATATTTACTACTTCAGGGAATTTCAAACGCAGAAATTACAAGTTTTAAACAGATTTATTACTCGAATAGTTGAGTTATACAGTAGAGGTTTTTGAACGATTCGATTAGATAGGTATGTGTACCAAACAGTCTTGCAAATCACTACACATTGTCAATTTATTTTTCTAGGCAAGCGTTTCTACTAACTATCGCAAGTAATTTACTTATTTTTTGGTTTTCAACCAGAATAGACATTATAACACGCGATGCACAGTAGAAACGCTAGCCCACAGTTCGTCAGAGAAAAGTATGAAAATGCAAAATATAACGTTTATCCTGGAATAATTGCCAGTTACTTTTGGCTGACTTGTGCTTTCAGTAAATACACAACAGATTTCAGTTTAAAATTACAATCCAAAAATGTTAGATACATCTATCCATCAGCACAAGAAGAATTGAAGAAGTTTTTATTCTTTTTAAGTAGAAGTTGTGAAGTTAAGTTTTAGTGTTTCTGTTGTGGTTGCTGTTGTTGTTGGGATTGCACGGAAGCTGGCTTCTGTTGCTGCTGGTTTGGTCCAGCGGGTGGTTGGCTGTTAGGCACATTTTGTTGTGCTGTTTGTTGCGGTTGTGGGGGAGGAGGTGCTTGATTGTTGCTTATTGGTTGTTGTTGTTGTTGTTGCTGTTGTGGGACTGGTGGTGGCAGAGGCGGGCGGTTTTGTTGTGGGGCAGCCGGTTGCGCTTGGTTAGCAATGGGTTGAGAATTGTGGTGGACGGCAGGATTTGGAACAGGCTGTTGTGGTTGTTGATATTGTTGCTGGGTTTGAGCGGGTTGCTGCTGGTACTGTTGTTGAGGATGAGCTGGTTGTTGGTGTTGGGGCGGCTGCTGTTGGTACTGCGGAGGATGCTGGTATACGTTAGATTGCTGACCGGTTTGGGGTGGATAGTTTGGATCCTGATGGTGTTGATAAACCTGATTAGGATGCAGATTCACCTGTTGCGGGTAGCCTTGCTGAGGATGGGCCTGGTATTGCGGTACCTGGTTTGGGTGCCCCTGTTGCGGAGGGGGGTGGTACGGTTGATTTTGAGGAATGGCGTTGGGATGTACTTGGTAAGGGCCAGACTGGAAATACGCAGAAGCATAGGCATTATAAAGTATGGACTTAGGCATGTTACATATTTAACACTTAAAAAAATAGATTCTTAAAAAAAACATGTCAAATACGAATAGTTGCACCTTTTTATCCTTTTTAACGAGATGTTAACCATTCAATCCTTTTTATGTAGTACAGTGAAGTATCAATGGTAACTTAAACGCGGAGAAACCAAACCGGAGTGGTTCGATGTTCTTTAGAGAAAGCAAATTTGATTATAACAAGATTGATTTTTATTTAATTTTTGTTATTCGAGACTTTCAATTTCTGTCTTATCTAGTGTACTATTACAACGTTAAACGGATACTTCTAACAATACCCTAAATTATCTTCAACCCTGAATGTAACTTTTTGAGCATGTGTTTCAAACTTACATTTGGTCCAGGATAGTATCCCTGAGGCATATTTGGATGTGGTGGAAGCTGTAAAATAATACAGAATGTTAGGAATATTGTAATGAAAAGTAGTGATGATACACGTGATAAAATACCTTTCCCTCTGCAATCAATCGTTGGATTTGCTCCTGGTTCCGCCGTTCGTATTCCAAATATTCTTCGTGCGTAAATTGGGGCTGGTGATCAACCGTGTCCCATTCTGGGTCCTTCTGGAATTCTTCCCGCTTGGTCTGCTCGATGAATTCTTCATAGCTGATCAATCCATCTTTGTTGGTATCTGCTTCCTGGAACACGTGTTCCCGCATTCGTTCCATTTCTTCTGCTCGCTCTTTCATGTCATCTTCCGGGTGACCAGCTTCATACATTTTGTTCAGTTCATTGATGAACAGCACCTTTACTTCATTTTCGTCCCAATAGCCATTGCCATCGATGTCATGCAGCATGAAGAAAGTCTTCGGGTCAAAATCCTGACCATCCATGTGGTCCTGTTTTTCCCATACCTCTTCCAACTGGGCCTTGTTGCCTGGGTGGTGGATTTTTTCATGTTTTTCGTGCGTTTGCTGTTGTTTCTTCAGTTCCTCCTCATATTGTTTGCGATGCTCTTCATCCAGCAGGCGAAGTTTTTCCTGTTTTTCAAATTCCTTCTGCAGTTCGTACTCTTTGAATTCTTCTCGCCGACGACGATCATTCTCGGACAGATCTTGGGACGTTTTCAGGATCAGCTTTTTCAAATCATCGATTTCAAAAGTGTGCTGATTTTCGTGATCAAGATGTTCGGCAATTTTCATATGATCGCGATCAATGTGGTTCGACAGTTCAAACTGTCTGGTTGCCAGTTCGCGTAATCGCTGAAGCTCAATTCGCTTCAACTCGTCCAGCTGCGATCGCACGTTATGATTGACGTATTCCAATTCTTGCGCTATTTTACCAGACTACAAACAAAGGAATAAATTTACAAACCCATTTTTATACAGTAAACAGATGATTCAACATACCCTAATATCACTTTCCGCTGCTTTGTCTAATTTCTCTCTGAAAACAGGGTCGCTTTCCAGCACCTTTACCACCTCTTGCAAATATTTATTGTACTCAATAACATTCTGAAAAGAAAGATTTAAAACTACATTATTCATTGAACGTGTTGGAAATATTTTTCATTACTCAAACTATTTATAAATCCAGAACATTCTACTAAGATATTGAAAAGGTCTTGGTAGAATGTTCGGGATTAACCCTCTAACGATAACTGGGGTCCATTGGACCCCAGAGCCATTTTGAAGTGGTTCCAAAAAAGTTTGGATTGACATATCGGCCCACTTTTTACATGCTACAGGGTTTCATCCAGAAAATCCTCCCCTTTAAAAATTACCCGGAAATAAGCATCTTTTCTGAAATTCAATCAAGTGTTTTCTAAGAATTCCCATTAATTTCTATAGGAGTTGTCCCGGAAATTCCTCTAGAAGTTCCCCGGAAATTCCTCTAAGAGCTTTATTCCGGGAATTGCTCCAGGAGTTTCCCGTAAAATCCTCTAGAGATTTCCCGGACATTCTACCATCAGATCCACGTGAATTCTGGTAGGTTTTCCTCGGTTATTCCTTCCGGAGCTTCACGGGAATACTAATACAAGTTCCATAGAAATTTCCGCAGGAGTTCCCAGGCAATACGTCCATAAGTTCCATTAAAAATCCACCAGAAATTACCCCGGGCATACACCCAGGATTTATCAACATTTTTTTTTATAGAAATTCAACCAGCATCTGCATTGGAAATCTGCCAGGTGTTTCATGAATATTGCTCCTGAAGTAACCGGGAAATTCCCAGATTCTCTGAGAAAATTCTCCAGATGTCCTACAGGAGTTCCCCGGGAATTTCCCTAGTTCTTAAGGATTTTTTCCAGATCACTCGGAAATCCTCAAGAATTCCTACAGGAGTTTCTCGGAAATTCCACATTAAGCGACCTGAAGATTTCTCCAGGAGCTCCCCTAGAATTCCTCCAGGAGTTCCTCGGGAAATCCTCCAGAAGTTATCTGGAAATTCCTCTAAGTAATTGCACCAAAAGTTCCCCGGGAATTCTTCCAGAACTTCCTCGAAAATAACACCAGAAGGACCTCGAGAATTCCTATAGAAGTTATCTGGAAATTCCTCCATGGGTTCCCCGGGATTTTTTCCAGGATATCCCCGGGAGTTCCTTCATAAGTTATTCGGAACATTCACCAGGAGTTTATCAATAATTCCTCCAGAAGTTTCCCGGAAATTTCTCCAAAAGGGTGCAACGGTTGCTTGCTGGTCTCACAGCCCGAAAATTAAGAAATTATCCTCGTCTGCCAATGTAGAAGTACCGTAAACCGGGGTCAAATTGATCAGCGGGGTGAAATTGATCACTCGGGTACTGCATTGTAATCCCATGCTAGGAACTCTTAAGCGTCGTAATGATCTTAAACTTTTTACGTCATCTGCTTTGTAGATGTCTAGAGATGAGTGTAGACTTTATTTTTTTTAGAAAAAAGTTAGTTTTGCCTTATTTTTCAAAGAATTTGCAATGTATTTCTCATTTAGCTGAAATCATTGCTACTAAACAATCAATTGCTAATAGGACTTCCCGTGAATTCTCTGTTTTAACATTTTTGTGGAGCTTTGGTTGAGATGTTATGCAGCTAATCAGAACATGAAATAATTATAGAAAGTTCATTTTATGAAGAAATAGTCATTTATTGCGATAGAAATCACTTTTTTCCAAAGAAATTGCCTACCTTTAGGCGTTTAAGGAGAAATTTTAAAAATTAATTTTGCATTTAAAGTATTAAATTCACTAGTTGTAAGATTTGAGACGCATTATTCGGTTTTAGAAGAGCAAAATTAAGCGATCAAGGAAATTTTTCTTTCCAACCGATGCTTAATTGTATACTGATCAATTTCGCCCCAAAGTGGCATTTCCAATGTTTTGATATTTGGAGTTATTTAACTTAAAGTTTAAATTTGCTGAACAAAATTCTATCACATGGTTCCATAGAGAACCACTGGGTACTGGTTTTACAGAAATTCTTTTGGCAATATTTGAACAGGTACTGATGTTATCCGCAAAAGTTGTTTTAAAGTGATCAATTTGACCCCGGATTACGGTACTGAATAAGACACGTCTTCTCGCTTCGGTGGTAAGATACAAGTCAGATTTATTCTACTTTAAGCCTAGTTTGGTGTTTGAAAGGAATCGCTCAAGAAACTTCTTGACCGATTCCTGGCAGAAACTTTCCACGGTGACTGCCATTTGAACTGTCATTTCTTCGCAACTGCGTACTGTGATAAAAAAAAAACAGTTTCTAGGGCGATTCAGGCAAGGAATTTCCCATGCATCAAGATAGGCCGAAAAATTTCTTCTGAACTGCAAACAGCGCTTTATACCAGACGCTTTACAAAAGCTGACAAATTCTTCTGATCCAAATGGAGGTCCGTTGTCACTGTAGTAGGCTAGAAATGATATGTTGATATCAAAGTAGGCTATGACTTTGATATCAACATATCATTTCTAGCCTACTACAGTGACAACGGACCTCCATTTGGATCAGAAGAATTTGTCAGCTTTTGTAAAGCGTCTGGTATAAAGCGCTGTTTGCAGTTCAGAAGAAATTTTTCGGCCTATCTTGATGCATGGGAAATTCCTTGCCTGAATCGCCCTAGAAACTGTTTTTTTTTTATCACAGTACGCAGTTGCGAAGAAATGACAGTTCAAATGGCAGTCACCGTGGAAAGTTTCTGCCAGGAATCGGTCAAGAAGTTTCTTGAGCGATTCCTTTCAAACACCAAACTAGGCTTAAATCTCAAGCATTCTGTACCATACCCTCTATTTCAGAATGGGTTGGTGGAACGTTACAATCGAACACTCTTGAAATCAGTCAAAATAAGTGTTGCACAAGGAAAAGACTGGAAGAGCGATCTGTATAATTTCTTATTAGCTTATAGGAACACGTAGCATTCTATTGCCATTGTCTGTGCTATTACTAATGAAACCCCAGCGAAATTGATGTTTGGTCATAGTTTGAAGGACAAGCTACCAGATTATTCGGATAGTTAGGAGCAAGGATCAAGATCTAATATGATGAAAACAGATACAGACAAGGAGGAGAAGGGAAGAAACTATGGAGATAATAGAAGACGAGCTAAGCATTCAACGATTGATATAGGAGACCACGTGGTAGTGTAGAATTTCTTGAAAGGTAGCAAGCTAACGCCAACATTCGACCCTCAACCATACATAGTTACGAAGAAGAACGGAACTCGTCTTACCGTGAAAAACTTGGAAACCGGAATGGAGTACGACAGGCACATCAACCATACAAAACGTTTAATTTGTAGCAGCCCATTCTTCAACCTTGAACAACCAATCCTAGTTTTCGATGAAATGGTATTTAAATCCAGATCAAATAACATCAAGAAATTATCCAGCACAAGCCAAAGATGGGGCATCGACTGATTCGACGTCTACAGGACCAGTGAGAACTAGAAGACATCGTGAAGCTCGAAAACCAGAATATTTCAAAGATTTTTTACTATCTAAATGTGATAGAATGTAGTAGAACTGTTCAAAGATAATTGAATAAAATATAACTAATTTAAAATTAGAAAGAAGGAGAGATGTAGTATTGTAGTAGGCTGATAGAACATGAATTAATCTAAGTAGGGAATCGCGCTACTTGGGCGGTGGCTTCTATATTCGTCTGTTTTCCACTATAACTCAGTCGAATTTGAACCAATTAACACAACTTTTGGAATGTGGTGAGATAGGTATAGTATCTACCCGTGTACAACATTTCAAGTCAATTGGTTCAAAATTGATTGAGTTATAGTGGAAAACAGACGAATATAGAAGCCACCGCCCAAGTGGCGCGATACCCTAGGAGCTGGAATAAAACATAAGTCCTGTTCAACGACGTAGGTTGCACTTGCTCGAAGTTACTGCATCCCGCTCTTACCTCTTTGATGATGATGATGATGGGTAAGAGCAAGATGCAGCAACTTCGAGCAAGTTCAACCTTCGTCGTTGAACAGTATCAGTCCTGTTTCATTTACTGTCCGGATCCGAACGCCTGGAATCAAGCCAAGGACTCGCTACACTGCACAAGGCAGAATAAATTCAATTTTATAAACTGTCACCAGTACAAGGACTTTGTACCATGACTCCCTATTACCAAAACACCTATAACTCTATTTCACATTCACTCAATATTAAGTTTTCAAGGCTCAAACGAATTCTTTAGTAAAGTTACGAAATTTCAATTGAGTCGCTGCTCGATAGCGCTCCAGGCGTTGTTTATTATGAATGACTACCGTTCTTTTTGCATCATACAACAGCTAGCAACTAGGGGCAAGACAGATCTAACGAGAGCAAATCTGTGTTCGAGGTGTTGTTCAGAATTCCTCACAGTTCCTCAGAATTTCTCCCATTTATGCCAAAGTGTGATCTGGCATCAATGTCAAACTGCGAAGTGTTGCGTGTGCTGAATGAAAATTGCAGTTTTAGGGATGTCTTTTGACAAATTTCGTCGATCATCGATAAAAAGAGTAACTCAGAATTCCTCAGAATTGCTCTCGTTTGCACAGTGTCTTGCCCCTAGGCTAGCAATAAGCAAACTAGCTCGACAGGTACTTACCTCAATGTGTTCCACGTTGCTGTCCTTGACCTGTTCCTCCTCTTTCTTCTCTATTTTCGGTGCCTGCGTCACAACCGGAAGACTGAAGGTATTTTCTAGAAGCACCACTAGCAGGAGGAATACCCCGACGAGGGAGACCTTACCACTTTCGAGCATCGTTCGAAAGGGATTTTCCGGGATTCGTGGGGAATCACTGCAAAACAGAAAAAAAACAAATATGGAAAGCGATGACGGATGAGCGACGAACTATTGCGAAAGTTTTCGATGATTCGATTACGCATCAGCGAATGGTCCGAATGTACGACTAGCGTAAAATATGTTTCACTTACCGTTAGTTTAATGATATTTAGCAGCAAAAGCGTGAATTATAATTGCAGAAGAAATGAAAAACTGGAAAATTAGCGACCCAGCTGTAAAAGCAACTGGCTGTTTTGTTGTCGAAAAGTGACACTTTGACGGTTTGCGATACGTGGTGTTTACTGTGCATGAGCGTCGATTTTTAGGGGCAAAGAAATTTTATTCACTGAAGCACTACATCTGTGCACTATCTGTGTCTGCGTATTTTTCCGACATGGTCCACTGCACGAATTTCTGCTGGCCTGCTTACTCTCACACGAAATTTGACGTTTGAGCGGTGTCGGCACCGCTCAAACGTCAAATTTCGTGTGAGAGTAAGCAGGCCAGCAGAAATTCGTGCAGTGGACCATTGCGACAAGATCCTGGGACCCCCAAGGTGATCATCTGAGAGAGAGGCATAGGAGGAGACAGCTGGCTTCGATTGCGTGCTACTTAATGTCAAGGAGGACCTGTCACAAACTGTCACCGCGAACCGAGCTGAAAATCGCACATTGATGGTGTGGAGTGGCCAAATATCCAAAAGATCTTATTAAAATTTTGCCCCGTTTGTTGCATTTAAAAAAGATAAAATAATAATGATCAGTTTTCCACGACCAGCGCAATGAAGCCATTTATTTTCCATGCTCTGTCGCAACGAACTCAATATGCAATTCATTTTTTACCAATAATATATTTTCAAACCATTGTGCGGCCCTAAACGTTGTAAAAAGAAGTACGAAGAAAACATGTAAACATCGTGGCTGTCAGTGAGCTGTCTCCTCTCTCTCAGGTGATCATCAACGATCGATTCAGAAATCCAAAACCTCTGACTCAAAACAAAACGCCCAAAACTTCAAGCAAAACCTGGCTGCAGTTTTTTTCCCAAAATATCATCTGTTCCTTTCCATATCTGTGGCTTCGGAATCGCCGCCTGCTTCACCTCGCTGACGACGTCAGAAAGTGTCACGTCAGGCTGTCAAAACTTGGTCGCGAAGAAAATCAAAAGCACAGTGGCGATTCAGTCGAAAATATTTTTCTGCGCTAATTTCCAGTTTTGTCGCCAGAAACATCCGTAAAACAATCCTTCCGGGCGCTAGCTTTGTGCCCCGTGACCGCAGGCACCGTAGTGTAGTGTTTTGGTGTATGAACTTCCGGCGCTAGGCGGCCGAAATCGAAAAGTGTTTTACGACGTTGATTCTGGGCAGAACAGGAAAACTCGAAACTCGGGAGTGATGGCAGGAGCGCCAGCAAAGTCTGACATCGATGCAATTTTCAACAGATTACGCTCGATACCAACCAATAAGGTGGGTGGCCTTGCGTGGAATAATCGCGCGTGTAGTATAGATGATTGAATCGGGGTCGCGCCCTTGTTGGAAACGCGAAATCATGTCGGGTTTAATTTTTATTTTTTGTTGCAGAGTTGTTTCGATTGCGGAGCGAAAAATCCCACCTGGTCCTCGGTGACGTATGGGGTATTCATATGTATCGATTGCTCGGCAGTGCATCGGAGTTTGGGCGTGCATTTGACCTTCGTGCGGTCCACCAATCTGGACACCAACTGGACGTGGATGCAGATCCGCCAGATGCAAGTCGGAGGCAATGCCAAAGCGGTAAGGATGACTTTCTTTGGTTTCGATTGATAGCGCCACTAGTGCAGCAATGACGTGTACTTTCTTTTGCTTTGCGCGATAATTACAGGCTCAGTTCTTCCGCCAGCACAATTGCAACACAACCGATGCACAGCAAAAGTACAATTCACGTGCCGCGCAGCTGTATAAGGACAAGTTGACCCATTTGGCGCAGCAGTCGTTGCAGTTGCATGGGACGACGGTAAGTATTGATATCTGGGTTCTGTGGGATTTTACGGCACTAAATGTGAATGTTTTTGCTTGGTGAAGCTTGTGATTTTGTTTTTCGTAAACTTGCAAGTTTGTGACACCACAAGTGAGCAGCTGTGTGTTTAATATATCTCAAAACTACATTTACATTGCATACAAAATTCAAAAGGATTTTGTTCTGTTCTATCCAGGTATCAGGGATCAGTAGGTCGGCTCCAGAGGCACGTTCTCCTCAATTTAGAGAATTTGTGCCATCTTCATTAACACGAGCCTATTCATCATTTACCTTAGGGAGAGAGAAAGGAATACGGGACGGGATGGGGAAAAGGCAAATAAAGGGAATAAGATCGTCATAAACGCCCTGAAAAGCAGTCCTGAAACGGGAACTGTAAAAACGCATAAAGCATAAAGAGATCCTATAGCTCTACCACAGCGGGTAAAGAACAACAGAATATCCTGAAGATTCAGGTTTCTGAAGTCAGTTTCACCTTATAAGTGTTTATCGAGTACTCGGAAGCGCAGTTGCGCAAAAACTGGACAGTTACATATCAAATGATACGAAGTTCCATAATCGGATTCACAGCTATAACATGCAAATGAATCAGCTTGCTGAATATTCGCCATGTGGTAGCTGAGTCGGCAGTGGCCAGCATGCTGCAATTCTGCTTTGACAGATTTGTTAGACAGGTACTTTGCCACCCCTAGAGATGGCTCAGTACAATACAATTTTGTTTGACGACATGACTCCAAACTATTCCAGTATTGTCTGTGTTGAGTGGCAGCCCAGGTGTGAATCTGAAGCTTTACCCAACACTTGGATACTGGAATAGCTGGCTAATGAAGTCATGGGATGCTTCGGTGCGACCTAACTCATCAGCCATTTCATTTCCAGCGATGGAAGAATGGCCAGCTACCCATACAAGGTGAACAGCATTTGCTAAATTTAGCTCCTCGATTTGAGTTCTACGAGCGATAATCAACTTCGGCCGAAGCAATATAGCTTCAATAGCAGCCTGGTTATCTTAACAGAAGCATTGCAGATTATGTGTTGCTGAACAACGATTTCGGCCTGAAAAACGGTGCATTGTTTACCAAATGAGTAAGACTGAAGTAGCATTCGTTCACGAGAGACACCAGCACCTGCTCGACCTTCGAGAAAGAGGCCAGTTTATCAGATGTCCACTCTTCCCGGGAAGAGAATTTCGTGGGAAATGTCCTATATGGAAAAAATATAAGCAATTGTAAGATAACCCCTGGTATACTGACGATCAAAACATGATATTGGTTTGATTGATATAAAAGATAAAAGATCTGAAAATAATATCTGAAAAATGTTCCTGGAACATCTGAACAATATCCAAATTTGATATTTCAAGATCATACGAAAAGCTCGCTGGTATTGGTTAGATCTTACAAAATCTAAATATGCTTTGATGATGATGTCCCAGGAGTAAATTTTTGATTTTATTTTTAGATCTTTTATCTCTTATGTCAATCAAACCCATATCACTTTTTGATCTCCATATCAAAATATGATATTATTGAGCTCTTTTCCTCTACTCGGGACTGGGAGCAAGGACCACTTCGTCCTAATTCATCAGAAGTGGAAACAACGAGGTGTGTGTTGATCTGCGGTTCACAGGAGCTTGCTTCAGTAAACCGAATACCTACAGGCGGTAAGTAACTAAAGGCCGAATGTAACGAAAGGCCGAATGTAACGAAAGGCCGAAAGTAACGAAAGGCCGAATTACAAAAGTAGTCATTTTATTACTTAACCCTCTCCTTTTTATTATTTTTTACAATTAATTCTATAATAAGAAACAAACATTAAAGCAAATAAATCTTTTTGGAAGTTGGAACTCTTGTCTACAAATGAGACATGTATAGTGATATTACAGAACTTGGCATAATATGCTTATAACGGCAGCACATAATGATAGAAAAGGAAAATAGCTGGCCGAACAACTACGTTTGCTATATATCGGGGAAACGCTTGCTGTCCGCACTCGCTAACGATCGTCGGACCTAACAAAAGATAACAACTTCTGTTCGCATTATACTTAGCATACTATTGAAACTACTGTTTTGCTGGAATTCGAATCGATGCAATTACGGTGCATCGGATATTAGATACTTCGGCGGCCTTCTGCCGCCTCAGTTCCTCAATCCTCCATGCGGCAACGCCGCATGATTCACATTTATATACATTTTACGTTGGAGTGGAACTACTAAAAATTTAGAACTATTCAATTTGAGGTTATAAACTACTTAAACAACCCTTATAGGGTAACGGTTGAATTTTGGACCCCTAGAGGACATTAGTTTGAATTTAAGACAAAATCAAACATATTCAGAGGGTAAAAATATCTACAAGGTCAATTCTGGCTGAAAATTTTATGAAAACAACTGATTTTTGAAGCATCAGTTTTCACTGTTTTGGACACCCCAATATATTTTGGACCCTCTTCAGTATATATTTTGGACACCCGGTGTTTAAACTCGTTTAAAAATATTTTGGAAGAATTTGCCACTTGAATATGCTGGATTACATCCTAATTACTTGATTGACAGAGGCTGATTAGACAAACTTTGCGAATTTAATACGCTAGAATGATAAACGTGTTTGTTTACATCTGCAAGTTTGCTCAGCACTGCAATCTCTTTTTGTAAACATGATGCGACACTCGCACGGATGACGAGATTGGCAAAAATTAATTTCAAGGCAAATAATGATATTTCCAATGAGGAAATGATTGCTGCCCGTGCAGAGCAATCTTATTTAGCTAATGATTCTTAAAAAATTCCGTCATCTCAACATTAAACCTGTGTAAGTTGTGATAATATGACCCAGGGGGTCCAAAATATATGGGGGTCCAAATTATATTGGTTACCCTATACATTGCTCTATTACTTAGAGCATTTAACTAAACGAAAATCGAGTTAATATGCGTCTTTTGTAATTCGGCCTTTCGTTACTTTCGGCCTTTTGTCACATTCGGCCTTTCGTTACCTTCGGCCTTTCGTGATTCGGCCTTTTGTGCTTTCGGCCATTTGTGGCAGTTACACTGGTTTCAGCCTTTTGTGATTCGGCCTTTCGTGGTTCGGCCTTTCGTGTTTCGGCCTTTTGTGTTAATCCCGAAAAGAACGCTCCAGACATCGCCATTAAGCACATCCTTTCGAGATGGCTTAATTTTGATTTGATCGTTCCCACTTCGCCCGCCTGTCACCACACAATATTGCTCGAACAACAGTTGTGTAAATCCATTTGATATACTTGGGTTTTAGACCCCAAGGTGTACCAAAGGTTCGCCGGCATTGCCGGAAGGTTATACAAGCTTTCTTGATTCTGAACTCTATACTGCCCATAACTGCATAACAGTCACATTCGACAAAAGTAGGCATTGTCCAAAATGGAGTTTAAAGTTGGCAACATAAGCTAGTATGGAGACGATACGAAATTTCAAAATTTGTCAATAATTCAAAATTCATCCTTTTGCAATAAAATTTTCTACAGCTCTGCTTGTATGCTGGACGAATAGTTGAAAAAATAATTAGACCAAAATATGATTGATTTTACGCTTTGACACCAGTGTGTATTTCCAGTGTGACTGTTATGCGGTTACATTCATAAATTTTAGCCAATGAGACAAAACGACTTGGTATTTGTTTCACATTTTGCAGAACAAACTTAAAAAGTTCATTTGGGTGGATGAAAGTACTGATGATTGGGAGATGATCCCCGGTATTAACTCAATATTGGCAAAAAATGCAAATGTTACAATTATGCAGTTATGGGCAGTATATGAGGTGTCCAGGGCGAGTGTCCAGGAAAGCTTGGAATCAAGAATAACTCCAACTTACTTTACCTGTTCAGTCACATCGATTTCAGAATCCAAGAGACGCAAAGATCGAAAGCCATTACGATTTCGCCTTTCCGTAATACATGTTTTACCCCGATTAACCGAAATGCTATATTGGCGAGACCAACCCTCAACTACCTGAAGAGCGCTTTGCACCAGGTCGAAAAGTGTGCTGATGCACATACCAACTAACAATGTTAGATAGTCGTCGGCAAAATCATAAGTAGGAAAACCGCTTTTATTGAGTTGCCTCAATAGCATATCTGCTACGAGATTCCACAAAAGTGATAAGACTCCCCCTTGGGGGCATCCACAAATACTCAGTTTCCTAATCGCTGCTTGACGGAATGTCGGGTGAGATGTCGGTTTTTGAGAATTAGGTGAATCCAATTGGAAATCATTGGAGATATACGATGACTCCGTGTGGCTTCCAATATGGCATCGAAAGGCACGTTGCCAAAGGCATCCTCGATATCGATGTCTAAGAAAACACCCAAGCAGGATTGCTGGATGAGATTTCGGCCTGAACAACGGTGTAGTGTTACCAAGTGAGTAAGGTTGATTTAGCATTAGCTCACGAGAATAGAAACCAGCACCTGCTCGACCTTCGAGAAAAGAACCAGAGCCGTCTGAAATACTTTTCTTCAGATAACCATCATTAGGAACAAGGACCATTTCGTCCCAATTCACCAGAATTGCCCTACAAGCTTTCTTGATTCTGAACTCAATATGAAGTCTAGGAAATCTTGTAATCAAAAATGACTCCTACGTACTTTAACTGTTCAATCACATTGGTTTCAGAATCATAGAGACGCAAAGGTCGATCTCCACCACGGTTTCATCTTTCCGTGAAAAGAATAATATGTAGATCTTTGTACCGACTTTTCGAACCCTCTAAGCAGAATACCCTCTTCGAATGAGTGTATTGCGGAGATTACACCTGTTTAGACTCCTGCGCGAAAATTAGTTGCGTGGATTTTTCTTGCGTGGGCCCAGAGATATAAAACCAGACCGCGTCCTGGTGAATATTTTACGCTGTGTTGTTAGGTACACATTTGATGATAGTTTTGCATTGTAAACAAACATTTAACAAGACTTATCATTTATTTGCGTCGGAAACTATAAATCTTCACAAAGGGCAATAACACTAGTTTACAGCATTTTTGAACTCGGTAAGCTGATGATCATTTTTGGTGTAGAATCATGCCCTGAGTTCGAAAACGCCAAGGAAAAAAATTACAGTAGAGCGGAAATTTTTTCGACTTTCCATACAAGGTTGGTGATTTGAAATCGATTTTTGTTCTATTTTTAAGCAAAGTTGCTCGCCTACATATGATATGTCAAATAAACGTCGAGAAAGAATTTTTAGGTTGTTTTTTTCTCATTGAAAAAAATACATTTCTTCAAAAAATATTGGGAATTTTGCTAAAATTTAAGAAGATCGTCCCTAAAACTCGCCAATATCTTGAATTTCATCAATCTGACGCAAAACCTGTATTCAGATGATCGAATGGTATTGTATTCAGCTTTCAATTTATGGAAAAAGATTTAAAATTGGTTGAACAAAACGCAATATATTTGAATTTTAGTAAATTAAATATTTTGAAAAGTTACAAAACTCGATATTGAGCTAAAACTCAAAAACTGTTCTACTTTAAATTTTTTGAAAGTCGGTTTCAAAATCAGCACTAAATTGTGCTTCAAAAATTTTGGCCGTTGACAGAAGTTCACGACTTTCGTTTTATTTTGTAAACTTGTGTAATCAGTTTCGTATCTTTGGATTGCGCCCTATTTTGCTTATCCTTTGACAGATATGCGTATTTCGGCTACCACTTGTAATCTTCCTCAGTGTCAGTTATCTGTGCGGATAACTGACACTGAGGAAGATTACAAGTGGTAGTCGAAATACGCGTATCTGTCAAAGGATAAGCAAAATAGGGCGGAATTAAAAGGTACGAAACTGATTACACTCATTCGAATATGTAGATGTTTTACTCGGATTTACTGAAAGGTCATATAGAGGACACCAACTACCTGAAGATCGCTTTGCATCAGGTCGAAAAGGATGCTGATGCACATAACAACTGACAATGTTAGGCAGTCGTCGGCAAAATCATAAGTAGGAAAGCCGCTATTGAGTTACCGAGATTCAACAAAAGCAGTGACAAGACTCCCTTCTGAGGGCATCCACAAACACAAACACTATCGTAAACAACTTCACATAAAAGAGTCACAGTGGACTTACCAGATTGGTAAGCATATGCTGGAAGTGTTGGTTCACACAAAGAGGCACGTTAGCCTGAACATCACGGATATGATGATCGACAATGCGTTCTAAGCATTTTAGAAGAAAAGAGGTCAAACTGAGTGTTTCTCCATACGACGCACGATCCACTTTCGACATAAACTTTACAAGCAAACAAGCAGTTTTTTTTTTTAAAATATGTTTTAAATAATGAAATTCCTTCAGAAGCAAAATAGGATACATTCCATCTGCCCAGAAGATTCGAAAGGAGCAAAACTATTTAATGCTTTTAATACTCCGAGCCGCAGCCAGAGAATCATAACTATATTTCTTGTATACAAGAAAAGACATCAGGCTCATCCGAAGATGTAATATCAGCACATCCAGGGAAATGTGTATACTGAATAAACGTTCCAGAGCATCCTTATCAGAAGAAGTTAAATCGCCATTTGGCAAACGTATTTCGTTCACTCGGAAATCTTTAGATTTCACAAGGTTTTTTTCAACCGACTGATTTCACTCAAATTGAGAACATTCATACAAAGGATTTTCCAACCGGATCACTCAGCAGACCAAAGAGCTTTCTGGTAGGTCCTGCGAGCCGACTTGAAAGCCTTCGATCCAGCCGAACGTCGTGTGTTCCAACTATTTCCATATTATTTCCTGAGCTTCCCAGATGAGAGTTTCACCAAGAGGTTCTTCTAGTTATTTTCACAGACCGTAGTGAGCAAGCTGCCATGATGAAGGCCGTTGTAGTATCAACGGTGTCATCTAAATCACTTGGAGTGTCAATAGACCAAATCAGTAAAGAGATTCCAGTTAGATAATGAACTTTAAAAAACACAAAACATAAAAAATGGCATTGCAAAGTGTTTGTACGAATGACAATTGATTATTCATTAATGAAGACTAATGTGAACTAATACCTGCGCAAGGCTTGTGGTGGCGTTACAAATTGTACGTATCTACTGAGACTTCGTGCATTAATATCACTGTTTGTAGATTGACGATTGGTATCAAAGTGGCGTTTATTCTCTGTTGACCTCATGTCACCCTCCGCACAGCCTACTACATCTTTCCCCAACTTTATTAAAATTTGAACAATACTCTGAGCCTAAATCATTCAAACATTAGTTTCTAATGACACTTAATAGTTTATAATTGTGGAATACATTTGGCATCAAATCTAAGTTTAAGTAAGTTGCAAAGTTCATTTTTGGTTCAATACTAAACCATCGTGCGAGGATATTCTCGTTCCCGTTCGTTACAAATAGATAGTAATCCATGATTTTTGATTTATGTATCCTCCAGTAGTAGTCCTTGGAATTTGACCTCGGTGTTAACAGCATCAAAATGGGAATTGTATCATGTTTGAGAAATCGTTAACTTCAGTCATTAAATTTCCGTGTCTACGATGTTTACAAGATCTTCACTTATCATCATTTACACTACAAGTAGTGTATTCTATATTCACTTCTTCTTTTTTTTCAATATCCTGGAACGAAACTTCAACTACTATTATTTATGTATACGTCTATAAACTCCATAAATATCTTCACCACTAAATGTGATAATCTAACGATCAATAATCTTCTCACATCATGTGGTAAACCAGATTGCCAAATGAATTGAGACGAATCTCTTTCATATGGTCTTCTTTATTGCAGACTGAAACGTGTGTAGTTTCCTTTGCGTATCCCTTTATCATAGATGGACTGAAGTTCCACTTCCATCATCTCATGATAGATTGGACTGCCAAATGGACTGAGACGAATCTCCTTCATTTGGTCTTTTGTAATGCAGACTGAAACATTGAGTTTCCTTTGCGTATCCCTTTACCATAGATGGACTGAAGTTCCACTTCCTTCATCTCATGATAGACTGGACTGCCAAATGGACTGAGACGAATCTCCTTCATCTGGTCTTTTGTAATGCAGAATGAAACATTGAGTTTCCTTTGCGTATCCCTTTACCATAGATGGACTGAAGTTTCTCTTCCTTCATCTCATGATAGACTGGACTGCCAAATGGACTGAGACGAATCTCCTTCATCTGGTCTTTTGTAATGCAGACTGAAACATCGAGTTTCCTTTGCGTATCCCTTTACCATAGATGGACTGAAGTTCCACTTCCTTCATCTCATGATAGACTGGACTGCCAAATGGACTGAGACGAATCTCCTTCATCTGGTCTTTTGTAATGCAGAATGAAACATTGAGTTTCCTTTGCGTATCCCTTTACCATAGATGGACTGAAGTTTCTCTTCCTTCATCTCATGGTAGACTGGATTGCCAAATGGACTGGGATAAATCCCCTACATCTGGTCTTTTCTTTTGCAGACTGGATTAATGCCAAATGGACTAAGATAACTTTTCTTCAATTGATCTTTTATGGACTAGTATCTTCTCCAAATAGACTGGAATTGCTATATTTCCTATATTTGGATACAGAAACGAGCTTTCAAAATGTTCCATACGTTCAAATTATTTGATTTCTGAAAACAAAGGCGAGTAGCCTTGATTCGTTGTTAACCATAGTCCATAGTCTTGTAGAAAGAATCGTCTGTACGAACAGCACACGATTAGGTTCAACACCGATCTGCGATATCGGTTATCTTTCTCGCCGTTGAGCGGACGCCGTCAAGCCGTCATTTTCACCGCTCAAAGCACTCATCGCGAGACGTCAATTAGCTTGTGTGTAAATTTGCGGAGGTATTATTCGAATGTTCTTTCTGCGTGCGTCACCAGTATCGGTGTTGTAACTTTCTCAATAAATCCATTCGGTATGGCTGTTTCGAACAATTGCGCGTTGCGGAACCAGTAGATATTGACACAATCGTTAGCGCTTTTATTACGTTTTTCTATCTCCTGCTGATAATCATCGATGATCAGAACACAGCGTAATCACACTCAATCAAAATACAGATGATGACCTCTGATGAACAGTTAAACGATGAAAAATAGCAACATTGAGCTACTAGTGTCTTATAAACCACTATTGATTGATTCAAAAGAACTAGAATACTTATAAGATTACATGTGATATTCTAAAAGGAAAATGATTTTTAAATCCACGTAATACATAATTAATTAAGCGCCATTGGCAGGCATTATTTTTAAAATCTTTTGTTTTCCTAACGGTCCCGAATGTGGTTTCAAACGGAGGGCTCAACATAATCCGTCTACTGTCAATCAATGCTGTTGACATGTGCGTTCCGAATGCCTGATTCTTTATTTGTTTACTCTATTATTAATCAATCCACAAATAGAATAGGATAACTTTGTCTGTGCGATGACCATATTATATTTTAATTGGATTCAATTTCTCGTTTCTTACTATAAATTTCTAAATCACTTTTTACTGTGTTGTGATGCAATCTGCATCTATTTATGTGTACTATGCATTAACATTTTGCTTAGCAGTAATTTTTAAACAAATATGTAGCATAAAGTTTAATTCGATTTTACTATAGTAGTCTTAACCCACTAAGTTATTAGGTATCTAGTTCAGTGTTGCCTAATATTAATTGTATAGCGAATTTCTTTTCCCAATAAATTCCCCTCTCATTTCATTTCAAGCATACGATTTGTAGTTCGTTCAATCATTTCAATTTAATGCAACTTTATCAAATTAGGATTCAAAATTTTTAAACACACAACAAAACTCAGGAAGTTTGTAATAAATCATTTCGAGATCTATAAACTGCAAAACAACAGCATATTCTTTAACAGCTAGTTTATCTTTGTCATTTTTTTTTTTGAATGATTGCGACTTCGCAGACATTTTTCGTCATCACTATAAATGCTGAATAGTTAACCATTTCCGTAATTTAACAAAAGATGCTTGAACATTATGAGGTTACTAAAAATAGAAACGCTTCTTGAATTACATCAAACGATCTTATGAAACATCGTGAACAAACCCTGAGTGTGCTTTGTAGTATTAGTGTCGAACGTCACTAACATGCGTTCATAAGCAATTGTTCATAAACATAATTCAAGTAAATTAGTTTTTTTAGGATACTAGAAATTTCAATAATGTCTTGTCTAATTGAGATATTCAATAATGAAATGTTTCGCTGAGTCAATACAATACGAAAGCAAATATTTATTCATACAAAATTAAATCATGCATTGCACATCAATGCTAATCAACGTAAATTTTAAACAACAGCGAATAAAAACGAACATCACTGTAGTGATCGGTCTCAGTACTCTAAACGTTTATGCTACTTCGAACCACCTGACTTTGATAATATCACGAGCTGTCCACTTTTGGCATTATGCACATCATAATAAACTCTATGCTTTTTTCTATTCTGTATCACTTAGCAACCATTTTCTCTCTGACAGCTTGGAATTTCAGTTTATACACAACCTCTTGAGAAAATAGCAAACCAAATATCGGTTAAGCAAATTATGTATACTCGAGGCGCTTTACCTTTTGGAAAGCGTTTTGTAAAAAACTGCCAGCCACTCTGCTTTATCGTAGTAGTACTTCCGCTATATAATCTGCCCAATAAGTTAGATAACCGATTGTGACAAACGCCGTTTTCCGGCAGATCGATGTTTTTCTTTTCTCCATGTATAGGAAAGACTTTTGCCAAACTTCTATGGATATTCCAATGAATAATTTAACATTTTCTCACCTGTTTTCCGATCATAATCGCGTAGACTTACATATTCTCCCTTGTCCTGGCGCTACCATGGCACAGCGCCAGGGTTACTCATTTTGATGGGACGTCAGCTTGTGGTAGTATCCATCTACCGCCACTTGTAGACTCGAATTTATTGCTTGTTTGTTTTGTGAATGGTCTTTCCATGGCCTCGCATGACACAGTATTTGTAAATGTAAACCTGCAATAAATATGTTTGCACACCAAAACGTACACACAAAAGCAGAAAATACTTCCCTTTTCATGTAATCCAAAATAATATTAGTAATCACGAGATTCCGGGGTCCTTTATTCTCGTCGCCAATGTAACGTTCCAATAAAACACTGTTTGTAGATTGACGATTGGTATCAAAGTGGCGTTTATTCTCTGTTGACCTCATGTCACCCTCCGCACAGCCTACTACATATCCAATCGCATTTTTTCTTTGTTGATTTATTCGTTTGGTTTGCATTCACATTTATTCCACCATGGCAACAAATTCAGCTCCACATCGATCATCCCCACGAACATCACGCCGAGAGCAACAAGCAGGAAGAGGTCGACTTTTTCGCCGATTGTGCTAACTTCGAGGCCACTACGGACAGCCACAATAACAACCAACAGGACGCTGTGCAGGAAGACGTAAGTACCATTTACCTTGTGGAATTGATTTGTTGCTCTTGAAATACTAAAACCACCTGACTGAATATTATGCTGAATTTGTTGTTGAAATATCTCAAACACACATTTTCGCTATTGTTTCAGATTCCAAAGCTTGCCTCGTTGAGCAATGCAACATCCGATAGTTCTGGGAACATGCAGGGTCCTAGCGTTGACTTCCTAAACTCTACGGTTCCAGTGGAGCCACCGAAGTCGACGATCGGGGTGAGGAAAATTCAGCCCAAGAAGGCAGGTCTTGGTGGTAAAAAAGGTGGCCTGGGAGCGACTCGTGTCAAGGCAAACTTTGCCGAAATCGAAGAGAAGGCCAATCTAGCTGATAAGCTTAAGATGACCCCATTAGCGGTTCAAGAGAAACCGGTCAGTGAAGAGGAGCAAGCACAGGCTCTTGCAAGCGTTCGCTTGGCATACCAGGACCTTTCTATTAAACAGCATAAGGAGGAAGAGAAGTTAAAAGCCACCGATCCCAACAAGGCCAAACAGATCGAGCGTCTCGGAATGGGAATCGGTTCTCGAAGCGGAGTGTCACATTCGGCCATTTCGGACATGAAAACCCTCAGCCAGGATTCGAGCAGCAAGAGTGGTGGATCCTCGTTGTCGAAGACTTTCGAGTCTAACAATGATTTTTTCGATGATTATGGAACGTCAATGTATGGCAGTGGCAGTGGAAATGGCAGCAGTAACGGCAACAAAAATTCAACGTCCATGAAAGACTACAGCGATGCCACGTTGATGGGCTTCGAAACCATCGAACCGTTCGACACCAAGCATAGCATTCAGACAATGTTCTCGCCTACGTCCAGTACGAAAAATACGAGCATAAGTGGTGAGTATTATTCAAGGTTGAACACCATTAAGGTTTCGTAAAATGAAATTCACATAGCCATATTTATACATTGATTCATTGTATGCGCTCGCAAATCAGTGCATACAAAGTAGTTCCAGTGTAGTGAAAAATGTTATTTTCCGTTTCAGATCAACCAACTTATAGCAGGAACACAACCAAGAAGTCACCGTCTAGTGCAAGCAACGACTTCGAATCTACCGACGTGGCACAGAAGAAGTTTGGCACAGCAAAGGGTATCTCGTCGCAGCAGTTCTTCGGGGATGAAGCTTCGTCGTACGAACGATCGGCAAATCTAGCGAAATTCCAAGGCTCCAACAGTATTTCGTCGGCGGATTATTTCGGCCATGGTAGTCCCAGTGGTGGCGGAGGTAGGTTGATTGTTTGTTTTTTCAACGTCACATCATTTTGAATTTACAATTTCGATTTTCAAAACCAGGTCGAGGGCCAAACCTGCAATACAACGGACCAGATTTGGATGACGTCAAAGAAAGCGTGCGGCAGGGTGTGACCAGGGTTGCCGGACGGTTAAGCACTCTAGCAAACGACATGATGTCATCCATTCAGGACAAATATGGTTATTAGAATAAAGTTTAAAGCTAGGTATGTATTTTGATTAATTTGCCAAGCCTATTTTTCCATAGTTTATTGTCACTTGAGGGGTAAATAATTTAAATTTATTATTTTTATCTGTGTTGCACTATTGAACGATTCAGTTCAAACAATTTTTTATCAGAACTTCCGTTCTCTTCCGTTCGACTTTTCGATAACTTTGTTTCCAAAATATTCTGTATTTTAAGTGATGGCAGATACAAATAGATTCTACTATAAGGCAGTTATTGTACAGGTGACATAATAAACGTTATTATTACATGAATGTGAAGCTCATTTTTGTGAAGACATTAGCCTGATATTTGTAAGAGTCCGTGAATATTGCGTAGACAAGAGTACCATAGGAAGCCTTCTACTTACCCTCTGATAGCGTTCTTTTAGGAAATACCTGACCGACAGCAAACCTACAATCATGCAGCGGAAGAAGTTGAAGTTGTTTATTCAACACGTTATTCTAGAAGAAAATCCCGAATCAATAAAAACTATTCCTCTGAAAAAATCCATAGAAAATGTATATTGCTAATGGAAGTATAACTAGACACTTGTTAAATACACGTATGTTAGCGGAGAAACGGAAATAGTAAATGGATAACATTTCAGCCAACGTAAAATGAATGTCATCCTAAATAAATGCATATTACCGATCGGTCTTATAAACACATTTTTCGACGATTACGACGAAAGGTACTCTGTAATGTAAATTGTAATCCTTGAAAAAAAAAAGAAACGAATAAAGTATATTCTTATTAGTTATAACCTGTTCGTTGTTTTATTTGTTTGAATTCTTATGTATCATACGTTTAACAAAATTGCGATAAAATTCTGCTCCTAGTATCTTTTGCTTCTCTCGGGTTTTATCAATTATTGCTAGGATCTTATCATCATTAGTAAAACGGCTGCATATGACAGCAGAAACATGTTTTGAAGGTATTCCTGTTAAAAATTGGCAGAATTAGAAGGAGAGCCCTCTAGAAGAAACACAAGGGTCTACCTGAAATAATTCCAGGGATTGCCTCTAAACAAATGCCAAATTTTCGAACACAAAATCCTCAAGAATTTCAACATCACCGGATTTTTGCCGGAAAATAAACATACTTAAAAACTGAGTGTGATGGGAACGCGAGTGTTTAATGCGGAATCAGAATTACTCGAGATTTTTCGAGTGACCGATGATTTTCAGGCAAGAGTGATGGGAATGCTTATGTTGAATGTGGAATCAGAAGCACGCGACTATTTTCGTGGTAAGGTCGGTTTTCATGGTTAAGTAAAGTTCAATGCGCTGACACGTTTAATATTGAACGGCCATTGACGTATGTACATCACCCTTACTATTGTGTGGGGTGGTTATCGCGACCGAATAAATCATAATCGTAATGAAGGCCGCGAAGTGTATTTTTATATAACTAGTGGATCATATCACCCACCAAAGATGGCTCCAAGATCCACGCCTTACCCTGCCTAACAAATACTCCTTCCCGAGACAACTGTGGGGATGCTGTGAATTCCACGGTTTGTAGTAACATCGGTTGTCGAATTAACATTCCTTCTCTTTCCCGATGACCGTAAAGGGGTGGCCGGTGCCGTTATTGGCTTTAAAATATTGAACTCTCGAATTATGCACATTGAGAGAGTGTACCTTTTCCCAAGCACCATTCATTGGTTCTCTGTGCAACTTCGATTGTTCTGGTCAATCACGGAGTAGCAACTGCGATGTGTACGGTTGTCTTTGCTTTGCTTTGCTTTGAAAATAAACATAATTGAAAACTCTCAGATACCTAATTCTGGATATTTCACCTACAAGCGCCGCAGCCGGCTGTTTGCAGTTCAGAAGGAATTTCTCAGCATATCTTGATGCATGGGAAATCTCTTCTCTATCGCTCAAGAATCCATTTTTCTTCGATCACAGTGCGCAGTTGCGAAGAAATGACAATTAGAATTGCAGTCACCATACAAAGTTTCTACCAGAAATCCGTCAAGAATTTTCTTCTACCAGAGTTCCGGCAATACACGGGAGTTGGGATCAGCTGGGCGACATGCAGAGGCGTGTGATCGGTTGGTGGCCGATCGACGAAATAATGTGCAGGTTGAGGATCAATAACCGATTCTTCAACTTCAGCATAATAAACGGCTAGTCGCATTTCACGCGCAACTCGAACGCTAGTACGACCACTGCCTAAGCCAGGACGTCAAGATCATCATAGGAGACCTAAACGCTCAGGTAGGCCAGGAGCGGGCCGGATAAACGGATACGATTGATCAAGGCGACGATGGATCGAGTGATGTGTGTAGTTCGAGTATCAGGGACACTCTCGAGTCCCTTTGAATCTCGCAGAGGGTTACAGCAAGTTGATGGTCTTTGGTCTTTCGTGTTTGCTGTTCAACATTACTTTAGAGGGTGTAATAAGGAGAGCGGGGATAAACACGAGTGGAACGATTTTCTCGAAGTTCGTTCAGCTGCTTGGTTTTGATAATGATATTGATATTGGGGTAATTTTACAATTGTTGCACGGCTAAAAACTAAAAACTCGCCTTTTGTTGCACACTCCATGTTGTTGTTATTCTATAGCTCGCAAATTGGAGACGATGCACGGACGATTTCCATACAAGCAGGCGGACGAAAATATTTTTATCATTTACTAGCTGTCCCGGCCTTGGTCCCGGCAAACGTCGTACTGCCTGCCTACTGTGTTGACAAACAGCTCCATAGGGCCGTCCCCCGCAAAGTCATATATATATGCATATGAGAGCCCCCCGTTCCAGAGACCGGAGAGGTCTAAGAACCTCCCCGGTCCCAAAAATACCCACATTTTTGCTCTCATTATCTTATGGTCAAACTATAACCAATTAATTTACGCTCATCACCAAATCACTGCTGAGAGGCAGATCATACAGGAATAAAAAGTTTTAAAAAACTGTTCAGATTTTTCAGTAAAGCAAAAATGGTGTTCCGGAAAGGGGCTGAGAAAATCAGGTCACTAATGTATTTCGTTAAGGCGAAACTGGAAGCATTTCCTCATTTTTTGGTTTTTGATTTTTTATTAAATAACGAAGCAATATTTTCAAAATCAGTTTTCGTGCACATGTAGAGCATGGATCAAGGTATCTTCTGAATTTTTTTTGTGGTGGAAAAAGTTTTCCATTTTTGCAGAAACCAAAAACGAAAAACATTTTCCACCACTAAAAAAATCAGGGGATACCTTGATCCATACTCTACATGTGTACGAAAACCGATTTTAAAAATATTGCTTCGTTATTTTATAAAAAATCAAAAACCAAAAAGTGAGGAAATGGATCCAGTTTCGCCTTAAGGATATGCGTCTTGAATTACCACTTCAACAGTGCATCAGAATTTCAGACGCACAAATCTCAAAAAGCAAGCTTCAAACAGTGCATTTTATTATTCTGTTCTTGCTCACGTGTAATAAGCTTAAAATAAGAAGATCAGGTGCGCTGGTTTTGTTTACGCAGAGATTTGGAATTCTAACAAGTCTGTCCTTAATTTGCTTTTTAATATTTCAAAATTAATTATTGAAAAGGGCGTATTGATTTAGAGTAAATTAAAAATTAAATCGATCCGTACTTTGATTGCAAATCAAAAGATTTTTTTTTGGTTTTCATATGGAACTGTCCATGCACTACATGGAAAAACTATGAAAGCGATACAATTGCTATTTAAAGCCTGTATCCGCAATAATCGGGACACAGAAATATGGCTGTAACTCTGCAATAAATACATTAAAATTGCTCAAATTGTGCCTGATAATATCTTAAGTTGTGTTCATTTCACCTGCAAAATTTCATATGAATCGGTGAATTATCTTTTGTTGTAGCAATGAAACAGTAGAACGCGAGCAATTTTTTTTTTTGCTTTATTTTAGAGACTTTCAGCCCTGAGCTGGTTCGTCTCTTTCGGAAAAAAGAGGGTTTCCTGAAGGGGCCCCCAAACAAGAATAGATTACATATTTTTTTACAGAGTTTTGAAATATAGTTGTCGAGTCCTTGATGTATCCTTGGTGTTCGTCAGTTTGTCACGTCAATTGTAGGGCAGCTTTATTCGAAAATGTCGTTTGCCACAGTCGTGTCTCGTCGCATCTATTGGTACTATGTTGATTGGTAGTGACCTGTATCTTTCAGGAATTCAATTAGTGCTTTTTCTCTATCGGGGTCTTTTGATAGCGCTTCTCTGACGCTATTGCTAATGTTGTAGTGGTCTCGAAGGTTTTGGTAAGCAGGACAATTTACAATAAGGTGCTCAACTGACATTTTTGTTGAGCACGCCGCGCATTGCTTGTGGAATCCATCTCGAGATCCTAGATCGTGCGAGAATCTGGTGTAACCGCATCGTAGCCTAGACAGTATTCTCTGATCCTTTCAGTTTTTACTGTCAGACCAGCCATGTGTGTTCCCCTTTACTTTTCGTAGAAATAGATCGCGAACTCGATTCCATTCGTTCTCCCACGCCAAACAAACTACCGACTTGATCCACGTTTTTAGATCTGCTGCAGGTACTTCAGGATTAGCGGGCGTTTTTGATCTACCATTTGCTGCCAGTTTGTCTGCGGCTTCATTGCCGCTGATGCCGCAGTGGCTGGGAACCCAAACATATGTGGTGTTGTTGTTCGTAGCCTTTCTAATAGCCTGGACGAGTGGATGTCGATTGCGTGGACTCTCGAGGGCCTTCAGCACACTGGCTGAGTCAGTGATAATGGCTTTCCAGGTGAAACTTGATTCTGTAACGGCGGAAAGGATGGCTGTAGCTTCAGTCGTGAAGATTTAAATGGATTCGGGAAGACCGCCGCTTATATTGATGTTGGGGCCGTAAACGCCAAAGCCGACTTTGCATAGATCCTTGGAGCCGTCAGTATAAATAAGCTTGTAACCGTTCAACTTAGTTTTAATAAGCTCGTTGAAACGGGGTACCACAGTACAGGGATTCAGATTTTCTTTGGTTGGTGTATTTAGAGTCCATAAGATTTTAGGTGGAGAGAAGTCCCACGCTTCGTCTCCAACCCAGTGGACCGTGGACACCGGGGGGAGGATCTGGTGGGCGATCTGCTGGAGGAGCTTGTTTGCCTCTTTGAGGAGGAACACTTCCTCGTCATCCCCGCTCGTCTTTTCAAGAAAACAGGCTGCCGTGGAACATACGGCTATTGCAAAAATGTGTCGAAATGGTAAGATACCGGCCTCGACGCACGCAGATGCTGCAGGTGTACAAGGAAGTAGGCCAGATAAAATACGGATGCAGCGGTTGAAAGTGGGTGCAAGCTTCTTGATTACAGTTTCAGAGTTTCTGCATAGTAGTTCAGCACCATATAGGGCAGTGCATGAAATTATTTCCTTCTCTTTCACTCTTACAGAAATTTTGTAAACAACAAGGCCACGAAACGTCAAAATCCCATACAAAATCAAAACAGTGCAGTGCCCTATAGTAGTTTGCTGCAAATGACTGCCCGCGTGATACGTAGACCCACATCACGATTGTTTTTGGTGTGTTTGCTAGTGATAGTTCGTATAAGATTCAATCGACTCTCACATTCTTTTTTAATCCGATCACAGTGAGGCTGGAAACTTATGCCGTTTTTCTTTATTATCCAGTTCCAACCTGGGTTGGAACTGGATCAGATCACAGTTTCAACCCCAACCCGACTTCGGTTTCGCTTGTACTAAACTTTGTTTGACGTTGTTTGTTTACACATTTTCCGCCAATCCAGTTCCAACCCAGGTTCAAAAAGAAAAACGGCATTAGGTGTCGGTCTAATGTCGAATTCGTTTTTGAACCTGGGTTGGAACTGGATTGGCGGAAAATGTGTAAACAAACAAACGTCAAACAAACTCAAACAAACTTTAGTACAAGCGAAACCGAAGTCGGGTTGGGGTTGAAACTGTGATCTCATCCAGTTCCAACCCAGGTTGGAACTGATTCAAAAACGAATTCGACATAAGTGTATTCCGAGGATGCGGATGGTGGACTCGTAAGGAATTTCTTCTCCATTGATGGTCGGCGGGTTCTTTTTAGCGCGATGTCTCACAGAACAAATGTGAGAGAATTGACTTTTTGATGGTGACAGTTCGAATCCGTTAGAGAGTGCCCAGGAATGGACTGCATCGATGGCTCTTTGTAGTTTCTTGCGGATTAAAGCAGGCCTATGTCCTGTTACAAGGATAACAATGTCGTCCGCAAATACGAAAATGAAGACTCCTTCTGGTAGGGATTCAAACACTCCGTTCATAGCGATAAGGAAAAGGGTTACCGCTAACACGGAGCCCTGAGGCACGCCAGTTTCCTCTGGAAAGTAGTTCGATTTTGTACTTCCGATGGACACCTGAAAGGTTCTGTTTGATAGGAAGTTACGGATAAAGGCGAAAGTGTTGCCACCAATGCCCCAGCTAGCCAGTTTTTCCAGAACCGCCGGGGTCCAGATACGATTATATGCCTTCGAAATATCCAACGCAGCCAAGTCCACGTGGAGGCTATTTTCAAGGGCGTCGTCCAGAACGTGGCCGAGTGTTGCGAAGTAGGTGCTCGTGCCACATCCTTGGCGAAACGCATGTTGTCGATGGTCCAGAAGGTCGTTGTCCCGAATAAATTGTGTTAGTCTCCGATTGACCATTCGTTCCATAACCTTACTGCAGCAGCTGGTCAGAGAAATCGGACGGTATCCGTTAGGCTCGGTACGAATTGAGTTCTTTTTGGGAATGGGTATGACTAAACTATGTCGCCACTGGGCGGGGAAAGTTTTGTTAGCCCAAATTTTGTTGTAGTTGTGTAGCAATACCCTTTTTCCGATCGGCGGTAGGTGGCAAAGCAGCGGGTATCCGATTTCGTCGGGCCCAGCTGATTTCCCTCTTCCGCTACTTAGCGCAAAAGACAGTTCGGCAGGAGAGAAAGGTTTGTCTAGTCGATCATCTGGGCGGGTGATTGGAGGTTGGATGGATTCAATTGTTTTCGAATATGCTTCGAGCCGAGTGAAGTCTGGGCTGTAGCCGCTGCGAGCGCTCAATTTAGCGAAAAAACCGCCAATAATGTTCGCAACTTCATTTGGGTCCCTTGTGATTCCGTTTCCTGTCCTAATGGCAATACCATTGGTACTGCGTTTCCCCTGCAAGGCGTTTATGTTTTTCCACAGTTCGGAAGTTGTACTGTAACTGTTTATCGTGTTCAGGAAATCGTCCCATGACTTACGCTTTGCGGAACGAATCGTATCCCGGCAAGCGTTACGTTTAGCACGATAGTCTGCAGCTATTGCTTCAGCATCAGGGTGGTTTGTCGCGATCCGCTTCAATTTTCTGAGGGCTTTTCTTCGTAGTTTTATGGCCGCTTTGGTTTCAGGTGACCACCATCTTAGTGCCCGACGTCCGGCGTTGGAGCTTGTTTTCGGAACAGCTTCGGAGGCTGCTTCAAGAATCGTGTTCACTAGGTCTTCGAGCGACGTATCATCTTCTATTGGACTGATGTCAATCATGTTTTGAAAGGATTGCCAGTCGGCCAGCTCATATTTCCATCGAGGGCGTCTGGTTGTTTTTGGTGGAACGAAGTTGCAGTAGATTGATATGGGGTGGTGATCGCTACCCAAAGGATCGTCATCAATCGACCACTGAAGTCGGCCGATTAATTTCTCGCTAGCAAAAGATACATCCACAGCTGAACTGATTTGCGGGCGAGAGAAAGTGGGAGAGCCATCATTTAGTATTCTAAGGCTAGCTTTTTCGGAGGCACGAAGGATTGCAGAGCCTTTGTCGTTGCTTCTTCGTGAACCCCAGCTAACGTGGTGCGCATTGAAATCTCCGAGGATAAGATATGGTGGGGGAAGTTGGTCTAGAATTTTGCACAGCCGCTGTTCAAGGTTAATGCAATCTGGTGTTGGTATATAAATGCTGACAACGGTTACTGAGACAGGAGATTCGATTCTGGCTGCTACTGCGATTAGGTCGGATGGAGGGGTAACATCGACGTACGTGGTTGATTTATGGATACCAATTGCTGCAGACTGATAAATGTTTGCCCCGCCTTTCAAAATCCAGTCGTATTGGCCTTGCAACGTTTTTCCCATTACTGAGAGATCAGCTCTGTGCACTTCTTGGATGGCTATTAGGACGGGAGTGGATTTAGCTACAAGTACTTCAAGATCGGCAAGATTGTTGAAGAATCCGTTCATGTTCCATTGCAGCGCTAACGATGGCTGCCTCGTCTTGCTTCCGCTCATCTTGCTCTGGTGTTGGACTGGACTTCTAGGTCGTTTGGTTTGATGGAATGCAGGCTTTGCGGGTTTGCCAGGGGGCTCGTGGTTGGAGGTCAACTTATTGGGACTGGAGGTTGAAGGTCCACCAAAATGGACAGTCGATGGAGGTCTCGCTGGCGAAGGACAAGATGAAACTGTGGGTACAAAAGCCAATGATGACGAAGTACCCACCACCGGGAAACTGTTTCTATTAGTTCCATACTTCCATCGGTCATATTTCTGCGCATCCGATCGAGCATCCGGTGGGATACGGTTTTTGAATTGCAATCGGGCTGAAGTCCTGATTATTTGATCATTGTTTGGTAGATTTCTCTTCTTTCTTGCGGCCAACGGACTCCGGTTGTCCGCTATTTCTGGTCCACGGATATCTTCCACACTAGTGAGACCTCAACTGCCCGAGGCTTTATCATGATTTCTCGCTGTAGTGTACCCCACTGTGTACACTACTTTCGATTATCAATACATGTACAATAGAAAGTGAGTAGCAACTCGCATACATAATGTATATTACCAAAAGGAATATATTTCAGTTTTGTTCTCACTGTTAACCAAGTCAGATGCCTACCGAATCCGAAAACCTTTGAATATAACAGTGGCTCGAGGATGAACTGGATTTATTGTTTCATTTTGTCGCGTGATTTTTTATTTTTTTTGCTTCGGCCAGTGATTTTTCTGAAAGCGTGCAAAATTTGTGAAATTGTGTACACATCGTAAATTTTGTGTGGAACATTTTCCGTTGGTTCGGCGCGGAGGCATCTTTTTGTGCACATTTTTGTTTTGTTTCGGTGACGATACTGGGTGACGTTTTTTTTTCGTTTTACACTTCAACTTTTTTTTCCTGCCGATTGGGTCGTTGATTTTTACATAACTAAATCATTTTTCCAATCGTGCAGCGTATTTTTTTATTTGTGTTGTAAGTGTGTTTTTATAATTGTACTTTTCATAAAACGTCATTTTGAATCGCTAGCAACGATTCTTTTAAGCCCAGATTTTATTGTTCGTCTTTTTGTGCCATTTTGCTTGGCAACGCAACAGTGAGCAGTATGAACAACGATATGATGCCGATATCATTTACAAGAATGTCGCACTTCGGCATACGGTATTAGGAGAACAACGGTGCGGCAGGGCGCTTTTGTTGCCCAATTTTGATATGAATGCTGTTTCCCGACGATGGAGAGGACAGATGACGATCAACTCACGCAAACGGTATGACTGCATCGGCCAAGCATCGACGGCATATTGTAATCCAATTTTTTGTGCAACATCTAGGGTAGTTTCATCAACTGTGGAGAACTATTACAAAACGTGTAATTTGTGTTTAATTTTAACGTGTTTAGTCTAGCCCCAATGTTTTTTTTTGTTTAGGGGAAAGAATCGGCTCTTTAATCTTAAATTGTAGAAAAAAATGAATGAAGCAGTATACAACTATAATTATAAAAAGAGCAGTTTTGATAACAATTTTTAAATTAGTTTAATATCTCACTTACTGATGCAAATGGTTCATTTTAGATTAGGGCAAATCAAACCTGATTTTGCATTCGGAATGATTGATTGGAATTGTGTCGTAGAACTTAACTTTTCTGAATAAACAGATAAATAGTTTCCAATCTTAAGGGAAGAGGAGTTGTAGTGTACCCCACTGTGTACACTACTTTCGATTATCAATACATGTACAATAGAAAGTGAGTAGCAACTCGCATACATAATGTATATTACCAAAAGGAATATATTTCAGTTTTGTTCTCACTGTTAACCAAGTCAGATGCCTACCGAATCCGAAAACCTTTGAATATAACACTCGCTTCCTTGGTTTCTTCGATATCCAAGTGGGGGAGTATGAGGTTATCACGCGTCCCACTGTTTCCTTCGAGTCTCATCTCCTTGATTCCCTCCCTGACAGTTTTTGTGGAGTTTGCCAACAGGTTGCCCACCGGTTTTGGTGCGCCAAAATCTTCCGCACTGTTGGGTCCCCGGCTGCCCGAGGCCTTATCCTGCTTGCTCGCCGTCTTGGTTCCATCAGTATCCAAGTGGGGGAGTATGAGGTTATCACGCGTCCCACTGTTTCCTTCGAGTCTTATCTCCTTGATTCCCTCGCTGACAGTTTTTGTGGAGTTTGCCAACGAACACCGGGGGTTGTCCACCAGTACCGGTCCACCGAAATCTTCCGCACTGATGGGGCCCCGACTGCCCGAGGCCTTATCCTGCTTGCTCGCCTTCTTTGTTCCGTCAATATCCAAGTGGGGGAGTATGAGGTTATCACGCGTCCCACATTCATCTTTGAGTCTGGTGATAGTGTCCAGGTGGGATGCTAGACTGAGAGGTATGTTAAGTTTCGGTTTAAGTTCCGGATAATCAGTTTCTGATATGAATTTAGCTGTTGTAATCTCTTGTTTTGGTACTGCTATGATATGCTCACTTCCGAGATTGTCCTTCGTTTTATGTGGGCTATTTTCTTTTTTACGAAAACGTGTTTTTGGTGAAGAAGACATTAAAGTTGGTGATTGTATTGTAGACGGTTTCGAAGGACAGAACTACAGTGGAAATCCTTCTGTCACATTCTCCTCCATTGTTTCGTCTGACGAGGACGAGATGTCGTGTTCTATTATATCTGATTCCATGTAGAGATCATTGTTCACTGTTTGAAGATCTTCCGTATCAGAGATGTACATTACTGGTAAGTTTCCCTTAGTTCGTTTAGCACAGATATTCTCTCTAGTATGCTCGGAGTTATTTTTCCCCCGTTTCGGTTTCGTGCCAGTGTTGATCTCAGAATCCGCATTATCCATCGGCATTGTGGGAATTGTTGAAAGATTCTGTACTACGGTGATGGGTGTATCCTTCCCTTTCTTTGAGGCGTTGGGTGCATTCTTGGTTGATCCTTTTTGACTGTTATGTTCTTGGGTACTAGTAGTTGCATTGGGGACCATTTTCTTGGCAGTTTGCTGTCGTTGGGGCTTAGAAGTGGTTTCGATGGAAGCACGGGCTGTCTTATTAGATGCGCGAAGATCTTGGATTTCCTAGACTTTTCTGTTTACTGTTTCTTGAAGGGCGGATACTTTAGCGACAAGATCTTCAATCGTTCCGTGTTTGCGGACAAGGTCAATCCTGGAATCCTTTTCTAGTGCCTTTTCCAAGGTTAGGATTCTCTCATCCTTTTTTTGGATTTCTTTTTGCAGGTTGATTATCATTTGTTCGAGACGCTGAAAGTCGGTACTGCTGGTTGGAGTGTTACCTGTGGACATTTTGTCCTCCAGAGCCTTTATTTGAGCATCTTTCTGAGCCATTTGTCCGGAGAGCGTCTCTAACTTTGCTGACAGATCGGAAATAGTTTTATCTTTACTGTGAGATGCAATTCCAGCGAAAGAGCGTTGTCCTGTGCTTGCTTCAAAAACTCTTCTGGCTTCGGGGTACGACAAGCCTCTATCTACTCGTATATGCTGAATTGTGTCCTCGTTTTGGTACATCGGACATTTACGGCTGCTGACGGAATGGTCGTTGGAACTACATCGGCCACAGTATGCAGGGTTCTGACATCGTGTATCTTGGGTGACTTCGTGTTCTTGGTTGCAGTTTCCACATGTCGGCAGTTGTTTCTGGCACCTTTGCTTTGTGTGTCCAAAGTGGTAACACTGGTAACATACCATGGGTGCAGGATAATATGGTCGGGTTCGAACTCGCTGGTAACCGATGTCGATGTGTTCAGGGATCGTAATTCCACCAACGGTGAGAGTCACCGTAGGTGTAAATTCCCTGTGTTCACCTACTTTTCTGATAATCCGGCGGATACCGGTGATGTTTTGATCCCTGAGGTACTCGAGCACCTCGTTGTCGTCCGTCATTTTCATTAAATCGCGGCAGCTGATTACACATCGTGTTGAATTTAGCCCGGGATGGTACGATACTTTAACTGCGGTGCCATCAATGAGTTGAGACATCGTTAGGAGCTTTTCGAGGTGGTGCCTGCTTCTGACCTTCAGAGCGTACGATCGGCCTTGCGACTCGGAGATGGCTTCTTCGATTTTTCCATTTACCCTTTTCTCGATAGATTGGCGTAGTGTGAAAGGATGGTCGGGCATTTTGCCGTTCACCGATTCCATGCGCAATACTATCAGCTCACCGTAATTTCCATGTGGGTCCATGTAGCTGGGTAATGTTGCCCCAGTTTATGTTCCATCGAGATAATTAGAAGGTCCTCCTCCAGGATCACCCGGGAGGGGGGGAAAGCCCACACTCAGCGACATCGCTGGTGGGGCGGGTTAAGGAATGAAACACCGATAGATTGAAACTTATTTCTTTTCAAGTGCCAATTCTTATTTCCTTATCCACCCAGCGGATGGAGATGAGTCAACTGTCTATTCGATTTGCACTAACTTGCGCAAGATTGCTAACGAAGTAGTTGAACTTGTTTGCAAGTTTGAAAGGAAAACTGGCGTGGGGTTGTTTTACGATGGCGTTTTTTCGTCTCTTCGCCAGTCACGAGTCCCGAATTTAAAAAAGTGATTTTTTCACCAAAAACTCACTTAATTTCAAGCACTAACACTGCGCACGAATAGCACGGAATAGGAACTTCAAATTAAAATCACTTTTTCCGACCGCGACGCTGTTTGACTGCGATTGTTTCACACTAAAAGGAGCACCGTAAGGAAAAACTTTACGCTGTCAGCTCCAGGGGTTTCCAAACTGGCGAGCAATTTAATTTTGTACAGCCTTTGGTTTAGCTTGTCAGCGCTGTAACTTTCGAATTTGATAAACGAAATGGCTGAAATTTTGAAACAAACATTTCAAAAAAAATCGATGCACTATCAACAATTTTATAGTTGAAACATATATTGGGGCTGACCGTAATTTTAGCCCCTCAGACAACAATTAGTACGAGATGAACCAACCGAGGGCTGAAAATCTCGATAATAAAGAAAAATAATAATAATAATAACAATTAGTGAGTACCCCTTATTGTATCGATTGTATTGTTGAAAGTACTACACCAATAATCATCAAATTTTGCAGGCATAATATACACATAATCATCTACTTTCTGTGAAAATTTCATGAAAATTATCAGGGTCATTCAAAAGTTATGAATAGGCAAACATCGCACATGAAAAACATGAAACATTTTCACTAACACTATCCCCTATCAGTAACTTTCAATCCAAATGATAAAAGATGATGAAATTTTGCAAAAAAAAGTGTCTTTATAAGTATCAGAACTGCTCACGAAATTTCATAATTATCCTCACAGAACTTTGAATTGTAGCGGGAAAGAACCATCTAGTATGCGAATAAAAATGGGGTAAGATTGTACAAAAAGTTAAAAACCACGTCAGTTTGTTTCACATCCACAGTTAAAAGTAATGCATTGATTTTTATGAAATTTTGCACAAATACATAATAAACATACATCAAAGAGTTCTCAGCTAATTTTTGGCCAATTTTTATTGATTCAGTACAGAGTTACTGCCGTACTTCTATGTCCCGATTATTGCGGATACAGGCTTTATATATATAACAATATATGAAATTGTACTAAAATGGTTTATTTGTTGAAAAGCCTAATTCCAAAGTTGCGCCACTTATGCGCAAACTTTTTCACCGTAACATTCTAGAATAGACCCCGATTATGCTTCAGAACTGCTGGGATTTGCGCAATTCAGCACAAAAAAATGTTGCTGATCAAAATATTTCATATTTGCGTTGTTTCAATGTTTCAACCCCTTTTAATGATTTTTTATAATTTAGTTCTGTATAGAAACTTAGTGTTTTAGGGTTTCTCACGAAAAAATGGTCAAAAATTGATTTCAGATAAACCGAGCTGATCCGTCAAATAGTTCTATTTTTCGTTAATGTCTAACTTTGATGTTTCAGAAACGCAATGTGCTAGAGGCTTGAAACTTTGGGCTTTGCCTAATTGGAATATTTACTTTCGACAAAAAAATATAATAAAAAGATTTGGAGAGGATCACTTTTTCGATTTTTGTTCGCCTGGTATCTTATAGTGTCACGGTGGTGCAGAAGGCCAAATTGAAAGATTTGGGATTTTTTTTTATTGTTCGGGCCGAAGGGTATCAGAATTTCATGAAGCTTTTTCCACAGGCAGGGCTCATGAATATATGAACAAAAAAAATGTAAAAAAACTCAGGGTCGCCTAATTTTCCGGAAAACTCAGGTGGAAATTGTTTGTTTTCCCCTGACACTACTGACTTTGAAACGAAGCATCGTAGATACAAAGTTTTTTTTTATAGAAAATTTTCTCAGAACTGGAAAAAGTTTTCCTCAAAAATTTCAACAGTTGAGAAAGTTTGTAAAGAAAAGCCATCAGCTTTGTATAGTTCGTCACCAGTAGTGTCGTTGTTTTTGTTTTATGTCAATGTCCAAGATTGCACCTTGAAAATTATCTCTTCCGTTGTATCTGTCATGTATTGTTTGTGAATGTTACATTGTTACTACGTCCCTATATTATTGAACAGTCTGCCACTTTAACGTGTTTTACAACATAATTAAGTAATTTTACCTTCTTTTGTGTGATCCGTCCCTGTTGATGTCGACACAGCTTTTTTCCGGTTGACCGTAAAGACGTGGCCTGCGCCGTTATTGACCCATTACAGTCGGAGTTGTCGGACACGTGTACATTGAGAAAGCTGTGCTTATCCCAAGCCCCATCTATTAGTTCTCTGTGCAACTCCGCTAGCTGTCCGCTAGCGTCAATCACGGAGTAGCAACTACAAAGTGTACGGTCACCATGCAATGCTCTTGCTCTCAGCAGGATCGCTCCATAAATCCAATTCCGGATATTTAAATGGCCTCGCATTTAGGGAAGCAATGTAAAATTGGGCATGTGATCTTCCTAGTGGAGCGGCGCATAAGCGACATGTTTTTATATTTTTGTGTTTTTGTCATGTTGTCGAAATCCTACCAAAAAAATTTATGAACCTATTAGGCACGTTACGAAATACATATTCTAGTAGGTTCATAAAATTTTATGGTAGGATTTCGACAACATGACAAAAACACAAAAATATAAAAACATGTCGCTTATGCGCCGCTCCACTAGGAAGATCACATGCCCAATTTTACACTTCATTGTAAAATGTGCTGGCCACTCATCCTCTAAGGACTGTATCGGAAATTAACTATAAACGTTCACAATTACCTAATAATCTGTTCGAAATAAACAAAACTTTATTTTTGGAGATACTATATAAATCTCTTAAATAAAGAATGGCAGTTCAGATTTTCAAAAAATAACCATTTAACTTGGACTTTTATCTCAAAGATTGCACAAATGTTTTTAAAATTTTGGACACCTCCTAAAAATTTACAACTGTGAAAACTGAGGGAAAATATCCAATTTTTTCTCTTATTTTTGCGCAAATATATTCTTTTCCAGAATGCTCATGATTCTGTTATTCTGTTATAATCAACGCACCCCCGGGCCGTGACCAATCTGCGTTGAATCGCTGGGCGATACGTCTACCAGTAGACTTGTATCTGCCCTATGCTAAACCGATTAGCATAGCAAGTCCTTTCCACTGATGAGTAGGCTCGAATGTCCCGCTCCTCCCTATAACCCATAGGGGGAAATAAGGAGTTTTCAGTTTCAAGTTTTGCATGAATCATGACACCAACTCTTTCTACCATAATGCTTTAAAAATTCTGAAATAAAAGAAAACTAATATGATGAAAATAATTTAGATGCAAGTTTTTACACAAAATTTAAAGATCAGTTATTTAAAGGTGAATTGAAGAAATGTTAAGTACGGTACCTATACTATAAAATGTTCCGCACCGCCACGAATGTGATGAATAAGCAAACACATAAATATTCTATTTGCCTAGTAGTAGAAAGAGTTGCGTGCCTGTTTATAAAAGTTTTTACTTATCTTGATTGCTCCGGACAATTTCCGTTTGTGTTTGGGAACTTCGTGGGTGTACCAGGATAGGTTTTCTTCAGAACTATGGCGTTTTCTGGAATTAAAAAATAAAAGGAAATACTGGGCCGCACAGCTCCGCGGCCCACTTATATTAGTATAAATATATATATATATAGGACGAAGTAGTCAGTTTTTGTCGATTTCGTCAAGTATGCGTCTTAAGTCTTGAGTCTTGATCACCCGTTGGCTTCGAATCTATAAGCAAGCACTATTAAATGCTGCACTTTCACACTATTGGTTTCGGCTTCTTAGTTATTTTAAATTGATATGGCAAGAAAACATTATTAAGCGTTAGACATTCAAAACATATTAGGGTTTACTCACAAAACAACTATCACATATGAAAATACTGATATTGAAAATTAAAATTAATATTAATCACAAGTAAATACAATGTCAGCACTGTGAATGAGCAATTTGAATACACGAGATACTACTATTTGTTGCATATTGATTGTTAAAATTAACCAAATAGTGGATAGCCCAGACAACAATTCCAAGTCTGCTGACTCCAGAAAGATCCCAAGATTCGTCACAAAGCACAAATGTTTTCATTATGATTCACAACGACTCTCGCAACCCTAGCAGGTTCCTCCTGTTTATCGAGCATTTCTGATAAATCAGCTATACTCCATCTGTAGCAGCCGGTTCGCAATGAACCGCTGGAGGCGCATTAAAGTGTTAAAGGTGATATTTTCATTACAAGAATTATAATTAACTTCCTTCACTTAAATACCGTCAAACCCTGTGATCTTGGCTAGGGAGTAAACAGTTACGTGAAGTTGTATCAAAATTCTACAGAGTGTTGGGGAAGGGGAGGGGACATAAACATACTTCTTCCTACACCTAGCAGTTCGGATCTTCTGTTCACACTGTCATTCCAACCTTCTTTCAGTGTGAAACGTTTCTGGATCTGAAACGGGTGGTATCACTTTACGCTACTCTTCTATCATGAACATAGATAACTACTTTTAAAAATAAAAGTTTTGTCCTACTACCTATTTTATACCTGAAAGATGTTAATTGGTCAAATGTTTCGTTCAGCAAGTCTATGTCCATATTGATGATACAACCTTTTATTAATGAGTAATAATGTTGCTTACAGTTGTGAGGCAATATAACATTCAACTCGTTGAGTGCAAGTTATGAACCTACAGAAAATTTCTTATTAGGCTGTTACCTCTAAAACTACTAAACACATATTGAAACGTGAAATTGTATTGTAATAATTGATCCTAATCTTAACCCTATCACTGGAACGCGTTTGAAGCAAATTGATATTGCTAATGATTTGGTTGGGCATTAAAAATTTTTTTGGTTTCGACAATAGTCACATACTATGCCCTACGACATTGGCGATTCTATTGTCTATGGCTCACCTATTTCGTGTCAACCAGCAGGGACTTGGGGTCTGTTCCAATTGGTGAATTAAAATTATTTTTTACTTAAATTTGACAGTTCGACACTTAAACTTGACAGTTCTCCTAAGGAAATAATTATCAAACTGTCTAGTTTAAATGAAAATTAATTTTAATTCTCCAATTCGAACAGACCCTTGGTCTGGTACCCAATTCAGTATATCCGCTCCACGTAATATACCGCACCTCTTTTGATTTGTGATATATTACGCGGAACATTACTCTCTTCATTCGGATAGCGGCTATGTAACCCATTGGATTAAAAGCCTCCATCAAACATGAAGCGATTAATCGGAGACTGAAGACTCTATACCAAATTTGGCTCAGAGACAGGTAATCAGTGAGGTCAGTTTTTCTCGTTTGTCAGAGACGATTGATACGTATTAAGACAAATTTTCCACTGCATCTGCCAGTACCCCAATTAACACAAGAATGCCAAGGATCACCGCTCATGCTTTACAATACAGTTGGAAAAACTAGAACAACACCTGGCCACAATGATGCATAAAGCACTAAAGCGGACCGGAAGTGTTGGTGAGCCAGCCCCCACCATATTCTTTTCCAGAATGCTCATGATATAGGAAAATTATTTTTATTAAAACTAATTCCTTCCGCAGCTTAGGGCAATTTTTAAAAATGAAAAAAGGCCATTTTTCGAGGAACTCTTTTTTTTATGCGTCTTCAAAGAACGATTACGCAAATAAAAAAATACATAAAGTTGAAAATTTGCATTTTTTTCGATTGGGTATGTATTTAAATCTATTGAAGAGATAGTTTTACCAGAGAACGGAATTTTATAATCTCTAAAGATATTTAAAACAGAGCGTCAAAGTTCGACCAAAAAGTATGTGTTTTATGGGATAGACCATATTCTTAATATTGGAGGTTTTTCTATCCAAAATAAGAATTTTAAAAGTCGGTTTTAAGTGATATGTTATGTGTACATAACTGCTAGTAATAATAAATATTTTCCGGATTTTTCCCCGTACAATTTTTTTTCGCAACAAATATTTGAAATATTAAAAAAATTTAAAAAAAATGCAGTTTGTACAGATTGTTATTTTGTGTGGTATACTCATAGAACCGTATTTTCAATAATACTTAACATTTTCCAAATTTCTTCAAGCTGTTCTAAACTTGACTATATTGTGAAGATTTCATAGAAGAATCGGAATGAAAAGACCAACCGTGCGTCGAGATAGAGCATTTTGAATGTTTATAGTTAATTTCCGATACAGTCCTTACCTTGCAAGTTAGCAAATTCTATTTAGGTAAAAAATACATTTAAAGTAAGCTATATGAGAAATTCATGGTAGAATAATTCTACCATGAATTTCTCATATACCTTACTTTAAATGTATTTTTTACCTAAATAGAATTTGCTAACTTGCAAGGTAGAGGATGAGTGGCCAGCACATTTTACAATGAGGTGTTCCAGAATTACTTAGGGGAGGAAAAATACTCAGATTTCACATTTTGACATTTTTGGTTAATAGCTGAAACTATTAACTTTCTTTGAAGGGATTATATCAAATACCTACTGCTCTGCGTGATGAAGAAAAGGAATCCTATACTGTAAAAAATACTCCACTTTACGGTACATATTTAGCATCCTCAGTCGATTGCATACTGCATGGCCTGGTAACGGAACTGAGAGACAGACGGATGCGAATCGTAAACGTTAAACCAAACGAAACAAAGGCTCATTAATGTCCAAAACAAGTACATTGTTCAAAATCACGTTGATGTTTCAAGGTCGCCATCAAGAAGCATGAATCACTGCTGCAGAACCGATGAACAATTGAAACGTAAACTTGATGACATCGGAATTGATTGATTATTGGTTGTAACATTGCGAATAATTTCTAGAACTTTTTGAAAAGTATTGTGTCGAACATATATAACAACTGTAGTTGTTCACTAACTATGTATGCTCATTCCAGCATTTATATGGTTCAGAAGCAGTGTTTAATTCTCATACTTACTTCCAAATGGTGTAAATAGAAACCTCTTTTTTGGAACAGATTCATGAATATCACTTTTGACTTTTGGCAAACCGTTGTGAAATAGTTTTTCAGTAGTTCGTTGATTCGCTTTTCAGTGATACCACTTCCTTGAGCAGTGATCTAGACATATACTCCCGATCAAAAGTTTGGGGTCACCCCCTCAAAAACATGTCATTTTTTTAGGCCCATATCTCCGCCAATTTGCGTCCGATTTCAAAACCCAAGGTTTCATTCAAAAGATAATAAGTCAAAGCAACTTTGAACATGATTTAAAAGAAACTTTTTCAAAAAAAAAATTGTATGTTGCCAAATTTTCTAAAAAATGAATATAAACTTACGGCAGTGTCGCTGGAAATTAGGTCGTCCAAATTTTAAGATGAGAGCGGTAATATAACCCATTTTCTATTAGCCTTCAACTGCTTTTTACAGAATTTAGCTAAAAAATCTAGAAAAAAAGTTGTTAAGTAAATTAACTCTTCATGTCATCGGCCAAAAGTTTGGGGTCACTATCGTAAAACATGGAAAAGTGATTTGTTGATATCTTCGTCATTTTTCATTCAACTTTAATACTTCCTGGCTTATTTGAAACATAATGAATGGTACTTACTGCATAGACATAGAACCACACATATTTGTTGAAATTTACATACTAAAACTTAACGTAAAGTTGCCTCATTTTTTGAAGTGTGATGAAATGTGTTAACTTTACATAACATTTTTATATATACAAGAATCGTTAAATACGTTAAGTTAAAGCCATCAAACGTAAATTTAGTTATTTATCTTTGAAATGAGCCAAAAAGAATTAAAAATGAACTATAGGTGACGAAGATATCACCAAATCACTTTTCCATGTTTTACGAAAGTGACCCCAACCTTTTGGCTGATACATCATATTGAGGGGTGACCCCAAACTTTTGGTCGATGACATGAAGAGTTAATTTACTTAATAACTTTTTTTTCTAGATTTTTTAGCTAAGTTCTGTAAAAAGCAATTGAAAGCTAATAGAAAATGGGTCATATTACCGCTCTCATCTTAAAATTTGGTCGACCTAATTTCCAGCGACACTGCCGTAAGTTTATATTCATTTTTTTTAGAAAATTTGGCAACTTTGGGTTAAGTTTACACACAATTTTTTTTTTTTAATTTCTTTTAAATCACGTTCAAAGTTTCTTTGACTTATTGACTTTTGAATGAGACCTAGGGATTTAAAATCGGACGTAAATTGGCGGATATATGGGCCTAAAAACATGACATGTTTTTTAGGGGGTGACCCCAAACTTTGAATCGGGAGTGTATAACAACTGTAGTTGTTCATTAACTATGTATGCTCATTCCAGCATTTATATGGTTCAGAAGCAGTGTTTAATTCTCATATGTACTTGTACCAAATGGTGTAAATAGAAACCTCTCTTTTGGAACAGATTCTTGAATATCCCTTTTAACTTTTGGCAAACCGTTGTGAAATAATTTTTCAGTAGTTCGTTGATTCGCTTTCCAGTGATGCCACTTCCTTGAGCAGCGATCTAGACCTATCTAGACTGTTTATAAGAATCTCTGGTTTTTCCGATTATGCCACCAAGCTCTATAATTATACCAACAGGCGTACTTTGCTGACCGACCGACCGGCAACGATTACTTGGCCAGTTAAGGACAACGCGTCATTAATTGTGATTGGTAAGCCTTCGTGCTTGGATCGTACGTGCAAACCTACCACGATGATGTATAGGATATTGATCGATTGTCACGCGTACGTGTACTTATTTGAAAATGAATTCAAGCAAACATCATTTGCTGAAAGGTATAGCTACTTATACCTTCCTGAACAGAATAAGAGGGGAAGAAGTTGGCAAAGTTTCAACCCACGCAGTTTGTCCATGGTTCCGTTAGTAAAATCCGATCTATCGGGCAGAACGGAACTGATCTAAAGAACGCAACGATATATTAGGGCTCAGTCTGCTCAGTAACTCCGTGGAAGTTTGTTAGTCGGTAGTGATAATGGCGAGCGTCCTAGTTTACTCATTGATACTGTTAAGTGTTATGCATTTTGTCAGTGTACAAAGTGGTCCAGTAAGGTTCACCGATCTCGACGACGATGATGATTTGGATGAAACTATTATTCGAGGAGCTGTCAACATTGGACGTGAGATAGGCGGAATATTTTTTGGGTTAGTTAGACCTGCTTAACCTGTGACCCTGTTTCTAAAACAATGATCGTTTATCTTCCAAGTAGTCGTCCATCACGACGGAAACCTATGAAAACGACAACCACAACCAGACATCCAGAAAATGCAAGCCCAATATATTTCCCTACTGGTGACGGAGGGTAAGTACAGAGTGCGTGCGGTAATTTTGCACTAATCTTCAAACAGGAATATTTCATCAATAGGTTGCGATAAAAATATCAATCCATATCAAATCAAATAGTAATATGTTCAACTGTGATTGCAAGGTTTTGATTGTCTGCTCTGTGTAACTCATCATAACTCATAATTCAGGAAGTTAATAGGACAAGAGCTTTCGCATTCCCATATTCTACAGACAGAAAATTAAAAATGCTATCGATTAGTGTAAAACTATTTATTACACCGAAACTTGTTTTTTACTAGAGTGAGCCGTATTACCGATTCCCCGAGCAATTTTTTAACTAGCTTCTTTATGTGCTTTAGCTGCTTTATGTGACTGCATGTTGGAGACTTCAACGATAAGGAAAGTGACAAACCCAACGTTGCAACGGGTGGAAAAACTACACAGTGCATTAAGATGCACGTTATCGTGCTTAGTAAGGGAACATATGCCCTATACCAGAGGTTCCCAAACTTTTTGCTATCGCGGCGCCCTTTGACATTTTCAAAAATGTCGCGGCGCACCAAAGTTTTTAACAAAGTTTTTTTTTAAATTTTGGGCAACTTTCACTTTACAGTATGCAGGACAAAATCGTGAAACACTTCTTTAATATCATGTTTTCAGAAATCAATATTTGGAAAACTAACTATTTTTTTAAATTAATTTCTTAGAGATAGTTTAAATATTTGTAAGATTTCAAAAATCATGTTCATTTCATCATAGAAGTTTTAAAAATAAGAAGAAACTCTGATGTAAAGGTAAAAAAGCTGCTGAATTTCAACAATTCAGCCAAAATTCTAAAGCGTTTGCAATAATTAAAGAACTCTTTGAATGAAAATGACTACACAGAACTTGACCTAAGCTTTAACTTTTTGCGGAAATTGCAAAGCAACACTTTTATTTATTTTGGAAAATTTCGGCAAACTGGGACACATGAAGAGATTGTTAAGACCTGAATTTATTTTCATAAATTTCAACTTAACTCTTTGGGCCTGGATTGGCCATATAACCCCATTGATGAAACCGAGCATAACAAACTTATTCGAGTTCAGCGAGGTTGCGGTAGTACTGATGAAACAGTCCGGTTCAAAAAGGTCAAAGTTAGCTCTTCACACAACTAGATCGGCAAACCTGCATGCCGCTAAGCTATTCCGAAGACCTTGTTATTATTCTGAAAAGAACGTAAATAATGTTCTTGAAATTAAAATCTTTGGACAAGTTATAGTGAAATCAAAAGCTGTGCTGAAGCTTAAGAGTTTTAAAAACAATTTCAAAAACTTGAAATTTTAAAATGTGGTTTCAATTGATATGTTTAAAAAAGTATACCAGAAATCCTGTGGAACAATCGAAGAGTCAGGAAAGATGTAAAAAAATGCGAGCGACACTAGTTTTACTAATAAGATAAAAAAAATTAAAGGTGTTCCGCAAAACAAATAAAGAGTTTTTTTTTCATCACAAAAGTCAAAATCCTGCGGGGCACTCTGGAAAGGTTCGCGGCGCACCAGGGCGCCGCGGCGCACAGTTTGGGAAGAACTGCCCTATACAACCAAAAAAGAATGGAACAAATCGATGCCGTCAACGCTCGAATATGATAATTACTCCTAAAGGATGTGGACAACTTTTTTGCATAGTTTTACTTATAGCTTTTGACCCAGTGGGTGGATTTTTACAAACAAAATGTTTATATCAAGAGGATTAGTTGTGCTATCATATGCATATATGTAGATTATGTTATGCTAGAACATTTTGGAGATATACCTGCAAATGTAGTGTACACCACTTGTTCTTCACTCGATACCGCGTTTTATTTCTATGTAGGTACATGTTACATATTTCAATGGAAATTGCACATAAATCTTTGTTTGGGTTGAGGCTGTTAGATAGAAATGTCTTATGTCCTTTTACAGCTGTAACATAGATCTCCAGGTTATCCAAAACGTCCAGAAGTTTTGAACTTTGTCTACTGAATACAAATAGTTGTGTTTACTTTTTAAATCACTTGAACTTGATGAATTACATTCAAATATATATTTTGAAACATAAAATGGTGGTAGTCATGACCTGGTGATGTTCTAGGCAACTTATAAAATAGATCTGGAGTTCTGAGTGTAAGGCCTTTACCTGTAATAGTATATCAAACTAATTTATGAATGTCAGAACTGATTTCATTAGATCCATACATTTAAATCAGAGTAAGAAAGACTAACTGCACATCAATGGCGATACCATCCACATCATTCTGAAGTTAAATCCTTTATATCTACACCCGTAATAGCGCATCGGGTGCATTTCAAACTTGGTATAGTGCATTTTGGTAGTCATAGAAGATCAGTTGAATCATATGATACTTGTATACACAACATAGAGGCATCCTGGATCATCTAAACTATTCTGAAGTTGAGAAATATGGTTTGAATTTGAAATGGTATATCAACAGAAGTGCACAAACATCAGAGTTTGCCCATGTGATTCATACACAGAATGCGAGCCATGGGAGAGAAGTTTCTAGAGCATCAGAGATATCTGAGGTCACCTTTCAGTATTATGTGGTTAAGGCCTTCAGATCTACACTCGTAACAAAGCATCCTGCACAATCAAACTTGGTGTAGTGTGTTTCAGTATACATAGATGATAAGTTCGACCATATATCATATAACTTGAAGCTTTTCTAGATCATTCAAACCATTCTGAAGCTAAAATATACGGATTCAAACATATAATACAAGTCGTGGGAGACAAGTTTCCAGCACATCAGCATCACTTTTTTATATTATAAGGTTAAAGTCTCCAGATCAACGCTCGTAACAAAGCATTGGCCACACGTCAAACTCACTATAACGCGTTTTGATACTCATAGAAGATCAGTTGATTCACGTGATGATTAAATATACATCTTAGAAGCTTCCCGGATTATCCAAACTATTTAAAAAAATGAGACATATGGTTTATGTATGATTTATACATGTAATGCTAGTAATGGGAGACAAAGTTCTAGTGCATCAGGGATATACAGGGGATACTCAAAATAACTGGGAAAGGCAAAATTTTCACTTTTTAGAAAATGTTCAACTCGCTGTAACTTTTCGAAAAGGGCATCAAATATTCTCAAATTTTTACTGTAAGCTCATCAACTAGTTGTGTATCAGTGGTCAAAATTTGGGAAGGATCGGGTAATTGTACACAAAGTTATAAAGGTTCTAGAAAAAGGTATAATTATCCGATAGTCAATTTTGAGCTGCTATATCTCCGGATTCAATGAACCGAATGCAATGAAATTTTGATCATTTATGACTTAAATAATGAACTTTGAAAAACAGTTGACTTAATTTGAAATTATTAATAAGAAAAAAGTTATGGCGATTTCATTTATTCCATGTTTTTTCAGTAAATTTATCTATTTTTCATATGCATCCCATTACTTTTTCAATTTAATGAAGGCTATTTGGTTGCTTTTATTTGAAACATATATATATATTGAATTGAATTAGAGGGAATTTAAATGAACTATAATTACTATCTCGAATTTTGAAACGATGATGAAGTTTTCGATAAATTGGTGTTATATTAGAAAAATAATCTAATCGAAATAATTTTCTTTCGTCTGAAGAATTTTAAGTTTAGTCAAATGTTTTTAATAGCTCATTATATGAGTCATAAATGATCAAAATTTCATTGCATTCGGTTCATTGAATCCGGAGATATAACAGCTCAAAATTGGCTATCGGAAAATTATACCTTTTTCTAGACCCTTTATAACTTTGTGTAGAATGGCCCGATCCTTCCCAAATTTTGACCACTGATACACAACTAGTTGATGAACTTACAGTAAAAATTTGAGAATATTTGATGTGCTTTTCGAAAAGTTACAGCGATTTTAACATTTTTTGAAAAGTGAAAATTTTACCTGTCCCAGTTATTTTGAGTATCCCCTGTATGACGTCACTTGTAATAGTATATGGTTAAGGCCTTCATATCTACAACCCGTAACAAATCATCGGCTCAGGCTCATGCACAAAAAAAACGTCAAGGGAGGAGTTTTTCTTAAAGGCGGAGTGGCACCTACAGCTGTGTTCATAAAAATAGCAGTGAAAGCCGTTTTCCATACAAAATGACCAACTTTGGCATGCTGTAACTTTGTTCTCCTATGAGCGATTGAGCTGAAAATTTGACAGTGAACTACAAAGATGATGAATATTGTAATAGCAAAATCTGAGAATTTTCAAAAATTAAATAATAAGAAATAAGATATACACTATGTGAAATCGTTCAAAATAAATAATAGCAGTGTAAATAAATTGAAATGTAGCTTTGCCTTGAAGAAGCAGGAAATATTTTCGTACGCTATTCAGACAGTTTCCGCCTGGGTTACAAGATAATCTTTAAATTGAAAAAAAAAAAATAAACATGTTTGCCGGGTAAAACACATCGAAACAAACACTGCTATTATTTTGATCAATTTCACATAGTGGTTAACTTTTTTTTAACGTGCTTTGAATATTCTCAGATTTTGCTATTACAATATTCACCATATTTGTGGTTCGCTGTCTAATTTTCAGCTCAATCGCTCATAGGAGAACACAACTACAGCATGCCAAAGTTGTATTTTGTATGGAAAACCGCTTTCACTGCTATTTTTATGAACACAGCTGTAGTTCATAGAATTTCGGAAATGTGAGGGGTTTAACCCCCCCAAACTCCTCCCTTGGGCACGAGCTTGCATCGGCTACATTTCAAACTTAGTGTAGAGTATTGCAGTAGTCATATTAGATCAATTCAATCATATTTCTTGTATGCTAGAGCTGTCCCAGATTATCCAAACCATGCTGAAGATAAGATCAGTTAAAACTGGTTATGACTTTTAAAAATAGAGCACACATTTTATACTTATTTTCATATATGTACTGCAAGTAATATTTTGCTTTGAATTTGCAGACATTCTTTCAAATGATCTTCCGAACGAAGCCCAAAATAAAAGTTGTTGCAACGCGCATAGAATAACATGAATCGCAGTGGTTCATTTTTTTTTCTTCGTTCACGGGATTATTTACCCTAGGCTAGTTTATATCGGGACCCACAGCTTTACTCCCTTTCAAAGAAAGAACTGACATTTTTATGTTATTCATCGTGTAGAAAAAGAACAATCTCAATTTGTTGCAGAAATAAAACAATTAACGTATTTTTATGGTTAACCCGTAAACAACCGGGACGATCTTTTTTTTGGTAATAATGCAATATCTTCTTTGTTTTACCCTGGAGTCATTTTTATAGTCAAGGGGAGTATTTGTGCTTAATAAATGCATGGTAGGGTAGTGGAGGTATTTTGGACCGGGCAGGTATTTTGGCCCACCTAGGGAGTTTTATGATATTTATCACATAATCTTTACTAAATCTTGGTAAATTTTTATTGGAACACGAAAAGCTTTTAGATTTAGATGTCAGTTAAATATGTTGTTCAGTATCAAAAATAGAGAAAATGTTTTCACTTACAATGAAACGCACGGAAAAGCACCAAAAACAAAGAAGGTGACAAGTTTGTAGTCGGCTTCGAAGAGGTATTAAATTTTACAAATAAATATTCATTTCATGTGAATGTAGTTAGCGCCATGTAAGAACTCAAAATAAACTGTTCTTAACCTCGGTGGAGCGATAATATTTACTAAAATGGTGGTTTGAGGTATGGCCAAAATATGTTCAACATAATCAGATGTGGACATATTTTGGACCATCTGTCACTCTGTCAGATCCATCTCTCCAGTTCCTTCTAAAGGGAGAAAACATTCATGCCAACTCTGAAAACAGATAAATAGAATAAGTTGGGACCTCCCGTGATCTGGGTTGTTATACGTTTATTTCATAATGAGATTGTTGTGGGTTCGATTTGTTCTAACAACTTTTCGACAAGTTGAAGTTTTCAGTTTAGAAAAGTTGTCCTTCTCGGCAATTAGTTGATGATTGAGACAATGTGTTATCTAATGTATGTTTGACAAATTACGTATCTTTCAAATTACTTTATTTTTAATGGCCTTTCCACTCATTACAACGCCTTTATATTTAGCAAAGTCACTAGCCTTTCACACTTCCTATGAAGCGTTACGTAATTTATACATGGTGACTTACGCCATGCAATAGTTAATAAATACACGTTTTACGTAACATTTTTTTTATGAAACATCATACTACAATGCATAAAAACTGGCAATAGCAACAAAATTTCATCTTTTTTTTACCGTAACGTAATTTTTGAACGTTCCATGCCTCAAAAAATGAATAGAAAAGATGTAAACTTTACGTAGCATTAACAATGTTTAAATTTTTGTTGAGGTGGCTTTCATTTCATCAATCAATTGAAGTTTAATTTGGTGGGCCAAAATATGTGCACTTGGTGGTCAAAAATAAAGTCAGGTGGTCCAAAATAGAAGCCCGAGATCCCTCAGGAGTTTTGATACTTCTTGTATTTACTACAACAATTTTGAGTTCTGTTTGGCCTTTTTCGACAGAAAACATGTTGCTCTACGTAATGCCCACTGAAATTATCTATTTTCAGAAGTGGGAATCTTCTTTTTCCACTGAATTGTTCGTCCACTTCCTAAAGCGGTCCAAAATACCCCCCTAATTATTTCTCCAGGAGTTTATGCTGCTGACCTATCTCATTTTCGGAATAGTTTGGATGATCCGGGAAGCTTCTAAGATGTATATTCAATCATCACGTGGATCAACTGATCTTCTATGACTTCCAAAACGCATTATAGTCAAATAATTTGACGTGTAGCCGATGCTTTGTGACGAGTGTAGATTTGGATGCCTTAACCATATATGTAACATTAAAAATGATTTGTCTCCCACGACTTATATTATATTATTATTATTATTAGCTTTATTAAGGAGATTTTCAGCCCGCGGCTGGTTCATCTCCAAAAGTTGTATTATATGTTTGAATCAAATGGGATAAATGCTGATATTAGTACACTTGATTGGTCATTATAAATGAAAACCGTATATTTTAGATTCAGAATGGTTTGGATGATCTAGAAAAGCTTCAAGTTATATGATATATGGTCGAACTTATCATCTATGTCATCATAACATCTATGAAACGCACTACACCAAGATTTGATCGTGCAGGATGCTTTGTTACGAGTGTAGATCTGAAGGCCTTAACCACATAATACTGAAAGGTGACCTCAGATATCTCTGATGCTCTGGAAACTTCTCTCCCATGGCCTCCATTCTGTGTATGAATCACATGGGCAAACTCTGATGTTCGTGCACTTCTGTTGATATACCATTTCAAATTCAAACCATATTTCTCAACTTCAGAATAGTTTGGATGATCCAGGATGCCTCTATGTTGTGTATACAAGTATCATATGATTCAACTGATCTTCTATGACTACCAAAATGCACTATACCAAGTTTGAAATGCACCCGATGCGTTATTACGGGTGTAGATATAAAGGCCCTAATTTCAGAATGATTTGGATGGCCTAAGGTATCGCCATTGAAATGCAGTTAGTCTTTCATACTCTGATTTACATGTAGGGTAAAAGGGTATAATACGCCCCACCGGGACAAAACGCCCCCCTACATTTTCTAGCGATTCAAGCGTTTTTTGCATGCGGGATCGATTGGAAATCTTAAATATTGATGATTAATTGCCATCAAGCTGGTCCGTTAGTTGATTGGTACAGAAAAGCAATAAAAATATCAAAAAGTCTGAAATCGAGGCTTTTGGCGTGGGGCTGTTCATAAACCACGTAGACCAAATTTTGGCCATCTCAGACCCCCCCCCCCCCCCCCCTCGTAGACTTTTGTCCATACAAATATTTCAAAATTTGTATGGAACGTAGACTTTGGCTAGACCCCCCTCTCCCCCCAAAAAGTCTACGTGGTTTATGAATGGCCCCCGTAATATTTTACCTCTTGCAAGCTGGCTTCATTGTAAACGATGCTAGTTCTGTTGGCTTATGTTATTTTGCAACTTTTATGCAGTTAAACACTTGTTAAAAGGCCCTCCTAGGATAAGCATGTGGTAGAATTATCCCCTTGTACAGTTTTATCACGGGGTTGGACGTTTTTCTTTTGATTGAAATTTTTGAACGTTTTCGGAAAACGTTTCAAAGCTTCCATAGCCGCCCCTCCAGAGGTAAAGTTCTCATGCAACACTTCACTGACTTTAGAAACAACGATTTGCAGTGGACAATAGATGGAATAAGGCGCCAATTTTAGATATATTGCCATTTCTGCTTAGGGGGGGGGGGCATATTATACCTGTTTACCCTATGGATCTAATGAAATCAGTTCTGACATTAATAAATTAGTTTGATATACTATTACAGGTAAAGGCCTTACAATCAGAACTCCAGAGCTATTTTAAGTTGCCTAGAACATCATCAGGTCATGACTACCACCATTTCATGTTTCAAAATGTATATTTGAATGTAATTCATCAAGTTCAAGTGATTTAAAAAGTAAACACAACTATTTGTGTTCAGTAGACAAAGTTCAAAACTTCTGGACGTTTTGGATAACTTGGAGATCTATGTTACAGCTGTAAAAGGACATATGACATTTCTATCTAATAGCCCCAACCCAAACAAAGAATACTGAGCAATTCTCATTGAAATATATCACATATACCGTCAAGGCGCCATTTACCGTGGGGGCTCCATTCACCGTGTGCCTTCGAATATTTTTTTCATTATTTCCATATTATGATTGAATGATATGATAATTTCCCTTAAATTTCACCAATACAACACTAATGTATTGTTACCATGTCAAAACGCCCATTAGAAACATTCAAAAGTATCATTTTGACACTAAAGTGTGTTTACATGAAGCGAGTTTCTGCTCGTTCACTGCATTCATAGTGAAAAAACGAAAACTGCGCTAAGGTGATTTAAGCGATAAACTAATTGTAGTAACGTTTTTATTCCACCAAGAAGCAATTAAATTCACATTTCAGGTATGTATTTTGCATTACCGAAGTAAGTTTAAAAAGAAAGTACCGTAAACCGGGGTCAAATTGATCAGCGGGGTGAAATTGATCACTCGCGTACTACATTGTAATTCCATTCTAGGAACTCTCAAGCGTCGTAATGATCTTAAACTTTTTACGCCATCTGATTCGTAGATGTCTACAGATGAGTGTAGACCTTTAATTTTTTAGAATTAGTTTTGCCTTATTTTTTCAAGGAATTTGCAATATATTTCTGTTTTAGCTGAACTCATTGCTGCTAAACAATCAATTGCTAATAGGACTTCCCGTAAATTCTCTGTTTTAACATTTTTGTGGAGCCTTGGTTGGGATTTTAAGCAGCTAATCAGAACATGAAATTGTTATAAAAAGTTCATTTTATGAAGAAATAGTCATTTATTGTAATAGAAATAACTTATTTCAAAAAAAAAATGCCTATCTTTAGGCGTTTAAGGGGAAATTTCGAAATTTAATTTTGCATTTAAAGTATTAAATTCACTAGTTGTAAGATTTTAGACGCGTTATTCGGTTTTAGAAGAGCAAAATTAAGCGGTGAAGGAAATTTTCCTTTCCAACCGATGCTTAATTGTATACTGATCAATTTCGCCCCAAAGTGGCATTTCCAATATTTTGATATTTGAAGTTATTTAACTTAAAGTTTAAATTTGTTGAAAAAAATTATGTCACATGGTTCCATGGAGATCCACTGGGTACTGGTTTTACAGAAATTCTTTTGGCAATATTCGAACAGGCACTGATGTTATCCGCAAAAGTTGTTTTAAAGTGATCAATTTGACCTCGGATTACGGTACGATTACTCGTACCGTAAAACGGGGTACCGTGGTTTCGGGTGAAATTGATCAGTGGGGTGAAATTGATCGACGTGAGTACCATTTTTGTTTGTTAAAAATAATGCATTAAACTTGAAACAATTTGTAGAAAATGATCATCATCTGGCTCAAGGGTTATTGAGTGATGAGTTTACATGTTTTACAACCAATTAGTCACATAATTCTGTGTTAAATTCAATATTTTTCGAAACTGCGTGTTAGGCGAACTTAAAAGGCACTTCCAAACTTTTGTTACCGTAGCAGTATAGCACATGTAATGAGCATTCGAATAAATGTTTCTAGCTGCCAAGTATTCGCTAAACCCGATTTCGTCATCAAAAGTTTATTTAATATTGAAATTTATGCATAAAATTGTATTTTTCTGCAAGTAATCCCATATATAGTATGGAAATTGCATACTTTTAGGCGTTTTCTTCAGATTTATTAAACTTTTAACTTGAATAACTAAAAAATTGGCAAAATTGTAAAAGTTTTGCGTAGTTTTTCGCATTCTGGGATGGTTAACTCAGGTGGAAAATATATTTTCAGCACTTACCAAGGCACTCAATTTACTGATCAATTTCACCCCGAAAGTAAAATTTTTGATTTTTAAGTTCAAATGATATTTATTATAATAAAACGATTTGTAGTATAAGTTTCTTCCGCGTTGAATGATGAAAACCGTGGGCGTACTTGTTTTAAAGCATTGAGTTTAACCATTTCGATAATTATTTAAAAATTAAGCGCCAAAAACTGCGAAAAGTGATCAATTTCACCCGAAATCACGGTATCTTTGATAATGCGGGTAACTTTGATAGTTCGGCTGGCATTGTGTAATTTATCTTATAACTATGATTCCTTGAACCAGTTAAGAAAAAGGTAAATGTAAATCAATTATATACATATGAAAGTTCATCTTAGACGTATTTTCATTAAAATCTAGTTTATATACAACTTTTTGGACAAAAAATAAAAATTGTTGATATTTTTGTCATTTACCAACCCCTTCAAACAATCTGCTAAACGACTTCGTTACAACTATTTTTTCAATGAATGGACTCTTATTCTCGATAGATGCATCATAGAAGATTCCAAAGCTGGCCTTGAATCTCTTAACGAAGTGTGTTTTTACGAATTGGAAGCATTTTTGTAAATTGGGATAATTATCTCCATACATTGATAAACGCCTAAAAGTATGCAATGCCCTTGTAATTTTATGTAGATAAATCTGTGTTGTTCAAAATTTGTTAATAAAACATTGAAAAACTACCCAAAAAGAGAAAACTAACCATGGATAGCAAGTAATCATGTGTTGATGTACCGTTATTATTAGGGGAGACTGAGGAGACTTGATCCCTGGGGAGACTTGTTTCCCCCATATTTGCTCGGAATCAAAAACATTTTTCTTCTAGCATAATTTTTCCAAAACTACTCCTGGACAAACGACTATGTTTTGGCTACAAGTGATTTCGATTGTACATTGCATTATTTTTTAACAGCTGATGGTTTGTTTTCAATCCTTCAGAAATCTTTTAGGCGATTCCGAAAAATTTCAATAACTTTGCGAAAATTGAACCAAATTGTATCAAAATTCAACAGCACACAGTTTAAATAAAATACTTTCAAACTTATTTATCCAAATAAGGTTGTTGTTAACATATTTTAATAAATTCAGCTTAGTATACACAACAGTGACATGGGGAGACTTGATCCCTCGAGGATTACACACACATTATACATGTGAAAAATAAAATTCTATTCGGAAGCCTCTATTTACTTCAAATTCTAGTCTATTCAACGATAAAATGTGTCAGATAATTATAACTTTAGTACAAACCAAGAAAAGGGGGATCAAGTCTCCCCATTTAGAAAATACGGCATATCCTTAAAAATTTAAGGAAATCATACAATTTCTAACACTCCATATTCATCGAAAATACAAGAAAACTCGAAAATAAAATAAATAGGAAGACTCTGGAATTATTTTCCCTTTAAATAAATCATGTGCTCAAAGGGCGATCAAGTGTCACCCAATTTTGAAAAATACATCATAAGACATGCCTCCATAAAAACACAGTTTTGAAAACTTTGACAATAATTTGAAGGCCTTCTGTTGTGTATTAACTTGTAATAGATGTTTACCTGCCATTTTGTACGGAAATCGGATCTAGTTTGGTGTTTTTTCTTAAAGTTTCAGGTAAATTAAGAAAAAGGGATCAAGTCTCCCCAGTCTCCCCTATTATTATTGTTATTGTTTATTTTAACTTTAAATTTTGAAAGAGGGAAAAACCCCTTTGAGTGATTTCAACATACCAAAAACGAAATCCTTCTCAAAGAGGCACAAAACCTCTTTATCTTTTCAAATAACATTACAATAATAACTTAAAATTAAAGGCTCACACGGCAGTAGCCATAGCAGAGCCACAATCTTGAAAGAGGACAGCATGCCACATTGTGAAAATTGATGTACCGTTAAGCATTTATTATTACAAAGATAATGATTTTTGGTAGCTAAATTCATTGTGTTTTGCACTCAATACTCCACAAACTCATTTTTATATGTAGAATTTAGTAAAATTCAATGTTTTGACATAAAAATTCTATCTAATATATTCCTCAAGCCTTCTCTCATCATGTTCATACTCCTAAGATTTGAATCTGTGATTACTTTTTGAGATTTGATGTGTTTTTAGGGCATTATCAAAGTTACCACAAAATGAAAATCTGATTTTCGGTTCTTTGAAAAACTTAAAGTTATCCAAAATATTTGGATTGTCGAATCTTTTAATTGCAATTGATAACTGATACCCCAGTACTTGTTTTAAAAATATAAAACTCGGGGAAATACTGTTACATGTAAAAATATTGAGAAAATTCGCTGAAAAACTAAAGTTACCCCATTTTACGGTACTTTTTAATTAAAACAAAAAGGCACGGTAAATGGGTACCCTAAAAATCAATGGTCTCCATTCACCGTGCCCCATATTGTCCCATATATCTAGAAAAAAAATTTAAACATTCGTTTTTCAAATAAAATCTTGCAAGTTATTACTTAAAATGAGTTTAAACGAAGAAAATTCCCTTGGCTGGGTTGTTTTGATCATTTTTAAACAAAGTGGAATAAAATTTCTCATACACGGTGAATGGGTCCCTACTACCACGGTGAATGGTGACCTACCACGGAATTAGGCGACCCTACTACCCTTTACTAATGTACTATATCACCAAATTTTGTGAAAAATTTTCTACTTCTGTGGATATTGCTTTAATTTTAACCTATAATGAAGGCAATTAAAAGCGGCACCAACAATGTTTATAAAACTGGTGTCAAATGACAGCCCTTATTTGCCCCGAATACTCTTAGATCCACGGTGAATGGTGCCTTGACGGTACATAGAAATAAAACGCGGAATAGAGTAAAGAACAAGTGGTGTACACTACATTTGCAGGTATATCTCCAAAAAGTTGTAGCATAACATAATCTCCATATATGCATGCCCAACTAATCCCCTTGAAAAAAACATTTTGGTTTTGAAAATCCACCCACTGGGTCAAAAGCTATAGGTAAAACTATGCATAAAAGTTGTCCACATCCTTTAAGGGTTAATGACTAATCCGATTCGCCTGACTTCACTCTTTAGTTGGATGTACGTTTCCGCCATCGTCTCAAATTTACGAGCAATAATATCAATATCATCAGCGAAACCAAGCAGCTGAACGGACTTCGTGAAAATCGTTCCATTCGTGTTTATCCCCGCTCTCCTAATTACACCCTCTAAAGCATTGTTGAACAGCAAGCACGAAAGACCATCCCCTTGCCGTAATCCTCTGTGAGATTCGAAGGGACTCGAGAGTGTCCCTGATACTCGAACTACGCACATCACTCGATCCATCGTCGCCTTGATCAATCGTATCAGTTTATCCGGGAATCCGTATTCGTGCATAATCTGCCATAGCTGTTCTTGTAAAAACTGTACTCCTGGAGTTAATATCATAAAGTTGAAAAATCACGAAAAAGTGGAAAAAGAAGCCCCGCACGACGGTACCTACATAGAGGTTCAAGTAATCAATTTTTAAATTGGTACTTAATACGACCTATTCCAACAAAACCATTTAACAATCGCGTCACGTTGGATAACCGTAGATATTATCTAACTTCTGAAATCTGCATAAATTGTGTCAACTCAAAAGGTAAAAGCTCTCGAACCCACTCTATGCCGACAATCCACCGAAATTTCAATCCGCTTTTTACATCTTCCAAGAAGTCAGAAACAAATTCATAAAACTACCTATCCCGTCCTATTTTCTATTCCCCATCAGCTCGTCGGTGACGGCAGCCGGCGCTGGAGCGCAGACAGTGCAGCAGCATGGTGGTCAGTCGGGTACTAGTGGCGCGGCGGCCAATGCCCAAACCGTCTCGGTGGTAGCTGGTGGCCAGTCTGGGTAAGAAGAGATGATGAAAGTCCGCAGCAAATCGCGCTGCTGGCTGGTGCACGTTTAATGTCCCGATTTCACATTTGCACATCACGCTTTCGCAGATTCGTCGGAGGATCCGCAGCGGGCGCAAATGCAAATTCATTGACGACGACACACGGCACCGGCACCGGCGGCGGCAGTCATAATGGATTTTATGGAGGCGCGTCTGGAGCTGCTGCCAACTCGCAAAGTTTCAATGGAGGATTCCCAGGGTAATTAAAGGCGAAGCTAAACGAGCTGCCGTGACAAAACTCTCGTTCTATTCTGTAGCTAAGTAAGCGTAAGGAGCCGTTGTAGATATTCTGGTCATGCTTGGGTTTTTACGTTTCACATAAGCTACTGATTCCAGTAGTGGGCTGCCTGTTGTACTTGATCTATTTTAGTTTGATAAACGTCACATTCACCTGTCTGGAATAGACAATTGCGTTAGTTATTTCACGTAGCGTTTTCGATATCGAATTCAAACGATTCTGGTCAACACACAATTTCTTCTTTACAGGGCCAGTATATCGGCTTCCGGTGCTAACTCCAATTCAGCAACTTCTGGAAACGGCAACGGCTTATCAGCTTCCGCAGCAAATTCGCAATCTGCTAGTTTTAATTCTAAATATCCAGGGTAAGTAGGGTTGAAAATTGATATGGGCTAAGGTTCGCTTTATTAACCTTTTCGTCCTGACATATTTTGCGTACTACAAAATTTTGATGTTCATTTAGCTCCATTTTCCTAAATTACCCGATTTTGATGAAAAAAGTTCTGTCACCGGAAATTCCAGTTAGATGACCGATTCATACGAAAACCCAGTGGGGGCCAAAGGGGACCACCTTCAAACAAAAGCGTTGTTATAGCTTTGGTTATTTTTTTCTATGAATGGCTTATTCTCGGTAGATCAATCATTGTAGAATCTAAATAAGTATGGTCTTGAATCTCTTAAAGAAGCGTGTTTTTACGATTTGGGATTAATTTTGAAAATTTGGACGGAAATCGGTAATAATTGCCTAAATGTATGCAATGACTTGTAATTTCATGTAGCTAGAACTGTAGCGTCCAAAATTGGTAATGTAAATTTCTAATACCTACAACTCAAAAAGAGAATTCACAATGCGATCATCGATCACGAACGATCAAATCTGACTGACTATACATGTCAATGGTTGCTCCTCCGTGATTGATCTGAGCTGGTCCCAATTGCACTGGGATCCAAATGAATAAGGGCTGGGACACTCCACTTATTCTCAAAGTGCAATTAAGGCAGCTCATACATATTTGATCAATAACGGCGCCGGCCACGTCCTTATAGTCAGTTGGGAAGGGAAAGGAATGTTAGAGTGTGCTGGTTGTTGCTACTAAAGACCGAGAGCACCTCTGCATCCCCACAACTAGCATGAACTGGGGTATTTGTTAGACGGAAAGGATGGGAGATCTGGGAGTCACCGTTGGGTCAGTGATGCGATCCACGGATAGGGGATATTTATAGTGTTCCGTATGGTGATAGATTGTGTGGTGGAATACTATGAAGGTCAAGCGGCACAGTTCGCTTTGGTTGCAACTTGTAGGCGTTATATACACTGTAATATGGAAGTTGGAAGGAAGGGATACGAGTTTCTGGTTCTAGCGATGGCTATGAACATATGAATATACTTGAGTTGTATATGTAGAGAAGAGAAAGAGAGATCAAGTGAATAGAAAGATACAAAGTAGAATGAAAGGGACGGGCCAGGGATTGAACCCATGACCTTCTACATGCGAATCCGAAGCGGTAGCTACTAGACCACCAAGCCCGTCACAACTCAAAAAGAGAATTCACAATAGAGTAAAAACACTAGACTTCGTCATTTCATACATAAAAAATGGAATTTATATGGAGGGGGCAAAGACTAGAGCAGTGGCGAAGTCTAGTGCTTTTACCCTATGCGTAGCACATAATAATATGTTGTTGTACAGTAAAAACAAAAAAAAAACGCATTTAATGATTTGATAGCTAAATTCACTGCGTGCAAACAAACTCTCAAAGTTATCCCATTTGACGGTACTTCGGAATTCGGAACAGGCTGCTATAGTTCTATGGCCATAAAGTATCCAAAGATATGGATACTTTATGATTCAGATGTAAACATTTATTGTTTCATATAAGATTAGTAAAAAACAACATGTCTCATTGGCCAAACAACCAATTTACACTGAATTTCCGTGTATATTTCCAGAACCGGTCATCGAACTTGACCAACCGGTGCATTCTATGAAATGGTAGTGATTCCTGGTTATTCAGTCAAGTTTTCATCATAATCGGGTAAAAATTGAAGAAAATAGAGCCAATGAACATCAAAATTTGAGTGCGCAAAATACGTTATGGACATAAAGATTAAATTTGCAATCTTATACCTGAACCGTCATTTAGGTAGGGGATCGCGCCACTTGGGCGGTGGCTTCTATATTCGTCTGTTTTCCACTATAACTCAGTCAAATTTGAACCGATTGACACAACTTTAGGAATGTGGTGAGATAGGTATAGTATCTACACTGAAATAAATTTTGTTGTTGTTTCCACCGAATCCGTGGTAAAATTAAGAACTGTACCAACAATTTTCAACCGAATGCAAAATTCTGTTAATTGTACTGAAACATTGTCAATATTACCATGCGTGAAGTACCATTGACTAAAAACATTCTTGATGTTACTATTTTGACATTGTATTTTTGACCATGTTTATCTAAGACGCGCAACATTCAAGTCTAAATGGTCGAAATTACAATGCCCAAATAGGAGATCCAAGAATGTTTTTAGTCAACAGTAATACACGCATGGTAATATTGACAATGTTTCAGTACAATTAACAGAATTTTGCATTCGGTTGAAAATTGTTGGTACAGTTCTTAATTCAACCATGGATTCGGTGGAAACGACAACAAAATTTATTTCAGTGTACCCGTGTACAACATTTCAAGTCAATAGGAAGCAATCAGTGAAGTACTAGATTGAAAGTAGTGAGCTGGATTTTTGTATGGTGAGATGATCAATTCTCCGTTTCTGCAAAGAAATGCTGCAAACAGCGTGGGTTATTTGATTTCTTGCCTAATTTGATGCTGTTTGAGCAAAAGTATGGGTAACTGTGTTGTTGTATTATTTATTTCTTGCAACTTATTTGTATTCTCTGATGGTCACCCTTAAGTACCGTAAACCGAAGTAACAGTGATCAAAATGTTCAATCTTTATTTATTAGTTTTCTTCTACAAGCAAATGAGAGATTTCAGGGGGTCCAGGGGCGCTTCAGGAGTTTTAGGAGGGTTTCAGGTACGGCGCTGAAGCTCACCTCTTGAAACCTCTCTGAAAGTGTGGCCTCGTAGCCGTGAGGTTAGAGTCACCAAGCTTCTAATCGCACCATGCTATGGGGTGAGGGTTCGATTCCCGCTCTGGGCGATGAAACTTTTCGCGACAATAGTTTCTTCTTCGTATCTACTGTTTTTTTTTTGTTTTTATTTTTGTGTATTTTAACTTAGAGCTAATTCTACACGTATCTACTGGTGCATGATCCGTGCACACTTAGTTTTGTTTGCCGAATGTCAGCAAAATAATTGCCGAGATTTGCACAGCCGAGTACTCAGCAATCATCTCGGCAAAAGTTCAAGTTGCTGAGCGATCGGCAATCTTACATTTTAATGAAATGTCAAATGTTGCTGAAATACTCGGCAAATATTTTGCTGATTAATCGGCAAAAAATCAAAACAAAACACGGATTGCTGATTAATCAGTAAACTTAAACTTGTAATACATTTCCGAATAATGAAATTCTTTTTAAATCAGTTATAACTAATGACAAGACAGTTACCTAAAATTCAACAACGTTTATTTGTCACTGAATCAAATTAATCTTCATTCTGCTACATAATTCGTCGCATGCATTTCATTGATTGTGATGCTGTAGTTCATCAAAAAGGTTTCCGGCAAGGCTTCTGCAACAAAAATTGAAAATCTGTTAATGTGCACTCACGCAGCACAACACTAAATCTTACCATCTTTTATTGATGCTTAAAGATTCTACGCTCACTGGAACACGGAAGTTCAACGTAAAATCGCTTATAATCTTAACTAAAACTTTGCTAAGCAGGAGGCAGGCACTCTCGGGAAACACTTGGAAACAAGATGGTGACGATGGAGAGTGCATTCGAGTGACAGCTGCCTTACTGATTGTCAGCAAAACGTAATGCATTTACCGAAATCTCGTCAAACGCAATTGCTGATTCCGGCAAAATCAATGATTACCGAATAGTTCAGTAAAGTTTATTTCCGAATTTCGGTATACGATGACCTTTTTTCGTATTTTCAGTAAATATTTTTACCGAGTATCAGCATAAGTAAATTAAATTACTGATTAATCAGCAAAATCTCAATTTGCCGTTCAGTCTCGGCATTTTTTATTGCCGAGCTCGAGAAACGGATTTAAGTGTGTGTGTTCGTTGTCTAGTGCTAAGTTTCGTTCGGTCTGTACAGCCGCTGGCTGAAGACGGTGTCCGTGTCTTCTTTTTAGAAAAGGCTGAAGCCCTCTAAAACAAACCTCAACCGGCCTAAAAAAAATCCCTTGAATCAACAAATCTACTAAAGTAAGAATGATATCTAAAACTTTGACGAATAACGTAGGGATAGCCAAAACTGTTGGAAACTACAAATAAGAAGGCAAGGATTCTGTTTCCAATCCCATAAACTGACTTATATTGCTACCAGCTCAGTGTCTATCCTTCAATTCATCTAGGCACAACCATATTCACTGCTAAACTACCTTTACTACCAAGCTTTTCCTGGCTCAAAGCATCATCCGACATCGAGTACCTTCCGCCATTCAGCTCCTCCGTCCACCGATCAGCCAGTACCCATCGCCTCGATTCCTTTAGTTCACAGCGCAGGTCCCTCAAGATGCTAGATCCTCACTGCCTCACCGCCTCTCGGAATCTCAACGACTCGCATCTTGATATCCCATCGGATATTGGCCTTCTTATCGTCTCTTGGATGGGCCCATAACCTGTTGAAAATAAAAACATTCGGCGAAGATTGGAAACAGAAGCCTCGTCAGTGTTTTTGTTTTGACGTTCCCTCCCTTGAACTCTCTTGAGCATGAACAACCGGATTTACAACCGTAACTAGTATCAGCCTTATGCTTATGCTGCACTCTTAAAAAATTAGGAATTTACACGTGACGTAAACCATCAACGTACGTATACATTTCATGACTGAATGGCAAATTTGACTCAATTTTACATCCATCATGTAAGTTCGAGTTGGTTGTACAAGATGTCAACAAACCTATCTGACCAGATAGGTAGAAACAGTTTTACATTAATCGTTTGTCTCTCAACTCGGTGATACAGTCGAGAGGTATAGTACGGGCCTCTCAATCAGCGGACCAGAGTTCGAATCCCGTTCATTATTTTACTTACATATGTTTTATCTCTCGCTTCGGCTCTAGCGATTGCTAGCTCGACTTTATTTGTGATAGAAGACGTAAATTTGTGTCAAACGTGCCGCTCCTTTTATGTGCATCCAAGTGAACTTAAATTTACATGATTTTTTCTAAGAGTGTGTTTATACTGTTAAGAGCTCCCAAAAACTCTTTTAAGTATAAATTATTGAATCAACAACTTGCAACACTTTGAATAACCCTAAACTCCCGGAGTCCTTTTCTTCCACTGCCTTGATGCCCCGTGCCTACATTCTTCTCGTACTCAGGTGCTCATTGATGTGCTACTTCCACTTTTCGGTCATCTCACATTTCTCCGTCAAGAGGCTCCCGTACTTTTCCTTGCACTTTTCGGCTTGCGGCATGAAGCCTTTCAGAATGCCTTGAGCTTCTAGTAGATCTTCCGTGTGCTTTGAGAACGACACAGCAATTTTATTTCCTCGCACTTCGCTTCTTACAAGCGGTGTTTATCTTTCTCAAGAAAGAGAAGGGTCCGATGTTTCCGTTTCTTTTTGTATCGTTGCACGTTCCGCCGGCATCCTTGCTGCAGTATAACCGCCCACGTTGCGTTCTTCTCCTTCTAAAGCGCTCTGCACTTAGTTCCGTCGCATCCTTTCCACGTACCCATTGATGCTCTCCAATGCGTAGCAACTCTGTAGAGCGGGCCGATACATTGAGCTACCCTCGTCAGGCAACGCTGGCTCGAGATTCTGCGTGTATGCTGTTCGCTGAAGCGATATCCGGTTGCTTCAGTCGCTCTAGGTTGTACCGTGGCGGTCGCCCGGTACCGTGACCACCGCAACAATTGCTGTTATCGCCCCGATACGTCCTGACGACGATAATTTCGGAGAAGTATCGTCCATCAATCAGAACGTGGTCGATTTGCGATTCCGTCCGCTATGGTGATCTCCTGGTGTAACGATAAGGGAAGCTGTATTGGAAAAAGGTTCTACGTATGGCCATGTTTTGGAGGCGGTGAAATAGAAAAGTCGTTAGCTGTTTTCGTTCGGCAGCTGGTGGACGCTGAACTTGAACAGCTAACCGTTCGTACCTAGGATCCTGCTCAGTATTTAGTACAGCGCTACGATGCTGAACTCACTCTTTATCAGTAGATCGGCGAGAATGCAGGTGCTCCCGATGAAGTCGAGAAGTCAGCAGTCCCACGTACTGAGTTTCCAATCGTAAGTTTTGTTAGGTACAGGGATCGTTGCCATTGGTCTCGATATGTATTATTCTGTTGCTAATTTTCCGTTACATTTTTTTTCGGCTGGGTCGCTAGGCTAGACATTAACCCTCTATTTCCCTACACAGTTGACATTAACCCTCTAATACCCAACCCCGCTTTTAGACGGGGTATAGTTTGAGCATTTTTTAAATTTTTGTTTCGTGGGATATCAATTTTTTTATATTTTTAGCTGATATTTAGGACTGTTTTGTATATCTCAAAATGGTTTTTAGTGTATTTTAAAGCGTGTTTACATTTTTTTTAAATCATTGAAAAATTGATGTTCTAGTCACCTTCTAGAATTCATTGTTTATTTTGTATTAAATCGCTACAATTAACATATTTTAAATTTTTCCCAAATCATTCTATCCTAGTTTTATAGTTTAAGGGAATCGAATACACTCTTAAATTATTTTCCTTAAAATTACACGGAAGATAAAATTTTCTATGAAAAAAAATAAAAATAAAAATATTTCAACAATAATCATAAAATCTCAAAATATTTTCATCTCAAAACATCCGTACCCTAAATAGGCTTCCAGGAAAAATATAAAACTGTGAGGATCAGGCTTGGTATTGGTCACGATATTCACAAGTGTGCTATGGTTTTGTTCTAATTATCCTTCACTAGCGGACTCGATGGTAGTAACCATAGATCGTATACGCTAATGGAAAAGTCGTAACCAAGAAACCATAGGTGACCGTGACGATTTGTTTCTTTGTTTGAAGGTCTTATACACTGACCGTCAGCCAATTAACCGTCAGTCAACGTTGTAAACGTAGCTGAAGTCTCCGTACTTCAGAAATTTTGCATGTGAAAGCACCACCACCCCCAGAAGAAAAATATTGCCCCTGCAGCAATGAATGCATAGATTTACAGTAAGATTTGATAAATTTTATTCGACATTCTAAATAATTCAATGTCAAACCTTTATTCTTGTGGAAGGTAATCTGGATTCATAATAACCGATGGTTGACGTTATCCCACTCTTGATATCGTCAGGTTAGAACTCCTGCATATTTACCGATGGAACGAAACAACGGCTACAGTAATGCACCTCTTCCTATAGATAATTAGGCAAATAAAAATTGAATCAAAATGTGTTTGAGTAAATGATATCATGGAAACGTTTTTGTTTCATTATTCATACTCCATTTTAGAAAGTCTATACGTTTTTTATTCTGCGTACTTTTTTAGTTATGTAACTTATATTAACTTGGAAAAACTGCGTAGTAATTGTATGAACGACCAATTTGGATGAACATGAGAATATGAAATGATGCTTATCAGTTTATCAAGGTACATATCTCCCCTGTCGTCCCGATTACCCATCGAATTCAGGCAGCACAATCTCTTCCGTCCAAACCTTCACTAGTTTTTGGTCAGTTCCCGTCGATCCGTCGCTGAATGCCGTGACTCAGCAAGAGAAGACCATTCAGTTCTATTGGAAGCTCGAGGACTGGGTCACTGAGGATGTTCAAAAATAAAAATTAGAAAAAATCGAAAACTGAAATTCACGAAATCGAGAATTAAAAAGAATCATCTTCCAAAACATGTTTAAATCGATTTTAGATGACGAAAAATTATATTTAGATCAAAATCAAAAATTTGGGTATTAGAGGGTTAAAGTTCTTTCCTGTGACTCAGACGTCGATCAGCTGCCCTTAACATGGAGAACAAACACTGCTGTGAGCCTCTCCTCTAGGATAACAGACGCTCAGGTTTGCAGAAGCAAACTCCCTTTACCTGTCGGCAGCCTATGACCAAGAAGTTCCCATTAGGGGTAGTTATTCTATCTTCCCTAAGGTTGCTCACAATTTCCGTCTGGTACCACGGGGAGGTAGACATAGAAGATGCTTGGAAGAGGCTAGTGATCTCAATGAGATCTGAATTACGCAGTTTTTACCGTGCATTTATGGATCAATTAAATTAGTATTTTCTTTATGATTACAGATTCGGTTTCTCCGGGTCAAGTTCCAGTGCCAATTCTGCCAGCCACGGTTTCGGATCATCCATTGGTTCTGGTGCCGGTGTAGGAGCAGGAAGCAGCAACGGAAATTCAGCTGGAACTGCAGCTGCGGCTAATGCTCAAACGGCCGTCGTAAATTCTGGTGGTGGTGGTTTTGGAGCATCGGCATCTAATGCTAATGCAAATTCTATTAGTCAACAGATTGGGTAGGCAAAGCACTATTTTGTTAAACTGGTATTGGTATTCATCAATAAGTTCTTGTTTTCAGAGGATTCGGTTCATCTAGCTCCAACGCTAATGCAAACAGCTTCACCCATGGCTTCGGGTCGAATGGGTTCAGCGCTAGTGCAGCTAATGCTCAATCTAATGCATTTCAGAGCAGTGGACCGTTGGGTTCTTTTGGGGCTTCGAATTTCGCTTCTCAAACGCAAGGATTTACGGTTGGAGCAGGAGGGGTGTCCGGATCAGCAGCTCTTTCCGGGAGCCAGACCTACAGAGTTCCCTACTATAAAGACATAACGCTAGCCTATTCGACAGGATTCTCTACCGCAGCGAGGGAAGACGGGAACCATTCGTTTACGAATGGAAATTCCTTCACGATTAACTGAGTGATGATTAGAGATCATGGATTGTAGCTGATTGCAGGCTGTGGATTTTGCGAATAATTAGGCTATGTATATATTTGAATTTGCGAGAAAGATCATTTTGCATTAACTATTTAATTATTTGTTGCAACATTATATTCGAATCCGATTTTCCGTGTGTTAATTATGTTTATTATACCTATTATGATTACCGTTGTTGGGGGTGACATTGGGTCAGAGGGGCGTGATTGGGTCAAAATATTATCTGAAATATCTCATCAAATATTGCAAATATCGAATCAAAATTTGCATGGTGTCATCCTCGTAGTTGACAGCGGTTTTTGTCGAAAAAATTGGTTTCTAGAGCATTTTTTTAATATAAACATCGAAAAAAGCTTGAAAACAAGGCCTTTTTAAAATGTCACTTTTAAGGGTCGATGAAACATCACACTTTTAGGTGGATTTTTACTTTTTAGAATCTCAAACTCATAGTCATCATATAATAAAAAAAAACGCGCATTAACAAAGATCAGATTCCAGTGATCGAAGGATTTTTTAATGCAAAGAAGTAAAAGTTATTAAACAACTAGCTGCCCCGGCAAACGTTGTGTTGCCATTTGCGGTTGTGGTGGTTTGACAACTGTTGAGGTCATCGTTGCCCCGCACTCTAGATTGGTTTCATTTCGATCGTGTTGAATTTCTACCCGGTTCATGAAAAAACAGTACTTTTTCAATTTTCTAATTGATTTTCGTAACTTTTTTGCATATAAACACAGCCACCACGAATATGAACCGAACCATGCAAGAGTCATGCTGATCGATCCATCCGTTCTTGAGTTTTGTTGCCTTAAAGAAACTTCTAACTCATTTTTATCTATAGATATATAGATATAGATGAATGTGGAAGTATGAATTTTCGACCCATTCTCACCCCCAACGATGATATATTATGGAGTTCACCTGAGGTTGAGACTGCTATTTTTTTCTGAATAACCTTCATTTCCATCACAAATAAGTAGGGTATCTTTCCCTTACTAAGCATATGTGCTACCAATAAAAAAATCCTACTTTAAACACAATTTTTGATTTTTTTTTAGAAGTGAGCTCGAATGATAATCGCTTTGTTTTCGAATAGGATGAATTTGGGAGCGTAAGATTACTAAAGGCACGATAACCCTGCTGTATTCATAAGCCTAAAATAATATTGTGGAGCGCTTCGACGTGATAGTGCAATCGCCTAAACTGATCACCGCCTGCTGCCCCGATGCCCCGACTTCCGGTTGTTCACAACCCACACCTCAGTTTTGTGTGAGACACCTCCAGTTTCCTGGATCTCATTTATGCCTCCACAACCTTGATCGAGTAAATAGTAGTCAACTGCACTTTTTCGATCGATTCACCATAGACCTTCAGCGTAATGTCGTCAGCAAAGTCGGCGATCTCCACCCACACCGGGAACTTTAACCTCAACATCTCGTCGTACATGACACCTTGCGGGACTCCCGAGGTTATGTGAAATCAGTGAAATCACTTCCGACCTTGCTTCCGACCCACCTCTGTAAACTAGTACTCGATTCTGGAAGTAACTTCCGAGAATCTTATTCAGCTACAAAAGAAGACCCCGTTTACTTTGGCGACCACGAAGCCCTCATAGGTAGTAGACACCAACTCCTGGACGGGGTATTTACCCGTTGTCCAAATTGCCGCCATTTTTCTGGACCCATCCGCGACCCAATTGCCGTTGCCGGCGGGTATTCGGGTCCACTATGATGGCGATATCCGTCTCTCACTCAGAATCCGCCTGACAAAGCAGTTGCTGAGCTGCGCCGCAATGGTTTATGTTCAGCTACGTTACCTGCACTGTGATTTGTTCAATGCGGCTTTCTTGAAGGCCGGGCACCTTGAACACCCCGTTGGATGCCTGTTGTTCACGAATTTCCCGGTACAAATCCGACAAATTGGTGGACTCGTGCAGTCTTGTGCCTTATGGCCTTCGGCACCGCATCTCCTACACAGTTTGCTCCTGTCATGTCCTTTGCCATGACATGTGCCCTGGCTCATGTGCGCTTTAAATTAATTGCGAGCAGACGCGAGCTGTAGGAATGCACTCTCACTTTGAACTATGACGTTACGCGACAAGTGACGACGACGCGGGTGGCTATGATTTGCTATGCCTACTAAGATCACAAGATGTGACGTACGTCGTTGCCAACTGCTACATATTAGACTGGGTCAACAAAGTCGATTTTTCGGAACAAAGCTTTTTCGATTCCTTTTAGCGTCCAAAACAACTGTGCAAAATTTGGGAGCGATTGGTTGCGTCCCCGTTTGTGATTTTGTGACAAAGTGTGATGATAGGGGGAGGGGTTCATGATATGCTACGTAGCTTTCTACTAAGCTTAATAAATGTTTTACTTGCTTTACATTATCCAGTAAATAAAAAAAATATATATTGCATGATCTGTTTTTTTTTTCATCACACTAATGTAAATAACAAATAACGAACATAAATGCCGGCCTCCTTTCATAAGATATGCAGCTATCGGACGCCACAACTGTATCTGAGAAAATGTTTTTGAAGTCCTGTGTAAAGAATAATGAATAATGAAAGAATAATGTGTATGAAAATCAATTTCGCCCAAATGCTTACAACGATTAATAGTTTGCTGCTTGCTATAGGGCACTGCTAAGGCTGCAAAGGAAAAATATTCTAACTTTTTGGCATTATGGCATTATTTCAGGAGTGCCTGGATTTTCTACAAAACTTCATTGAAAAATTCCTGAAAAAAATTCTGAAGGAGCTCCTCTATCAGCTTTGTAAGGAATTTTTCATGGTGTTCTTTATAGGTTTCCCCAACAGAAGAAGGATAACATTATCACAGGAATTCCTACTGGGAATCCCAGAAAAAGCTTTGGAGGATTCTCAGGAACTTCCAGAAGAATTTCAGAAGAAACTCCTGGAGGAACCTTGAAAGGGAATCATAGAGAAATTCCAAAAGAAATACCGTGAGGAGTTCCTGGAGCAATTCTGGATGGAACTTTTAAAATAATCTTGAATAAATTCTTGGAAGAATCTCAGAAGTAGCTATTTGTAGATTCTCAGAAGGAACTCGTGGTTAAATTTCTAAAGAAATCACGGAAGAAATTATTGAAGTAATCCCGGAAGAAATTTCTGAAGGAATCCCGAAAATATTTTTTTGGGGAATCCTGGAAAATATCCAGATAGAACACCTGATGAAACCTTAGAAGGAAAACCCTGGAGGAATACCAAAAAAAGTGAATGAAGGGTTGCCGGAAAAAGTTCCTGGAGGAGTCATGGGAAAAAAATCCTGGATAAATCCTAAAAGGAAGTCCTCGAGGAATCTCAGAAGAAACTCCCAGAAGAATCCAGATATGAATTCTTGAAAAAATCCGAAAAAGAACTCCTGGAGGAATCCCAGAAGCAATTCCTGGAGGGGTTTTGAAAGAATGCCGGAGGGGTTTCCTACTGAGATCTCGGAATGAATATCTGAGTGAATTCCTGAAGGAAACCAAGAAGGAACTCCTGGTAGAATCCCGAAAGGGACTTCTTCAGGAAACCCAGAAAGAAGTTCTGAAGGAATCTCAAAAGAAATTCCGTTTGAAAGCCCTGAAGAGATGTCCGAAGAATCTGCTGGCGAAACAGAGGAGAAGAAAACCGCGAAAGAACTCCCGAAGGAAACCATGGATAAACTTTTAGAAAAACCTAAAAAAAAAATCCGGAGAAATCCCAGAAGGAACTTTTAGTGGAAACGAAGAAGGAACTCCGGAAATAGTTCTTGGAGGGATCTCTGAAGCAATCCCTGAAGGAATACAAAAAGGAGATTCACTAATAAATCTGTTAAGGAAATTTCAGATGGAATCCCAATGGAAATTCTTGGAGAAATCCCAGAAGGAAGTGCTGGAGGAATTAAAAAGGGAGGAATTCTCAAAAATGGGAATCCCAAAAGAAACTTCTTGGGAAATTCCAAAATGAACTGCTGAACGAATTTTAGAAGAAACTCCTTCAGGGTCCTTAAAATGTCGTGGTGAATTTTATTCAAATGAAACCAAATTAATATTCTTAACAGATTTATTAGTGAGCAAACTAATATCTTACGGCTTTTCGGGCCCGTATGAAGTTGATCACCAATATTAACTTCTTTTCCCGATCAGCCTAGATAGCTGTGTAGTGTCGGTAGCGGTTAGTTCAACTGGCTAAGAATAGCACTACGGACCGCCTGTTCCAGTGGTAGAAATCCACTAATCAGGTGACCCCTAATTCATGGTGTTATGCGGCTTTACGCTTACCGTGCCTAGGAATGAATGGCTAGGGGGGTCTAATAAAAACCTAACCGCAAACGGAGCCTGTGGAGTACCAGGGCACCCTCCACAGTATTTGCCCTTACTGTGCTAACCGGAGCAATAGCGCGGTGGACCTTGTGTTTCTCCGAGACAATCAGCTGCCCTTCTTCAATCTCATACTTGAGGCTGAATAAGGGCGGGATTATGAAGATGTTATTAATTAGTTTAAATTTTCACCTATATGGTTTCGCATTATGCGTTTTACACAGTGTATTCTGTGCATCCTCGCCTTTGGCGCACTCAAATCGATACCGATCTGGCTTTATTGTTGCTGTTCTTTTTTGTGCTGTGATTGTTAAGAGTTTATTCTTGCCTAGTTTGGGTAGTGGCTACGGTTAGGATAGCTCAGATCAATCTTCAGCACAAAAGAACAGCAACGATCAATCTTTGTAGACTTATGCAAAATGGTACAGCCCAAGTGGCGTTAGTCCAAGAACCTTACTTTCGTAAGGGGAATTTCTATTTAGGAAACCTTGTGAATCCGGTGTTTGCTACTTTCAGTAAAAATGAAATGGCAAACTCACGTGTCATGCCTCGAGCATGTGTGCTTGTCAACAACGCAATCGTTGCTACACTCATCTCTGAACTAACTACCAGAGATGTATGTGCTATCACAATAGATGTATCTGTTGGAAACCTCAACAGGAAATACGTTTATTGTTCGGTTTATTTACCGCATGATGAACCATCCCCTACGGATGCTTTCAAGCAAGTCATTGCATACTGCACTTCAAAAGGCCTTCCGCTAATTGTTGGTAGTGATGCTAATGCTCACCATATAATCTGGGGCAGCTCAGACATCAATTTGAGAGGCTCCAGTTTGATGGAATACTTGAGTAGTACAGATCTTGGATTACTTAACATAGGCAACCGCCCAACCTTTATGGTATCTGGTAGAGAGGAAGTGTTAGACATAACGCTTTGCTCTAGCAGAATTAGTCATGAGCTGACCAATTGGCATGTGTCAGATGAAGAATCTTTATCTGACCATCGTTACATCTTGTTTGAACATGTGAATGTTACTTCGCAAACTTTGCGTTTCAGGAATCCCCGGTCAACCAACTGGGATCTCTTTACCGATTTGGTTGCAGCCAAATTTCATGGATACTCACCATCAATTGACACTCCAAGTGATTTAGATGATGCCGTTGATACTACAACGGCCTTCATCATGGAAGCTTTTGAAGAAGCCTGCCCTTTGCGGTCTGTGAAGACCACAAGAGGAACCCCTTGGTGGAACTCCGATCTGGCGAAGCTCAGGAAACAATGTAGAAAGAGTTGGAACAGACGACGTTCGGCTGGATCGGAGGCTTTCAGGTCGGCTCGCAAGGCCTACCAGAAAGCTCTTCGGTCTGCTGAACGATCCGGCTGGAAAAACCTTTGTACAAATGTTTCCAGTCTGAGTGAAGCCAGTCGATTGAACAAAATCCTTGCAAAATCTAAGGATTTTCAAGTGAACGAACTTCGTTTGCCAAATGGTGATTTCACTTCCTCTGATGAGGAAGTTTTAGAATGTTTATTCAGTACACACTTCCCCGGATGTGTGGATATTACATCTTCGGATGAACCTGATGTCTTTTCTTGTAGTTATGATTCTTTAGCTTCGGCTCGGAGTATCATAACTTTAGAATCGATTGAATGGGCACTTAATAGCTTTGCTCCTTTCAAATCTCCTGGGGCAGATGGGATTTATCCTATTTTGCTTCAGAAGGGATTTGATCATTTCAAACATGTTTTGAAACAACTACTTGTTTGCAGTTTTGCTACAGGGTATATTCCCAAATCCTGGCGGGATATTACTGTGAAGTTTATTCCGAAAGTGGGTCGCGCGTCGTATGAAGAAGCAAAGAGTTTCAGACCTATCAGTTTGACCTCTTTTCTTCTGAAATGCTTAGAACGCATAGTCGATCATCACATCCGTGATGTTCATCTGGCCAATGTGCCTCTTCATGTGAACCAACATGCTTACCAATCTGGAAAGTCCACTGTGACTCTTTTACACAAAGTTGTTTACGATATCGAGAAGGCATTCGCTCAAAAGCAATCTTGTTTGGGTGTTTTCTTAGATATCGAGGGTGCCTTTGACAACGTGCCTTTCGATGCCATATTGGAAGCCGCACGGGGTCATGGTATATCTCCAATGATTTCCAATTGGATTCACCAAATGCTCAAAAACCGACATCTCTTCTCGACATTGCGTCAAGCGGCGATTAGGAAATTGAGTGTTTGTGGATGCCCCCAAGGGGGAGTCTTATCACCACTTTTATGGAATCTCGTAGCAGATACGCTATTGAGGCAACTCAATAATAGCGGTTTTCCTACTTATGGTTTTGCCGACGACTACCTAACATTGTTAGTCGGTATGTGCATCAGCACCCTTTTCGACCTGATGCAAAACGCTCTTCAGGTAGTTGAGGGTTGGTGTCGCCAATATGGCCTTTCGGTAAATCCGAGTAAAACATCTATTGTTCTTTTCACGGAAAAGCGAAACCGTAATGGTGTTCGAACTTTACGTCTCTTTGATTCTGAAATCAATGTGACTGAACAGGTAAAGTACGTTGGAGTCATTCTTGATTCCAAGCTTTCCTGGACACCTCATGTTGAGTTCAGAATCAAGAAAGCTTGTATGGCCTTCGGGCAATGCCGGCGAACCTTTGGTACAACTTGGGGTCTAAAACCCAAGTATATCAAATGGATCTACACAACTGTTGTTCGGCCAATATTGGCCTATGGATGTCTTGTGTGGTGGCAAAAGGGCGAAGTGAGAACGGTCCAATCAAAGTTAGGCCATCTCCAAAGGATGTGCTTAATGGCGATGTCTGGAGCGTTCTCTTCAACTCCCACGGCAGCGCTCGAAGTTCTCTTTGACGTTGCCCCACTACACATTCATCTCAAACAAGAAGCACTTTCTTGCACTTACCGCCTATGGGTACTCGGTTTACTAGAGGAAACTCCTGTGAACCGCAGTTCAACACACACCTCGTTGTTTCCACTTTTGGTGAATTGGGACAAAGTTGTCCTTGCTCCAAGTGATCTTACAATTGCTTGTAATTTTCCATATAGGACATTTTCCACGAAATTCCCTTTCCGGGAAGAGTGGACATCTGGTTATCTGGAGAGAAGTATTTCAGACGGCATCGTATGTTATACTGATGGCTCCCTTCTCGAAGGTCGAGCAGGTGCTGGTGTTTATTCTCGTGAGCTAAGGCTGTATCAGTCTTATTCACTTGGCAGACACTGCACCGTTTTTCAGGCCGAAATCTTTGCTCTTATGTGCGGAGTGCAATCAGCACTTCAGCAGCACGTAATGGGCAAAGTAATATACTTCTGTTCAGATAGCCAGGCTGCTATTAAAGCACTTGCTTCGGCCAACTCCAGGTCGAAGATAGTTATCGCTTGTCGAACTCAAATTGAGGAGCTGAATTCAGCAAACGCTGTTCACCTTGTATGGGTACCTGGCCATCCTTCCATCGCTGGAAATGAATTGGCTGATGAGTTAGCTCGCACTGGAGCATCACATGACTTCATCGGCCCTGAGCCAGCTATTCCGGTATCCAAGTGTTGGGTGAAGCTTCAGATTGACACCTGGGCTGCCACTCAGCACAAACAATACTGGAATAGTTTGGAGTCATGTCGTCAAACAAAATTGTATTGTACTGAGCCATCTCTAGGGGTGGCAAAGTATCTAACAAATCTGTCAAAGCAGAATTGCAGCATGCTGGTCAAAGCATTGACTGGCCACTGCCGACTCAGTTATCACATGGCGAATATTCAGCAAGCTGATTCATTTGCATGTGATAGCTGTGAATCCGATTATGGAACTTCGTATCATTTAATATGTAACTGTCCAGCTTTTGCGCAATTGCGTTTCCGAGTACTCGGGAAACACTTATTAAGTGAAACTGACTTCAGAAACCTGAATCTTCAGGATGTTCTGTTGTTCTTGACCCGCTGTGGTAAAGAGCTATAGGCTCTCTTTACGCTTTATGCATTATCACAGTGCCCTTCTCAGGGCGCTGTTTGAACCCATTGTGGCACGCTTATGCGTTATTACAGTGTCCTTTTCAGGACGCTATGTGAACCCATTGTGGTACGCTTTTGCGAGTATGACGACCCTATTCCCTTACCTGTCCTTTCCCATGTCCTATCCTTTTTCCTTCCCTTCTCCGTCAGGTAAATGATGAATAGGCTCGTGTTCATGGCGATGGCACAAATTTCCCGAATGGAGGAGAACGTGCCTCTAGAGCCGACCTACTGATACCTGATACCTGATAATATCTTCGAAAGAGCTCCTAAGTTAACCCTTATGTGGCCGGCAGGGTACCCGGGTACCCAGCGCCCAATTTAAAAGCACGCTGTAGAAAAAAGCAAAAAGTTTGTCGGCCACATAACGGTTAATATGGTATTGAAATGGGAGCATTAAGCAGAACGATGGGTGGTTCATTGAGTCATTGGCAGTAGGAAATGTTTTTTTTTCTGTATTAACGAGATTTGTAGCCCTTTTTAATCTCGGGACCCACGCTTTACTTCCCTTTCATTTTGCGAGTTTGTCAGGAGTGGGATTCGATTCCAGGTCCTCGGCGTGATAGTCACGTATTTTAACCATCACACCAGATCCGCTCCACAGTCGGCAATGTTTTCTGGCTATTGATATTTTTTTTTTCATAATATTCGTCAAACGGTGGCCCGCCATTTGGCCGAATGTCGTTTGGCTGAACGCCGTTTGGCCGAACGCCATTTGGCCGAATGCCATCTGGCCGAAGGGTCATTTGGCCGAATGCCGTTTGTCCGAATCGTGATCAAAAGAATTCAGAAGAAATTGTTGACATTCTAACTGCCAATATGATCATCAGAAATATTTCCTTCTTTTAATCATAGGCTATTCTTTCTAGTTTTGACAATCAGAGATTAGTTGGCGTTGATACTGCCTATATTTTATCACTGATTTTTCCTTTTTTAACTCATAGGCTGTTCTTTCAAGTTATACTGAGGCTGGGAACAGTGGTATGGTCGCTACAGTACATCATTCATTTTTCGGCCAAACGGCATTCGGCCAAATGGCATTCGGCCAAATGGCATTCGGCCAAACGACCCTTTCGGCCAAATGGCGTTCGGCCAAATGACCCGGAACCTTTTGTTGTGGAAGGGGGGGGGGGAGAGGTTCTTTACCAAGCTACGTCATTTATAGGGGGGGGGGGGGGGGGGTGGGGGTATTCGAAATGCTACGAGGGGGGAGGGGGTATTAAAAATAGCTTAAAAATGCTACGTCATTTATGGAAGCCCCCATATGATACAGCGCACGTCGGCTCCCAAATCCATGAGTTTGGCGTGGCTTCGCAACGCCTTCAAGACGTCCGAGTACTTGGATTGTACAATCTTGATGACGGGCGCGTCGCCTCTCTCGCCGTTGGCATTAATTTTTTTTACGCCTTCTTGGTTTGGCGTCTCTGATCTCGTCGACCTGCGATTTTTTCCCTTCCTCTTCTGCTCTATTTTCGTCACCTTACTCTGTGATGCTGAGGGCCTAACAACTGTTGCAACCCCCTGTTCCCTTCTATCCCACCCTTACCAGCTTTCCGGGACGCCTGGCTGGGGTCCGACTTGCCGGCATTTCTGACGACCTTCGGGGTTAGTAGTCTCCTAGCCTTGTGGGCACCTCCAGGCAGCTCCTCACCTGACGGTTGCATCACCCGCATCTGCGAAGGCTCATCACGAGCAGTCGCATCCGCCACACCTTTTGGACTTCCTGCGAAAGCGAAGGCCTCTGTCTGGGTAGACTTCGTAACCTTTACTTTCGATGGTTCCGCCGATGCTACATTTTTTACGAATCTCACGTGATCCTACTTGGTATCGTCCATCGACTGACGAAGTCGCAACAGGGCCGTTTTCAAGTCCTTACTTATGTTGAACTGTGGACGCAAAATCGATTATCTTGCCAAGCTACTGCTAGCCACCTCAATCGTGGACAGCATTAACGCGGTAAAAGACGGAATACTGAGGGAGGTGCCCTGCCCAGGTACACCACATGCTCCGTTAACGACCGAACTCTTTTTCACTCCCTCGATCACTCATTCCTGACACCTGAAATTGGGGTTAGTAGCCCTATTCTTAGACGGCGACTACGCGGATTATTCGCAAGCGAGGGGGTTCATCAGGCCCCGAGACTGTAATCCCTACTGCCCCGTAATCTCTTTGTTCCCTGTGTAATTTTGATTGTTCTTTAGTCAGTAACGGAGTAGCAACTACGAATTGTACGGTCATATCATGCTCATGTTCAAATCGTTGCTTGGAACAGTCACGGCAACGCAGATTTTCGTTGCGCAGAAGTCGCTGTGGTTTACTTCTAAAAAATAAATACTTACTTGCTAGATGTAAGTCACAGTGACTTCTACTTAACCAAGACCTGCACCGCCGTGACCGTGACTCTTCTATGACATTGGTTTGCTTGGGATGCTGAACATTTTCCGGAATGCTTTGTGATGCGGGGCAGGTAACTTGAGTCCACATAATTGATCTTTTAAAAGGGCGTAACTTGAATAACGAGCACGTAGTTATTGCTTTGAAATCACTTTTTTGTAATGGTTTTTCCTATTTCTTAAAAATAATCCACCAGAAGGTAAATTGAATTTTGATGTGCAATTAAAGTGTAGTACGCACCTGAAAAGTACTGTGGAAAAGGATAGGACAAGTAACGGTCAAGAAATGATTTCGTTGTCAAAATTTTTTGAGCGGTCCGCAGCTGAAAAGAAATTGTGTAACGCTCGTAACGCCTGCCGGGCAAATCAAATGGAGCTGTCACTTTTCCTTGCGGAAAAATGTTCCGTTCAATTAAATATTCCCCAAGGAAAACTGACATTTCCTCCCATACTAATCAGTTGCCAAAATTCCTTTGGTAATTAGAGGGATTCTTTCTTGAGTGCTATCCTTACCAGGTGCGTACTACACTTAAGCAATGAATTACCAAGTGGCGATTCGATTAGTTTTGCTACTTATTGTACACCTACTTATAAATTCAAGTGGGATCGGCAACTTCCAATACCCTTTGCATCGGAGCATTAACTGCAAACTAATAAGCGTACAGAATCAACTAGCCGGGTCCAGGGCCTTTATGACACTCCATTACCCCTACTAGCTTTCTTCCACTAACTGAGAGCGGAGCGATTTAACCACCTCTCGTTAAAAAATAGTACCTAGTAAGTATTCGTAGGAAGCATACAGTCGAGTTCCCGAAGCAGATTAATATGCACATTTGTTTGATTTGAGTCAGTCCGGCGCGAACGATTAATCTATTAGCAGCTCAACTCGATCACTAGGCCAGTAGTAGTAGCTGTTAAAATTGTTGTGATTCGTTTTAATCATTACACTGAACACTGCAGCTGATAATGAAAAGTTCAACTACGCAAATCGTGTTTGTGGTTTTGGTTTTCGGAGTTTTGGTCATTTATGGCCAAGCTGATTCTCCGTCCAATGGAACCGCCTTCGAAGAAGTGATTGTCGAGACATCGCTCTACGTAAGCAGGCCAAGCACGGTGCTTCGACGTCAGCAGCTGAGAGCACAGGAGAAAGGTGACTCTCGAGTGAAGCGCGATATCAGGTCTGTGAGATCAACATAAAATATGCGCGTTATGTAATGTGTAATTTGTGTTGCTTCTAGCCATTCGACGGACCACGCGAATTCAAACCTGAAATCAAATGCCCTGAATCCCGCTGCCGGTCATCAAAAGCAGTCCAAAGACAACTTTATTCAATCGTTTTTCGACAAAGGCTTCAATAATGGCGCTTCGAAAGCAGAGCAACGTGCTTTCTACAAACAAAAACCGGTAAATGTGTTCCGACAAACTGACCCGAACGTGAATCTCACAATAAATCATTCCGTAGGTATTAGCGGCGACGAAACCGGCCGGTAATCATCTTGTTTGAGCCTAAAACGCCTTGTGGTGTGGACGTGTCACGAAATGCAAATTATCCTTCAAACACCGACCGGGAGGCGCAACCTGATGGGAACGGCGACAGACCGTTTTAAGTTTTTTTACATATTGTTGTTGTTCTTACTTAGTTTTATAACTAACCATGTAGACTTTGGTTTTATGACTCGAATGAGTTCTACGTTAATAAAAACACCCAATTGACTTAGTAAGCCGACGAAATTCCCAGGAAGTCAGGTTTCTATATCCGGGTAATTTGTGTAGTTATACACGTGTACTACACCGTCAGTAAAGTCTTGTTTGACAAATGTAGGGATTTTATGCTTCCTGCCTGTCACAGAGCAGGAAAAGTTGTGTAGATCAGCGGGGTAACATTGATCGGCTTGACCGACCTCATGAATTGTTCAACATTTTTAATTGAATCAGTTTCTGCTCACGAATGGTATTTCGTAATCTGCTGTTAGTTGGCTATTAAATAACATGGAGTTCATGAAAATTGAGTTTATTAAACACTAGCTGTCCCGGAAAACTTTGTCTTTCCGTCGTGTGGTGGTTTGACAACTGTTGAGCTCAAAGTAGCACCGCACTATATATTGTTTTTTTTTTCGATCGTGTTGTTTTTCTTCTCTGCTCATGCATGCATTATCAATTTTCGTACTTTTCTTGTTGATATTCGTAACTTTTTGTACATATAAAGACAGCCACCACGAATACGAACCGAACTGTGCAAGAATCATGCTGATCAGTTCATCCTTTCTTGAGTTTTGTTGCCTCAAAGGAACTTCAAACTCACTTTTATATATATACAGTATGCGGCAGGAAAAAATGCGAAAGTGTTTTTCAACTTCAAACCTCATTTTCGTCCATTTGACGTTAACCAATCTATGTTTCAACGTTCCATGATCTCTAACAGGCCAATTTTCTGAAAAGTTATTTAAAAAAAAAAACCCTTTTTGGTCACAAACCTTCACAAGACGGCGTCTGAAGCTGAAGACAATCAAAAGTTTCAAACCACTGAAAAGCACACAGGTCGCTAAATTTCATATCTGATAAAAACAACTTTTAATTTTCTCTACTATATCATCATATAGGTATATGTGTTTATTTCATCTGGTATGTGAAACTACATGGCTTTGGACTAGTATGGCTTGGTTTTTCATCGAATTGAAGCTATTTTTCTTACTATTATAGCCATTTTGTTTTATGACCATTGGGCGCGCAGTTTTTCGATACAAATGTTTTAGGCTTACATAATCACATGTTAAAAATCAAATATGATAATTTTTATTTTGTAGTGCTAGAATATAGACGTTGACTGATACACTGTCATAAAAAATAGTCATATAAATTCCATTTTCAGCATGTAATAGCGCCTTGAACTTTTCGCATTTTTTTCCTGCCGCACCCTGTAGATTGAAATAAATCGACTTTTCCTTAACCGTGTTTCGTAGCGCAACGAGATACATTGTCAAACAATCATGCTTGGTATGATTACTAGATACATGTTCTAGCTTGGATGTCTGTTCTCTGTGGTATTACCCCCAATATAGTCTTACTGAATACACGAGGGTTTATCATCTCGATTATAAGAAGCCTCGCCCAATAATTCAAGTTTATGAGGCCTGTTGCCTATTACTTACACTTGAATTTACCAATTAGTATTCCGAACAGGTTGGCCAGTATGCGAAAGTACATAATAGGTAGGTGTTTCCTGCATGTTTAATGGACGTTTATTTGCACTATTAGAGTAATAAATATGCGTTCGAAGGGCCAAATTATTATGTTTGTTTTCAGCGGTGTTCAATGTTACGGCTCTTGAATACAGATAAAAATAGCATGTTTTGTATTTCTGCAGGATGTACCTACTGGTTCTCTTAGTGTGTGTTGAGCTATAACACAAATTGTTTCGAAAGTTTAAAAAAAGTTTAAATTAGGTTTATAATTTCAATTAGGGAGTCTCCAGTTAGCCTAGTGGTGAAGGCTATGGATCGCCAACCTGGAGACGGCGGGTTCGATTCCCGTTCCGGTCGGGAAAATTTTCTCGACTCCCTGGGCATAGTGTATCATTGTACTTGCCTCACAATATACAAATTCATGCAATGGCAGGCAAAGAACGCCCTTCAATCAATAACTGTGGAAGTGCTCAAAGAACACTAAGTTGAAGCGAGGCAGGCCCAGTCCCAATGGGGACGTCGAGCCATAAAGAAGAAGAAGAAGAACTTCAATTAGGATTTCATTACAAAGTACAGTAAATCTTATTATACTATTGGTCAGTGACAAGCACATTTTTTTAATCTATTTTCTTCGTCGTCGCGTAACATCCTCACTGGAACAGAGCAATCTTTGCAGATTTTTTTCTATGGACTCTTTTACAGCCATTAAGGGACTATTCATAAGCCAAGTACACCAACATTTGGCCATCTCAGACCCTCCTCCTCCTCCTCGTAGACTTTCGCCCATACAAAAATTTTGATATTTGTATGGAGCGTAGACTTTGGCCAGACCCCTCTCACCCAGAAAGTCTACGTGATTTATGAATAGTCCCACGAGAGATTGTTTTACCACGTGACCTTCTCATCTTTCTTGTACACCACAGTGTACTAAAAGGCTATATATGCACTCGCTCGGAGGGCCGAATCAAATATACCAAAATAGAGGAGCGAAAGAACGTCAAAGGCGCGATAGAGCGAGCGAAAACACGAGGAGCCAAAGCCGTAGCCCGTCAGTGCTATTCGGCTCTCGAAAAGGAAGTGAGGAAAAAGGAAAAGAGCGTGGGCGGACTCTCCGACAGTAGCAAGCTGGATTCCGTGCCAGACGATCCTGTGTGGACAATTTTGTCACGCTCCGTATCATTCTGGAGCAAGTCAATGAATTCCAAGAGTCTTTCTACCTGGTGTTCATTGATTACGAAAAAGCTTTCGACCGTCTCAATCACGAAAACATGTGGGAAGCCCTCTGGCGCAAGAGTCTCCGTGAGAAAATCATCGGCCTCATTGAAGCGCAGTACAGGGCATTTTCGTGCAAAGTACTGCACAACGGTGTTTTGTCCGATCCCATCCGGGTTATTGATGGAGTGAGGCAAGGGTGTATATTATTACCGCTAGTGTTCCTCATCGTAATCCACAAGATCCTGGTAGGTGCGATTGACCGTGAACCAAATCGTGGATTTCTGTGGAGCACCAAAATGACTTCGAACTGGCTGATGACGTTGCCCTCCTAGCTCAACGATGCTCTGATATGATGATCTTGCCAATCGCTCCTCAGCGGCAGGTTTTACCATCAACGTCAACAAGACCAAATCGTTTAATGTAATCACGGTCAACCCTTCCAGCTTTACGGTAGCTGGGCAATCAGTGGAGAATGTTGAAAGCTTCCAATATCTTGGTTGCCAAATGTTGGCCGGTGGTGGCACCAAGATTGACATAGGTGCACGGATCAAGAAGGCGAGGGCTGCTTTTGCGAGTTTAAGAAATGTGTGGAAAAACAATCAGATCAGTTGACGCACCAAAATCCGAATTTTTAACTCGAACGTGAAATCTGTGCTGCTATACGCCAGTGAAACCTGGTGTGTATCAGTGGAGAACACGCAACGGCTGCAGATCTTCATCAATAGATGCCTGCGGTATTTAATTCGTGCATGGTGGCCTCACAATTGTGGGGAATCCTTGATGAAATTTGTGGAGAAATCGCTGAAGGAATACCTAAGGGAACCCCAATGTTTATGAAGGTATTCCTGGAGAACTTACTGGAAGAATTTCTGAAGAAATCCATAGAGAATTTCCTGGAAGAATCGTTGGAAAAATTCATAGAGAAATCTGTTCAGAAAACTACTTTTCGGAACGAAACGGAGGCTAAAACACTAGGCAAGTTTCTTTTTCACTATGCTTTATTTCACTTCACTTTACACTTTACACTGTACGATTTTATACGCGCGACGGTTGAAAATAAACTGAAGTCGGAATGCGCACTCTGCGCATATTTATAGTGCGCCGCACGTTCTAGAAAAGTCGCGCGCAGCGCTTTCTAGAATAGTCGCGAACTCGCAGTACCTTTCTGGAGTGATGATGATGATGACGACAATGATGATCGACCGAGCCACTCACTCCTTCGCGGTGCACTCACTGGAAGGCACTCACTGTCATGTTGTCACACGGAGAAAAAAGATTAGTAACAACAACCAAATCTGAGTTCATTTCAACCAAAATGCTATGTTGAATTTTGCACAAACAAAAGTTTGGTCAATATGAACCACTCACCCTGGTTAACACAAACTAAAATTATATGTTGTTTATTGTACAGGCCATAAAGTTGTTTCAACCAATTTTTGTTCGGAACAACCAAAACATTGGTTGCACACTTTTGACAGCTTGCGAAACAACCTGATATTTTTGTTGATTAAAACAAAGTGATTAGTTTGCTTTTAGCAAGGTTTGGTTTAAATCAACAAATAATGTAGCATGATTTAAGTAAAGTTTTTATTGATTTTAAACCGTGATTTTTCTGCTACCCCGCTTTCTCCTCTCCATTTGTTCTTTATTATTAAAAAAATATTTAAAACAAAAACATAAAAATATGCGATTTTATTAGTAAAACAAATAAATATAATTAGGTATTCATTGTTTGTCTTATTCGGTATTTACTATCAACGTAATTTTTCTTAGTATACTATCATTTTGGGAATGGAATCTAACTCCCCTGGATGATTTGGAGCTGCTTCTTAAAATGTCATGCCTCGGATCGCTTGAATTCGGTGGGCTCCGACATCGTCCGACATGTCAGGAATTTTCTCCATGGACTTTACTCTCTCTGCACACCTCTTGAAAAATAAATAATTCAAGTTTTAATAAGTATTTATTATAACTACTACATTTTCTTACCAAATATGTTCCAATTTAGGCAGCTAATGTCGAAAGAAATGATTTTTACTTTCCAACTTATTTCCCGGCCCTTTTGGAAGCGTTCCTTTTTATAACAAAAAAAAAAACTATTGTTTGGTCACCGAGATCAACAAAACCGAACAACTTGAAAATCAAGTTTATTTAAAATCAATTCTCTTGTTGTTTTTTCGCCAAACAAAACTGCACTTCATGTTTACCTATGTATTTGGTCAAACCAACCTAAAAGTTTAGTTTGTGTTCAATGTTGCACGGCAAAAACGATTAACCCAAACATTGATAAAAATAAACTAATGTTTTTTTGAAAATACATAATGGGACAGGTTGCAACAACCAACATATTGTTTGTTTGTGAAGGGTTTCTGTAGTTATAAATAACCAAAGCAATGTGTTCATTGCAAACAAAATGTTTGTTTGAAAGCCATAAATTTCAAACTAGAAACAACCAAATCTGTAGTTTGGAATTCAACCAATATATTTGTTGTTTTAAACTAGCATAGTTTTTCTCCGTGCACCCACTGTTGTCATCGTCGTTGCACGCTATTTTTTTCTCGCTCATCGGCTGTGTTGGCAACGCACAGAGCGCTGCAACACATGCACAAATGACCGAATGTGTTTAAAATGTGTGCGCGCTACACACATTCCATGTGTTCCCGGCCTCATACTCATTTTTGTGCGGCTCGGTGGAAACGGAACAGTCAAACGTCTCCCGAGCCGCGGCCAAACAGTTTGGCACATGTAAACATGAGGTGGATTTTCGGGATTTTTTCCATCGAAGAGCTGGAAAGCAGATGGAAATGGAAATGTTTTTGACGCATTTCCAACTGTTTCAGCTATTCGATGGAAAAAATCGCTGAAAATCATGAAAATTTGATTTTTTTCAACTTCCCAAAACAAAAACAAGTGTGGAAGCGGATTCCATATTCCAGGCGTTCCACAGAATGTGTGTTTTCCACACATGGTGGAACCTTCACCCCCCCAACACATGAATGAGTAAGGCCCATGCAACACATATAATGTGCGGCATGTAAAGAGGGTCATTTTGAGAGCGACCAGCACAGCCGCGGTGTCGGTGTGAGTTAGCGTGTGCCGTGCGCTGAAGCTCCGCATGATAAGCCTGTGTTTGTTGTCGTCTGTCTGGAGACACTGCATTGCTCGTTTGTACTGCGTGATGCTGCGTGCATATAAAAATGTCGATTTCCTTCCCAACATACCGCCGGCCTTGAAGGCTCGCCTTCAAATATCTGCATTTCTGATGACGATGTTTTCCCATCTGCGACTGCTGAACACGAAGACTGTATGGTTTCTCTGCCAGATCCAAACCCGTTTCGTTGGTTCCACTAGGAGATCTTTGATCCAAGTTTCGGGAAATTGTCTTTCCATTGGGCTTGTGTGTGCAGAGCATAGTTGTAGCTGTTGCCGGAAATGCACATGGTGATGTTGAAATGTGTTTTGCTTGGTTAGACGATTGGTCACGAAAACATCCTTCGGTTTGCTGATGGTGTGGCTTCAGGTTCGCGCCATGGAGTAGTGAGTTGTGTTTCTCATCACAGGATTTGCAGCCTCCTGAAACGCATGTTTTGATCTGGTGTTTAGACGACAAACAGTTGAAACAGAGCTTCATTTTCCTCACATGTCTTTTTCTGACCGCAGGATTCATGGTCATAAATTTGTTGCACCTCCACAAGTGATGGAATCGATTACTCCGACAAATGCAACAACCTGCTGACATTGTTGCAGTTAATGCCAGCTGTGTTGTTCTGCCAGATTTACCGAAGTTTCCCTTTTCAACCTCCAGCGCCTCCAACGTGTGACATCTTCTGTTAATGAATTTGATGATTTCCTCATAAGTTGGAGTGCCATCGTCTTGAATCTGATTTTCCCAATCGCGCCGTGATGATGCATCAAGTTTAGTAGAGATCAGATACGCCAATACTGAACTCCATTGATCAGTAGGTTCTCCACACTGCTTCAGAAAATCTACATTCCGTTGGCATTCAGTCACAAGGTGTCGTAATTCCTTAGGTGAATCCTCTGGAATTTGCTTAATGTTGAATAAAGCGTGCAGATGTCTTTGCTTGATTGCCCTTTTATTTTCAAATTGCTCCATCAATAAATTCCAGGCAATACCATAGTTGACATCAGTTATGTCCATTGCATCCAGCATGCTCGCTGCATCTCCCTTGAGAGTTGACTTCAGGTACAGCAGCTTCTGAACGTCAGACAATTGTGCGTTTCTATCAATAAGTGCTTGAAACGCATCCCTAAATGCTGGCCAATCCATATAATTACCGCTGAATGTCGGTAACTCTAACATTGGCAAACTTACAGCAACTGGTTGTTGTAGAGTTGAAAACTGCTGTTGAAGCTGTACAGGCAACAAGGGCTGGCCGGTGTTTCCACTAGCAGAGGAAGTTTTTTGCTCTTGCATTTTCCTAAGGATAGAACGCAGAGCAACCCGTGCATTGATGCATCGCTCCTCGAACACAGCTCGTTGTACTTCCTCCTTTTCTGCGTCGACATCTTCCCCTGCATCGATGCTGTTCTGCATGGTGCTGTATTCAGCCCAACACTGGTCGATGATTTCTAGCCGCGCTTGTATATGGTCTTCAGTCAGGCCGGACTTGGAGCTGATATCTCGGATGTACACCTCGATCCGTGTCAATCGTCCAAGAATCACTCCACGCAGTCGCTTAAGCTCTGACGCCATGCCGAAAGCTGTGATGATCCGTCGTTTAACTGAATGTGTAGTACTAACACTTATATGCCGCCGGCCGGTGACGCCGTTGAATACCTCAGCTGCTTGTGTCTGACTGGTTCAACCGACGACTGACGCGCACCGAAAGCACTGGCTCACACTGTAGCTGCGCTGCTACCGAACACTCGACGGACTATGAAATAGTCGACTGATCAAGACCTACCGTACCGCTGACTGCAACGGACACTGCTACGATGATCTCGCGACTATCACTTTCGCGCACACTTTCTACGACCCGCGACGACTACTTCTACGACCGCACTCGACTACGCGATGCGAACTTGCCTATAGCCTTCTTCACTGGATCTGCACTATCCGGCTCGAAGGACCAAATGTTCAGAAAACTACTTTTCGGAACGAAACGGAGGCTTAAACACTAGGCAAGTTTCTTTTTCACTATGCTTTATTTCACTTCACTTTACACTTTACACTGTACGATTTTATACGCGCGACGGTTGAAAATAAACTGAAGTCGGAATGCGCACTCTGCGCATATTTATAGTGCGCCGCACGTTCTAGAAAAGTCGCGCGCAGCGCTTTCTAGAATAGTCGCGAACTCGCAGTACCTTTCTGGAGTGATGATGATGATGACGACAATGATGATCGACCGAGTCACTCACTCCTTCGCGGTGCACTCACTGGAAGGCACTCACTGTCATGTTGTCACCCACTGTTGTCATCGTCGTTGCCGTGCGCTGAAGCTCCGCATGATAAGCCTGTGTTTGTTGTCGTCTGTCTGGAGACACTGCATTGCTCGTTTGTACTGCGTGATGCTGCGTGCATATAAAAATGTCGATTTCCTTCCCAACAAAATCTATGACGTAATTCCTGATGGAATCTCGAGAGAAATTCCTGAAGAAATGCCTGGAAGAATCCCTAGAGGAATTGCTAACACAGTTTCTGAAGGATGTAATTCCTGGAGGAGTTCCTGGAGAAATTCCTCGATGAAATCCTGGACGAAAGCCTGGAGGAATTTCTATAGGTATTTCTGTGGGAATTGCTCGAGGAATCCATGATGAAATTCCTGGAGGAATCTCTAGAGGAATTCGTGAAATAATTCGGCACCAACATTTCAAAAGGGCGTAACTGCATTTTGAAACAAACCCCTCTTTCACATCTGTGGATCGTATTTCAATGCCGCCATGCAAATCACCGCCAGTATTGGAAAGAAGAGCAATTTCTCTGTCTAGTAATGCTTGTGAATTTCGTGGGAAACTTTAAATATGACCCACAGATGGGATAGAGTGGTTTGTTTCAAAATGCAGTTACGCCCTTTTGAAATGTTGGTGCCGAATTACTGGATAAGTTTCTAGAGGAATCTTCATAAGAATTCTGGGAGATTTATATTATTTTTATATATCTGAAAAAAAAACCTTGAGAAAATCCTGGAGGAATTTCTAGCGAAATTTTTGGAGGAATTTCTAGAGAAATCCTCGAAGGAATTCCTGTAGAAATCCTTGAAGGAATTTGTGAAGAAAACCCTAGAGGAATTCCTAAAAAAAATCCTGAAGGTATTCCCGGCGAATTTCCTGGAAAAGATTCTTATGAAATCCCTAGCGGATTTGCTGGAACTTCTGGAGGATTTCCTGGAAGGATCCCTGGAAAAATCCCTGGAGAAATTCGTGGAGAAATCCTTAGAGAAATCCCTGAAGCAATTCATGAAGGAATCTCAGGAGAAATTCCTAGATAAATGCATGGAAGAAACCATAAAAAATTCTTGAGGGTAAACCTGGAGAATTTTCTGGATGGATTTTTTAAAATATCCCCAGAAGATTTTCTGGAAAAAATCCTAGAGAAATTGCTGACATAATTTCTGAAGGATGCCAGTAGTAATTCCTGGAACAATTCCAAAAGAAATTGTTGGAGGAATTCTTGAAGAAATTCTTGAGGTAATTCCTGAAGAGTTTTCTGGAGGAGTTCCTGGAGGAATTCCTGGATAAAATCCTAGAGCAATGCCTGGAGAAAATCCTAGTGGATTTCCTTTGGGAATTCCAGGAGGAATCCTTGGAGGAATTCTTGCAACAATTACTGCTAGGGGAATCTCTAGATGAACCCTGGGCAAAAAATTCTGAAAAAGTCTCCTGCAAAATTTTTGGAGGAATTCCTCGAGGAGCCCCTGGACGATACCTGGACGAAATTCTGGAGGAATGCCTGCATGGATTTCTAAAAGAATCTCCTTGAAGAATTAGGAGAAATTTCTGGAGGAGTCCCTGAAGCAATTCCTGGAGGAATTGCTGAAAAAAATCCTGGATAAATCTCTGCAAGAATCCAAGGAAGAATCCCAGAAAGAATGCGTGGAAACCTTCCTGGAAGAATGCCTAGTAGAATTACTGGTGGAATTCCTGGAGGATTCTTTGAAGTAATTCTTGGAAAATCTTTGGAGGAATTCCTGTAGCAGTCTCTGAAAAAAATCCTTGGAGGTATCCCTTAAGGATTTCCCGGATAAATTTCTATAGGAATTCCTGGTGAAATCCTTGAAAGAATCTGGGAAGCAATTACTGGAGGAATCTCTGGAGGAATGCATGGAGGAAGTCCTGAAGGAATGCATTGAGGAAACCCTGAAGGATTTTTTAGAATCTCTGAAAAAAAATCTTGTAGGAATTCTTCAAGGGATTCTTGGAGGATATCCTAGAGAAATGCCTGTAGGAATTTCTGAAGGAATCTCCACATAAACTCCTGGAGAAATCTCTAGAGTAATCCCTGGAAGAATTCCTAGAGGAATTCATGAAAAAAATCGTGGACTAATCTAGTGAGGAATACCAGGAATAATTCCTGATGAAATCGCAGATGAAATTTTTGGAGAAATTTTAGAGGAATCCTTAGAAGAATTCCTAAAGAAACCCCAGAAGGAATCCCAGAAGCAATTTCAAGAGGAATTCCTAAGGGAATCCCTAAACAGTTCCTGGAGGAAGCACTGATTAATTTCTGGAGATACGAGATGAACCAGCCGAGGGCTGAAAATCTCAATAATAAAGAAAAAAAAAATTCTGGAGGAGTTTCTTAAAGAATACAAGTAGGAATTCCAGAAGAAATCCTAAGAAGAGTTCCTGGGAGAATCTTGGAAGGAATTTTTAAAATAAGTTGTTCCAGAAAGAATCACAGAAGTAATTCCCGAGTTAAGACCTGCAGAATTTCTTGGAGGAATCCATGAAGGATATCTTACAGGAATACCTGTAGGGATTAACGCCGGAATCTCTAGAAATGCTCCTGAAGGAATCTCTAGAAGAATCCCTGGAGAAATTTCTGGAGGAATCTCTAGAGGCATTTCTGAAGGAATCCCTGGATGAATTTTAAGGGGAGTCCCTGTAGCAATTCACAGAGGAATCGCTGGAATAATTCCTAGAGAAATGTCTGAAGAAATTCGTGGAGAAATCCCTTGAGAAATTCCTGGAGGAATCCCAGGAAAAATTCCTGAAGAAATTGCAGAAGCGATTCCTAGAGATTTTCCTACAAGAATCCCTAAACAGTCCCTGTAGGATATACTGGATTAATTCATAATTCCTGGAGGAGTCCCTGACAGAATTCCAAGAGGAAATCCCGAAGGAGTTCTAAGAAGTATTCCTGGGTAAATCCTTGAGGGAATTTTTAAAATAATCCCTGGAGTTGTTCCTGAAAGAAACACAGAAGAGATTCCCGGATGAATCCCTGGAGGAATTCTTGAAGGAAAACCTGGAGGAATTTCTGAAAAAATCCCATGAGGAATCCCGGAAACAATCCCATGAGAAAATCCTTAGGAAATCCCAGGAAAACTTTCTTAACAAATTCTGCAGAATTTCTGTAGAAAAAAAAATGAAATCCTTGTCTGCAATAATTGTTGGATTCTTTTGATGGACTACCAAAAGAATGTTTTGTACAAAAGGAACTCCTGGATTGATTTTTAGCTTATCTCTAAAAAATTCTGGTATTCCTGCTGAAATACTTTGAATTATTCCAGATTGAATTATTGGATCAATCACTAGTGGAATTCTCGAAGGAATATATAGGGAAATCCCTGAAGAAAACTCTGAAGGAACACTTACAGAAATGCCTTAAACGAATTTCTGCTGACGGGAATCCGGAGAAATTCCTGGACAAATTATCGAAAAAGCACTGGATTAATTACTGGAGGAACTTCTATAGATATCCCAGAAGAAATTTCCGGAAGAATGTCTGGTGAAAACCATAGAGGAATTCTTGAAAAATTCTCTGGAGCAATCAATGATGGAATCACTGAAGGAAGCTATGGAAAAAATCCCGGAGGAATTCGTCGATGCATCCTTGCAGACGTATCTGTAAATTTTTTTGAAGGAATCGTGGGCTGAATTCTTGAAGCATTTCTTGGAACAATTCCTGAAACCATCACTATCGAAACCCTGCAAGATGCCCATGAAAGAATTCACGAAGGAGAAACTCTTGGAGAAGTCCCTTTTGGAATTTCTGAAAAAATCCCTGAACAGTTCCTGAATAAATGCCTAAAGGAATTTCTGAAGGTTCCTTGAAAGAACACCTAAAGAAATTCCAGGTATTTTGCTCTTAGCATGCCGTTTGTTTAAATTTACTAGTGAAAATTCGTGTAGTAATGTAGCACATAACGGCACTCTATAGTAGCATATGGTTCTACAAGGTCGAACTGGAACCGGTTCTGGTATATCTTGAAAATTTGGCTTGCTGTTTTAGTATTCCATGAATAAACATCACAAAATTTAGCCATTCAACCAAGCTTGTTTTTTGGTAAAATTTTATTATAAGATTGAAGTGGTTCTCTTGGAGAAATACTTGGCGTAATGTCCTGTGGTTCTCGACAAAAAAGTTTTATAATTGTGGATAAAACCTTAATTATTAGAATAGTTTTTTTGTGATATTTTTCTGGAACTCTGAAATATAGACAATCTTTGTGTTGGCTCGATTTAAAAAAATAAATCTGGCGGACGTCCCTTATACAAACCGGCAGCCTTATGGGGTCCTCTGCATACCTCAAGGGAAATTCACTCATGATTTCTTATAAATAAAAAAAAATACAACGGGCAGATGGGCATCTGTAAGTCGTGATAATAATTGTTTTACATAAATCAAGTATAATCCAAAATTTAATTTCAACCGCATATTTCTCTAAAAGTACCTTGGACTGCTTACCATTATCGTATGATTCATGAGCGTTCAAAGATTGCAACTGCTTTACAGATTCATGCCGGTAGGCAATTACATGTACACCAAACCTAAATATGCAAATTTAGGTGTACAAATAAAAGGTTTTTTTTCGCTTATGCGATAAAACTGATCATTCGCGGAAAGATCAGTCTGATTTGGATAGCCATTGTGGTGACTTGTTACGGCGAAGATATGAACTCCATAAAATTTGGTGTCATAATTATTGCGATTTTTAGATCAGTTTCGCAATCATCGGGTATGCATGCTAGCATTTAGTAAGTTAATTTAAATACGTGCTAATTCGAATTCCAAAATCTTTGAAGGCTTACCGATCAGCGACGTGCTAGTACTAGAAATAGATTCAGATAAGCAATCCGTTGACATCGATGCGAAGATAATCTCTTCGATCAGGCGTAAACGGCAATTTGGGTAAGCTAATGAAGTGGACAGAACTCACTTAATTCTAATCATCGGCATGTGTCTGCACGTCAGTCTTGATTTTTCCAATGCATTAGCAAACGTTGGTGCTAGAACGGGATCCGGAGGGGCAGAAGCACTCGCTGAGGCTCAGGCAGCTAATTTCGATTCTGGGTATGTAGTTTCGGAGTACTAATTTGCGCAAATTTAACGCAGGTTTATTTCGGGATATTCGCAGATATGGATTCTCCGGAGCAAATGCCAACGCAAACTCGCTGAGCCAAAACTATGGGTAATTGCATGTTTTTATAGTTTGCACGAAAAAATCATTCAAAATGCTAATTGAGTTGAATTCTATTTTCGACAGAGGATACGATTTCTCCAGTGCCAATGCGAATGCCAATGCGTTCAGCCAAGGATTTGGCCCTAATGGATTTGGCGGCAGCGCAGCAAATGCACAAGCTCAATCATTCGAAAGTAGCGGTCCGTTTGGGTCGTTTGGAGCGTCTGCAGCCAATGCGGCTTCGCAAGGGTTCGCGTTCGGACCAGGTGGCCTGTCCGGATCGGCATCTTTCGGTGGCAGCCAGACCTATAATCTGCCGGGAGACAGAGACGTATCGATATCGTACTCGCAAGGAATTTCAATTGGGGAGGATGGTCTACCGACATACTCCGGGGGACATGCAGTAAGTGTGAGCTAATTGATGTTGGCAGTTTCGTGCTTCAAATTTCAATATCGCGTATTGTAAATGAAATAAAACAAAGCTTGGTAAAAACTAAAAATCCAATCAAAATGTATTTTATTTTAAATTGCTGATTCTTCCTTGCTTAGCCAAAACTTAGCCAAACCCAATCATTGTTCCTCAGGGTAACAAATGATATTATTTTCTTTACACTGAAGCTAAATAGCGCATGTAAATATGTTGAAGCAGGTGGACAAACACTCCACGGAAAGCTCAGTTTTACATACAATTATACAGATTTCTTGAATATCATCGCGGGATGAACCAGCCTCGGGCTGAAAATCCCCATAATAAAGAGTTAATAATAATTGAATATCACACGCAGAAAAATATTGTTTCAACCCAAAAAAATCCTGTGTAAAAACAACAAAAATAATTATCGTTCCCCGGCTTATATTTTTTTATGATTTCAAAAATAAATATTTTTTGGTTTAATATTCAAAATTGTTGTTTTTAAACAAGTCAGCTGTCAACATCTACAAAGAAAATTTTTGTTGAATTTACAATTTTTTTAATGTTTTGGCAAAACAACAATGATTCCAAGCGGGAATCGAACACACACTTCTTGAATGCTGATGAATTATCGCGCGTTGTTCATTATAGCCACAACTGCTCTTGAAAATTTATCATTAAATGTGAATCACTTTCTACGTTATGGACGCTTGACGCTTTCCGATATTGCCAAAACATGATCATATATTATCGGTTAGCGTGATTTTCCTCTATGGTTGGAGGTGCCAACAATGCTCAAAATGTGGTAGATGGCACTTACACAAAGTTGCAATCTATAGTGTGTCAGCTGTCTGCCATTTAGACGTGAACATTTTTTGGATTCACAATATTTTTGTAGAATCCAAAAAAAAAATTCAAACAAAAAAATATTTTTTTTTAAATTTACAATTTCTGTCTCGTTCAGTTGTCGTATTGAAAACAACAAATTTTATAGTTGAATGAACAAAATAAAATTGTAGAATTTAAAAATAAGTCTGTTTATAACAAAAATGAGCTTCAAAAATATATTTTTTTGATTCAATAAGATGAAATTTCTCTGCATGCATGCTAGTTTTAAAGAATTGTAAAACTCGTGGTTTAGTAAAGGTTAGGGAAAACTAACAGTTCCTTCTCTAAAAGTCGTTTAGCAGTACCACAGCATTTGCCCCTCCTAACTAATTTCTGTTCAATTAGAACGCCAAAAGTAATTCCTGAAATATTTTACTTCATGAACAGATACACTGTATCACTGAATCACAGGAGGATTTTTTGCGGAAACTCCAGGGAAACTTCTTTGGAAACGCTTGGTAAAACTCCAAGATTTGCTGTTCCTGTAGACATCCTTCTATAGAGTATATGGAGGATATTCTTTATAAAATCCTAAGGTAATTTGAGAAATGTCCAATGAAACTTCTTTAGAAATTCCTAGGAAATATTTCTGGAGATTTTTTTTTAATGCCGAGGCCCGTGGCGTAGTGGCTATACGTTCGCTTCATAAGCAGATGGTCATGGCTTCGATCCCAGCCTCGGCACTTTCGTCAGTTGCTCTTTCCCCTCTGAGAGCAGCTGACACTGACCCTCTTCTGAGCCCCATGGCTCAAATGGACCCGGATATTTGGACATCGGCGAACGGAAACTCATAATTGGACCCCCAATCGGACTGGAAAAAAGGAACAACCAACAGCCAACACAGCATCATCCTCGTGCTCATCATGCTACCATGATAGGGTAGAAAGTGAAAGCAGCGCAACGGCAACCAGTTTGATGTAGTATAATTGAAATAGAATACATTTGGGCGCTGTACAAATTGTAAGTACAGTTTCCAATTGGAATCGCTCACGCAGTGCCCTAGTGGACAAAACAGCTGTAAATTAGGTTAAGTGATTGAAGAATTAAAAAAAAATGAATCCGTAGAAAAATTCTTTGATGTCTCCTTGGAGGAAATGCTAGAGGAATTTCTTGGAAAATATAAGTAGGAATCCTACACTGAAATAAATTTTGTTGTCGAAACTACCGATTCCATAGTAAAATTACTAACCGTACCTATGATTCTCAACCGACAACCAAATCTGTTAAGGTAACTGAAATATACTTGAAATTACAATGCATTGTAGTAAATTCAACTAAAAGTATAGTCGTCTTAACAACAAAACATTGTTAATTTTTCCAGGACACGCATTTTACAACACAGTATGGTTAAAAATACAATGCTCACTTGTTAAATTAAGACCATTTTTGTTAATGTTAACTGATCTGCTAGTTAAGTTGACAGTGTTTAAGTGGAATTAACTGGAAATTGTTGTCGGTTGAGAATCATAGGTACGGTTAGTAATTTTACTATGGGATCGGTAGTTTCCACAACAAAATTTATTTCAGTGTACGAGAACTCCAGAATTTATTCAAATTTCTGCAAAAATGTCAGGAAACTCATACAAAAGATTTAATGATAAAACTTTTTATCGTAGTGATAGTATATCTAGTACTGTTATATAAAAATGTGATGCATCATACTTACATATACACTGAAACAAAAACGAGGGTAAAAACCCTTCAAATGTATTTTTTTGCCTAGACATTCGTTTAGTCGAATTGAACATTTCTTAGAATTTTATAATAAAAAACTAACAAAGTTCGAAAAATACCATACAAAGTCATTTTGTATGGTGACCTGCATTGTAGATCGACTGGTAAATCATGAATTAGGTCGTTTTTGGAAGTGGTGCCATATTAATTTTGCATGCATCTCATATAAATATGTCATAATATTGTAAATGTCCAAATCGAGATTTGATGTAGTTATTTTTATCGGAAGTGTTTCAAAAGAATGCAAAGAAAGTTTCATGAGAAAAGCAGGTTGAAAATTTACGAAAAACAATGTTTTTACCAGAAAAAAATAACGCAAACCATCACAAAATCACGTATTAAGGTATTGTTTTGATGAAATATTATGGTTTCATTATGAGATGAACCAGCCGAGGGCTGAAAATCTCGATAATAAAGAAAAATAATAATAAATATGGTTTCATTTGCATAAATCACAGCGTTTACTACTATTACGTCTTCTAATAGCTCCCAATATCTTCCAGACTGTATTCTGGCTGAAATAAAATACATTTGACGGATCATATTTGGAGAAATGACAATGAAAGTATTCAAATTTCTAGTATGAACTACTTGTTTCATAATTTAGACATTCTTTTCAAATAAATCATGTGAAAAATGAATGTGGTTCACAGCTAAGACTCATTTATAATATATTTCTTCAGATTGAATGAAATAAGCCAATTGTTTGACCATATCTTGCATTTTTGTATGAGCATCTGCTTTTAAATAAATAGGGTACAAAAATTCTGACACTACTTGCAGTTCTTTGACTTAGCAGTCTTCTAACTCATTTAGTAATGCTAGTATCAAACAAGTACACTCCACAGACATTAGGGTACGTCTTTATTTCAATGCAGAATTATTTATTTTAGCTTTTATCAATCCCATTTTAAAGTTTAAACAACCAAAAACTAGTATACTTATTTTTTTCATAACATTTTATGCAATAATTTGAACATTTATAACAATAATTCTGTGCCATATTTTCAAAATTGCTAATCTAATCTAAGTGTTTACAGAAATCATTTTTCTTAAATAAATTTGTTTATCGTCGCTTCTCCTTATCGGGACATTTTTTTAATAATATTTCTCTGAATTTCACAAATAAATAAACTTTTAAGGTCATTTTGCTAACACGTCATAAACTAAATGCCTTGGAGTATATCATCGAAATATACTCACGAAATTGCAAAAAAAAAACTATTGAATACCAATTTTTCATTCACCTCGGCTAAACGAATGTCTAGGCAAAAAAATGACATTTGAAGGGTTTTTACCCTTGTTTTTGTTTTAGTGTATATGTAAGTGTGATGTATCACATTTTTATAAAACAGTACTAGATATACTATCACTACGATAAAAAAGTTTTATCATGAAATCTTTTGTATGGGTTTCCTGACACTTTTTTGGGTCTCGGCTAAACGAATGTCTATCATTGTAGAATCACTGAAAGTAATATTGCAAGAATCTCTTGCTGAAAGCTCTGGAGTCAATCATGCGGTTATTCTCAATGAAACTATTGAAGAAATACCCGAGGAAATTTCTGCAGAAGTTCGCGAAAAAATAGCTGTACGTATTCCCGAAGGAACATTTTCTAAAAAAAACGCTGCTGAAAAAAATGTAAACAAATCTCAATGCCAAAGAAATATAACATTTCTAGAGAAGATTCTGATTCCTCCAGAAAGATTTTCTAAAGGAAACCTTAGAAGAATTTCTGAAGTAATAAGGCGAAGTTTTAGAAGGAATCTATTGAAAACATTCTATACGAATTCTTGGAGAAATTTCTGAAAACATTCTTAACGGCGTATATGCAGGAAACCCTGGACAAATGTGTTAATGATTTCCTCGAAGATTTTTTAATCCTTATAAAATTTTCTGAATGAATTTCTGTGTTATTTTGGAAGGAATCCATAGAAGATTTCTGAAGAAATCCCTTGGAAAATTATTGAAAGAAACTTTGCAGGTTTTTACATAAATAGCTGAAAGCATATCCTAAGGATAATCTTGAAGTTTTTAACAAAAACATAGTTTCTGATAAAAACATATTGAAAGAAACTTGAAAAGATCTGCCAAAGAAATTGCTTGCAAAATTTTTGAAGCAGTTTCGAACTTTCGATTTTTAGAAAAAAAGATGTTTTTTTAAGAAATCCGTGGATGAATTTTCGAAAAAAATCTCAGGATAGTTTTCTGATAGAATCTATGGAGCCTTTCTGGGGAAGCTCATGGAGCGCTGGAGGAATTTCAGTTGCAATCCATGGATGATTTTAAAAAGAATGCTTGGAGAGCATGCTGAAGGAATCCATGCAAGGCTTTTTGAAGGAAATCCTTGGAGATTTTTCTAAATGAATCCATGGATCAATTTCGGAAGGAATCCATGGAAAGATTTATCAAAGATTTTCTTAGTTTCTGGATGAATCTTAAGCGAACTTCAGAAGAACACATGAAGGATTATATGGATTTTCTAAGGAAATCCCTGGAAGAGTTCTTGAAGGAACATTGCAGGTATTTAAAAATTCCTGGCAAAATTACTAAAGAGTTCATGAAAGGCTTTCTTCAAAAGTTTCAAGAATTTTCTAAACAAAAAAACTATGGAGGATTTTTTGAAAAAAATCCGTGGATGGCTTTCTGAATCCCCTCCTGGAGGAATGTCTCGAAAAATGTCCCAAGAAATTCCTAACGGATTTCTGACAACATGTATGGAGGATTTTCTGAAAAAGTCCTGCAACATTTTCTAAAATCTAGAATAAACTTTTGAGATTTTTTTTTGCAGAAAATTCTGAATTTCAGGAGAAAATTGCTAAATGATTCCTTCGCACATTTTTTTTTTTGAAAGGATACATGTGATGGAATTACTTAATGAATCCTTACAGAAATTTTCGAAGCAATATTCAGTAGAATTTTAGAAGACCTCGCAGGACGAATATCTGAGAGAATAACATTTCTGAGTTCCAAAAATCTTTCATTATCTATATTCAGGAAGGCCGAATGAAAATTTCTTCATACTGGAAAACTCAGTGGGGTGACACGGCTGTCAAACTCGGTACATCGCCGCTCCACCCATCATCATTTTTGGTACGGCGCGTTTTGGTACCCACTTTCTGGTCGGTTTACCCTAACTTGCTCCTGATTTTCGGGTGTGTGTATCGTGTGTTGCTAGTGTTTATTTCAGAAATTACACATTTTAAACGAAATCGTTGGTTTTGATGATTGTTTCTCTTTTTTTATCACTTTGCACGATATTATTGTAGCAGCGAAGCAGCGTCGATGTTTCCAGCGCATTTTTTCCATGAATTAAGCAATCAAAACAAAACATTGGATGCCATGTTGAATTGAATGCTGGGTAGATGATTCTGGCCCTTCGTCATCCCCTTGGGAAAACTAAACTTTGCTTACAAAGCAAAACATTTTGAAAGAGGCACATGTAACATTTTTTAAAATTTATGGGGGCGCTCAAAATTTCGAAATAAAATCAAGCAGACGTAACACTTCGTACACTTTTCGATTCAAATCATAGTCTCGGAAACATGTTCGCCCAATGCTAAAACGTCTGAGTTTGGCCAACCATCAACTAGGTGGCGGTAGTGAGCAAACGTCAAACTCAAAGAAAAACGATGCAAGCGCCACAGGTGGGCAGTTGGTCAACGATCCTATTTTCAAATAGACCGTTAAATCGGCGTACGATGGGAAATGTTATGGTGTTACGTCTGTTTGTCTGTTCAACTATAATGTCGCTATATTATGAACTGAGTTTGTTAGCCATGATTCAAGCTCTTTGAATATGTGTCCTGCCGCCAAGTTATTATAATATTGGATACGCCAAATTATCACTGACCCCAAATACCCACCCCCACCAATGTTAGAATCCTGGCTCCGCTAGTGAATGCAGTGGACGAGCAGAATAACGCTTCATGTAAACACACTTCAGTTTCAAAATGGTACTGTAAAAAGTTTCTAATTATCGTTTTCACATGGTAACGATTCATTAGTGTTGAAGTTTGTCATACCATTTAATTGTACATAATATTGAAATAATGAAAAAAAAAATCGAAAGCACGTGGTAAATAACGCCCCGCGGTGACTGGCGACTTGACGGTACTCGAATACAGATAATATCTCAACCAAAAAAGATCCAGCACTACAGACAGAAAAGAAAAGGAAATGTAAGACCAAATGCAGCACAGGGATTATTTCCAGGAATAGTAGCTCTATTTGTTCCTCAATGGTAATATGGAAAATCCAAAGAATGATTTATTATTCAAGAAAAACCTTATCAAATATGTGTACAATCGTACATAGAGGAAGATGGTCCAAAATGCACCGGTAAAACTGACCTTAGATTTCATTTGGTGATTTTATTATCATCAAAGTGTTTACAAGAAGATTGAGTTTTACATGGAGACGCATGGTTGTTGATGCCTATGCTATCCATGCCAACCTTTCAGAACGGGCGCCTAATTGATTATAAAACTACAACGCACTCGCGCTGTAAACGACGAGCAAGGCATTTTGGTAGTGTTGTACTTTTGACAACGGCGCTCGTCACGAAGGGTTAAGCAGCATCTTACCCCATGGTAGATGGCATTTTGCGCACCACTACCACTTTTTATTAACGCTTTGAATCTCATTAAAATAGAAGCGTTTATCATTTGAAACAATGAAAGTAAAAAAAAATGGCATCTTACTTCACCTTACCCTACTGATGTGGTCGAATGATGCTTTCATCGGATGCAGCTTTGAATGAGATTGCAGTGCAATTATTTTATTAGATAGATCGTGCCTTCCCCGGATTCTGTTTTGATTTTCTTTAGATTACTGAAAATGTTTCGGTCGCAACTGAGACAAAATAACTAAAAGTACCATGATCTTTTCAACACAGACAAATAGACGTTTCACTCTACTCACTTTCCATTGTTCCCTTTTTTAACGGTTATTTCAAATATTATGTAGTTTTAAAATCGCTCATTTACGGCGCTTGCATCGTTTTTGCTCCTGTTTGATCGGTGAATTGCAAAATATAACATTATTAGCATTGAGCTATTATGTTTTTGTGACAATTATTTCAATCGCAATTTATCAGTTTGTCTGTGCTTTGAACATGTTGAGCCATTGATTTGTTCTGATCTCAAATCGACACTAACCCGATGTCATTATTAAAATAGACTCACATGACCATACGAAGAGCAGCAACCCTTAAAAAGATTTCACTGCTTGTTTCGGGGTTACTGACTGATGGTGTAGGGATGCTCTCGACTCATCTCGTACATTTCACGGAATAACTCAAGATTTATTTCTTCCGTGAGCTGGTCGAGTGGTATTTACACAATATGAGACGAAAACCGGCTCAGCTCAAGGCACCTCTTGCAGGCAGGTAGCCCATCCACAATCTCGTGTGTGCAAAGATGGGGGATCCCGCAATCCCCACTATCAGTGTCGGTTCATCAATAACAACATATCATTCTTGAGACCGAGCAAGGTTGTGATTATATTTTATACACTGCTGCAGTTCTCTGCGGCGAACATAGACGTGTTTATTTTTACTATTAAATCTAAAACGTCTAAAAATCTAAACGTCAGGGGAGTATCAGACGAAACCTGAGTCAGCTCTGGTTTTCGCTTCAGTTCCTGTGAGCTTTTCTATCAATTTACATATGATGTTATTTAGTTTGCCGGTTTTGCTTTTGTCGTATGGTTCATCGGGATGCTGCGAAGATTATAAAGACAAACATTAATAAAACTGATCGCAAGTAAGAAAAAAAAAACAGGAATTCAGGTTTTTACGGAAGAAGCGATAATACAATGGGATGGCAAAATGATACTTTAGTTTAGTTTTGTCTGTGACCGCGATCGGACGGAATTGTCAGAGAGAGAAAGCAAGACTTGAAGTGTGACCTTTGAGATATTACCGTTGAGATTTCTCAGTTTTAAGTCTAAAAATGAAACAGTTCATTTGTGTATTAGTAGTTGTCGGTTTACTAGCAGTTGGTAGTGCTCATAGTTCAGGTAAAGGTGAGTGAATGAATTTATGATAATAATTATTTAAATGGGGTTTCACCAATATACCGTATCTAGGACTTTATGTGGGTTATCAATTTGAAATTTGGCTTCAAAATTGCAGAAAAACCACGCCACGCCGAGTAAATATTATCCTGCGTTAAAAACGTGATCACGAAAGCAATCTTTGAGGATTTCAATTTCAATTTCACGCAGATAATCTTGACTTACGTAGTTGTTTACGCTGTTTAGTAAATCCCTCCATTATGCAATCTTGAATGGATTAAAATGGTGTGAGAGTGTTATTCCAATTTAAAAGAGTGAAAAGCAATAAAATATGTTCAAGAGATTCCGACAGTAAAAGTCTATACTAGGCCGATTATGCTTTCTCGAAGACAAATCAAAATGAAAGCTAGTAACGCTTATAATAGTGAATGTATTTTTGACATGTTTATGTATTTTTACTAATACGCTTGTGGGATGACTGTGATTGGCGTTTCTGGTGGCAAAAAGCGTTAACAACTAAAGCTAGGAAAATAACGATTTCCATTCTTCTGTGAGAACTGCATTTTGGACACCAAATATATGTTTTGGAGTCCAAAGCATAGAGAACAGACATCCAAGCCTATAGAAAATTTTCTCGAATGCTGTGTAAGGATTCAATTTTTTTTAGCGTTGACAACACTAGCGTCACCTATGCGGCAAATTGCCACAGTGAGTGGTCAGTACGCATATCTAGATAAGTTTTATATTCACCACCGACATCAGCGTGGGAACTTTGTGACAGCAGCGCCATCACGAAGTTGCCACTTGTGTTGCCATTTGAAATGACCGTTAAATTCCTTACACAGCTTTGGAACTGGACTTGGATGTCTGTTCTCTGTGTCCAAAGTAAGCACGTTTCATCACCGTCGATATAAAGTCAGGATGGCGGGCGCGGAGATTCCTTCTTGGAGCCCTTTGCCATCATGTACTTTGTCTTCGACACATTAATGACTAATCCGACTCGCCTGGCTTCACTCTTTTGTACGTTTCCGCCATCGTCCCAAATTTAAGAGCTATAATATCAATATCATCAGCGAAACCAAGCAGCTGGACGGACTTCGTGAAAATCATCCCACTCGTGTTTATCCCCGCTCTCTTAATTACACCTTCTAACGCAATGTTGAGGCACGGTAAAGGCTGGGTATGCTGCGCAATTCAGATCCCATTGTGATCCACTAGCTTCTGCCCAGCAACTCCTATCCCTACCTCCACGCGGTGCCGGCCGGAAACTATGAGCAACCTTAGGGAAGATCGGGTAACCAACCCCGGTGGGACCTTTGGTCGTAGGCTGACAGGGAAGGGGGGGGTTTGCTTCGGCAAACCTGAGCGTCTGTTCTCCAGGAGGAGCGGCTCACAACAGCGTCTGATTTCCATGTTAGGGGCGGCTCATCCACGTCCGAGTGCCAGGGAAGGACTCTAAGCTCAACTGTGCACTATGGTCCTCCGGAAAGTAGGGGGTTGGTGTCAGGCCCTACGAGCCAGCCGTAAAAAACCATTGTAACGGAAAATCAGCAACAGAATAATACGAACCGAGACCAACGGCAACGACCCCAGCGAACAAAAAGGACTTGCGATTGGAAACTCGGTACGTGGAACTGCCGATCTCTCAACTTCATTGGGAGCACCCGCATACTCGCCGATCTACTGAAGGACCGCGGGTTCGGCATCGTAGCGCTGCAGGAGGTGTGGTGGACAGGATCCATGGTGCGAACGTTTAGAGGTAATCATACCATCTACCAGAGCTGCGGCAACACACGCGAGCTGGGAACAGCTTTCATCGTGATGGGTGATATGCAGAGGCGCGTGATCGGTTGGTGGCCGATCGACGAAAGAATGTGCAGGTTGAGGATCAAGGGCCGATTCTTCAACTTCAGCATAATAAACGTGCACAGCCCACACTCCGGAAGTACTGATGATGACAAGGACGCATTTTACGCGCAGCTCGAACGCGAGTACGATCGCTGCCCAAGCCACGACGTCAAGATCATCATAGGAGATTTGAACGCTCAGGTAGGCCAGGAGGAGGAATTCAGACCGACGATTGGTAAGTTCAGCGCCCACCAGCAGACGAACGAAAACGGCCTACGACTCATTGATTTCGCCGCCTCCAAAAATATGGCCATACGTAGCACCTTTTTCCAACACAGCCTCCCTTATCGTTACACCTGGAGATCACCACAGCAGACGGAATCTCAAATCGACCACGTTCTGATTGACGGACGGCACTTCTCCGACATTATCGACGTCAGGACCTATCGTGGCGCCAACATCGACTCCGACCACTATCTGGTGATGGTCAAACTGCGCCCTAAACTCTCCGTCATCAACAATGTACGGTACCGGCGACCGCCACGGTACAACCTAGAGCGACTGAAGCAACCGGATGTCGCCTCAGCATACGCGCAGAATCTCGAAGCCGCGTTGCCAGACGAGGGCGAGCTCGATGAGGCCCCTCTAGAGGACTGCTGGAGTACAGTGAAAGCAGCCATCAACGACGCAGCCGAGAGCACCATCGGGTACGTGGAACGGAATCGACGTAACGAATGGTTCGACGAAGAGTGCAGAACGGTTTTGGAGGAGAAGAACGCAGCGAGGGCGGTAATGCTGCAGCAAGGGACTCGACAGAACGTGGAACGTTACAAACAGAAGCGGAAACAGCAGACCCGCCTCTTTCGGGAGAAAAAGCGCCGCCTGGAAGAAGCGGAGTGTGAAGAAATGGAACTGCTGTGCCGTTCCCAAGAAACACGGAAGTTCTATCAGAAGCTCAACGCATCCCGCAACGGCTTCGTGCCGCGAGCCGAAATATGCAGGGATAAAGACGGAGGCCTCTTGACGGACGGACGTGAGGTGATCGAAAGGTGGAAGCAGCACTTCGATCAGCACCTGAACGGCGTGGAGAACGTAGGCACGGGAGCCCACGGCAACGGAAGGAACGACGACGCCAGTGCAGCGGAGGACGGAAATGAACCAACTCCCACGCTGAGGGAAGTTAAGGATGCCATTCACCAGCTCAAAACCAACAAAGCAGCTGGTAAGGATGGTATCGCAACTGAACTCTGTAGTAAACTCTACTTTTTTTCCGTCTGAATTCTAAATCTATTAATTTTTTCACACGCGCCCATTTAGGTTTTTCATTTCGTCCGAATCAAAATTAAAAGAATTTCTCACACGCGTCCGTCCATCGCAAAAATCACCAACAGAATGAGAAAACAGCCAAACTTGTTTTCATTCAAGCCTGACTCAAAATCTATTGCCGTTCCATTCTCACATACGCTTCTATCATCTCACCAACACTCTATCTCATTTCTCCCATTCACTCTCTGTTTCCATTCAAACCCTGCACGGACATTCTGCCCATCATGAGCTTGGCAGTCAGTCAACCCATCTCTTTTTTTCTGTCTTCTATCGTGTTATTCTCTTTCATTCATTGTGCGTCTATCCGTAGCAAAACAAGCGCACGCATACATCACCATCTAATCATCAAAATCATCAATGCCGGGCAGCCGTTCTAGTACTGCTTAAAAGCACGCTCAATATTTTCCAATCAATTACTCAGAATCAAACCTTATTCACTACATTCGTTCCCTTCTCTACTCTCACTCGATGTAAGCAATGTATTCTTATTTTTTTTTTATTATTAGTCAAAATAGTTCCGAATAAAACAATAAAAATATTTTATCTATTTTTGTTTTCAAGGTTTTCGTATGCTCGTTGGCAAATCAAAGGATCCTTCTTTTACTGTTTTCATTGAAGTTTATAATTTATCTAAAATAAAATGCAGCTAATTTTAAAACCGCTTGAAGCTATTCCAAATCCTATAAAAAATATATTAAACTTCATTCAAATCTATAACAAATCTAACCCATTTTATTTTAAAACATAGACTAACACTAGTTCAAATCCAGACTAAATCCATTACAAATAAAAATAATGCAAATTTAATCAAACTTTATTTTGATCTTAAAACAATCCTCCTTGAAAACAAATTCATCAAACAAAAAAATCCAACAAATCTATTCTAAACCAATCTAATCCAAATCCATACCCAGTTTAAATCCAACCTAATCCAATCCTAATTCCATCTAATTCCATTCCAAATCCAATCCCAATCTTATCCAAAGCCAATCCAAATTTAATGCAAATCCAATCCTAATCAAATCCGATCCAAATCCAATCCAAATCCAATCCAAATCCAATCCAAATCCAATCCAATTCCATTCCAAATCCAATCCAAATCCAATCCAAATCGTATCCAAATCCAATCCAAATCCAATCCAAATCCAATCCAAATCCAATCCAAATCCAATCCAAATCCAATACAAATCCAATCCAAATCCAATCCAAATCCAATCCAATTCCATTCCAATCCAAATCCAATGCAAATCAAATCCAAATCCAATCCAAATCCATTCAAAATCCAATCCAAATCCAATCTAAATCCTTTTCTATCCCAAACCAAAACCAATTCATTCCAAAACCAATCCAAATTTAATATAATCCTAATCCAATCTCAATCCAATCTAAATCCAAATCAAACCAAATCCAATTCAATTCCAAATCTATTCCAATTCCAAATCCTATCCAAATCCAATGCAAATCCAATGCAATCCATTCCAAATCAAATCCAATCCAATCACAATTCTAATCCATATCCCATTTAAATTCAAATCCAATCTTAATCCAATTCAAATCCAATCCAACCCAAATCCAATTTAAATCCAATTCCAAATCCATTCCAATTCCAAATCCAATCCAAAGCAAATCCAACCCGAATACAATCATAATCAATTTCAAACCCATTTCTAATTGAATCCAAATTAAATCCAATCCAATTATTATCCGATCCAAATCCAATTCAAATCCAGTCCAAAACTAATCCAGATCCAAATCCAATCCAAATCCATACTCAACCCAATCCAAATCAAATCCAATCCAATTCATATACAATCCAGCTCATTCCAAATCCAATCCAAAAAAGATCCAAATCAAATAAAATCGAAATCCAATCCCAATCCATTTCAAATCCAATCCAAATCCATTCCAAATGCAAATTAAATCCAATCCAAATTAAATCCAATTCAAATCTAATCCAATCATTATCTAATCCAAATCCAATCCAAAACTAACCCAGATGCAATTCCAATTTAAATCCATTCGAAATCCAAATCAAATCCAATCCAATTCAAATGCAATGCATATACAATCCAGATTCATTCCAAATCCCAAATCCATTCCAAATCTAATGCAAATCCAAGCTAATCTAAATCCAACCCCTATCCTATCCAAATCCAATCCAAATTCAATCCAAATCCAATCCAAATCCAATCCAAATCCAATCCAAATCTAATCCAAATCCAATCCAAATCCAATCCAAATCCAATCCAAATCCAATCCAAATCCAATCCAAATCCAATCCAAATCCAATCCAAATCCAATCCAAATCCAATCCAAACCCAATCCAAATCCAATCCAAATCCAATCCAAATCCAATCCAAATCCAATCCAAATCCAATCCAAATCCAATCCAAATCCAATCCAAATCCAATCCAAATCCAATCCAAATCCAATCCAAATCCAATCCAAATCCAATCCAAATCCAATCCAAATCCAATCCAAATCCAATCCAAATCCAATCCAAATCCAATCCAATCCAAATCCAATGCAAATCCAATCCAAATACAATCCAAATCCATTCCAAATCCAATCCAAATCCAATCTAAGTCCTTTTCAAACCCAAACCAAAACCAATCCAAATCTAATATAATCCTAATCCAATCTCAATCCAATCTAAATCCAAATCAAACTAAATCCAATTCAATTCCAAATCCATTCCAATTCCAAATTCTATCCAAATCCAATGCAAATCCAATGCAATCCATTCCAAATCAAATCCAATCCAATCACAATTCTAATCCATATCCCATTTAAATTCAAATCCAATCTTAATCCAATTCAAATCCTATCCAACCCAAATCCAATCTAAATCCAATTCAATTCCAAATCCATTCCAATTCCAAATCCAATCCAAAACAAATCCAACCCGAATACAATCATAATCAAATTCAAACCCATTTCTAATTGAATCCAAAATTAATCCAATCCAATTATTATCCGATCCAAATCCAATTCAAATCCAGTCCAAAACTAACCCAGATCCAAATCCAATCCAAATCCATACTCAACTCAATCCAATTCAAATCCAATCCAATTCATATACAATCCAGCTCAATCCAAATCCAATCCAAACAAGATCCAAATCAAATAAAATCGAAATCCAATCCAAAGCCAATCCAAATCCAATCCCAATCCATTTCAAATCCAATCCAAATCCCTTCCAAATGCAAATTAAATCCAATCCAAATTAAATCCAATTCAAATCTAATCCAATCATTATCTAATCCAAATCCAATCCAAAACTAACCCAGATCCAATTTCAATTCAAATCCATTCGAAATCCAAATCAAATCCAATCCAATTCAAATGCAATGCATATACAATCCAGATTCATTCCAAATCCCAAATCCATTCCAAATCTAATGCAAATCCAAGCTAATCTAAATCCAACCCCTATCCTATCCAAATCCAATCCAAATCCAATCCAAATTCAATCCAAATCCAATCCAAATCCAATACAAATACAATCCAAATCCAATCCAAATCCAATCCAAATCCAATCCAAATCCAATCCAAATCCAATCCAAATCCAATCCAAATCCAATCCAAATCCAAATCCAATCCAAATCCAATCCAAATCCAATCCAAATCCAATCCAAATCCAATCCAAATCCAATCCAAATCCAATCCAAATCCAATCCAAATCCAATCCAAATCCAATCCAATACAAACCCAATCCTATCCAAATCCAATCCAAATCCAATTCAAATTTAATACAAACCCAATCCAATCCAAATCCAATCCAATCCAAATTCAATCAAATCCATTTCAAATCCATTCCAAATCCAAATTAAATCTAATCCAAATTATATTTAATCCAAATTAAATCCAATCAAAATCTAATCCAAATCTAATCCAATCCAAATCCATTCCAAAACTAACCCAGATCAAAATCCAATCCAAATCCAATTAAATTCAATTTAAATCAATTTCAAATCCAGTCCCAATTTAATCCAATCCTAATCCAATCCAAATTATATTTAATCCTAATTAAATCCAATGAAATCTAATCAAAATCTAATCAAATCATTATCCAATCCAAACCAAATCCAAAACTAACCCAGATCCAAATCCAATTCAAATCCATTCAAATCCATTAGAAATCCAATTCAGATCCAATTTATTTCAAATCCAATTTAAATCCAATCCAATCCATATACAATCCTATTTTATTTTAAATCTAATCCAATCAAGATCCAAATCAAATACAATCCAAATCTAATTCAAATCCAATCCAATCAAGATCAAATTCAAATCCAATCCAAATCAAATGCAAATCCAATCTTATCTAGTTCAAATCCAATCCAAATCCTATTCAATCCATATCCAAACCAATTCCATTCCAAATCCATTCCAATTCCTTTCCAAATATTGCAAACCCAATCCAAATTCAATTTAAAGCAAAACCAAATCCAATCCATTTCAAAACCAATCCAAATTCAATCCAAATTCAATTCAATTTAAAGAAACTCCAATTCGAATCCAAATCAAATTCAATCAAGTCCAATGCAGCTACAATACCAAAACCCAATCCAACACAACTTAATTTCAAAATTCGAATTCAAACTACAATCCAAATCCAACTTCACTTCAAATTTTATCCAAATGCAATTCAGATGCAGTTCTAAACTTATTATTGTTCGTAATCATTGATGATAATCCGTTTGTTATTCTGCGTTCATCAAAGCACACGTTTTCCTCCTCTTTTTTTTACTATGAAAATAAATCTAATTCTTATTAAGTTCATATGCAACAACTTATCACACAGTAAATTGAATGTGGCCAGCTTTCAATTATCTGCGTCTAATGCGTCAATGATTTCCATAACCAAACAAAAAAAAACATTTTGTTTCACGAAAGATTTTAATTTTTTTTTGTAGTGTCAATTTATCTCTTCATGAAAATTACCCTGCAGATACCCACACGTTCTGCATATATGGCGAGGTACCCACGCGTCCTGCCTTTTATTTTGTTCATCATTGCAGATACCCACTCGTTCTGCATTAATTCATAGCCGTCACAACTTTTTTTTTCTCATGCTGGAGCAGATACCGTTGTTCTGCTCTCAGTGCAAGGAACCCAGTCGTCCTGCAGAAATACGAACACCATTTTCTTTATTCTCATGCTGGAGCAGATACCCAGTCGTTCTGCTCCAGTGCTAGGAACCCAGTCGTCCTGCATATTTTTGAGTTCTATTCTTGTTCTTCTTCTCCAAAACTAATCTCGTCAAGCACCATTTCAATCCCACACTTCCATACCCCATTATAAAATTAACCTTAAAATCATCACTCTTCAATGCTTTTGAAAATTCAATCAAATCCCTACCGAGCCGCGCCATGTAGTAAACTCTACTTTTTTTCCGTCTGAATTCTAAATCTATTAATTTTTTCACACGCGCCCATTTAGGTTTTTCATTTCGTCCGAATCAAAATTAAAAGAATTTCTCACACGCGTCCGTCCATCGCAAAAATCACCAACAGAATGAGAAAACAGCCAAACTTGTTTTCATTCAAGCCTGACTCAAAATCTATTGCCGTTCCATTCTCACATACGCTTCTATCATCTCACCAACACTCTATCTCATTTCTCCCATTCACTCTCTGTTTCCATTCAAACCCTGCACGGACATTCTGCCCATCATGAGCTTGGCAGTCAGTCAACCCATCTCTTTTTTTCTGTCTTCTATCGTGTTATTCTCTTTCATTCATTGTGCGTCTATCCGTAGCAAAACAAGCGCACGCATACATCACCATCTAATCATCAAAATCATCAATGCCGGGCAGCCGTTCTAGTACTGCTTAAAAGCACGCTCAATATTTTCCAATCAATTACTCAGAATCAAACCTTATTCACTACAAACTCATCAAGATGGGCCCCGAAAAGTTGGCCACCTGTCTGCATCGGCTGATAGTCAGGATCTGGGAAACCGAACAGCTACCGGAGGAGTGGAAGGAAGGGGTAATCTGCCCCATTCACAAGAAAGGCGACCATTTGGAATGTGAGAACTTCAGGGCGATCACTATTTTGAATGCTGCCTACAAAGTGCTATCCCAGATCATCTTCCGTCGTCTGTCACCTAAAACAAATGAGTTCGGGGGAAGTTATCAAGCCGGCTTCATCGACGGCCGGTCGACAACGGACCAGATCTTTACCGTACGGCAAATCCTCCAGAAATGCCGTGAATACCAGGTCCCAACGCACCACCTGTTCATCGACTTCAAAGCGGCATACGATAGTATCGACCGCGCAGAGCTATGGAGAATCATGGACGAAAACGGCTTTCCTGGGAAGGTGACTAGACTGATTAAAGCAACGATGGACGGTGTGCAGAACTGCGTAAGGGTTTCGGGTGAACTATCCAGTTCATTCGTATCTCGCCGGGGACTGCGACAAGGTGACGGACTCTCATGTCTACTCTTCAACATCGCGCTGGAAGGTGTGATGCGACGAGCCGGGCTCAACAGCCGGGGAACGATTTTCACAAAATCCGGTCAATTTGTGTGCTTTGCGGACGACATGGACATTATCGCTAGAACATTTGGAACGGTGGCAGAACTGTACACCCGCCTGAAACGCGAAGCAGCAAAGGTCGGACTGGTGGTGAATGCCTCAAAAACAGAGTACATGCTGGTAGGCGGAACCGAAAACGACCGGATCCGTCTGGGTAGTAATGTTACGATAGACGGGGATACTTTCGAGGTGGTGGAGGAATTCGTCTACCTCGGATCCTTACTGACGGCTGACAACAACGTGAGCCGAGAAATTCGGAGGCGCATCATCAGCGGAAGTCGGGCCTACTACGGGCTCCAGAAGAAACTGCGGTCGAAAAAGATTCACCCACGCACCAAATGCACCATGTACAAAACGCTGATAAGACCGGTGATCCTCTACGGGCACGAGACATGGACCATGCTCGAGGAGGACCTGCAAGCACTCGGAGTTTTCGAGCGACGCGTGCTAAGAACGATCTTCGGCGGTGTGCAGGAGAACGGTGTGTGGCGGAGAAGAATGAACCACGAGCTCGCTGCACTTTACGGCGAACCCAGCATCCAGAAGGTGGCTAAAGCCGGAAGGATACGTTGGGCAGGGCATGTTGCAAGAATGCCGGACAACAACCCTGCAAAGCTGGTGTTTGCAACGGATCCGGTTGGCACAAGAAGGCGTGGAGCGCAGAGAGCACGATGGGCGGACCAGGTGGAGCGTGACTTGGCGAGCATTGGGCGCGACCGAGGATGGAGAGCGGCAGCCACAAACCGAGTATTGTGGCGTACTATTGTTGATTATGTCTTGTCTTAATGATGTTGAACAAATAAATGTATGTATGTAACGCAATGTTGAACAGCACCCACGAAAGAGCATCACCTTGCCGTAACCCTCTGCGAGATTCGAAGGGACTCGAGATTGTCCCTGATACTCGAACTACGCACATCACTCGATCCATCGTCGGCTTGATCAATCGTATTAGTTTATCCGGGAATCCGTATTCGGGCATAATCTGGTATAGCTGTTCTCGATCGAATGTATCATACGCCGATTTGAAATCGATGAACAAGTGATGTGTAGCCACGTTGTATTCGCGGCATTTCTGCAACACCTGGTGGATGGCGAACATCTGGTCCGTTGTAGCGCGTTCACCCATGAATCCTGTCTGATATTGCCCCACGAATTCTCTTGCAATCGACGATAGACAGTGGCATAAAATTTGAGAGAGGCAGCGCTCAGTAGTGTGATCACGCGATAGTTCCCGCAATCCAACTTGTTGCCCTTTTTGTAGATGGGACACACGATACCTTCCATCCACTCCTCCGGTAATACTTCCTCCTCCCAAATTTGGGTATTGACCCAGTGTAGTGCACTCACCAGTGCTTCTCCACCGTGTTTTTGTAACTCGCTTGGTAGTTGATCTGCTCCTGCGGCTTTGTTGTTTTTCAGCCGGCCAACCTCCTCCTCAATCTCTTGGAGGTCAGGGGCCGGAAGTCTTTCGTCCTGTGCACATACTCCTAGATCTGTTACCACGTCACCTTCGGTACTTGCAACGTCGCCATTGAGGTGCTCATCGTAATGCTGCCGCCGCGTCTCGACCACCTCACTCTCGCTCGTGAGAATATCCGGCATATGTCGGCTTGTGTTACAAAGCCTCTGCACGAGCGGTTCAGCTTCTCATAGAACTTTCGTGTGTCTTTAGCGCGGTACAGCTCTTCCATCGCTTCGCGATCTCGTTCTACCTGCAGGCGCTTCTTTATCCGGAAGACTGAGTTCTGCCTGTTCCGCGCCTTTCTGTAACGTGCCTCATTCGCTCTCGTACGGTGTTGCAGCATTCTCGCGCATGCTGCATTCTTCTCGATTCTGCCACAGTAGTTTGAAAATTATTATAATTTCGCAAAAAAAAAAAAATCAACAAACTTTCTACCTTTGAACATATTTTAGTAGAGTCAAATTATAATCAAAAGTTCATATAATTGATAAATATTCAAATTATCATATAATCCACTCGCAATGAACCTAAAGAACATACAAATGATGGGCCGTATGATTTCAAAACCTACCATCACCACCATCAGGAGACGCTAGAGGACATACAAATGTTTAGTTTCGTTTATCTCAGGATCCTTTTAAATTTGAAAGATGGTTGCTTCGACAAAGATGTTCGGTAGATTAAGAACTTTCAGTTTAATTTCCATTTCAAAAGCATGCTAATTTTAATCTTTTTGAGCCAAACTACCCATCAACTGTAAGTCATTGACCAGCCTAACAACTTTGCTAAAGACACCAACTCTCCAAGTAACCAAGACCCTGAGATATACGAGGTGGTAATTGTATCAGCGTTTTGTCTCTGATATTTCAGCAATTTTCGGTTAGATTTGAGTTGCATTTAATTAAGATTCAAACAATTTAATAAGATTGCAGAACGTTTACAATTGACAATATTTTCGAAATTTGTATGGAGCGTTGATTTTGACTAAACACCACCTTACCCATCCCACCATTGCCCATTCTCTAAGATCGTGATTAATTTACATATGCTTTCTATGGATGGGTAAAAGATTTTTTGGACATAGGTACTGGCAACTCGCTATGCTTATTTAGTGTAGACGAAACCGGTTCATATTCGACACGGTTATTGAGATCGGATTTTCCCAATGTCTCTCTAATGTTGAACTTACGATCAACCATTAGACTGGTCGAAAATTGAGCAGTGCGTTCTACATTCATCGATTTTTTTTTTCCAAATATCTTATGAATTTTGGTCATACCTTAAAAGTATTAATGTCATTAGAATACCTTATGAAAATTGATCATGGAATTAGTCGAAACAAATTTCGTGAGAAAAACTTATATAAAGAGCCAAAAAGTCTTACAATGATACAGACGCTTGAGGATAATGTGATGCTAAATCTATTTAGAATTAAGTTGCTAGTAGATTTTTGGTCATGATTTTGCTCTTATCGTTATGAGTTATTTGAACGCCGTTAGTTACTTTTGGTCTAATCCTCATGCAAATCTTATGTTTATTTAGCGGTTAGTGAACGATTTTTCATTCAACAATGCTAATTTGGGAATTTTTAACCGACACAAATTGAAGCGATTTAGAACATTTTACAAGTAGCTCCTGCATTTTTCCTATTGTTTATTTTTTTCAGCATGAAGATACACACTGTTTTAATAACCAAGATTTACAAACATTGGAACAGCCTAAAATCACATGCAAGCGTTTAACATTTAATCAAACATTCGTATATGCATTGGAGGGCGGTTTTGCCCGGATTTCGTTTTTCGGCGCAAAGTATCGGGCGTGCGTGTTTGTCGTCAACGCGTTTTGCTGTTCGAAACTGGTTTTAGATAATAACTGTGGAGATTGCAACGACGCGACGACAACAATACTAAACGCAACGTTTTCCCAAGCTTTTTGGCTCTTCGAAGGAACATAAAACAAAAATTTGGTAAAAAATCGATAACTGGCTGTTTCTATCGGCGAAAGAGCTGGGCTGCGCTTTTATGACCGTTATAAAACGATATTTGCATATCTGCACAATTAAGAACTCATGAAACGATCTAGTGGTTTGAATAGAAATGATTTTTTTTGTTCACTAAATTCAATTACAGATGCTGCAGCGAAGGGCAACGGGAATGCTGGGGCGTACGAGGAAATCCGAGTGGAATCGTCACTTAACGTGCGCAAGACCAATCAGGCTGTGCGGAGGCACGTGAGAAGCGTTGTGGATATTCTGGTACCGGACCACGCACGGGTGAAGCGACAGTTTGGGTAAGTGTGTATCATATACAGTTTCGGATAACTATTCCCAAACATGCTGGACAAGTTTAGATAAACATTCTCAGTTGACTGATCTTATTTATTCTACAATTTTACACACCAGGGTGTGATGACGTCACGTTTTCGATTCCCGCATCTTGTATCAATGTTTAGGGAACTCAAATGCATTGCCAATGGGGGAACCCAATTGATTTTGGCTGCAAACAATTCTATTGGGTGGGAATAGGGATGTCATATACGTGATTTTACACCATACATTTTGATTCGCCTCCGCTATCCTCATTAAATCACTCTCGTCCTGGTCAGCCTACTTTGCCCACTGAGCTCCTCGTCGTCATACTTCTTTTAGATTTTTCATAAATACAATCTTTGCAGGGTTGCTATCTGGCATTCTTGCAGTATGTTCTGCTCATCGTATCTTTCCGGGTTTGACAACCTTCTGGAAGAAGAAGATGACGATGCTGGGTTCACCACACACCGTTGCAAGCAACCACTATTTAGAAATCTTTGCCTGCGCGTGTATAAAGCACGACAACTGCAAAGCAGATGATCCGTATTACAGAAACGACAGATATCACTCTGAATCTGGCACATACTTTTCAAGTGATACCTGTTCGGGCAGTGCCCAGTTACTAGGCCAGTGTATGTACATAGAGCTCTCTTGTTGAGCTCTAAGAGCATTTTGGTTTTATAAACATTTGGTGTTATGCATCGTTTTGACTGATTGCAATTTTCGACATCTACTTAATTGGATATCACCCTCTGCTCAGCCCAGCATTTTAGGTCCATTTTTATTGTACAGCTTGGTATACCGCAAAATGGTTCTGGGCCAGCAAACTGTAAATTGGAACCACTTTTAGCAAGCTCTCTGTGCATGCAGTCGGGCCATGCCGTATACCGCCTTCTTTTGTTAAAGCCTACGCAGCATCGTTGGCCTTATCGTCTGTCATGTTCAGAAAGGTTTTTATTCTCCATATACCTGAAAGCTCGCGTCCATTATACCGATTTTCAACTCCGGAAATTTTGAACTGTATGGCCAAAGTTTTAGTAGATCTATTACATGACTTGGCGTACTCAGTACTTCAACCTATGACATCAAAATTCCAGTATGGTTTTACTAGCAGCGTTGAGAAGCGTCAACAATTTCACTTCTCCAGCAGGCCTTCGATAAAATTTCTCACGATCTTGCTGTCGCAAAGCTAAGCTGACTTGGGCTTCAATCGATCGTCATCTGGATTAATTTGTATCTGCCCTTCAGGAAGGTCTTCGTCAAAATCCGTGCTAAATAGATTCGATGTCTTTATATTTCTTCTGGTGTACCACAAGGTAGCCTCTTGGGACGTTTTAATTAATTTTCATTAAATTTACAAACTATGTGTTCCTGCGAGCTGATGTATGCAAATGTTTTTAAAATTAAAGAGTTGAGCACTATGTGAAATTGATCAAAATAATAGCAGTGTAAATAAACTGAAATGTAGCTTTACCTTGAAGAAACAAGAAATATTTTTGCTCGCTATTCGATCAGTTTCCTCCTTGGTTACAAGTTAATGTATAAGGATAAAAATTTTAAAAATGTTTGCTAAATAAAAAAAAATGAAAACAAACACTGCTATTATTTTGATCAATTTCACATAGTGTTCAACTTTTTGGTACCTTAATTGGTGTCCCTTGCGGGGATTGCTCCAGGATGTCTATCTGGGTATTCCTCCCAGAAATTCCTTCTGAAGATCCTTCTTCTCCTTTCTTCTTCTTCTTCATCTTTACGGCTCTACGTACCAACCGGAACTTGGCCTGCCTCTTCAAGTGTTATTCGAGAAATTTAACAGTTTAAGGCTTTTTTGGCTGTCATTGCCAGAATGTTTACACTACAATCTTTTTACAAGACTTTTTTAAGTGAAATAAATTCCACGCGATTTTTCTTCACGATTTTCTTGAAATTACACGATGTGCTGAATTCTTCTCTTCTGGTCGCTATTTCTTTCCGACGGGGCTTAAATTTCTACCGGGGATCTCTCTTGTTATCCTTAGTTTTCTTTAGTAATTCCTACTAGAGATTCTACCTTGTATTCCTCCAGATTTCTCAATGGATTTCTTCTGAGAAATTGCCACGAAATAATTCAGAAGCTCCTTTAGGTGAATTAGTCTTTCAGAAATAAGTTTCTCTAGGAAAGAGGAGTCTAGGATTTTGGAAAACAATCTGGGGATTTTTCCAGCAACTTCTAAAGGGTTCCCAGAAGAAACTAAGGATTCTCGAAAAAAATCCTAAAAAAAATCCCATCAGTTCTGAAAGTATCCTTCGAGGAACAATTGAATGATTTCTTGAAAGAACTTATACAGGATTCCTAGAAGGAATTTCTCAAGAATTCCCACAAGGAACTTCTGGAGGATTTTCAGGAATAAATCCTCCGAGATTTCTATACAGAACATCAGAAGGACTCCCTGAAGAAACTTCTGGAGGATTTCAGGAAAGAATTCCTGGAAGATTACTAGACCAAATTTCTGGGAGATTCTCAGTAAACGCAGTACGAAATCGGGGAGAATTATTATTATTACATTATCTTTATTTACGAGATTTTCAACCCAAGGCTGATTCATCTAGCAGTCATGAGGAAATAACAAAGATGAAAGATGGAATCCTCTTGGAAAAACTCTTTGAAGGAATCTCTTTAATTCCTAATAAAAGTTCCAGTAGGTGCAGGTGTTTCTACTACGCATAAATACCAAAACAAAGACGTGTAGGAATCCTTTATAGAAATTTTTGGATGGAGGACATTCCAGGGAAAAATATTATAAGAAACTCTTTAAAGAATCAAAGAAAAAACTTCTAATGAAATTTCAGAAAAAATGTTGAACGAATCCCAGAAAGAAATTCTGGAGGAACTCCAGAAAGAACCTTTGGAGAAATACCAGAAAAATTTTCTGGAGGAATTTCAGAAAGTAATCTTAAAAGAATTGCCGTATGAAATTCTAAAGAAATGAAGAAACTCCTATACAGGTCGGACTCGATTATCCGGAGCTGGGATATGATGTTTTTCAAACACATATCTGGGGAACGGAATGCTCTAAGAAGCTGAAATATGGACATTTTGTCAAGGTGACATTGATAAGTAACACAGCGCAACATTTTTTTGTCTCAAGAGCAAACTTATGTGCCTCTGACAGATTTTGGGCCGCTGAATCCGAATCTGGGCTCTACTTGAGCTATACCTCAATTTATAGGGCAAAATATGCGATTTTGGGCTTTTTTGACTGCCAGCCATTAAGCATGGAAATATTTTTTTTTTCAACTAACCAAAAGGTAAATTGGTCAATTGACATTTAAATTAACGACTCATGCAAAATGTTCCGTTTTACCAAATTGAATTTGATAGTTTTACGCGATTTATGTTAGGTACGATATTTCCCATACAAGTCACCCTCCAAAAGTTGCATGCTAGTTTACATACTGACTTAAAATGCTTAAATCTATCAAAATTGATTTGGTAAAACGAAATACTTTGCATGGATCATTAATTTAGATGTTAATTGACCAATTTATGCTTTGATTGCCTAAAAATATATTCCCATGCTTAATAATGGCTTGCGGTCAAAAAAGCCCAAAATCGCATATTTTGCCCTATTAATTGAGGTATTGCTTAAAATTGTGACATGCTGGAGCAAATCTGTGGCTGGATTCGGATTCAGCGGCCCAAAATCTGTCAGAGACACATAAGTTTGCTCTTGAGACAGACCAAAAGTTATTTTTTGTTACGCTGTGAATCAGTCAATATTTCAGCTTCTTTCAGCATACCGTTTGCAAGTTTTTTTTGGAAAGCGCCAAAACACGACTCCGGATAATCGAATCCGGCCTGTATTTCAAAACTAAAATCCTGGTGAATCTCCAGAGCAACTCTTGGATGAATTTCAACAGGATATCTAGGTTAACTCCCAGAATGATTTTCTTAGCCCACGTTGTGAATTAGGGCCATTCTAGACCCAAACCGAACAAAACTTCTGCGAGCTGTTCCCAACATAATCCATAAGGAAGGTTAATAAATTCCAGTTCCTGGTAAAATATTTGTAGGGATCCCCAAAGAAACTCCAGGGGAAATTTACGTTCCTGGAGATTAACCCTCGAGCAGCCGCGTCTTCGACCACCCTAAGCAGCACCACACTCACACTGTGGATCACAAGCGTACATTTTCCATGATGCATGTTTTCAGTACACGACGCGACCGCTCCCGAGTTAATCATTCGTGGAAGTATGCCATATTTTAAAACGTTGATCCGGGTACTGGAACTGTAATATGTGCCATTCTTGCGTTCGACGAAAATAGATTTCCAAAAATGTGGTCACAAATGTGGTGAAAACCTCTTGCCAGCGTCACGGTCAAAAAAATGTTATTTGAACTGTGCAACATTAAAAAAAAAACAATTAAATTTTATACTAAACTGCATATTTTTACTTTTGGAATGTGTTCTAAACTTCCAATTTATATTAAAACTAGCTGTACCCGGCAAACTATGTCTTGCCTACTGCGTTTTTTGACGTTTCAAGTTTCTATCCAAGACCAAGTCCCCGGTCACAAAGTGTATGGAAGATCAGTTTTCAAAAACTCTCATTTTTTTCATTTTTTTGCCTCATAAAGCTTCCTTGGGTGAAAACTAACGGAACAAAACAAAGAGGATCAAAATCGAACCTTCCGTTCGCAAGTTATGCGCGGTCCCACGTATGCCACTGCATTTTTATATATATAAATGATGCAAAATATTTTGTTAAATAAATTTATTCCGTTTTTATCACTATTCCGTTTTTGTCAACTGAAAATGGCAGACCGTGTTGATAAAAACGGAACATACCTGAGGCATGTTTCACTTTTTTGTGAGAGAAAAAAAGTTGCCTATCCCAAACATTTTGGCCACCCCCTGTACTTCATCTACATTCTTAAGCAGGAACCGATAAGATTTGAATACTAATTGGCGGAGATGCACCTGCCCCTGGCTCAAAATTTCTATAATAAAGATAATAGTAATACTCATTGGACTATGTGATGCTTTCTCTATCAAGGATCTAGAAATATTGCGGTAAAATGATTTCGACCGCCGCAGTCGTTCCGCAAACGTCAGAGGTGCTCGGTTCACGCTCACTCACTCACTTGGTTGCCATAAAATTCAAAAATAATGGAAATTGTCCATTTATGGTTTATGTAATCACAATTGGTGCCACAATATGTACTATATTTTTAAACTATATTAGGTGTAGTTTCAGCACTTTTGTATGCAGCTGAACTCCATTAAACATAATTAAAATTTCAACAATTTATTTTTATTGATAGGTTGTGTGCATACTTTTTAAAGTGTGTAGCAGTTTGACGTTTGCGGAATAGGCCACTGCAATGCTTTTAATTTGTATGGGATTCTGACGTTTCTTGGCCTTGTTGTTTACAAAATTTCTGTAAGGGTGAAAGAGAAGGAGAGAATTTCATGCAGTGCCCTATAGGTCTTCTTCGTCTTCTTTACTCTGCCAGCTTGGATGATTTATCTTGATAAGCAATAACTCGCAATTGCATACTGAAGTGTAATGAACTTGATTCCAAGACCATTACCTAGGCCAATTCAATGGTTGGCTTCTTACGCCGTAATACTGCTGATTTCGACGACGTCTACGCCTGGGAACTGGTATTCACAGCATTTCTGGAGGATTTACTCTTTGATAAAGATCAGGTCCGTTGTCGACCTGCCGTCGATGAAGCCGGCTAGATTACTTTCCGTAATTTAATCCGCTTTAGGTAAAATACGACGGCAGCTGTTGATATTAGGTTCCTATATATCAAACTTCCCTCAGCTTGGAACTTGGCTCATGCTTGTCCTCTACTGCACTGACAGTCATCCGCTGTTCAGATGCTCACAAAAATGCTACTTACCCCGTTCAAGTGCATCACGTCTGTCCATAAAAGGCTCTTGTGCTCATCCCTGCATATTTCGGTTCGTGACACGAAGCCGTAACAAGATGCGTTGCGCTTCTTGTAGAAGTTCCGTATCATGAGACCGACATTGCAGTCCCATTTCCTCGCACTTCGCTTCATCGTTTTTCTTTCTTCCGAAAGAGGTAGACAATAGAGTGGGTCAAAATGGGGAAAAATGAAAAAAAAAAAAATGAATGGTATCCTATCAGATCAAAGTTTTTTTGATCCCATTTCAGGACCCAAATAAATGTGCAAAATTTGGACACGATCGGTTACGTCTACGTTTTGCGCATCGCGTTTGAAGTTTGTATGGGGTTTTACATGGGAAAACACACTTTTTTGCATTTCTCTCATAACGAGCTCGAATTTTTCTAAAACCATGTAACCGATAAAGTGAAAACATAGCCAAGGGTGTCCTGAAAAAGTTTGTCGAAGACCGCGAAGTGATCTGATGCTTATGAAAAAAGTTATAGCGTTGGCATTGCTTGGCGAAACAGCATGCTTTTGTTGCTATTGTTATTCCTTTATATGTTAAAACATAAACACATGCATACGGTTCGTTGGTTATAACTTTTTTCAAAAGCATCGGATAGCTTTGCGGTCTTCAACAAAGATTTCCAGAACATCCTAGGCTATCATTTTATAGTACCGGTTAAAAAGTTTCAGACAAACTTTTTGAACTTGTGGCTAAAATACAAAAAAGTATGTTTTCCCATACCAAATCCCATACAAACTTCAATTGCAATGCGCAAAGTGTAGACACAACCGATCGTGCTCAAATTTTGCACAGATACTCAGGACCCGAAACGCAACCAAAAAAGCTTTGATCTAAGAAAACGATTCCGATGACCCACACTATAGACAAGTTGCTGCCTTCATTTGTATAGTATAGTTCCACGTTCTGCCGAGTTTCAAGCTGCAGCATTACCGCCCGCGCTATGTTCTTCTCCTTCAAAATTGCTCTGCACTCTTCGTTGAACCACCCGTTCTGGTGTATCCATTCCATGAACTCGATGATGCTCTCGGCTGCGTCGTATATGGTTGCTTTTACTGTGTTTCAACAGTCCTGTAGAGGGGAACATCGAGCTCGTCCTCGTAAGGGAGGCTGTGCTGGAAAAAATTGCTACGAAAGGCCATGTTTTTTGAAGTGGTGAAACCGGTATGGAACGTCCATAGATTACATCACGCAAAAATTGCCCATTTTCAACCCCTCCTCCCCCTATGTCATACTTCTTGTATGAGACCTTTGAATTTTTTGAAGCGGGATTTCAAGACGTTTGTCCTTAAGCTTTAATTGAAATGTGATATCATCATGACGATGGGATCTAACGACATTAACTTTAACATTAACAATTTGATATCCCATCACAGCGTTAATTTAAATAGTGGCTTATCCTAATCTTAATATTAGCTCTTCTCCGAAACATCATTAAACGGTTAAAGAATACATAAAAAACTTTTTTTTAGACTTCGATAACCACACCGATAGCTTGCATTATGATATATTATTCTCGTTCGCAAATAAATCATTCAACCCGATTGCATGTCCGAGACAAGCATGTTATCAGTGTTCAACTTCATTCTCGTATCGAGAAGCTGATTGTGTCTTGAATTGCAACGGTTTCTATCTTGATCGAAACACGCGTAGCCGGCTCCCAGAGTGGCAGAGCTTCGTTAGCATTCCGGTGGTCATGTGATTAAGACTGCTCAAATTCGAAGCAGCACCGGGTACGTTTTTACGGCAGGTTTGACCCTGAAACTTTGAAGATCGTCTAAATTTACTTGCTTGGATTCACGTAGGCACAGGCACGATTAATCCAATCGGCAGCCCCGATAAGACGGGAGATTATCGATCTCATGTCTCCAATTTCTTTGCACCATCTTGAAACACGAGGCTTCTCCTCAACACCCATCAGCATGATTGGGCGAACGCGAGCAGAATGTGGGATGCTTTCCGGTGGTCAAATTAAAATTGCAGCGACCATCCACCCCTAATGGAGACATATGACCATTTTATAGACGTCGGGGTGCCTTGTGGAGCGTCTGCAAGCTGCCAATTCAAAAAAAAAAAAAACGATTAAACTGGCTATATTTGCCACCTGGTTGAAATCGATTGGAGAGTGGATACTGCAAAACATGGTTGATAAAGTTGATTTGTATAGGTCAACTAAATGAACAAAAGCTATGAATTTCTAAAGAAACACTATTTTTCTAAATGTTTTTAAATAAAAATAAATAATGTTTTAGGTATTAACATAGGGTGACAAAGGGTATTATCGGCAGGTTTGTTCTCTTCGTCATGGGGGGGTTTTTGTGGACCGAATCGCCTGAAATTTGGGCATATAACTCAGCTTGGTTGGGAAGGATTTGAGGCCAACTCTGAGACCTACAGGTTTCAAAAAAACCCCCATGACGAAGAGAACAAAACTGCCGAAAATACGTAAGTTCCCCTATATAGTTTAAGAAAATTAATTTAATCGTCTTTATTTTAATATATTGGTAGTAGTAATTGACATATACCTTTTATTTACAAGGAATTGTTCGTTCTTGACTGCTAGCGTATCGTGTGTTATTCTCCTTTACACATTTGTGGAATCCTATTTTCTTATACGCTTTATTTTTTGAAACTATTGATACATCATAAGACCACCAACAATATCAATCACCTCCAATTACGTCGTCCATTATTAGACGTGTACACCCTTCACCTAACCAAACTTGACAATTTTTACAATATGCTGCATCACTTTGTTCATTTTTAGCGCGTTTCCCAATGGCGGCTTCGGATCATCCAGCGCCCAGGCCAACGCAAACGCCTTCAACCAACAGTTTGGTCCAAACGGATTTGGAGCCAGCGCTGCCAACGCCGGAGCGCAATCTTTCTTCAGCCAGGGTCCAGGAGGTGGCTTCGGAGCCTCTGCTGCCAATTCGGCATCCCAAGGGTTCCAGGCAGGTCCGGGCGGTATTACGGTATGGCAATATAAAAAAAAAAACATAATTTCCCACCCTTACTAACACATCATCCCATTTTGCAGGGCTCAGCTGGACAATCGGGAAGTCAGACGTATCATCTGCCTGGGAACCGAGACGTGAGCTTGGCATACACCGGCGGATTCTCCGTGGCGGACGGTAAACCGTCTGTATCGCAAGGAAACTCGATCAGTTTCTCCGGATAATCTACGTTTGACAACGGGAACGCCGAGCGAATTTCAATCACCGAAGAACGTGTGTCAAAATATATATGTCGAAAGTAAAACTCAGCGGAAGGCTTGTCGATTATTTAGTGCAAGAACTCCTCCATGTGGTTTCGGTCCATTTGGGTCTGGATTTTCGTACATCGTTTAGCATTTGATATATGCAGGAATGCTAGCAAAAAAAAAATTGCACCTCCTTCTGTGGCTACTGAATGGTTTCTGATTGAATTTGATAGGATCTAGCTTCTGGCGTGATTATTATTCACAAGGTGCTACCAAAGTCGTACTTCTTCAGCAGCCGTGATAATTTGAATAATCGGATGATTTTGTCTTTTTTCCATTTTCGTTAGCTTTGCAAATTTTTATTACTAATTGAACCGCTCGAAGCTGGCGGAAGCGCTAAGCCCCATTGCATATCAGGAGATGGACTTTTTCAGCGAAGTCTCAGACGTTAAGCTATGAAGCACAAAACGTGGCACGTGTTTTGTTGAAACTGCTGTAGAAAATGTGAATGCCAGTATACGGAGAAAATACAGATTGCATAACTTTTTGCTAGTCTACTCTACTTATTTGAAGAAAAAATCTGTCGATTGTGGTTTATCCCAAGATATTATGTAGGCTAGCAGATGGCCCTATTTTAGTAGGAATTTGATGACCGATGACAATCAAGAGGTATTCAACTCGTTTCACTATTTCACGAGATTGAAGTCCGATAGGAAGGTATGATCTTCGGCAAAGTTGTTCAGGACTACGAGATCTTCTTGGTCATGGAGAGCATAGTTCCGAATTTCACCACAACGTGGCATTGTCCTGAACAACTTTGCCGAAGATCGTACACAGCAAAAAAAAATCTTTTGATATCACATCATTTTCGTTGCACATCATTCACGTCGTAAGAGTGATGTACGAATTACATCCTTCCCACGCAGCAAATTAGCCGCCGCAGTTTGACAGTGGGTCTAGCAATCGCTAGAACCGAATCGATAGATGAATCATATATAAGTAAAATATTGACATGGATTCGTACACTGATCCGTTGATTGTGAGGCTCGTCCCTTACCTCTAGGCTATTTCACCGAGTTAGAAGGTAGGTGATAAATATGATACTGCTTCTAGGTTTCTGCTGAAACGGGTTTGTTGACACTTTCCGGTGCCAACCAGAGTGTATGTACATGGTGAGTGTGATAATTGTTAGAAAACGATGAAACTGAATGAAATTATGTTCAAAAATGAAAACATCACCAGAAATTACGTGCCTAGATATTACAAAATTATTTGATGCGTACCTACCTATCTGGCTTCAATCTCGTGATATAACTCTCCAAAGTTATTCCGGAAGGAGCGATGTACACTAGCGCCACGTGGTGGTGAAATTCGGAACTATGCTCTTCATCGCTTGTCAGTACTCATAGTCCTGAACAACTTTGCCGAAGATCGTACCTTCCTGTATGGCTTCAATCTCGTGCTATATCCCACCCAAGTTGTACCGGAAGTAACTATGTATACTAGTGCCACGTGGTGTTGAAATTCGGAACTATGCTCTTCATGAGAAGCACTCGTAGTCCTAAACAACTTTGCCGAAGATCGTACCCTCCTATCTGGCTTCATTCTCGTGCTATATCCCACCAAAGTCCAAGTTTGTGCGGCTCCGTGGTCGTGTGGCTAGGGTCACCAAGCTCTTAGTCGCATCGTGCTGAGGAGCGCGGGTTCGATTCCCGCCGCAGCTGTCAGGAAAAGTTTTCGGCTGTGCCACTGGGCGTTGCATGCTAATCCGTTGTCTAGTGTCGTGTTTCCTTCAAAGAGCGAAAAGCTTACTGGAAGCATTGAACATGTCCGTGTCTTTTTAAGTCGTATCCTAACGCCTCGTAGTGGAGAAATTCGGAACTATGAAATCCATTACCAGGATGTGGTTGTTGTTCTGAACAACTTTGCCGAAGACATAATGTTGCTATATTGCCGAGGTTCCAAGAGAACTCGCTACAAAGACATGGTACTCATAACCAATCTGGGACCAAAACGGAACCGGAAGAAGTTAGAAATGTGGAACTAATATATTCGCAAGGTTCTCACCGGAAACTGCATGAAATTCCAATCGGCTTTTACTACACCTTTCTAGGATAGTGTAGGATTCAGATAACGCAAAAAGATTGAAATTTGGTTCTCTAACTACTGAGATATGGATGTGCAAAAAAAAATAGTTTTAGGTTCTTTTGCCTGTCGGTACTTTACGTTAAAAAACCCTGTTGCAACAAACATGCATGTTTGACTCCACGAACTCCTACCAAAATTCACGAGTTATGTAGGGCCCAGGATTTTTCCTTGCATTCCTCCCGGCATTCCACTCAGGATTCTTCCTGGGATTCCTCCTAGAAATCTATCAAGGGTTCATCCCGGTATTCCCAAAAAAGACTCCTTACCCAGTTTTTCTTTAAAAATGTCTCCTGGGTTTCCGTTAACGATACCTCTAGGGATTTCAGCAGGGATTTTGTTAAAATTTGCTCCCGGAATTTCTTCATTGTTTTTTCCCGGGATTCTTTTCGAGAATGTTTGAGGATTCCTTCATTGATCCTTCTGAAGTTTCTTTTATTGTTTTATCCGAGGGTTCCTTTACGGATCCTTCCGGAATTCTATTACCGTTTTCTTCAAGGTTTGATATTTTTTTTGGATTCCGTTAGGAATTCTTCTTGGGGTTTTAACCTTGTTCCCTCACGGTGTGTCTGGTAGAACAAAATTAATTTAAAAAAATCGGTATCGCTAAAACACCCACCAAACGAAAGCTGCAGGTCCCCTCTTTCATTTGAGACTAAAAGAAGAAAGTTCTACCGGCGGGTCTAGAACAATTTTTTTTTTTCAAATATTACTTCGAGACTTGTGTTTTTTCTTTTTTCATCCTTGAGTGTAGCCAAATGGGCTTGTATGAGGTCGCCCATTAGTAACGTGTCCTTTTAAAAGAGTAAACGGGTCAAATCAAAAATTAAAAATTTCCCTTTCAAAATATTGCTTAGACATAAAGTGAAAAAAAAAAAATATTTAAGGCAGTTGAATAGAATTTCAGCAGTAACTGGGCATATGTACAAATAAACTTCGCCATTTATGCATTTGGAAGTAGTTATTGCGGCTGCAATTTTCTTATTTTTTATTGACAGTGTCTTATGATTTAACAGTTTTACGATCAAAGTAGGCTGAGTAATGTCAACAAAAATAGAACATATATCAAAGTAGCTCGGATAACGGGGCACATCATTTGGAAGGTAATCCATTTCGGAAAACTGAAAGATTTTTTATTTAAATCGTTAAAAAAAATGAATAAAACGATCTAGAACTCCACACCAATTTTATATCTGTCTGTCTGTCTTTTATCCTTGTATGCCGTGGCTCGGATAGAATTATCACATGCCGGTACTTGTTCAATTTGTGCACCTTTAACATTTTTTGTTAATCTAGACTATTGCAGTTAGGTATAGCTCCTTACTTTTAAAGAAACAACTACGACAAGAACCCCCTGAGTGACGAGGAAAACCAAACCAAAGAGTAGGTACGTGTTGTGTTTGAAGAAGTGTTTTTCCGCCACAATTATTATTGAAAGCAGTTAATATTCACTGTTTTAGATTTGTTTAGTAAAATTGTCTTAAAAGGGGTAATTAGACAGAAAAAAAAGTAACAGTATATCTTTGTGAACAGGTAGCCTTACTCAACTGACAAAAACAGAATAATTAATGCTACATGTCTAACGGTTGCACAATATATATGTAGTAAGAACAATGTACTAATCTGTCGGTTATCAATAGTTTGATCTTCTGCTATTTTTTTATCAATAACGAGATTTTTAGCCCTTGGCTAGATCATCTCGAGACCCACGCTTTGCCTCCCTTCAGAAGGAAGAACTCACATTTTGCGAGTTTGTCGGGAGTGGGACTCGATCCCAGGTCCTCGGCGTGATAGTCAAGTGTTCTAACCATCACACCAGGTCCGTTCCACATCTTCTGCTAGCATCATGGCATTGTAGACGAGTTAGCAACTTTTCATTCAATTCATCAGCTTTATTGACATATACACATGTTTTACATTAAAGTACATTTGTCTGAGCACATACATATTAATCAGAACGGATTGAAAATGTCTTTACTTGTTCTTGTTTCTACTTGCAGGTTGTTGATATTATGACAACTTTTTTTCTGAAAGATATCAGAGATAGCAGTTAGTACTACTCCACAAAAAAAGTTCGAACTTGCTCATTTAAATTTATCTCATTCAATGGTGGCGAATAACCCATTAGATTTACTCTCTATGAGCATACATATTATTTGAAACCTTCTACATGGAGTTGCGGCCCTTGTTTGTGAAATATGTAGTGCTGCAAGAACTAAAACTTCTCATAAAGGGCAAACGTGGCAGATCTAGCGATGACGCAGAAAGAAATTGCTCGTTGCAGTTGTGTTCTAGATGCTACAGGAAGATGATCAAAAGCAAACAGCTTGTTTGCACTAAAGCTGAAGTACATTGAAACTTGTTGTACATCATTCAGACTTCACATAAAGTTGCTGAGGTTGCTGAATATTTTCGGGTAAAACCCAGAGATCGGGCTAATCAGATGAAGCTCTCAAATATTCATGAACTACCATCCAGATGGAAACCGACGTCACCCCGAAATTTCAAGAGCACAAATCTGAAGAACCAAATGACGGTATGTGCTGTAAAGTTGGTCGATTGGTGACCTGCTGGTGCCAGTCAAATACAAGACCCTAAAGACGTATACGCATCGGTCATAGGATGCAAACACATTATTGGAATCTGGATTGGAATTCAAAGGAACAGCATATAACTGGATTTTATACTCACTGTTCTAGTACTTTCACCACACTGTCCATAAACACAAAACTGTCATCTGCTGGATTTCCTATTCACATGGGACTATTTTGCTTTTATAGGTAGAATAATAAACATAATATAAAAAAATATATCGTCGGAAAGTAATGCTTGCAATGGAAAACCAGTGTTTTGTCATAAATGTGTTCTTCGGAAAGAATGAAAAAATATCATATTTTTTCAAAAAAAAATTGTTCTAAACCCGCCGATGGAACTTTCTCCTTTAAGTCTCAAATGGAAGGGGGGACCCTTAGCTTTCGTTTGGTGGGTGTCTTAGCGATACCGATTTTTTTTAAATTAATGTTGTCCACCAGACACACCGTGCCTTCTCGTGATTATTTTGGGATTTTCTTCCGGGATTTCTTCAAGGATATTTTTCGGTATTTCATGAGGAATTTCTCCAGGAATTCCTCAATTGATCCTTTCAAAATTCCTGCAGGATTTTCGTCTGTGCCTTTCCAGAACTTTTTTTCAGAGATTTCATCAGATATCCTGGGGTTCTTGCGTGATTACTTCCGAGAATCTTACAGAAGTTCAAGTTCAAGATTGTTTCACTGACATCTCCCGGAAATTATTTTTGAACTGCCGAAATTGCTGCAGGGATTCTTTCAAGGATTCTTCTCGTGATTTCTTTGACATAGCAGAGATTTCTTCCAAGATTTGTTAATGATTTTTCACCTGATTCATTTAGGGATTTGTCAAAGTATTTCTTTGCAAGTTGATCCTGTGTTTTCGTCAAGAATTCCTCCAGAGATTCCATCATAGATTCCTACCGGGATGTCTTCACGATTTCTTACGAGATTCTTTAACGAATTTCTTTGGAATTTTTCTTATGATATAACTTCAGCAATTTCCTCCGGTTTACTTTTTTAACCATACCTGGGTTTTCTTTAAGGATTTCCCGTGAAATCCCTTAAAGGGATTTCCAGGGTTCTGTCAATGATTCCATTAAGAACTGTTTCAGGGATTTCGTTAGGAATTTCTTCTGGAATTCCATCAGGCATTTCTTCATTGATTCCTCTCAAGATTTCCTAAGAAATTTGTTCAGGGATTTCTTCGCGGAATATTCCCGAGATTGCATTAGGAATACCTCCAGACTTCTTCCAGAATTTTCTCCAGAGTTTTCTTCAGGGATTTATTTCGGGATTCTTTCATTGAATAAATTATGTACAGGGGGTGGCCAAAATGTTTGGGATAGGCAACTTTTTTTCTCTCACAAAAAAAGTTCAAAACGCTTTAACTTTTCATAGAGTGCATCAAAAATTCTGAAATTTTGAATGTTTGTTAACCTACTATATGAGATCCTTGGTACAATTTTGAGATCGATTGGTTAATCTTTCACGAAGCTAGAATCGTTCTTGTAAAACACTATTTTTTGGACAACTTATTTTTGAACTGTCATATCTCGGAAACCAGTGAATCGAATTTAATGAACTTATGAACGTTTATATAACAATATATTAATGCTTCTTATGTCATTGAAACATAAATACTTTTTGAACGTTGAAAAAAGTTATTATGGATTGAAACTTTTTGGATCTTTCTCGAAAAAATGTGTTTTTTTACATCAATGTCATTAAATTTTAGAGTTTCCATCCAAAGATTTTCTGCTTCTATTCTGAAGATATCTCTGATAAGATATATTAGATGTCAGGGCCCATGGCGTAGTGGCTACATGTTTGCTTTATAAGCAGATGGTCATGGGTTCGATCCCAGCCCCGGCACTTTCGTCAGTTGCTCTTTCCCCCTGAGAGCAACTGACACTGATCCTCTTCTGAGCCCATGGCTCAAATGAACCCGGATACTTGGACATCGGCGAACTGCAACCCATAATGGACCCCCAATCGGACTGGAAACAGGAACAGCCAACAGTAAAACATCAACATCCTCGTGCTCATCATTCTACCATGATAGGGTAGAAAATGAAAGCAGCGCAACGCCAGCCAGTTCGATATAGTACAATTAGAATAGCATACATTTAGGCGCTGTACAAAGTGTATGTACAGCTTCCAATTGGAATCGCTCACGCAGTGCCCTAGTGGACAATAGAGCTGTAAATTAGGTTAAGTGATTGAAGAATAAAAAGATATATTAGACCTTATTTGGATTGAAAGAATAACACATTTAGTAATTTTTGTATGATATTGTAAATTTGGCTTATTTTCCTCTATATGAGCATGAGCATAGATGACCGCACAATTCGTTGTTGCTACTCCGTGATTGACCAGAGCAATCGAAATTGCACAAGGAACCAATGAATAGGGCTTGGGACTAGCTTACTATTCTCAATGTACACAGGTCGAGAGCTCTCAACTTTAATAAGGTCAATAACGGCGCCGGCCACGTCCTTACGGTCATCGAGGATGGAAGGGAATGTTAGTAAGACAAACGTTGTTAAAAAGACCGCGAATCGCTGCATCTCCACGTTTGTCTCAGGAAGGAATTTTTTGTTAGTAGGGTAAGGTACATTGTCAGTCCGGGAGTCACCTATGGTTGGTGATATGACTTGACAATGGATCAATATTCACAAACCGCCGTTAACAACCGACCACTTTTCGACGCAAGAACTAGCCAAAAAGGAAATTCTATCGCGCGTCTCCACTCCACTAGGGAGCAGAAACCTTTAGTCTATTCCACACAGAAATACACTGAACGCGACTCACTTGTCGGCGCCCGGTTTTTTTCTCGACCGGCGAACCCGAACTAACATATTTCACTCTTTTGTGTAAATGCAAAAAATGAAAGAAAATATTTATTATCAATTAAAAGTGTATTGGAAACTAGCGCCGAAGGGAAGCGAAAAATTCGGAACCGACTCAACCAAGGCGCGCGCACACTCGTCCCGTCGTCGGAGCCCCGCAGAGAGAAGAGAAAAAAAATCGCAAAAATCTAGCAAAGCCAGCGCGCGAAAGTTTGCTGCTGCCGAACTACCGCACACTACTGACTGCTTGGCGTCCCGTCGTCGGTGCCCCGCAGAGAAGAAAAACAAATCGCAAAAATCTAGCAAAGCGAGCGCGCGTAGCTTTGCTGCTGCCGAACTACCGCACACTGACACTCTTTGGCTTATTTTCCTCGTTTTCCTCTATATGGATCAAAATGTCAAATCGGTATAACTTTATTCATCGTGAGCAAATATTACATTTTATAGCGTCGTATCAAGTATCTATATATTGTTAATAGACGTTAAAAATTTCATTCAGTTTGGTTCACTCGTTTCCAAAATATGACAGTTCAAAAATTTGTTGTCCAAAAAATTGTGTTTTACCCGAACGGTTCAAACTTCGCGAAAGATTAACCAATCGAGCTCAAATGTGTACCAATCATGCACATATAATAGGTGACTTAAGGATATCTCCCGGAATTCCTTCTGGGGTTCCTCCAGATTTACTCCTCGAGATTTTTTCTTATGGGATTTCTGCAGAGATTTCTCCCATGATGATCTTTTTGAGATTCCTCTAGAATTTTTTCGAAGAATAATTCTGGAATTGTTTCAAAAATTTGTCCTCTTTCTGAAATTACTCAAAGCCTCTTTTACAGATACCTTCTGCCGGTATGGCTTCAGAATTATTCGTGAGATTTCTCCCGGTACTTTTCCAGCATTTTCTCCCAGGATTACTTCATGCAGTTCCCCGGGATTCTTTTGTTGATTTGTCCTGGATTTCTTTAAGGTTTTTTATGGATTGATTCAAGAGTTCATCTGGATGTTTCTTTGGATTTTCCCCCGATATTCTTTCATTGATATTTCCCGGGATTTGTTAGGGATTTTTCCCGGCCTTCCTTCCAGCATTCGTTTAGATATTCCTCCCTAGATTCATTTAAACATGTCTACAGGAATTCCTTCACATTTTTCTTCCGTGAATCCTTCATTGTTTATTCCCGCATTTCCTTTAAAGATTTCTCACAGGAATCTCGAGATTCTTTCAGGGAATATTTCTGAGATTCTTTTAATGATTCCTTCAGGAATCTTTTTAGAATTCCTTCATAGATTTCTCCTGGGATTCTGTCCGAAATTTTCTAGACATTCCTCCAAGAGTTCCTTTCAGGAGATGGTACAGGTTGCTTTCAAGCATTTCTTCCCTGATTCCTTCTGCATTCTTTCAGGAACCTGTGTTTTTTTATTTCTTCAGAGATTTCCACCGGAATTTTTTGAGGGATTCCTCTCCTCCTCTTCTCTCTTTTCGATATTCCTCCTAGGAGTTCTCCCGGGATTTTTCCTACCACTGGATTTCTTGGGATTCCTACGAGGATTACCCAATCTGAAGGGAAGGGGTCCTTCGATAGTGCAATAGGGAGATGTTTATTATGAAAAATCTATTCAGGATATGATTGATGTGCCAAAATGAGGGATTTCGGTTGTTATTTAGGGGTAAGGAGTGTGAGTTAAATTTATCCAAGGTGCCAAATTTCAAAACGAAAACATTTTAGTAAATTCCATTGGCATCTATCTGTTCTATTGGCAGGAAACGCCGGTCATCAAGGTTCACTTCGTGAGGTTTCAAAACAGAAGTTCTAGTTCTGCACAATTTAAGTCTGTCCGTCAAGTTCTTACTATTATTTTAGATAGTTGGACATAAGGTTTTGGCTGTACCTAAACAAGAATTACCACAATGAAATCCTTTTTTTAAGTAGCAAATCGTTATGATGTATATTTTCACCATAACGATTGCCATTATTAATCAAAAAAGGAATTTCAAATTACACAGCAAAAATTTTTGAAAGCTACACCCAACGTAAAAAATGTAGTGTATAGTAATAACAAGATTTTCTTGTACAGTGCTTCATGTTATATCAAGAGCAAGCTGAAACCAAACTAATGGAAAATGCATGCCAAATGATGGGATATCTTTGTTACAGGTCATATGATGTAACATTTCAACTGTGTGTAAAAAAAATCAAACTACTTAACAGTAGTTGGAAACGAAATTTAACTTTGAGTTGGACACTGCCATGGAACGTACAGACTATCACCCATCACCACTCATACCATAGCCTGGATATCAATCAACTGTTCCCGATTCGTCCCCGGCAACAAGTTTCGCAGTCGCAACGTTGCATTACTTAGCATTGCAGTCTCGTATTGTCGAAAAGTCGATATTATATAAATGTTTATTCCCGATTACAATTTGTCCGACCAGCCAGAGTGTCCGTCCAGCTGTCATTCATTTTGACCAACATCTGTTGGTTGCCTGTTTTATTTTTTGCACGGTTGCGGTCCCTCCTTTGGGACGTCCATCAAGTGACGACGAAAACCGATTATGGCCGACGTGACCAGGTGCCCGGATCCTGAAGGCGGGCCCCAATCTGTACTAATCGGCGCCTTCTTGAAGAAGCGATTTACCTACACCGTGGATTCGTTGGCGGATGTAGACTGCCTTCGATGTCGTCCTACAGAAGCCAAGAAGAACGATTCGTATTCGATAACTTATTGTATGATAATTTTGTTTCGGCAATTTCGCATATGTTACTTATGCTTGACGACTGCGTAGTGAAGCTCACGCGGATTTAAGAATTTGCAAAAATAAAACACCAACACCGCCGATTGCTTATGATTCCAACGGGAGTGCGATCTGATAGATGGGTCAATAAAATCGATTGTTCGTAGTTCGCTAAATGCGTGAATCGCCGAGTAGTATTACTCTTCCGCCTACGATATGTACCAGGTTCAAGCAAAGTCATCAAATCAAACGACACATTTGCGTATCTAGCTGCGAATTTCGGTGGCACGTATACAGTAAATCACAATCTAATGGACAATGGGACAATAGATGGACGTGGGAAGATGCATGAGCTGGAAGTGAGAAAATGATATTCGTGACCTGGCAGGTGTCCTGGAAGACACTCCCCAAACTGCAAATTTGTCAGAAGTGACGGATTTTGTCGTGTGCCGTTTGCCATTGGCGAAAATGCCAATGCATGAGAAATTACCGTTGCGTTGGGCTATTTTGAGTAGCTCCTATGTACTGTACATAATAAAAGGGCAACATCAACAAATCCTATTTTAATTTTGCATATAAACTTTAAAGGCACAAATAGGACGAATGGAACATCGATCCATGCTGCATTTGTTTATCCTGGCTTTATTTACCTACAAAAAATAAATCTTCTAAATCTTCATGTTTCATCTTTCCCCGGTGTACCTTGGTACAATACTCGGTCAGTGACAACCGATCTCCATCCTCGATCTCGCCCGATGCTCGCCAGATCACGCTCCACTTAGCTCTCTCGTTTCATTTCTGCGCTCCAGGCTATTTTGTATCAACCGGATCAGTAGCAAACACCAGCTTTGCAGGGTTGTTGTCCGGCATTCTTGCAACATGCCCTGCCCACCGTATCCTTCCGGCTTTGGCCACCTTATGGATGCTGCGTTCGCCGTAAAGTGCAACGAGATCGTGGTTTATCCTTCTCCGCCACACACCATTCCTCTGCACACTGCCGAAGATCGTCCTTAGCACTCGTCGCTCGAAAACTCCGAGTGCTTGCAGGTCCTCCTCGAGCATGGTCCTTTCTCGTGCCCGTAGAGGACCACCGGTCTTATTAGCGTTTTGTACATGGTGCATTTGGTGCGTGGGTGAATCTTTTTCGACCGCAGTTTCTTGTGGAGCCCGTAGTAGGCCCGACTTCCGCTGATGATGCGCCTCCGAATTTCACGGCTCACGTTGTTGTCAACCGTCAGTAATGATCCGAGGCAGACGAATTCCTCCACCCCTCGAAGGTATCCCCGTCTATCGTAACATTACTACCCAGACGGATCCGGTCGTGTTCGGTTCCGCCTACCAGCATGTACTTTGTGTTTGAGGCATTCACCACCAGTCCGACCTTTGCTGCTTCGCGTTTCAGGCCACCAGGCGCGTGGCAGGCAGGCGCGTTTCTGCCACCGTTACAAATGTTCTGGAGATAATGTCCATGTCGTCCGCAAAGCACTCAAATTGATCGGATTTTGTGAAAATCGTTCCCCGGCCGTTGAGCCCGGCTCGTCGCATCACACCTTCCAGAGCGATGTTGAAGAGCAGGCATGAGAGTCCATCACCTTGTCACAGTCCCCGGCGATATTCGAATGAACTGGATAGTTCACCCGAAACCCTTAAGTGCCCCACACAATGCATACGTTTGCGTGTGCGTGACAGTAGTTTGACACATTTCCCATAGGAAAACTGTCAAAAAAACGCAAACCTCGACGGAACGGACGCTATGTGTTCCAGGCTTTACGCAGTTTTGTACACAGTCTATCGTTGCTTTAATCAGTCTAGTCAGCTTCCCAGGAAAGCCGTTTTCGCCCATGATTTTCGATAGCTCTGCGAGGTCGATACTGTGCAAGCCGCTTTGAAGTCGATGAACAGGTGATTCGTTGTGACCTGGTATTCACGGCATTTCTGGAAGATTTGCCGTACGGTGAAGATCTGGTCCGTTGTTGACCGGCCGTCGATGAAGCCAGCTTGATAACTTCCCACAAACTCATTCCTTTTAGGTGACAGACGACCGAAGATGATCTGGGATAGCACATTGCATTGTAGGCAGCATTCAAAATAGTGATTGCTGTGAAGTTCGCACATTCCAAATAGTCGCCTTCTTTCAGGTGCTGATCGAAGTGCTGCTACCACCTCACGTCCGTCCGTCAAGAGGCCTCCGTCCTCATCCCACAGCACAGCAGTTCCATTTTTTCGCACTCCGCTTCTTCCAGGCGGCGCTTTTTCTCCCAAAGAAGGCGGGTCTGCTGTTTCCGCTTCTGTTTGTAACGTTCCCCGTTCTGTCGGGTCCCTTGCTGCAGCATTACCGCCCGCGTTGCGTTCTTTTCCTCCAAATCGTTCTGCACTCTTCGTCGAACCACTCGTTCCTTCGATTGCGTTCCACGTACCCGATGGTGCTCACAGCTGCGTCGTCGATGGCTGCTTTCACTGTACTCTAGCAGTACTCTAGAGGGGCCTAATCGAGCTCACCCTCGTCTGGCAACACGGCCTCGAGATTCTGCGCGAATGCTGAGGTGATATCTGGTTGTTTTAGTCGCTCTAGGTTGTACCGTGGCGGTTGTCGGTACTGTACATTGTTGATGACGGAAAGTATTGGGCGCAGTTTGACCATCACCTGATAGTGGTCGGAGTCGATGTTGGCGCCACGATAGGTCCTGGCGTCGATAATGTCGGAGAAGTGCCGTCCGTCAATCAGAACGTGGTCGATTCGAGATTTCGTCTGCTGTGGTGATCTCCAGGTGTAACGATAAGGGAGGCTGTGTTGGAAAAAGGTGCTACGTATGGTAATGTTTTTGGAGGCGGCGAAACCAATGAGTCGTAGGCCGTTTTCGTTCGTCTGCTGGTGGGCGCTGAACTTTCCAATCGTCGGTCTGAATTCCTCCTATGATGATGGCGTTTAAATCTCCTATGATGATCTTGACATCGTGGCTTGGGCAGCGGTCGTACTCGCGTTCTAGCTGCGCGTAAAATGAACAAGGACGCATTTTATGCACAGCTCGAACGCGAGTACGATCGCTGCCCAAGCCACGACGTCATCAGTGCTTCCGAAGTGTGGGCTGTGCACGTTTATTATGCTGAAGTTAAAGAATCGGCCCTTGATTCTCAACCTGCACATTCTTTCGTCGATCGGCTATAACCGCTCACGCGCCTCTGCATATCACCCATCACGATGAAAGCTATTCCAAGCTCGCGTGTGTTGCCGCAGCTCTGGTAGATGGTATGATTACCTCTAAACGTTCACACTATGGAACAAATTTCCCAAATGGAGGAGAACGTGCCTCTGGAGCCGACCTTCTGATACCTCCTGCAGCGCTACGATGCCGAACCCGCGGTCCAAGCTGCGGTCCTTCAGTGGATCGGTGAGTATGCGGATGCTTTCAATGAAGTTGAGAGATCGGCAGTTCCACGTACCGAGTTTCCAATCGTAAGTCCTTTTTGTTCACTGGGGTCGTTGCCGTTGGTCTCGGTTCATATTATTCTGTTGCTGATTTTCAATGGGGTTTTACTGCTGGCTCGTATAGGGCCTGACACCAACCTCCTACTTTCTGGAGGCCCATAGTGCACAGTTGAGCTTAAAGTCCTTCCCTGGCACTCGGACGTTGATCAGCCGCCCCTAACATGGGGATCAGATGCTGTTGTGAGCCACTGCTGAGCAGAGGCTAGTGGATCACAATAGGATATTGCGCATATACTCAGCCTTTACCTTGCCAATATCAACACCGACCAAAATAAGTTATTTTCAATACCTGCGTGACCGACCAATACATTGTCTTGGTATGATAGCTGACTTTGGTATACTGCAGTTATATTCAGTTCTTCGTTCCTGCTCGGGTAGAGTGCACATTTCGGTACGTGGGACAAAGCCGTTGCGTAGAGCTTCTGGTTAAACTTCCATGTATCTTGAAAACGACACAGCAGTTCCATTTGCTCGTCCTACGCTTTTCTAGACGGCGTTATTTCTTCCAAAAGAAAAGAAGAGATCAATATATTATAGCAGTTGGCAGTAATCACTTCTCATTGGCATACATTTTCCAACACTTTCATCACAACTGCTGGTTCAACAAACGGTCATAAATTCACAGACCATTACAGAAAGCCCCATTAAAATTATAGATCTTATGCCTCTCGAATGATGAACATGCATAAGTCCGCATTAGTAACACACTCAAGAAAATTATGAATTCCTCTCACAAACTAGTTCGCGCTGGTAGTTCAACCCATTTCTTAAACCCCTGCAGGTTCTGTGGCTGATTTTCCGGGAATTGGACCTGATGCCACACTGTCTGGCAACTGTGGGAACCCAACCCACAATAATCGCTCCTCGTGTCTTCCTTGTTTGCATAGCTATCGAATAAATGATGTTTGTCGCAAAAATGATGCGCATTTCTTTGAAAATCTATGAGTCGTATGACCGTGTAGGTAGGTATCCCATTCAGAAACCAAAGTAACCGATGGGATCGAACCTATAGGAACGACTTAACACGGATACAATCGGTAGCTGAGCGAAGCATTTAAATTTTCTCAAATCTTTGCCGAGTGATGTGCATGTTAAACGAGTGGATTGATTGATTGTTCGCTAAGCATAAATCACGCTGAACAACATCAGTCAACTGAACAAACAACAGCAAACCAAGCCAGAATATGGGACTCGAAAAATAGAATGGTGGCCGGATAGAATCAGTTTTGGCACGTACCAAAGATGATTAACGCCCAATTTTATGTAGATAATGTTGCTGCGTATCGAACGGTGCACGTGTTGTGCAAAAACGATTGCCCATAGTACACGATCCCATCATCCCAACCGTTAATCCGGGAGAGTGTGGGTCTTACGATCGAATGGTACCTAGGGAACGTCCATAAATTACGTCACGCGAAATTTGCCCATTTTCAACCCCCCTCCCCCCTATGTCACATTTTTTGTATGAGACCTCTGAAATTTTTGTATGGGTTGTCACACTTTGGTCAACCCCCCCTCCCCCCTAAAAGCGTGACGTAATTTATGGATGTTCCCCTACCTACTATCGTGACTCATTGGCGGTAGCTTTACGTCAGAGGACATAGGGTTTGCATACATAATGGTACCAGAAGTACGAAATACGAGTTCGTAGAAGTGGAAAGTTTAATTCTTCAGGCAAATCCGCTAGTACTGTGTGTTTAGGTGTAAGGGTTCGGCAGAGGAGGAACTTTTTACTAGTCAGGGACGCACGACGCTTGCATATTGATTGAAAGCAGATTGCGGATCTAGATCTCTGTTTTGATTGTAGCAAAGTTGTTAAATTTATATTGGTCGTTGTACTTTTGGGGAAAACCCGAACCGGACTTTGGCAATGGTTTTAAGCGCAAACTACACATGGTACTGTACTTTAATGATGTAAGTTGTATTCTGTGCTTGATGTTTCAATAAAATGACTTTAAACGTGTCGGGATTAATTGAGTATACTTAGGAGTATAATCAGTGTCCCAATCTTTTCTCGGTAAAACAATATCATTGTTTATTCTATATCTAAACACTGAAGCCCTTCTTCAATACAACAAAATGTAAAGAAAACTACCAAACTATTAATTTCCCAAGTACACCAGATGGTGGCGCGTAAATTTTTATATGGTAACCACCTTGAAGCACAACCCAGCTTTTCGTTCTGATATTGTCGTTCTCGGAGTTGACTTGCTCAATTTCAGGCCAACTTATTTTGCAACTTAGTAATTTAAACATGTTAGATGATGAAATAGTGTGAAGATGTCTGCCACACGACAAGCGAACGAAACATTACGAAAAGAAGAAGACCTATCTTCTATAGAAAAATAATAATGGCTATGATCAATCCATGTAGACTTATGAGTATCAATACAGTTCCAGTGGCTATATTATATCTGTCTTGTGTCTGATTATCTAACAGTTTACCAGCACGTTTGCTGCTCAGTTAAAGTAAAATAGCCAACTCACGTGTTATGCCTCGAGCATGTGTGCTTGTCAAAACTACAAAAATAAACAGATCCAAGCTTTTCTCGTAGTGGTATCACACATGTTATCAGCCATGTTAGAGGTACAGCTGCAAAGGCACGAATATTAAACATGATCTTGCTGAGGGTCACGGGTTCGATTCCCTGTCGGTGAGGAAATTTTTGCATTTTTTTGTAAATTTCCTTGACTTCTTTCGGCATAGAGTACATTCGTGCCTGCCACACGATATACACATGGAACATTCTCAGATCAGAGACCTGAGAAGCAGAATTTGTCCCAGTTGGGACGTTACACAAAAAAATACTAGAATTCCTTGAAAAGTATCGGTGAGGATTTCTCAAAGGGGATTTAGGACAAAAGGTCGAAAGCCAAAAGGTCAGAACGTCGAAAAAACAAAAGACCGAATAGACAGAAGATTGGATGGACAAAAAATTGAATAGGTCGAACGGATAAAATGTCAAATGAACCAATTGCATCATTGTCTATAAAGAGAATGAATGTATGCATGTTGGAGATGGGAAAATTATTTGCATACTTTATTAAATAAGTTTATTTTAGAGGCTCATTCGCTACTGAGACACAAGACCAGGGGAACTCGACCCAAAATGCACTGATGGGGTAGAATGGCCCGACTCATAAAATCATTCGTGAATGGTGTCGAATGGTGTCAAGATACAGGGGATGGTCAAAATGTTTTGCTCAAACAGCATCAAATCAGGCAGGAAATCATAATACCCACGAACACCATTTCTTTGTGGAAATGGAGCATTGATCATCTTACCATACAAAAATCCAGCTCACTACTTTCAATTTAGTACTTCACTGATTGTGTCCTATTTTCGAAGAGATATGACACTCGGAAACCAGTGAACCGTACCCGGGTGGGTATGAATCGCAAACCAAAAACAAAAGAATAACAAATTTTACTGTCATAACTTATTTTGTCATTTATGAGTTCTTCATGAAGAGCTTAAAACAACATGTCAATAGCATAATATGATGTCTTATCAAACTATGCAATTCGCTTGTCATTTATCAATTTTGGAAGAATAACTACTGAATGTCTTATTTTGCTATCATAGCAACTTTTGCAATTGGTGAGATATTGTTGATCTCTTACGAGTTTGATGAACCATCGCAGTTTTGGCTCTTATTGAGAACAACATAATGACAACAAAGTGTAAATTCTTTTTCTCGAGATTTATTCGTAGTGTAATCGGCAGTTCAGGTGCTATCCGCGTACAAAATGTGGATGTGTCGTGTGTTTTGCTGCAATCAATTGGCGGATGGTGGAGAGAAACGAAGACGATTTTGGAGAGTTTGATTTTTGTGTATTGTTGATACGACCACTCAAAACTGTCACAGAAGTGTTTCGTGATTTAGGTTTCTTTAAATTAATAATATAGTTTTCATACAAAGCGCTGAGAAAGTTTGAAGTGAAGAACCCATGAGAAAAAAAATCCATCAAGTGAAAAAATATTGTGTTTCTGTACAGTACAGCTTGTTTCACGCTGTAAGAAGAAAGGATACCGGACGTTTGATTATTTGGTGAGATCTTTCTAATTTCTATGAGATGCCTTAGTGCTGAAAGTGTAGGGACCCTAACGTTTCACAGTTTATTCACTCAAAAGTTGATTTTCTTAGTACAACCGGGGAAGGGGTCACAATATTTTGTCTCGTTTCAGAGAGCGAGCAATGGCGCTTAAACCTAGGCTTCCGAGCCAGGGCATAAGGGGAAAATCCTATGTCCCATCCCAGGAGCCCAGATGGAGTGACATTAACTTTCTTAGCAACGTCACTCCCAACGTTTTTACTTAACTTTTATACTACTTACTATACGGAGCGGTTGGTACGAGATGTCCCCGTTCTATGGTTTTCATTTAATATTCAATGACGCTGCACAGTAGGCCTGGCCGCTTCAATGCTTGTAATGTATCACTGATTCACTGCAAGCATTGATAATGACAAGAAAAATGATAGAAGTAGTCGATTCTATCATTTTCCAGGATTCTTCCAAGTGATGGCTATGTATGTGTAGACTAGACTAGACTAAACTATTGAGAACAACATAATGACAAAGTTCAAATATTGATTTTTTCAACGGCAACTTTTGATATATTTTTTTGTGACTACTTTTCATATTGTTCTATTTTCAATAACTCAATAATAGTATATTTTGCAATTCCCAACCTTTATTTTTTTTTCTTGGTTTCCCGAGCAGAGGAGAATATCAAATTAATAACTACGAAATTACATAACCTGTTTTTATATCTTGTTTTGTTATTATTTAATTATCAAGGCATAGCTTTTCCATAACAAATTTTGTTGGACAATCTCACACAGTTATAATCAAGCTATTGATATACATTCACTCTATTACATTTCAATAACATGTTTTGTTGAAGTACAAGTTTTGTTATTGTTGTACTATTGATCAACTTATCAACAATAGCACAACAGTAACAAGTATTGAAATCAAAGTGGCAATTTGATAATAATGATCTGTCTTTTTGATTTGTTCCACTTTTTTATTCAGTTAGGAAGGAAATTTCCGAACGAATCCTCTGAAAATTCTTTAGAGAATATTTGAGAAAACATTTGGAAGTTCTGGAGGAACCCTTCGATACCCTGGAGAAGTCTTCAAAGAATTCCTGGAGCAATCTTCTTAGAAATTCCAAAGTAACACTTCTAAGCAATTATTAGAATTCTTGGCAAAATATTTTGAAAAACTCCAGGAGAATTCTTCGGAAAAAACTCCTGGTGAAATTCGCAAAAAAATTTTCAGGGAAATCTCAAGATGAAATTTGGGACAAATAACCACGGGGAATTCTGAAGAAATCCTTGAAGGGATTCTGTTCATAATTCTGAAGGAATTTCTAGAGAAGTCTTTGAAAATCTGTGAATGATTTCGTGGAAGAACTCTCGGAGAAATTTCTGGAAGTAGTTTCGATCATTTACCGTATTGTTACTCATGTTCTTCGTGGGTTTGTGAGACAAAGTGAATAATTTTATATTATAAGTATCATAATTTACTTAGTTACGATTTTGATATAATAGCAAATTTTGCTTTCCGATTTTTATCAATAACAAATTAATATTAAAATTTGTTATTGAAATATTTTCCAAATGCACTGTTATTAAGTTGTTATTGAAACTAACACAACAAGTTATTGAAATGGTTTTCCAAGAACATGTTTTTGTTATGATATTTGTTATTTTGCCGCTTATGATAGACAAGTTTAGAACATAATCTGTTATGTTAATAACTTAAAAATTATCGATTCTATTATTCAGTTATTTGACCCAAATAACACAGGTCCTTATGCTGTTGTTATTCCCTTCTGCTCGGGTTGTCATTGTAATGTCAAAATTTGTCATTCTTTAGTTATTTCATAGAACAATGTCAGTTATTATTTTTGCCCTTTTGTTACTTATTTCAAACAAACCAATGTCAAATTTTACCATTTAGCATTTCTTTTTGAATGGTAAAACTTGCAATTGTTTTGTTATTCTTTTCAGCCCGGGAAACGAATGATTTTTTTTTCTGAAAATTTGTACCAAAGATGCACACAGAGTGGGCAGGTTGGGCAGGTGTACCTATTTTGGGCATTTGACGTTATAGCAAAGTAATATCATACCAATTGATTTGAATTTTTACGTATCTCACTGTGCTCCAAACACTAAGTTACTCTATTAGGTATTGCTAATTTATAGATAAATTTCCGTTTTACGGAAGATTGAAAAAGCTACCGCAGCTGTCAGACTACTGATTTTCACTGAGTTATCATCAAACGGGTCAAAGATGCCTTGGATACGACGCCGATGATCATTGTTTGTTGTTGCTTCCCAGAGCAATTCACATTGCAAGCATACTTTGATTAGACCATCTGTTTCAATGATATGATGATTTTCAGGGCTGCGGTAGGACTTTGACAGCTGCGGTAGAACTCGGCGGCTACCGCGAAGTGGAAATTTTTCAAAAAATCCGCAATATACAATTGGCTTAGTTATAGCGGTAAATGCCCAAATGGTACAAGACTCTTTAATAGGTTGACGAACAGCCAACATTTGAGAATTTTTAATAGGGTGCCTGCACCAATTATGGCACTATAGGTATACCTAAAGAAAACAATTTGTACAAAAATAACGAGAAGACCAACGGATGTCATCAATATGTTAAAAGATAGTTTAGTTTCCATACTTTACAGGAAAAATGCAAAACGGAGCCAAAACAACTTTTAGTATTTATTATAGCGTGAGGCAATGATAGGAACGCTGTACCAGTTATGGTTACATTTTTAACATCGGTTCCTTTTCGCACTATTTGCATGCATTCCTTATGGGGTTAGCCATAACTGGTACACTATGGCGAAAAAGGGTATAAGGAAGCAGATATTTTAAGGAAGATGATTTATTTCTACCATAATTTAAGCAAAATGGAGACTTTAAATGAGTGCAATCATTTTTTGTGAACGTAATCTGTTGATGACATTTTTTTCTTTTTGATTTACATCGTTTAAGGGTGAAAATCAACTATGGCGAATAATTGGTACGATGGCCATAATTGGTACACTTACCCTACACTCTTTGAGAAGTTTCGGCTTGTTGAACTTTTTTTGTGAGAGAAAAAGAAGTTGCCTACCCCAAACATTTTGCCCCCTCCTCCCCTTTTTTAGAAGCCAGGCAGACAAACCCACGGACAATATTTTGATTTATCTATATTATCAGTCAATTTATTATCAGTCAAAAGTTTCCAAGGAGATTGAGAAATACATGGAGGCGCATGATTGTTGATGCTATTCATGTTGGGGGGCATTCAAATATGACGACCATCGTTTAGGGGGGAGTGGGCCTGTAAAAGTGTGTCACTCCATGTATTGAGTATACCAAAAAGCACGAAAGGGGGGGGGGGGGGGGGAAAGGGGGTCTGAAATGCCCGAAAAATGATAGACGTCATATTTGAATGCCGTTTTTAAGTGGTATCTTACCTCTTGACAGATGCTTTGCACCACTCGTTTCACGAAACAACTTTGAAATTGCTAAACATCGATGAAAATGCACTAGTTTCCTGAATATTGCTGCTGTAGTATAAAGCAACTATTGTTTAGTTTTTGTTACCACTAGGCTAGGCATTCAACTAAAAATTAGACTATTTATCACTGAAAACTATGAAGGTTTGAAAAATTGTATCTTACCCCACATTACCCTACTATTAGTATTGCAAATACTTTTTTTTTATCTGTATTAACGGCTAGTTCATCTAGGTTTGCAAATACTAGTACTATTAGTATCAATCGTTTTCCACAAAGAATGATTCTACCGTTATTTTCAAAATCATTCACACATAGCAGAAAATGTAAGTGATAATGGAACCTATATTATATTTACATGAAAATAACAACCTTTCTACAGCACTGCGTCGCATGGAATAACCACATGTACCTACCGGCAAAACTGTTTTTCGTCATTTCTTTCGCTTTTGCTATTTCGCGCAAATCTGCGATGGTCTTTTCACTCATGTTTGTACATGGACTCTCTTTTGCCCATGCTGGCTCTTCTCTGGCTTCTCTCGATTCAACTGATCCGCGTTTCTCTTTCTCTTGCGCGCCGCTTTCGAGTAAGTCAAATTTAAATTTATTCTAAACTCTAATAAAATCGATAGCCCCTACATACGAAATCAGTTGGCGCGCACACTGGAACAAAAGAGGCAATAATATTTTACTCCCCTTGAATACCAACTAATTGTTTCGCTATTTGCGGTATAAAAGCCTCCGTTCCCGGCATCAGGATTATCAGTAATCGGTGGAAACTTATCCAGGCATTCCATAAGTTTAGCTCCTGATTTTGGTCTGAAACTTCAGCCGAAGACGAATTCGAAACTTGTTTTAAGTTTCGAACAAAAAAAAAACATAATAGATCGTTCGATCATCCTCGTATTGTTCATCAATCGAAGAGAAAAGTGAATTTTGCAAAAATGATGAAAGTTGTGGCTGTTCTTGTTGTGCTGTGCGGAATCAGTGCTGGGTACTCAGTGCCCATGCGAAATGGTGCGTGTTACTTGACTCAAAGGACATTTATGAGAATATACAAAGATTGATGGTTGAAGTGTTCTCGAAGTGATACTAATTGTGTTATTTCTCAACTGGCAGCTTTCATGTACTATCAGCAGCCCATGGGTTACATGGGTCAACGGCAAGCCATGTATGGACTCCACTACCAGAATCAGCAACTCCGGAATCAACGTCGCTCGGCTGGAGTCTCTGCCTTTGCTGCTGGAAACAATCTTGCTGCCGGAAGCTATCTGAAGGGTAAGTGTTCTGGAAATGCTTCAAGCTTAGCTTGATGTATGACCTTTGATGTTATTAATCATCAGATTGCCACAACACAGATGTTGAAAGTGCCGAGACCCCTGTCCAGGACGCGCCTGTTGCTGACGCGTACCCTGCTGAGCAGTACCCAGTCGAAGACGTACCCCAGCAGGATGTCCCAGCTGTTAACGAATTCGAAGCAGAGGAGCCTATTGCTGATGAGCCAGTTGCTGCTCCAGCTGTCCCAGCCGTGATCCCAGAAAAGAAGAAGAAGAAGGTTACTGTTCAGCTTGACTCTGCCGAAGAGGAAGAGCAGGATGCTCAGGTCGCTCGTCGTGGAGGTAGCCGCCCTGCTGCTCCCAATGCCTACTTCCCAATCAACTTCGGAAGCACCAATGGAGGCGCCATCGCCATTGCCAACTCGTACAGCACCGGCAAGGGAGGATCGGCCACCAGCACTGCCACTGCCTACGGAAGCCCAGCTACCGCTGAGCTGAGAAGGGCTGCCCCTGCCCAGCTACGGAAGAAACCTGCCAAGCTGCGTGCTCGTTATTAGATTTCTGGTAAAGTACTGGGCAAGCAGTTCAGTGGTTCCTAGTGATAAGACTTTCTTATTTATTAAGTGCAATTCAACTCCTCCGTAGGTTAACAGAAGCAAGAGTGCAAAAGGAATTGACTAGCAACTTAAATCTGAAAAAGTGCAAAGCGCATTCATTATTTATTTTGTAATTAGCTGAACCCTTCAAATCCAAACACAAAAAATAAAACGATTACTGAAATACACGAGATAATGACTCACCACAAGTAAACGATGAAGTATTTTTCTAAGACTCCGAAACTCCTGTTAATATGATCATCTTTATTTTGTGATAGAGTTCCAATCAATAAACGTTATGGCCCTCAAGAATATCACATGAATATCGAATGCAGATTCGATTCAAGAAATTGGTATCAGTAGAGGAGAAGACTTGATCGCCAAAATGTTTGGGATAGGCACTTTTTTTCTCCCACAAAAAAAAAAACAACATTCTGTAACTTTTCATAGAATGCATCAAAAAATCTCAAATTTGAGCTCGATTGAATCATTCGCAAAGTTTAGATCCGTTCGGGTAAAACACTATTATTTAGACAACTATTTTTTTAACTGTCATATATCGGAAACCAGTGAACCGAATTGAATGTTTTTAACGTTTATTAACAACTAGCTGTCCCGACAAACGTCGTTCAGCCTGCCTCCTGTGTTTTTTGACATGCAACGCTGTAGAAAAATGCCCCGTAAAATGGAATTTCAAACTTTGATGAGCTTGTTTGTGAGAGAAATAAAAGTTGCCTATCCCAAACATTTTGACCACCCCTGTATATCCCTTATATTTTCTCTGAATTTGAAATTCCTCTAACATATTTGTTTAAACTTCTTCTAATTTTGTTATAGCTGTAGGTACATTAGACTGTGCAATGTATTATTTTTAAAGACTGATTTTGTCCTCAATCCTTCAAAAATCTTTTGAAAAAACACTAGCCGCATGACATCAAAGCCCGACAAACACTTGTCTAGCGTATAAGGATCGAGAGTTCAAATCTTACCTGAGCTGTGGATTTTTTTTCCTAAATTTATCAATCATTTACCCATCTGTACATACATATGCATGTTGAGTTTGAAAATCATATTTTTTTGTTTAAAAGGTATTGAGATATTCAGCAAAAACATACACTGAAAGGGCCAAATTGTGTTGAGCAAGGATGGAAATCTAGTGATCATGATAGGATCCCAAATGTGTCGCGGTTGGAAGGCATCGTGCGATCATAGCAACAACGATAGAATTTTGTCGTCAAGCATTCATAACAAACCATGCTCCGCGAATAATGAATCGCTCGGCATGTGCGGCCGCGATGCGATCGTTATCATGAAGCCGAAATGATAAATTTCGATTATCAATCACTTTTTGTGCATTCTTGTTGCTGAATCTTTACGATATGTATATGAGTGTAATGTTCCTGGTCATGAATTCGGGTTCCGGGTGCATAAGTGGCATTAATCGTGATGAATAAAGTTTATCGCGACTTGTAACATGATCCGATAACGATAGATCCCGCGATAAAGCGTGCATCAGATGCATTGATTGTTCTGTGATGCGGGCACAGTGCGAGGGTGTCGCATCATGCTACCGCATGAGAAACGGCTACCTTTGATTGTTCGTATCGTGTGTCATTTATCGTTAGAAGTGATTTTCTTCCATCCTTGGTGTTGAGGTACAAAAATATGTAAATATGTGAGTTTTGTCATGTTTTCATGGTCTCGGACCCAAACGAGTACCCTGGAAGAAATCTCCGGAAGTTTGGCGTCAAAATTCTGTTTTGAATTTTCTCCAAAAATATGAACTGGAAACAGCTTTCCACAGTGGAGAACATTCGCTAAGAAAAGCCGGAAAAAACTATGCCCGAACTCATGGAATATTTTCAAAATTGGGAAGTTTATTTTATAATTAAAACTTCCGCTCAATTTTGTTGAAAAATGACCAAAAGTGCTATATAAGCCTTTTCTTAAAAAAAAAATCCTAACTCAAGTACGAAGCCTCGTAGAAAGAAAGTTTTTCAATGAAAATGAAGGCAAATTTTCTCAGAAATCCAAAAAATATATATATAAACATATTTTCACAAAATTTTCCGCAAAATTGTCCCCCATTGAGAAAATTTATAAAGAAAAGCCGGAAGAACTATGCCCGAAATCGAATATTTTTGAGGAGGTAATCCCCTAAGCTTTGATCGTGGAAATATTTCGAATGCACTTTTTTTTTCGTTCCTGAGTTATGGCTAATTTTGTAAAAAATGTCCATGTAAGCCTATATTCTGAAATTTGCTTTCATTTCCATTTAAAAAGCTTTGTTTCTATGATTATTTGTACTTGGGTTATGATTTTTCTAAGAAATGCTTATATGGCACATATGGACATTTGTCAACATAATTGGCCATAACTCGATATAACGAAAAAGAGTACATTCCAAAAATTTCAGCGATTATAGCTTATGAAATAACCTTCCCAAAGATATATTTTTGAAAATTTTTCACGAGTTCAGACATAGTTTTCCCGACTTTTCTTTCATTTTCTAAAAATACTTTGATTCTACGATGCTTTGTTCTTGAGTTATTATTTTTCAAAGTAAGTAGTGTAAGGGAAAACAAAAAAATTCCACCTGAGTTTTCCGGGAAAATAGGCGACTCTAAATTTTTCTCAATTTGTTTTTGTTCATACATCCATGAGCCCTGCCTGTAGAAAAAGTTACATGACAATCTGAGACCCTTCGGCCCAAACCCGTACGGTAATAAAAATAAATAAAAAAAAATCAACAATAACGCCTGAGGAGCGGACCTGGTGGGATGGTTAGAACACTTGACTATCACGCCGAGGACCTGGGATCGAATCCCACTCCCGACAAACTCACAAAAAAATGTGAGTTCTTCCTTCGGAAGGGAAGTAAAGCGTGGGTCCCGAGATGAACTAGCCTAGGGCTAAAAATCTCGTTAATACAGATAAAAAAAAAACAATAATGCCTCACCACTGCATAACTTTTTTAATAGGCGTCGAATCACTTTGCGGTCTTCAACAAAGCTGTTTGGAGTATAGTAACCTACTACTAAATTTAATATTAATACCTATTTAATATTTTTGATATTAATTTAGAATTTGATATTAATATTGTTGCAACACTTTTTGTGAGTTTACCTGTAACGAGAGTTAGTTTACGCTCAGCACTCAGTCGAAATTCATGATAATTTGTCTCTTCTACATGTCATCTGACATGAGCCTCCCAGGTTATAATCCTCCTCGTGTCTCATGTACACTTCAGCAATGACAGTTCAGGCCAAACATGTCTAAAGGTCCAATCTGCAGGCTCAATTTGGTTTCTCTCTCTTTCGTTAATATGTCAGCTGTTTATTTGTATTTTGATTGCCTCCTTGCATTGAACGATGGTCAAAACAATTGTCTTTTGATTTGTACAGCAAAAATAGTTGAAAAGTGTACCATTACATTGCAATAATTGAAAGAGAAAGTAAACAAAGAGAGCCTCTCAAATGCAGATAGGACCTTTTGAAATGTTTGGCCTGAGTTCCTCTGTTGAATAGATCTATGAAACAAGCAATTCAAGCAACAAACAATTCATGGTATTCCAGATCAACTTCGGTGTATATCTATTCCCCGCATTTTTATCGAAAAGTACCAAAATATCAATTCCAGTTAGAGATTTCTCATTGATGGGTCTCGCATTAATGGATCCACTGGCTTCGGTGTATTCAATGAAAACTCCACCGCCTTCCAAAAATTCCAAGAACCTTGTTCGGTTTATGTTGCTGAGCTGGCGGCAATCAACTTCGCTTCGGGGATAATTTTCAACATGCCCGCATATCATTTCTTCATCTTCTCGGATAGTCTTAGTTCTACTGAGGCACTCCGGTCGATGAAACCTGTAAAACATCCATCTTACTTTTCTATAAAAATAAGGGGTGCACTAGTCGAAACATCATACAAGGTAAATCACCTTTGTATGGATCCCCTCATATTGCTCAATTTATGGCAATGAGAAGGCGAACTCTCTCGCAAAGGTGGGCGCACAGGAAAGTGAGATCTATGATAAAAGAATTTCACATGATGATTTTTTCCATTTTGTTCGCCAGAGTTTTCTTCAAAGTTGGCAAAATGATTGGCGAGATGGCCAGTTGGGACGGTGGTTACACTCCATTATTCCTAATGTTTCTTTGCGAGCGTGGTGGCATGGTTTGGATGTAAGACGAAATTTCATTCGCGTGATGTCAAGGCTTATGTCCATGTTCAACCATTACTCGCTAGACGCGCATTTACACAGGATAAACCTCGCGTTGAGCAATGTTTGTACTAAGTGCGGTTCCGATTATGATGACATCGACCACGTAGTTTGGCAATGCCCGGATAATGACGCCTCCAGAGCACTACTTTTCGCTACTCTTGAGGCCCGAGGTAGACAACCCATTGTTCTTGTAGAGATGTGTTTGGGACCCGCGATGTCACATACAGGGGATGTATTTTCGACTTTCTTCGCTCTGCTGGTATAAAAGTTTAATTCACTTGTGGTCTCTTCCCCAGGGTTTTCTCTGTTTTTGTCTTTTTTGTGTTGTTCTTGGCCATCCGGCAGAAGAATGATCCACTGCAATCTGGTATCCAATCGCTACACAGACAACGAACATGTCATCAAGATATACCTCCCGGATGAGCTTCAGAGAACCCTAACCCCCAACCCTTTCCAAGTCTATCCTTAAAAACTATTGTGACATATTATCCTCGAGCTGCCACGAGTACCCTGGTTCCGACCCATACTAACTTTGGCATAAGAATGTATCTGTACATAATATACAACAATTGAATTTCAGCTCCGACAAGCGTTAAACGCGATTGAGCCCCAAATAAATGAACTAGGCCGCATCCATTTATTACGTAACGCTAAAATCGTCAGTTTTTCACCCCCCCCCTTCCGTAACGCTTTTTTGTATGAAAACCCTAAAATTTTTGTATGGGCCGTAACGCTCGTCCAGACTCCCCCCCTCCCCCTAGAGCGTTACGTAATTTGTGGACGGCGCCCTAGTTAAAAAAAAGTTTACGCTCTCTGAAGTCGAGTAACTTTTGAAAAAAGTTTTGAGAACCGTCATAAAACCTACACGATTTTAAATTAGTGTCATAATGGCTTTGAGGAGCAGAAACCTATTTGACTTAAAAATGCACAGCTAATCTATTGTACATAATCATATAGTTGAGGCCATATGTGTACATCTCCCATTTAACCGCGTGTAACTTTACGCATATGACCTCCACTTTATCATCCTATTCAACTTCAATTGTGATCGGAGTGGAGGCTGGGATATCACTATGAGCTATGGGCTATGCTACATACTTATGCTTTCGGAAAAATAATCATTACATGCTTGCTATATTGCTGTGATCACATGTATTCAAATACTTTTTTGGAATTACGAAGTCGGTTATTTACAAAATAAATAGGTATTGTGTGTGTATTGCACTTCTTCAGAAATTAAATGCTATTTCCCCATTGTTCTGATCATCCTACGGATGAGCTAAGCTGTTCCTAACTACATAATTCTATTTTAAATCTTCCTTGCTTGCAGCTTAGAGGGTTTCTTCTTCAGCTGAACTGGAACTCGTCTCAGCTCATCGGTAGGTGAGCTTCCGTGGGCGATAGCAGTGCTGGAAGCGGTACCTTCCTTGCCGGTGTTGTACGAGTTGGCAATAGCAATTGGTCCACCGCTCGTACTTCCGAAGCTGATTGGGAAGAAAGCATTCGGGGCAGCCGAATCACTGGCACCACGGCGACCTCCCTTAGTGACCTGTTCCTCTTCTTCGTCGGAGTCGACTGGAACGGCGGGAACCTTTTTTTTCTTCTTCTCGGGAACCGTGGCTGGAGCTACGGCTGGGGCAACTGGAGCAGCAGTTGGTTCATCGGCGACTGACTCCTCATCCTCGGTCTCGTTAACAGCCGGGGCATCTTGGTTCGATTCGTCTTCGACTGGGACCTCAGCTGGGTTGGCTTCAGCAACAGCTTCCACGTTCGGGTCCTGAACAGCCTCCTCGTCACTCTCATCATCTGTATTTTGACAATCTGAGAATTCATGATACATTGTCAGGAATCAGCAAACAACAATTTCATAAAAATCTTACCCTTCAGATACGTGCCAGTGGCGATGGTGTTTCCAGCAGCGAAGGCAGATACACGTTGATTTTTAAGCTGTTGGTTCTGGTAGTGGATTCCATATATCTGCGATGGCATGTACCCCATTGGTTGTTGGTAGTACATGAAGGCTGTTTAGAAATTCATCCCGTTAACGACTATTTCTTTCTCCCTGACATTAAAACATGCGAATACGTACCATTCTGCACCGGAACCCTGTACCCTGCAGTGATTCCACACAGCACAGCAAGAACAGCGACGAACTTAATCATTTTTGTTAGTTTCACTTGAATTGTTCACTTCACCACAGCAGCCGTTGGGATCGAAACTCGGATGTAACAAGTTTCGAGTTCGTCGTCGGCTGATGTTCTCAGACCAAAATCTGGAGCTAAACTTATTCGACGCTTGGTTAAGTTTCCACCGATCACTGATAATTCTGACACCGGGAACGAACGCTTTTATACCGAAAATAGCGAAACGATTAGTTGGTATTCATGCGGGGTAAATCATTATTGCCTCTCGCGTTCCAGTGCACGCAAACTTATTTCGGGTGTTGCGGGGTGGGATTTATTTTATTTAGTTCCTGACAGTATTCTAATTGTATTCTGATTAATAGTATGACTTGTAGTTATTTGAAAGCATTATTTTGTGTTACTAGTGTTTGTAAAGATTGTTTTATGGCTTGGCTATTTTCTCGGAAATTTGAAAATTTCTCGTGGATTATTGCGGAAATCTGTTTCCATTGGAATATAACTTCATCCATTACGTGCTCGTATAGACTAATTAGTAAATGTGTCAGAAAAAACCAAGCTGAGTACCCAGGAAATAATATCGACTTTCTAGGGCATAAAGTACCAATGATTAATTTGAAAAAAAAAACGTTTTTTTTAGTTTTGTAAATGTGCATAGATCACTGTGAAGTAGACTCTGTTTCAGTTGGGGCGATATGCCAATAAAAAGAAGAGAAATAATTTCATTCATCAGAAATTTAACAACAGGACAGAGCTTTGACAAGTCAGTCAGTTTATGGGTTGACTATTTTTAGCAGTAACGAAGTCATTTAATGTTCATTCAAAGCACCTTTCGCCAATTACTTGGTGTATTAAATTAAAGCAGCATTTCCAATCTGGCATCCCTGTCTGATTTTATTGCTATTTAACACGTGTATGCTTGCTAAATAGGATACTCAACTTAGGTTGCAAATATAAGTGGGACAGAACAAACATTTTGCATTGTTTTTACTTTTCCTTATGTACTGTGTAGAATCAGCAATAATCCGGGTATGGTACAGAAGCCGAATGATTCATTTGATTCAATTTCTTCGTTAGCGAGCAATACTATGCCACATGCGTAGTAAAGTACAAGAAGAACATGGTTTAGTTTATCGTATTGCGTGAATAGAAATAACGCGAAATATCACAACATAGGCAAAACAAGAAGGGGCTGAAATGAATTGATTGGGTTGGAAACTCGTCTAGTATTTTGTAAACATTCAATTTGATCACCATTTCATTTATTTAGAAACTATATTTGTTATTACCCAAGAGCAGTTCTAGCTCAACGCACGCATCGAGTAGACGCTACCTTTTTCAATAGATCACTAAAATAACTAAAACGGCCGCTATGAAATAAACAGATAGCGCCACCGTGGCCTTGTGTGTTCGACATGAATCCACAGCTGTCACAATACTAATATGTATATACGGTGTAGGCCTTTGTTTACATGCGGTGAACGCCAGAAAAGTTTGCTTCATTGGTCAATTCAAAAGAAATTTTGTCCATGCATGAGCTACTATATTGCGCATTGCGCAGTTAAAAGTGCGACGAGGAAGTGCGGAATCTCAAATAAAAGTGCGCCCCTCTAGGCTGTCTCACCAATTTGAAGAGAAGGCAATTAAAGATAAACATTTTCCACCAAAAACGAACAAACTGTTGTACCGCTTCGGCCACTGAGAGAGTGAGAGCAGTCCCCACAGAGAGGCAGACGACTGAGCGTAGCTGTCCTCATTTACGTTACTGCACATAAATTTCAAGCGAATATGTCTCAAAATCTGTAAACAGTACGCATGATTGGCTGATTACTGAGCGGGTAGTATCATCTCACGGTAAATGGCTGTAATTTTGTAGCTTCTGCTATAATTTTCAGTCGATGCTTAGCTTACGTGTTGCTTAATTTTCATGATTTCTTTCTGTGTATCTAATACAAAGGTTATTTATTATCTTCACAGACCGGAGGTCGCCATCTTGGATACAAAATGGCGCAGGATGTTAGATTCCAACATGATTTCACTGAACCAGGTCTGAAAATATTCATATGGCATGAGTATTCTTGATTTATAAGACGTGGGCCGTAACTACACAGTTGGGAGCTATTGAATTTTATCCTATTGCTTGGTGGTTGTAAAACTCGGAACGCACAATCCGTGAATCAATTTCTCCACTTGCACTTCTGGTTTTTTAGTTATCCGCTATCCCCGTTTGCAGTTTTCCCAAGTAACACACTTGTCACATAAGAGTCACAGCAGTGCAGGATTTATTGCGTAGAAGTTATTGTAACTTGCTTCTAGCAAATATACACTTACTCGCTAGAAGTAAGTGATAGTGACTTCTGCGAAACTAAAACCTGCACTGCCGTGACTCTTCCATGACAAGTGTGTAACTTGGATTAGGAACCACTGGGATTTCATTGGTTAACAAAATTTGCAAATCCACTAGATTTTTTGCCGTGTTCAAAAAAATGTCGGTCACCCATGAATGTTTCTACTGGTCCTGCGTGGATGTTTTAGCTACATGATAGTTAAGATCATACACCCATGAGTATCATGCAAACTACAGTTTTGACAGTACATTTGGGATCACTGCTTTCAGGGGGATTCCAAAGGTCTAAGGGGTGTTTCATGGGGTCTTATGTCTCAGGAGGCCTCTAGTGGGCTTTAGGTGCGTTGTGAGGGATCCGGGGTGACTGACTGTCTTAGGAATGTTTCAGTCGGTCTCAGGGGGTAGCTGGAGGTTTCAGAAGTGCTTTAGATGATCTCAGGGAGGTGTTTCAGACCGGTACCCCAGAAAGGGGCCAAATTTAAAAATGCTACATTTTCGATAACCTGATGAAAATAGTCTCAGACCATATCCCAAGTAACACACTTGTCGCAGAAATATTACGGCGGCGCAGCTTTTTGTTGCGCAAAAGTCACTGTGACTTACTTCCAACAAATAAATGCTAACTTGCTAGAATTAAGTCACAGTGACATCTGTGCAACAAAAAGTTGTGACGCCCTGACTTTTCTGTGACAAGTGTGATACTTGGGATCTGAAGCAGTAGTGCTCCAAAACCGGTTCCGGGTGTCATGTCGAAAGAGGCCAACTATAAAATGAACCAAATCCATGCATGCCACACACCAAATCGCGGATTTTTTGATAATCTGATGAACGGTTAGCAAGAAAATAAGCTCAGACCACATAAGAAACAACCAGCAGTGTTCAGGATTTGGTTTAGGGTCTCCGGGGGGGGGGGGGGGGGGCTGTAAGGCGCTATATGCTGTTGAAACGCCCTGAAATCCCCGTACTTCCTTTGAAATACCCCTAAATGCCCTTCAAATCCTGAGACCCCTTCATAAAAACCCCTTGAAATGCCCCTGAAATACCTTAAAACGCCCTAGAAATCCCCCTTTTGAAATCTCGCCAATCCATTGGAAATTCCCCTGAGCTCCTTGGATTTGAGGGTGTTCCTAAAAGTCTTCTGAAACGCCCTTCGTCATTTTCAATTGGAAATGCCCCCGAAACCCTTTTGGAACGCCTTTGAAAGGCTTAAGAAACCCTCTACAACTCACCCTTGAATCACCCCTGAAATGCTATCCAAAGATCCTCAATATTTCGGAACGCTCTTACAACGTTCTTGAAACCCCCAGAATTTTTTTTAAATGCCTCTGAAATACCTTGAAACGCACTTCAAAAGCCTTGTATACATTAAGTCTGTTACGCTTATAGAGAGAAGGGGGTGGAGGGTTCCGAAAAGTGTGACAACCTATAAATTAGGTACAAGAAAACCCCGTACGAAGGCAGGACGGGGGTTCGAAAATTCTCGAATTTTGCGTGACGTACTTAATGGATGCCCTCTAACGCTCTTTGGAATCCCATTGAAACAAAAAACGAAGGAGTAACCACCCCTTTTTTGGGCTTTCTGGGAACTTCCTGGAGTCCTTCTTGGTCCCATCTCGGATGCCCAGAAGCAAGACCTGTTCTCTTGAACTAGATTCCCTCATTCTGGACAAACATCTTAGAATCCTAGTTCAACATTGGGAGAGAAGGGGTAGACTTTTTGCCTTTCTCGTACACCGAGTGTACTGAAAAAAAAAAACTATATGTTCACTTCAAAAATGACTTTTTGATAGGGCCCGACTCACATGTACCATCTCGGCGAATTGAGGTGATGTATGTGTGTGTGTACATAATAAGTTTTTGGCAGTCTCAACGGATTTTATGACCGACAGTTCATTCGACGAATAATCTGATCCCATTGTTTCCTATTTTAAATGGTTTGGATCGGTCCAGCCGCTCCAGAATTATTGCCATTTAGGTGTTTCAGACCGGAACCCCAGAAAGGGGCCAAATATGAAAATGCTACATTTTCGATAACCTGATGAAAATAGTATCAGACCATATCTGAAGCAGTAGTGCTCCGAAACCGGTTCCGGGTGTCCTGCCGGAAGTGGCCAAATAAAAAAGTGAACCAAATCCATACATGCCACACACCAAATCACGGCTTTTTTGATAAGCCGATGAACGATTAGCAAGAAAATAAGCCCATACCACATAAGAAACTACCAGTAGTGTTCCGGAACCGGTTCCAGGTGTCCCGCTGGAGGTGGTCAAATATAAAAGTGAACCATGCATGCGACACATCCCATCGCGGCTTTCTGAATAACCTGATGAACGGTTAGCAAGAAAACGAGCTCTGATCACATAAGAAATTACCATTAGTATTCCGGAATCGGTTCCGGGTGTTCCGCCCGAAGTGGCAATACATAAAAATGAATTAAACTCTTGCATGGTTTTTTAGTAAACGTGATGAACAGTTAGCAACTAGTCTCAGATAATATTTAGAACAATCAGTACTGTCCCAGAACCGGTTCCGGGTGTCCCGCCGGGTGTGGTAAAATTAAACGAAACCCATAAATGCGTTACATCAGGTTACATCCATTAGAGGCGTTTTTGATAACCTAGCGACGATTACTAAGAAAATAGTCTCAGACCATTTTTGGAACAATCGGTAGTGTCTCGGAACCCGTTCTGGGCAAGGATAGGGTGCGACTCAAAACTCTTTGCGTGCCGCACACTCTGCTACGAGACAGCACAACAAACTAGAAGGAGACGAGTACGCGCAATCGGTTGTGTGTTGCTCGCTTACTTTGTCGCGCACTGGAGCTCTCCTGTCTCTCACGCTCTGTCGTATGCACTCTCTCGGTGCTTGTCTCCGTGCTTTGCACTTGGCTTGATACTACGCATGATTGGAAAAATTTCGAATCAAACGACCCATCACTTTTCAACCCTTGACAAGCTTGACAACTTTGCCGAAAACACAAACTCTTCAATTAATTTATTAATTGATTTTTTCTGTTTGGAGACAAGCGCAGTCCCAAGCACCGTGCATTACTCTCTGCGCCGTAGAGCTAGTGCTGCGATTGTCTCTCGCACAATTACGAAAGCTCTCACTCATACGTCTCTTGTCTCTCGGCAAAACGGGAGACGAGCACTTGCGATTGTGTGAAGCACACGCTTTTTTCGCACCGCACGGTGCATGCCGCCTATCCCTGGTTCTGGGTGTCCCACCGGAAATGGTTAACCTTCCAGGACGCGCGCCATCAAGCAGCTGAAACTGCTCCGCGCTCGCGCTGTATACGACGAGCGAGGTTTTTTGGTAGTGTTGTACTTTTTACAACGGCGCGCGCGCTGAAGGGTTAAATACAAAAAAGAAACAATCCCATCCAAGCAATACATCAAATCGTGGCTTTTTATGTAACCTGATGAATGATAAGCAATGAAATAGTTGAGTAACTCTCGCTGAGACCGGCCCACTATGAACACCTTTTCTTCAAAAATGTTTAAAGTGGCGATTTTCTGAAAATCCTAGCTGAAAAAATGAGTAAAATGCATGTGGTTACTCAAATTGATGGACCACACCCCCCCTCCCCCGGTAGTTAGAGTCACAACCATTTTTGCAGACCCCTCGATTTTGGTCAAATGGTGGCACAGCCGATAACTTTTGAAAGAAGAAAAAGACATCTCTAATTTTTTGATATGTTTTGTATAAATGTCTCAGCTTTCAATTGATGCAAAAAATTTGAAAATCGGTGGTTGCCATCATGGTGAAAAAAATGTTTTTGTATAAAAATCCAAGATGGAGGCCAAAACCAATATGGCGGACCCAACTTTTTAATATTGTTAATAGTAGCTCTATATTTCCTCTTTTCAACAACAATTCGTTTTGAGGTGGTTTTTGGAGAAACTTTCGAGTTATAACGGTTTTAATGGGCCACCTTTTGACCAAAATCGAGGGGTGTGCAAAAATTGTTGGAGCAGGGAAGCGTGGGTCCCGAGATGATCTAACTCCGGGTTAAAAATCTCGCTATTAAAGATAAAAAAAATGCGAGTATTAGACATACAACTGTGTTTTTTCTAAATTATAAATCAAAAGTATGCCCACTAGGCTTACTAGACTGAATCTCAATAATTGACCAAGGATCCCATGTAGCCACACCTACAAATACGTGGGTATTCGACATGACCATGCTTAGGGTGACAGGAACTTTTCGTAATTGAAATTTCCTTGACTTCCTTAGACATTGTATATCTTAGTGCCTGCCACACGATGTACACATGCATAATGGTCACTAAAGCACTAAGCTGAGAAGCCAGGCTTGTTTCAGTGGGGTCGTTAAGCCAAATATTCAATTTTAATTTTCAATTCAAATGATGCATTTGTCTAAGACTATGATAGGTTCTGTGCAAGGAGTTGGAAGTATGAAAGTGTGATAAATGCATTAACGTTGGATGAACTGCCTTTTATTTGAGGAATCGATTCGGTTGTTGTTAATTACAGGTTTGAGTATTTACATAGTAAATATCGGTCACATTGTGCAAAACTTGGAAATTAAATGAAAACTAAATGTCCTTTCATTCATTGAACTTAAGGATGAATTCGAATCCAATTATATAAATTAAAACCTTATCATTATAAATCACTGTACTGATAGCTATACAAAAACTTTACACAGCTCTAATTCTGGCGGGCACGCAATTTAGCAGGTTTCCTCTTCAGCTGTACAGGTGCGGTTCTTCTCAGTTCGGCGGTAGCTGGGCTTCCATAGGCAGTGGCAGTGCTGGTGGCCGATCCATCTTTTCCGGTACTGTACGAGTTGGCAACCGCAATAGCTCCTCCCTTAGTGTTTCCGAAGTTCAACGGGAAGTACACGTTTGGTCCAGCAGATCCACTGGCACGTCCAACTTGAGCATCCTCGTCATCGGAATCAACATTCACCTTCTTCTTTTTCTTTTCTGGGGCAGGTGCTGGGACAGGGGCCACTGGAGCAGCAACTGGTTCTTCAGCCAGAGGTACAACTTCCTCAACTTCATGGGGAGATGGGACATCAAAGTGAGGTTCGGCCTCAGCTGGGAACTGTTCCGTTGGGTACGCATCAGCCAGAGGATCTACATAGGGGTCTTGAACTGGCCCTTCTAAACCTGCATCCTGCAGTTGCTGATTTTGGTAGTGAACTCCGTGCATAGTGCGATGAACAGGCCTGTATCCCATTGGCTGTTGATAGTACATGAAACCTGGCAAATCACGAATATACACAATTATTATCACTCAAAAAGCACTGTGTTAAATGTTGAACGACTTCAGTCCTTCTCATCAGGAATACTAACCATTTTGCATGGGAATTGAGTATCCTGCACTGATACCACACAGCACAGCCAATAAAAGCACGCACTTCATCATTTTGAAAACAATGCTAATTTTCTCCACGCACAACAAGGAAGTTATCGTCGTTTATCCTTGAATCGGAACGCTGATCCTGACGACAGAATGTTAAAGCACCAAGGGGTGTTTTCTCGAACCAAAAAATTCGGAGCTAAACTTATGCAATGCCTGGATAAGCTTCCACCGGTAACTGATAATTCTGACACCGCAAGCAGGCGTTTATATATCGAACAGGCGAATCGGAGCCATTGGTATTCATGCGGGGTGCGCATCATTATTGCCTCTTACATTCCGGTGTATCGAAATTTATCCCGCATGTCGGATGGGCAATATTTAAGCAAAGTTATAGTATTTGATTCCTGAGAATAATTTACAGGCAGCAGGTTTGATACAAATGATTAATTGATATAAAGTAGATTAATGTGGTACCCATATAGCTCAGTTAAAAAGTATGCAGCTGTAAGGAGTTACATTGAAAGCCCGAAAAAAGGGTCAGCTTCATTATTTTAGTTCAACATGTTCAATTTGACACATAGTGTATATATTATTGTAGGATAATTTTCAAAGAATAGTTAAAAAAAATATTGACGCTAGCCCGTGCACAGGTATACCTTCTTTAAAGTACCTTTTGGAAATCACGATAGCTTGCGAACAACTAAAATAAAAACAATTTAATTGTTAAATTTGCAACATTTTTAAACTCGGTGAGCTGATAATCATTTATAGAGATCATTGTGTATCTTATGCATCAAATGTACGCTGAAAACATTTTTTTCTGAATTGTTTTAGTAAAAAAAAATTGTAAAAAAATGCTAAAATTTGAGGCGATCAAAAGATAAACTCGTTAAAAACACGACTTTCATCAAGCTGACTTGCCTGTTGTTCATCATTGCGTTAGAGGGTGTAATAAGGAGAGCGGAGATAAACACGAGTGGGACGATTTTCACGAAGTCAGCTGCTGATATTGATATTGATATCATAGTTTGTAAATTTGAGACGATGGCGGAAACGTACATCCGACTAAAGAGTGAAGCCAGGCGAATCGAATTAGTCATTAATGTATCGAAGACAAAGTATATGATGGCAAAGGGCTCCAAGGAGAGATCACCGCGCCCGCCACCCCGAATTTATATCGACGGTGATGAAATCGAGGCGGTTGAAGAATTCATGTACTTGGGCTCACTGGTGACCGCCGACAACGATACCAGCTGAGAAATTCAGAGGCGCATGGTGGCAGGAAATCGTGCTTACTGTGGACTCCGCAGAACTCTACGATCGAATAAAGTTCGCCGTAACACGAAGTTAACTATCTACAAAACGCTGATTAGACCGGCAGTCCTCTATGGGCACGAAACATGGACCATCGCACCCTTGGAGTTTTCGAACGAAAGGTGTTGCGTACCATCTACGGCGTAGTGCAGATGGAAGACGGGACTTGGAGAAGGCGAATGAACCACGAGCTGCATCAGCTGCTGAGAGAAGCAACCATCGTCCACACCGCGAAAATCGGGAGGCTACGGTGGATGGGTCACGTCATCAGGATGTCGGATAGCAACCCGACTAAAATGGTTCTCGAGAGTCATCCGACCGGTACAAGAAGACGTCGTGTGCAGCGAGCAGAGCAGAAGGAGGGGGGGGGGGGGGGTCAGGGCCGAGGAGAGAGAAATATCAGAACACATCCTCTGCTATTGCAATGCACTCATCCATCGTAGGTTCAAAGTTTTCGGTAAGCGCTTCTTAGGGCCTGTTGGCATATGGATCTTATCTCCCAAGGATGTGGTTGGCTAGTATCGCCATAATGGAGGAATCATATGCTGTAACTCAGAATCACTATTCATCAATAATAGGCGATCTTGAGTTCAAACGATACCAAGGTATATCAGTGACAAACATGTTACTGATATTACTTGCGTACCTTACATGAAAAGGGTATATCACAGTAGTTTCAAAATCTTCCGACAAACGAAAGAGATCGAACATTATTGTGAGTCATCAGTTTTGTATCGTTTAGGAACTGCCAGATGTGACCATCGTACATAACTCTACACATATTGTATACTGGAGTTGATCCCAAACAATCAATTTGCACGCATGATGAAGTTTATGACCATGTTATACGTACTTTACTGCAGTAACATCGCATAAGATGCCGCATGAAAGTGTATTATGCCCAGTGCTGAAACATTCATTTCGTCATGTGTAAATTCAATCACCTACAGCTCATTTCAGAAGCTGAATCTAAGAATATGGTATATGAAAAACTTGTGCGGCTAGACAAATTCTGCAAGAATGTCACGGAAAAACCGCTATTTTTCGAATATTTAAGCTAAATGTCACGGACTGTCTTTGAAAAATGTCAAATGATTTTCATCGTGAATATCATTTGGCATTTTTCAAAGGTAGTCCGTGACATTTACCTTAAATATTCGAAAAATAGCGATTTTTCCGTTACTTTCTTGCAGAACTTGTCTAGCCGTACAGCTGTAGGTGATTGAATTTAGATATGACGAAATTAATTTTTTAGCACTGATTATTCTTACAAAAGTAGAGGCGATATTTGTGCATTGTCGTGATAACACCGTTCAATACTAAATTTTGTTATGGGATGAGAAAAAAAAAAGAACAGAGGTTTGGAACCCTAGAAGTGTCGTAGTGAAAGAATTTTTGAATAAAAAAATGGCCCGGGCCTTCGCAGTTTATGGCCGAAGTTTGGGGTGTTCAATTGATATGTGCATTAGAACGCGCTGTGCAACAGGCTTTAGACAATAACGAAATAAACATAAATACCGGAAACGCCTAAATATATGCTCGGCACGTTCTCATGCGCATATCAATTGAACACCCCAAGTTCTCCATACAAACTTCGGTCATAAACTGTGAAGACCCAGTCCAATATTTTTCAAAAACTCTATCCCTATGACACTTTTAGGGCCCCAAATCTACGTTCTTTTTTTCTCCTCCCATAACACCAAATTTTGTAAAATTTTATCGAGCAGTGTAATAATTACGTTATATGATTTCAATCGATGTCTTATTCGATGTACGGTGAGCAGTACTGCGACGTAATATAACATCTTATACGAATTATTTTTTCATAAGTAAACAACTCTTGTTAAATGAATGTCGAAATAATGACGTTTGGATTATCGAGCCACACTTTGCACTTTGGCATCAAACACCACTTATGAAACTAGCCGAATATTTAACATGCCAATCTAACTCACTTCAGTGTTTGTTGAAATTCACTTGGTTTCCTGCGTTGTGCGTGTTTGGCAGACTATTCAGAGTAAAGAACGACAAAGCGTTATTTCCCGTACAGTTTTCACTACGCCTCTTTGGCTTGCGTTATCCATGGCTGATTTTCAGGTGAACAAAATAAAAATGTAACCATAACGATCACTGAATTGCAGATTCTAGCACTGTATTCGGAGTCAAACAACATCTCTTCAATTTTTATCAAATATCACCTCTTGATTTTGGACTAGAAATTTCTGCACAAATGTCTCAAATGGAGGATAACGTGCCTCTGGAGTCGGCACACTTTAACCCTCGCTTTTTGTATTCAGCATTAGCGTGGTGCTGGCAGTAGTGGCTAACCGCGCGAGTTACGGAAGGTTAACGAGTTTATTTTACATGTGTGCGATTCCATTCGTACACCAATACGAGTTTACATGGCATAATCAGAAAAGTACCAAGTGAAGTCGTTTAATCATCGCAATGATGAAACTTAATTTAGTTGCGGTTTCAGCTAACGAAAGCAGGATGAGGAAATCTTCCCCTGTTTACTCTCGGTTGTTATATGCAGCACGTGTTTGCCGTTCGAGACTTGCACACTACATCATGCGCCCCTGTGATTTCTACAGAGATTTAACAAAAGATTCCTCCACAAATTCCTCTCGGAATTTTCCGAAGAATTCCAGCTAAGTTTCTTCCAGGAATTCCTTATGTGGTTCCTACAGAACCTTACTAACTCTAACTCGATCAGGCTAAGGCCGGGGTGACCTCAGCTGTACATAGTAGCCGCCTCCATTGCACTCGGTCCATGGCTGTTTGTCTCCAGTTCCGCACTCTGCGTAGGGTCCGCAGATCGTCCTCCACTTGGTCGACCCACCTAGCTCGCTGCGCACCACGTATTCTTGTACCGGTCGGATGACTCTCGAGAGCCATTTTAGTCGGGTTGCTATCCGACATCCTGATGACGTGACCCGTCCACCGTAGCCTCCCGATTTTCGCGGTATGGACGATGGTTGGTTCTCTCAGCAGCTGATGCAGCTCGTGGTTCATTTGCGTTCTCCAAGTCGCGTCTTCCATCTGTACTCCGCCGTAGATGGTACGCAACACCTTCCGTTCGAAAACTCCAAGAGCGCGTTGGTCCTTCGCACGTAGGGTCCATGTTTCGTGCCCATAGAGGACGACCGGTCTAATCAGCGTTTTGTAGATAGTTAACTTCGTGTTGCGGCGAACTTCGTTCGATCGTAGAGTTCTGCGGAGTCCAAAGTAAGCACGATTTCCTGCCACAATGCGCCTGTGAATTTCTCGTCTGGTGTCGTTGTCTGCGGTCACCAGTGAGCCCAAGTACACGAATTCTTCAACCGCCTCGATTTCATCACCGTTGATAAAAATTCGGGGTGGTGGGCACGGAGATTCTTCCCTGGAGCCCTTTGCCATCATGTACTGCTCCAGAACCTTCTTTTTGATATTTATCCAAGAATTCCTCTGGGATTACCTGTACAAATTCTTACTGAGATGCCTCTAATTATTTTGATGGGATTTATCCAGCAACCCCTGCTGTTACTCTTCTGCGGATTTCTCCAGAAGTTCATTCAAAGGGTTTTTTAAACAAATTCCTTCCAATTTCCTTTATGGATTCTTCCAAGAATTCCGCTTCGTATTCTCACTGGAAATCCTCTCAAGAATTCTTTCAGAATTTGTGTTGAAATCTTTCTAGAAATCTTGTAAGATCTTATGGTTGTTTTGATCACCGTTTACGTTATCCTTTTCTATTACGATTGGTGTTTTTCGGTGACGATTGAAAACTCCTTCTTAATTCTTCTTTACGTTTCAACCTACTTTATTAACTTTCGGTCATCTTCAGAAGATTCCGCCGGACGTTCGTTTGTCAAGGCGGTACACTTAATGACCGAAAGTTAATAAAGTAGGTTGAAACGTAAAGAAGAATTAAGAAGGAGTTTTCAATCGTCACCGAAAAACACCAATCGTAATAGAAAAGGAAATCTTGTAAGAATTCCTGCAGCTTTTTTTTGCTAGAAATATTCCAGGGATCACCCCTAAGAGCAATAACTGCATAAATATTAACTGGAAACGCTTGAGGAATCCCAGCAAGGATTCTAGCGGGTATCCAGGTAGAAGTTTCTAAAGGAATTCCAACTAGATTTTCTGAAGGTATTCCAAGAAGAGCTCCCAAAGAAATCCTTGCAGAAATCCCTAACAGAATCATCGGAGCAATTTCTGGAGGAATTCTTGGAAAACCCCATGGAGAAATCCCAGCAGAAATTTCTAGCAGCAACATGTCAGGTATTTCTGGAGGAATTCCAAGAGGATTTCTGAAAAGATTTCTCCAGCAAATTTTCTTGGAATTCCTTAAGGGATGCCTGCTATGATTCCTCCTATGATTCCACCAGGATTTTATCTCCTGGGGAATTCATTCTGGGATTCCTTTTGAAGCACTTCCAGTTTTTGGCATGATTCCTTCAGGATTTTTCAGGATTTTTCTAGAAATTCCTCTTGTAATACATCCAGTAATTACTGCTGGAATTCCTTCACAAATTCCTACTAGAATTTCCTCGGGGATTTTTGCTGAACTTTCCCAATCAGGAATATCTCCAACAACTGCTCTTGAGAGAGAGAGAGAGAGATTCCCTGCAAGTATTACATGGGTAACCCATAAAAAAGATCATGTCTAGAGAAATCTCAGTAGCAGTCCAGGCGAAAATGCAGCTTCCAAAATGATTTCATGTGTGCGACAGGGAAAAGGGCGAACATTTCAAGGTAAGGTTACTCGGTTCATTTGTTGTCTATTTTTTTACAGTGTCAGTTAAAGCCTATATTCAAGAAAAAAAAAGCATATGAATTTCTTCAAACTTGTGACAATGTATGCCGAAGGAATGGCTATCAATTTACTACGCGCCAAATGGTCATACATGTAACAACATGAAATAACATGAAATGGTTCCGTAGAATATCAATTGCCTTTCGATGAACAACTTTGCAGTACTAATCAAGAGGGCAGTGTAGGAGGAAATTTTCGTATAAAAATCCCTGGTGGAATTGATGAAGAAATCCTTGGATGAATCACAGGAGGAATTCAAGGACGAACTTCAAGTGAGCTCTCTTTAGGAATCCCAGAAGAAATTTTTGGAGGAATCCTTGAAGGTATTTCTTCCGAAATCTTAACAGTTATTTCTAGAGAATACCATCAAACTTTCCTGAATGCATTCCCAGAGAAATCTTTGGAGGAACGTTCTTAAAATCCCTCTACAAATACCTAGTTGGATTTCCATAGAAATTGTTGTTGGGATTGTTTCAGACGTTTCTCTCTGGAGTCTTATACATACTCTCGCTGGGATTCTTTCAAGGATTTCTCCAATGATTCCTATAGAAATTCTTGTGATTCATTCAGAAATTTCTTAAAAGATTTTTTTTTTGAATCTCTCTCAGAGTATAAGGAGATATTCCTAATGGGAATTCTTACTGGAATTTCGCAAGTATTTCAACTCTGGTTTCTTCAGTAATAGCTCTTGGGAGTCTGCAAGAATTCCTAGAGGATTCCCAGCAGGAGTTGTCTGATATATCCCAGCAAAGTATCCCGGTGGATTCAACCAGAAATTTGTGAATGAATCCCAGTAACATTCCTGGAGCTCTGCGAGAACTCCTGAAGGAATAGTAAGTGGATTTCCAACAGTAAATACTGGGAAAATTTCTGAAGTTATCCATGTAGCAGTCCATGAAGAAATCACAGCAGGAATTTTAAGAGCAATCTCAGCTGCAATCACTAGCATGGGCTGCTTTTTCTTGTTTTATAAACACTCTCCAAAACAAACTTCTTCTTCTTGGCGTAACCATATCCTACTCGGATTAAGCCTGCTTCTCAGTTAGTGTTCTATGATAATGATCACAGTTTTGATCTGAGAGGTTCCTCTGGGCAGCCTATTTAATGCACCCATAGATAAACGAAAGTGCACCATAGAAAAACAAAAATGCACCATAAATAATTAAGTAATGTACCGATAAAATGCACAGCATTCTCCATAAATAAATATAAATGTTCCATAATAAATTAAAAATGTAGCGGTAAACCAAAAAAAATTCTAGTTAAAAATGAAGCATTGTATCAATAAAAAATTAAATAAAACACCATAAACAAATAAGCTTGCTCCATAAAAAATAATAAAAATATCCATAAATAATGAACATTTGTTCCATAATTATACCATATTTGCTCCATAAAAAATTGAAATTGCACCATAAATATAATCAAATTGCACCATAAACAAATTGTAAATTTTACCACAAAGAATGTAAAAGCCACATAAATTTAATCTTATTGTACCATTGCTGCAGTGTCCAACGACATATAGTTTTAGGATGTGGATGGGATAATGTTAATATGAAAAGTAAGAAGAAAATAAACAGAAACCATGTACCGAAGCACGCATCTATGATAGAACGACTCAAAAGATGGAAACACTATGAATGCAATTTACCGGATAATCGCTTGCTGTTCGAACTCGCTAACGCTCACGGGATAACATCTCTGTTTGCATTATACCGGGCAAATTCTTGGATTTGTGGATTACCTAGAACCGAATCGACACAGTTACAACGCATCCACAGACTACGCCGCATGTATTAAAAGAATCCGCATTTTGAAAGAAGGGTTAACCCTTGGAGTTTACATAATATGTAATGTAAATATATTATATTTATTAATGATTTCAATTTGATCGGAAAAATTATTAAAAAATTAATCCATGTTTTATATAATTATAAAATAAACTAAGTATCCTGATAACAACTGACGTTCTTTTTATTAGATTCTTTTTAGATTATCAGGAGGAGCAGAAAACGGGCTTGGTGGTCTAGTGGCTACCGCTTCTGATTCGTATGCAGAAGGTCATGGGTTCAATCCCTGCCCAAGTAACACACTTGTCACCGAAGAGTCACGGCGGCGCAGGTTTTAGTTGCGCAGAAGTCACTGCGACTTACTTCTAGCAAGTAAGTATTTATTTGTTAGAGGTAAGTCACTGTGACTTCTGCGCAACATAAACCTGCGCCGCCGTGACTCTTCGGTGACAAGTGTGTTACTTGGCTGACCCGTTCCTTTCATCCTACTTTATATCTTTCTATCCACTTTCTCTCGCTCTCTCTTCTCTACATATACAACTAATGTATATTCATATGTTCATAGTCTTCACTAGAACCAGAATCGAATTGGAAAAAAGTCGTTTCCCTCCCTTCCAACTTCTTCTCACAGCACAGTATATATAACGCCTACAAGTTATGCAAACAAAGCGTGCTGTGCCGCTTGACCTTATTCACCTTATTCACCACACAATCTATACGAACACTATAAAAATAACCCCTATCCATGGATCGCATCCGTGCTGGTTGTGGGGATGCAGAGGAGATCTCGGTCTTTAGTAGCAACAACCAGCACACTAGAATGTTAGAACATTCCTTTTCCTTCCTAACTGACTATAAGGACGTGGTCGGCGCCGTTATTGATCAAGAATGTATGAGCTGCTTAAATTGCACTTTTAGAATAAGTGGAGTGTCCCAGCCCTTATTCATTTGGATCCCAGTGCAATTGGTACCAGCTCAGATCAATCACGGAGGAGCAACCATTGACATGTATAGTCAAATTTGATTTTTTTTTTAAATTAAGGCAGAAGGAGCAGAATATAGCCTTTTAAATTACACATATTACTATATACTTACATATTTCCAGTGCTACTAGCCATTGAAATACTGCTAATGATGCAGAATTTGATTAATTTTTGTAGATATTGCATTCTTTGAGGTAAAATTTATAGTTTGTTAATGGTGCAATTTGATGATATTTATGGTGAAATTTTAATTTTTTATGGGGCAAATATGGTATAGTTATGGAGCAAATGTTCATTATTTATGGATATTTTTATTATTTTTTATGGAGCAATCTTATTTGTTTATGGTGTTTTATTTAATTTTTTATTGATACAATGTTTCATTTTTAACTAGAAAATCTTTTGGTTTACCGCTACATTTTTAATTTATTATGGAACTTTTCTATTTATTTATAAAGATAGCTGTGCATTTTGTCGGTACATTGCTTAGTTATTTATGGTGCATTTTGATTTTCCTATGGTGCATTTTGTAATTATTATGGCCGCAATAACCTTTTACCGTTCCTCTGCCGATGGCCAATTTTTTGCACGTGTATTCATATCGTGTTACAGGCACGAAGCTACAGTATGCTCAAGGAAGTCAAGGAAATTTCTTTTCCGAAAAGTTCCTGGGCCGATTGGGAATCCAACCTGTCATTCTCTGCTTGGTGGAGCTAAATACCCATGCCTTAACAGTTGTAGCTACTGGCTATAGAGGTTCTCATGTGAAGATAATAAAATCAATAACTTTGGCATGTAGGTTATAAGGTAAGGGGTCTCCTGTTAGCCTAGTGGTTAAGGCTTAGCATCGTCAGTGACAGCGGATTCGATTCCCGTTCCGGTCTGAAAAAATTTCTCGACTCCCTGGGCATAGTGTATCATTGTACTTGTCTCACAATATATACAAATTCATGCAATGGCAGGCAAAGAAAGCCCTTCAATTAACCCTCTAATGGATACCTGGGGTCCATTGGACCCCAGAGCCACTTTGAAGTGGTCGCAAAAAAGTTTGGATTGATATATCGGCCCCATTTTTACAGTACCTTCAAACTACACCGCGATGAGTTATTTGTGCAAAAATACCGATAGTTTCATGGCGTACTAAGGATTATTTTGGATTTCAAAGTTGAACCGTGCGATTTTGTACCCCTGGGGTCTATTGGACCCCACGGTACAAAAGATTGTATCTTTTGATCGTGACTTGCTAGAATAATGTTGTCTTCGACAAAATTGTTCAATAGACCAAGGGCAATCTTATGATAACTAAATTGAATCGAATTATCTCAGTAGATGGCGCTAGTGTGTATTAAAATTGCAGTTATATTTAGTTCGAATATTTTTATATTCTGAATGTATAGAATATTCGTGTCTTCGGCAAAAATGTTTAATACATCAAGGTCAATTGGTATTGACAGTGGATATTGGTGGATAATTTACATCAGAATTGCCATTTACATCAGAATTAACATAGATGAGACTTTTAAACCATATTCCAAAAATGTAATATACATATGTTACGTTGATGTCTCGATCGAGAAAAAATATTCGGAGTTCATGTCTTCGACGGAATTATTCATATGAATGTAAGTTTTCAAATTCAATTAACTCTGATTTGAAATTAAATCAAGGAATCTTTCAATGATTCTCCAAAGGTTCCTCCAGGGCTTCATCTAGAAAATGCACTTGGTATCCGCATTTTTTTTTCCAGAAATTCCTCCCTGGATTAATTTAAGAATTTGTACCAGTAGTGCTTCCGGGATTCCTCTAAGAAATCCTTCGGGGTTCTTCCAGGAACCTCCCGCGTTCTCTACAGGAATTCCTGCTGAGATTCCTCTTGGAATTTCTCCTGGGATTCTTCTAAGATTTTCTCCTGACATTCCCCCAGGAATTCTTACAGGAATTCCATCTGGGATTGCTCTAGGAATGCCTCTCGGGATTCTTCTAGGAATTTCTCCCGAGATATTTCTAAAATATAAACTGTACATAACAATTTCATTACTTAATTATGTATCCGTAAGCATGTCGATTCTATAGTGTCTATATATTTTAGCCCCATGCCTGCCAAAAACTTTACCGTAGACACCATCTCTGTAAATAATAAGTATTCCAATGTACAACAGATAAAAAATGTAATTTTTTTTTTATTAGCACCAGCCTATGTCAAAGTTCCGAATCAAATAAATATTTGGTCTCCCGAACAACACTAACTTTCTAAGTAATCAGAATCCTGAGATATCTGAGATACAAAATTTGTATCTAGTGAGTATACACGCCCCTTCACCAATCAAACAACTTTGCCGAAGACACCAACTTTATAAGTAATCAGGATCTTGCGATATATGAGATGTTATTTTATCAATGATATGTCTGTTTTTTTATTCTTATGTCGAATTCGTTTTTGATTCAGTTCCAACCTGGGTTGGAACTGGATGAGATCACAGTTTCAACTCCAACCCGACTTCGGTTTCGCTTGTACTAAAGTTTGTTTGAGTTTGTTTGACGTTTGTTTGTTTACATATTTTCCGCCAATCCAGTTCCAACCCAGGTTCAAAAACGAATTCGACATTAATCGCTTAACCTAATTTACAGCTCTATTGTCTACTGGGGCACTACGTGAGCAATTTCAATTGACAGCTGCACTTACATTGTGTACAGCGCCTAGATTCTATTCTACTTCATCGAACTGGTTGCCTTTCTGCTGCTTTCACATGATCTACTTTTTACCTAATAGAATGATGAGCACAAGGATGATGATGGATGGCCGATGTTCCTTTCCAGTCCGATTGGGGGTCCATTATGAGTAGCAGTTCGCCGATGTCCAGGTTTCCGGGTCCGTTTGAGCCATGGGGCTCAGAAGAGGGTCAGTGTCAGTTGCTCTCGGGGGAAAAGCAACTGACGAAAAATTGCAAGTGCCGGGGCTGGGAATCAAACCCATGACCATCCGCATATGAAGCGAACGTGTGACCAACTACGCCACGGGCCCCAGATATGTCTGTTTGTCTGTGATGTCTCTTTGGGTTCATTCAAATAATACGTAACACAAAATTTTACAATTTCAGAACTTCTCCCTACTCTACGTAACAACTTTTGTGTGGTAAATTTTGTTTTTATTCTATAAAGCGTAACACAGCGCTAGAAATTCTCGCTACCCCTAACGTTACGTAATATTTGAACGAACCCTTTTGAGCTGTCGGACATTTATGTCTACCCATTTACAGAAGTGTGATTTATTCTTTTGTTATGTGCGTCTTATCCGCTTGCTTTGGTACGTTACATCCTATTGATTAGGGGCGTTTTGGAATGCTCTCTAGTGCCAACTATCGGATATTTCCTAAAATAAATTGTTCATCACTAGATAGGCCTTGACTTACCGAACATCTTTGCTGAAAACATCAACCTTTTAAAAAGTAAGGATCACGAGATACGCAAGAATATATGTTGGGGTCCAATGGACCCCAGGGTCCCAAAACGGACCTTTTTTTAAGGTATCCTTTTGAGGGTTAATAACTGTGGAAGTGCTCAAAAAACACTAGGTTGAAGTGAGGCGGGCCAAGTCCCAGTGAGGACGTAGAGCCACGAAGAAGAAGATATAAGGTAAAACTTTTTTCATAAGCGACTGAATACTTTGCAGATTTCGGTAAAGTATTCTCTTAGATAGTTAACTATTTATCTTGAGTGAGAATTTATTAAAATCGATAACACGACAAATACCAAATCAGTGACCACGCGCACTCGAACCAAGGAAGCAATAATGCTCCGCACCGTATGCATACTAACTAATCGATTAACCGCTTACGGTATAAAAGCACCTGTTCTCAGTTCAGGAGTTATCATTCATCTGTGGAAGCTTATCCAAGCATTGCATAAGCTTAGCTCCTGATTGTTTAGTTTTAGAGTTTTGGCGAGAGTAATTTTGAAACGTTTAGATATCCATATCTAAATTTGAAATTCAGAATATTGCGCTGATAGTGAGTAATCGGATTGTTCGTTTAAAAATGAAGAAAGCTGTTGCCGTTCTTGTTGTGCTGTGTGGAATCAGTGCAGGGTACGCCATACCCGTCCAAAATGGTAAGTCTTGTATTCTGAGATAACTAATTATTGCAGATGTGTTTCACAAACTAATTTTGGATTTTCTTATTCTTTAGCATTCATGCACTATCAACAACCAACGGGTTTTAGAACCGTTCAGCGCACCATGTATGGCGTTCACTTCCAGAATCAGCATTTCCAGAACGGGCAGTTGAGAAATCAGCGGGTATCAGATTTTGCTGCTCCAGTGCATCCGAATGGTAAGCAAATGGAATTAATTGGTTATTATAAGTTCAGTATAGGTAAACCAAATACCATCCTTTCATTAGATTGTCAGCATACAGATCATGATGGCGCTGATTGGCCTGTTCCGTCTGCTAACGCAGATCCTGCAGCTGCCGCGTATCCCTCAGAGCAATACCCAATCGAAGAACCCCATCAAGATGTGCCAGCAGTTTACGAAGACGAAGCAGAAGAGCCGATCGCTGATGAACCACTAGCTGCTCCTGCTGTTCCTGCCCCAGTACCAGCAGCCACAGTTCCAGAAAAGAAGAAAAAGAAGGTTCCAGTTCAGGTGGATTCGAACGAGGAGGAGGAGCAGGATGCTCAGGTCAGCCGTCGTGGAGCTGATGATGCCGGTGCCTCAAATGCTTTCTTCCCAATCAACTTCGGAAGTGCCAGCGGTGGAGCCATTGCCATTGCCAACTCCTACAGTACTGGAAAGGGAGGATCGGCTACCAGTACCGCCACTGCTTACGGAAGCCCAGCAACTGCTGAGCTGAGAAGATCTTCTGCCACTCAGCTGAGAAATAGGCCATCCAAACTTCGAGGACGACAATAATATATTCGTGATGTTTTGATGGGATGCGTGTTTTTGTATACACGTCCTTCAAAAGTAATAGAATTAAGTTGTAGCTTTACCAACTGATTAATAAGTAGTCAATATTTATTTTTTAAACATCAAAACCTTTTCATGATGAAAGCAAAAATCAATCTATTCAATTGCAACATAAATATCACATCCTTCAAATCAGAACAGCGTAGCTACTTAAATATGAAATATTGATCTGAAAAATAATTAACACTGTGAAAGATGTGCTGTCTGTATAGGTATTTTCGTTTCGTTTCGTTTCTACTAAAACCTTCACAAATAGGTCAAGTTTAAATCAGGCAAACATTTGGAAGATAATTAGTTTCCTTCATAAATTCTTTCAAAGGTTAGTTAGGATAATCCTTAAAGGATAACCTTCCAGAGATTCACAAAAAAATCGTCAAAGTTTCCCGAGTAGGAGAATATCAAAAAAAAAACAACGAATTCACAAAACCTGTTTTTATATCTTAGTTTGTTATTATTAACTTATTGAGACATTACTGTTCCATAACATGTTTTGACTGACAATCTTATTTTATTATGATCATGCTAATTGGCATATTTTTCTAAAACTCCATTTCAATAACATGTTTTGTTGTGGCATAAGTTCAGTTGTTATTGTATTATTGAGACTGTAAAAATATTGGGTTTTGGTTCTATAAAGCGAGACAAGCAATGTAGTAGACATTCGAAAACCCGTACGAAGGGGGATAAGTGGATGGAGGGGATCTAAAATTCTCAAATTTTTGGTGATGTACTAAATATATGCCCCTTAAGCGACTTCATTTACTAGTAGCACTCAAAAAATGATCAAAATTTGTATCGTTTTGCATGATATAAGCACTAAAAACAATCATTTGGAGTCGATCACCGCAAATTGCAAAACAAGCAAATACCTACCTTACCTTACCTTACCAAATAATGACATTCAAAATTACTAAAAGAGTCAACTCGATAATCAAATTGAGGGGCCCAGAATCGAAGGGGTTTAAGTAACCATTTTGTCGAATTTGAGCTGAGCATATCAAAGCATTCTTCAAATTTCAAGCTTTCAGGAACTTTCTTAAGATTAATTTTACGATGATTAGAAAAAAAAATACAATAAATTGTAGAAAATTGGGTCGATTTTGAAACTCCATACATTGTGTATGGGATGAAAAATTGGTGAAAAAACAGAAAAACTTTAAGTCGGACTCTAATAAAAGATAAGCGTGACAATATGCGGGATTGGCCTAGTTGTCAGTTTTATTGGTGCTCCTCCTCGGACGTTACATTATACATATTATATTATAACTTACTTTGTTATGATTTAGATGTTTTAATTCATTTTGTTGTCAGATTGTTATCAATAACATTTTAATTTCAAAATTTGTTAATTTATTATTTTACAAAATTGCAATTATTAACTTGTTATTGAAACTAACAAATAATGTTATTTAACTGGTCTTCCAGGCACTTTTTTGTGTTATGATTTTTGTTATTTTGCCGCTTATGACGAGTTTATAAAACGATATGTTATATTAATAACATTCAAATAACTTTTTCCGTTACTAAGTTATAATTTACTGACCGGGGTTGATCACCGTGAACGATTATTATGTAGTTTTATTGGCAATTATCGGTGATATCACCGATAATTGCCAATAAAACCACATAATAATACTAAGCTATAATGCCAAAATAACATATTATATTATGATGTTGCTATTCCCTTCTGCTCGAGTTCCGTTAAGAAGTTTTTCAAGGGATTCTTTCAGAAATTCCTCCACAGACTTCTCTAAAAAATATTTTATGGAATCTTTCCAAAATTGCACAAGAATATTTTCAAACAGTATCCCAGGAATTCATGCATAACAACTTCCAAGTGTTCTTCCAAATATTCTTCCAGGGAACGCTCCAAAATTCCGTCAGATATTTCACTAAGACTTCATTTACAAAATATTCCATGGATTCCTTGTGAAATTTCTCCTGGGATTATTACAGACATATATAGGGTGTCCTTTAGAAAATCCTGCTGAAGGAATCAAAAGTTTCTCGAGGGATTCCTGCATAATTTTCTTCAGGGATCCAGAAGTTTTGAATCTATTTATTATTTTTTAGATATTCTGTCCTAGGATGCCGTTCTCCGCAAAGTTACGTAAGCGCCTGTTTCAACATGTTGTACAAAATACAACAGCGCGATCACTCGAGAGTTTGCTAACACCTCTTGAAATATCCTTAGAAATTTCTCCAGAGTTTCCATTGGAAATATCCACAGGAATGTCTCCAGGAATTACCTCAGGGATTCAAAATTCAGCAAGAATTCTTTCAGGGATTCTTTCCTTACTATTTCCAGTGACTTTTCCATCGCTTCCTGGAAAAATTCATACAGATATTCTTTCAGGAGTTCTAGAAGTATTACTTCGTATATTTCCCCAAAAAATGATTTAGAAGTTCCAACAAGGATACTTAGGGTTTTTTCCACGGATTTAGTCATTTCTCCAGAAATATTTCCTGTGAATTTCTTAAGCAATCCCATTCAAATTCAATTCCATTTTTTGGACTCCTTCAGGATTTTTTTGAAAGAAAATCCTCGTGGTACTTTATTAAAGGACTTTTTGAGGAACTCTTCGAAAGTTTCTCAACAAATTTTCCTGAAGTTCCACCAATCGCTTCTCAAGAAGTTTCCCCAGGTATTTTGTTTTAAGAAATCCCTCTAGAGATTCCCTTAGAAATCAGGGACTCAGGGATTTTGAAGGAAGTTTAGGAAATTTGTTTGAAAATTCGTTCAGGAATTCTTTTGGTTTGGTAATTGCTCCGTGGATTGCTTTTACAGGGTTTTCCGAGGGAATCTTCCAGTGTTTTAGGATTTGTTTAAGAATTTCAGCAAATGGATTTCTTCAAAAGTTCTTCCGTGGATTTTTTTTAATTTCCCTTTAAAAATCCTGCGGAAGTTCCTGCAGGAGTTTTTCGAGAGATTCCTTCTGGGATTCCTGCGTGAATTAATAAACAAAGGTTCCTTTTAAAATTTCTTTGAGATTTCTTCAAGGATTCGTCCATAGATATTTTTCTAGCAGTTCTTCCAGAAACTGTGCAAGAAATTACTAGAGAATTTTATAAATCTCAAAAGGAATGCCATAAAGACTTTCTGAAGGACTGGAAAAACTCCAGAAGATTCCTAGTTGAAATTCTTGAACATTTTCTGAAAGGATTCCTGGACAATATCCCTGAAGAAGTCTCTGAAGTAGTTACAAAAGGAGTTTCTGGAATAATCCTTAAGGAATATCTGAAGAGTACCTGGACATGTATTTTGTCGTGGGAAGCTAATCTTTTGGATAATTTGGGAGAAAGTAGGATATTTCAAACGTAACATCAGCAGAAATTTTTAGATCCCAGTTCTTTAATACATTTACATAAGGAATGTTTTTCCAAGTAAAAGTGTTGACCAGGTTTATAAAAAGCATTTTTTTTTTGTATTTTTTTCGGGATTTCCTTAGATATGCTTATTTTTTTTGTACGAAATCCTGGGACCAGGAAAAAGGCCAGGAAATGGACACTCTCATTTATTGGCATATACGATTTGACAGTTTTGAAAAATTAGGCTTTGGCATCTCTGCTTGGTCTGCAAATACCAACATATTCCAATAAAGGAATCCCAGATTAAATTACCTCAGTTTTGTATTTCTCAAACAAGTTACTGGGATTTCAGTCATCAATTGCAAATTAAAGGATGCATAATTTTAAATATTTCGGGTGACCCATAATTTTTCATATAAGCAAGAATCGCATTTTTATTTTGGGGTAACTTTGATAGTGCTTTGAAAACCACATCAAATCTAAAAAGATATCACATATTGAAATCTTAGGAGTATGAACATGATAGTAGAAGTCATTTGGAACATATCAGACTAAATTTTTATATCTTAATACGGAATTTTGACAAAAATTTTACATTGAAAAGTAAGTTTATGGAATACTGAGTGGAAAATTTAGCAAATATAGCTCTTCAAAATTATAATCAATCTGATATTATATTTTTACGGTACATACTTCAACATATTATTACATACTATGAATAGTGAGTTTTCTTTATTTGAGCTGTATTTCTATTTTATGTAAACAAATTTCGAACACAACATAGAGGGGGTGGCTAAAATGTTTGGGATAGGCAACTTTTTTTTCTCTCACAAAAAAAGTTCAAAACGCTGTAACTCTTCATAGACTGCATTAACAATTCTCATATTTTGACTGTTTGTTGAGCTACTATATGTGCATAATTGGTACAATTTTGAGCTCGATTGGCTAATCTTTCGCAAAGCTAGAATCATTCTCGTAAAACACTATTTTTTAGACAACTAATTTTTGAACTGTCATATCTCGGAAGCCAGTGAACCGAATTTAATGAACTTTTGAACGTTTATCAAGAATACATTGATGCCTCTTATGTCATTAAAACATAGGTACTTTTTGAACGTTGAAAAAAGTTATCATGGATTGAAACTTTCTGGATCTTTCTTGAGAAAAAAAAATGTAATTTTTACATCAATTTCATTAAATTTTAGTGTTGGTATCCAAAGATTTTCTGCTTATGTTCTCAAGATATCTCTGATAAGATGTATTAGAGCCTACTTGGATTGAAAGGATAACACATTTAGTAATTGTTGTATGATATTGTAAATTTGACTTATTGTCAAACCGGTATAACTTTGTCCATCGTAAGAAAATATTACATTTTATTTTCACTAAAAAATAGTGTTTTACCAGAACGATTCTAACTTAGCGAAAGATTAACCAATCGAGCTCAAATTTGTACCAATCATGCACATATAATAGGTGAACAAACAGTAGGAATTTGAGAATTTTTGAAGCACTCCATGAAAAGTTACAGCATGTTGAACATTTTTGTGAGAGAAAAAAAAGTTGCCTATCCCAAACATTTTGGCCATCCGCTGTACTTTTAGGCGTTTATCAGTGTATGGAGATTTCTGTCCCAATTTACAAAATTGATCCCAATTCGTAAAAGCACGCTTCGTTAAGAGATTCAAAGTCATATTTAGAATCTAATATGCTTGGTCTAAAATATCGACAATTTTCCCTTTTTTCCAAAAAGTTTTATATAATTCAGTTGTTATGAAAATACCTGTAACATGGATTTCCATATGTAATGTTTTGATTAACGTTTACCTTTTCCTTAACTTAATGAAGGATTATTATATAAAATTTACAACGCCTGTCGTACTATCAAAGTTACCCCGTTTCACGGTACTCCAGAATTCCACTTTTATATGTAGTATTTGGAAAAAAACATGTTTTGATTCAAAGAGCTGACATGCTCTGCACGGCATTTCCAATCGTGATTTTACACCATATATTTCGATCTATGAAAAATTATGGATCTACCAAAAACCTAAATTTATTAGATTTTTCAATTGCAATTAACAACTTGGACCCCAATACTTGTTTTGAAAATATAAAACTAAGGAAAGCACTGTTACATTGAAAGTATTAGGAAAATTTGCTTAAAAGTGAAGTTCCCCTGTTTTATGGTACATACCTACATTACATATCAATGCTTGAAATGGTGGTTTTTCCAAGTTTTACAAGATTGCTCATACAGAATGGTATGCCAAGAAAAAGATGACGATTTTTCTGTGTGGTCAATGCGCTCTTAGGAAGTCGAGTAGAATCATTATTCAACAAGCAATTGGAAGTTAGTGTGCAATAAATAATGCCCCGATTAAGCGTGTGGCCAAAATGGTCGTAGACGACGATTAGTGCTGCTAATTTGGTGTCATCAATCAAGATATCGCATTTTTATGTTAATTCATGTACATCTTGTGCCGATGTGATAACACGAGAAACAGATGCTGATAGAATGACAATGTCTACTTTCCAGTGACTGTAAGAATTTCAAGAATGTTAATGTTCTAAGGAAATGGATGCTTCTTTACAGTTCATTTATGGATTTGGCCTAGCGGAAATCAATTGAAGTCAGAAAAAACGAGATCAGTGGCCACGCGCGCTGAAACAAAGGAGTCAATATGTAATGATTTACCATCGCACATGAATACAAAACAGTCAATCCGATGTCTACGGTATAAATTGCCCGTTTACTGCACAGAAGTTATCAGTGATCGGTGGAAACTTATCAAGGCATTGTATAAGTTTAGCTCCTGACTTTTGATCCAAAATATAGCGAAACAAATAATTTTGTAAAAATGATGAAATTTGTAGCTGTTCTCGTAGTTCTTTTTGGAATCAGTGCAGGATATTCAATTCCTAGACATAATGGTTGGTATTCATATCTATTGAAATAGAAATAACCCATCATTTTTGACACGTTTTCTTACACATCTACAGCTTATTTGAATTATCAACAACCAACGGGCTACAGAACGATCCAGCGTTCTATGTATGGAGTGCAGTTCAGGAACCAACAATTCCGGAATCAACGTGTAACTGATTTTGATGCTGGCATGCACCCATATGGTGAGACTTTTTTTTATTTCATACCATAAATTATTTATTACAATGAATGTTAACCATTAGACTGCCAACACACAGATTTCGACAATGCTGAGCTGCCTGTCCAAGATCCCAACGTAGAATCAGTAGCTGACGCGTATCCTTCAGAACCGCTCCCGGTAGAGGAAGAGTCACATCAGGATGCCCCCGTAGTTTACGAAGACGAAGTTGAAGAGCCAATCGAGGATGAGCCATCAGCTGCTCCAGCTGTGCCAGCAGTAGCTTCAGCTGCGGCCCCAGAAAACAAGAAGAAGACGGTTCCTGCTCGTGCCAGCTCGGGTGAAGAAGAGAATCAGGATGCTCCTACCGGACTGGGTTCTATTGGTTCTGCTTTCTTTCCAATTAACTTCGGAAGTGCGAGTGGTGGATCCATTGCAATTGCCAACTCGCACAGCACTGGAAAAGGAGGATCAGCCACCAGTACTGCCACTGCTTATGGAAGCCCAGTCACTGCTGAACTGAGAAGGACTTCTGCTAGCCAGTTGAGAAAGAGGCCCACTAAGCTACGCAACAGACAGTGAAATATTGGTAATATTAGTAATAATTGTAAAAATTTGATTGATTTCATAGTTAATAAGCATAGTCCAACATGTATATTTATTACATAGGAATTTGAAATGTAATATACCTGATATTATCTTCGAGCATTACATGAGTTGTAATCGAAATAAATAAAGCCTGATATGTTTAACATTTAATTTTATTTCATTCCATAAAAGTCAAGATCAAGGTTCATTGTTGCGGTCAACGCTCACCTAATTAAACCTATTTTAATGCTCTGAAAAGCTTAGACTTTCAGCTTTCTAACGGTAAGTTCAGAATTGAAATCGGTGGTTGCGAAGACAGCTTAAATTGCGATTTAATGTCAAACTTCAAAATGTCGTCTAAATCCAAGATGACTGCCAAAAAATTTTCAATTTCAACTAAAAGGTCTATATTTTCTCTTCATTTTGAAGTTTTGATCATGTTACAACTTGAAATTTCGAGATATCACGCGATAAGAATTTGATTAAAAATTCTCATTTTTGTCATCTTGTTAGTCCCTTGGCAAGTGCGGAGTCCATCAATTTAACCCATCCCTAAAAATAGTAGGCGATGGAATTTCAACATCTTTGAAAGAGTTATTTATTTTGTCTTTGGAAGAGTTGTTAATCTTGTCGAAATGAACAACTTTGCCGAAGACGCAAAGTCTCAGGACATAAAACTAAGAAGTTAGATGGTGGCACCACCTATGTGGATAAGTTGCGAACTACTAAATTCTGGACAATCAATGCCCTAGATCAATACAAACTATTTTGTCGAAGACACCATGTGCCGGAAATGCTTCGTTTCGGAGTAATTAATTTTGTCCCGCTAGATTGAGATCCTATCCCTTAGTGCATTGTTAAGTCCTCAACAATCACAAGTTAGGGTAGATCAGGGGAAGGGCCACTCTTGGAACATCAGAAGGCCGGCTCCAGAGGCACGTTATCCTCCATTTGGGGCATTTGTGTCTTGGAAAATAGTTGAGCAGAAGAGGATGAAAGAGAAACCGCTGGATTTACATGAGTGTAGGCGATGTAGGAGAATAAGCGCCGAACGCAAGAAGGGCGACGCGTTCGTCATCAAGACTGAACAGTTCAAGTACTCGGAAGTCTTAGAGGCAATGAGAAGCGACACACCACGATCGTGGATGTGGGAACCGACACGTGAGCAGTATTGGACGTACTCGTACAGGTGAAATGATCCTCGAGTTCAAGCACCACAAGGAACGCAAGGACGCCACTTTCAAAAGTCTGGCGGAAGAGGTCCTTGGCGAGAGCGTCGAGGTGAGGGCTCTTACGGTGGAGGTGACTCTGAAGGTGAAAACCTAGATGAGATCACTGCCGCGGAAGAGGTCGTTACGGTACTGCGGCAACAGTGAAAGGTGCAGGTGGTCACCGTAGCTGTACGGTTACGGAAGGGCCCGGCAGGCATACAGTACAGCTACAGGATGCAAACAAATCCTTTAAAATAGTTATGGGACTGCATAGACCCAGGCAGGAGCAAACTGTGGAGGCCATGCGGCGGTGAAGGCCATCCACGTGTTTGAAACCTAACCGGTTTAAGCAGTGATGAGCTGGTGGCGATGCTCTCGCGTGCAAGCGATGTTACCGTGCCTAGGCAAGTCCACCCTAGAAGTGTGGACTTCATCGATTGCGGACCTCCACCGCGCCTATCTACGGCCTAACGGCGGTGCGGCGGATGCAGCGAGCGTGATCTAAGGAAGAGCAAAACGAACGGCACGTGGTGTTGACAGCTGCAAAAGCTGCGCTGAAAACAGATATAAGGGCAAGTAAAAAGTCCTGCTTTGAAGGTCTCTGTCAGAGTGCTAATGCGAATCCGTGGGGTAATGTCTACAGGCTGGTGGTAACCAAGACGAGAGGTGTAATGGCTCCTACAGAGCACCTCCAGAAATGGTGGAGAGGATCATCGAGAGGCTTTTTTCTCGCCATGACCCTAGTCCTTGGCCTTCTTTTGTAGGATAGCTGGGGTCTGGGGCTGGCAATGAGGAGAGGGTCATCGATGAAGAACTTGCATAAATGCTTGGACGAGGGAGTTTCCCCAGACATTTGGAAGCGGCAGAGCCTGATTCTATTGCCAAAAGCGGGGAAATTGCCCGAGGAAATCACCAATGTTTCGTCCAGCGTTTGATAGGCCCCACGTTGTTTATAATTCTTCCTGGAGAAGAGACGAAGACGGACTACGTTTAATTCACGTTTATTTGTACCACAGAAAGGCAGTACCCCCCCCTGCGATTCAACTTACAACTAATTACACATGGAATCAGCTTCCGCTTTTATAGGCGGGAGCGATAGTACAGACAATCGGGATAAACTTGCAACGCGTATTGCCACAAAGGCTTATTGCGCTGACAGACAAGCACCATGCAGACCAGTTTAACTGTGTGGAAAGGTCAAATCGCTGTACACGTGATACTTGCTGTGCAATTGGGAACAGGCGTCATGTCGACCCTATCTGCCTTCCGGTAACAATGGGTCAGGGAAATGGTAGTTCTGTCTTCTACTTTGGTTGCACTATCTGTTTGTTTTCAGAATTTCTCACGGTGAAAAAATAATGGCCGCTCAGCCAGTTTTGACATCTAAGACTACCATAGAATATGTAAATACCTTGATCTGGACCTCTCTGTTCATATGTCTGTTGAGCAAATTATTCCTACATTGCTAAAAAAAGAAGGTGATGGATGATGACCTCGAACCAGGGATTGGCGGCATGCACCGTGCGGTGCGAAAAAAGCATGTGCTTCACGCAATCTCAAGTGCTTGTCTCCAGTTTTGCCGAGAGACAAGAGACGTATGAGTGAGAGCTTTCGTAATTGTGCGAGAGACAATCGCAGCACTAGCTCTACACGCAGAACACGATGTACACAGCGCAACGAGTAACTTTCACGCAGCGACCGAAAAGACAAAAGAATTCTCACGCAGATTTGTGTAACACCGGATCAGCACATTTTTTGTGTTGATCCAGTCGTACACAAATATGAGTCAAAAATCCTTTGTCTTTTTGCTCGCTGCGTATAAGATACTCGTGCGCTGTGTTGTTTCATTTAAGGGTGTACGGCGCAGGGACTCCCAGGACTGCCAGGGAGTAATGCTCGGTGCTTGGGACTGTGCTTGTCACCAAACAGAAAAAATCACCTAATAAATTAATTGAAGAGTTTGTGTTTTCGGCAAAGTTGTTAAGCTTGTCAAGGGTCGTTTGATTCGAAATTTTTCCAATCATGCGTAGTGTCAAGCCAAGTGCAAAGCACGGTGACAAGCACCGAGAGAGTGCATACGATAGAGCGTGAGAGACAGGAGAGCTCCAGCGCGCGGCAAAGTAAGCGAGCAACACACAACCGATTGCTCTCTAAAATAAAAGCTCTCATTTTTGAGTAGCGCCCATGCCGCACAGGGACTGTGTTGGAAACACACATTTTTTTTAAATTGCTCGCACGCTCACATTTTTGCAAAATATCAATATTTTTCGGTATTTGAAGGTGGTTTAGAAACCCAGTGAGGTTGCCATGTCGAAATTATTGCAAAATACATGCTCATATGAGCGTACGAGCAATTAAAAAAAAAAAATGTGTGTTTCGAACACAGTCATGTGCGGCATGAATATTTACTAAAAATGTGCAGGCCGAACACATTTTTGAGCGTAGCCGTTTTTGCGTGTGCGCGTACTCGTCTCCTTCTAGTTTGTTGTGTTGTCTCGTAGCAGCGTGTGCGGCACGCAAAGAGTTTTGAGTCGCACCCTATCCCTGCCTCGAACCTATCTTATTTTTACCTCCAAAACCCAAAAATAGCTATGAATATGGCAACCAAAACCGATACAGCATGTATTTTCATTTTTGCAGGGTAATTTTTAAGCTATTTGATAATGACTTTGTTTCAAAAGTGTTTTTATAACGTTTTAAGAAATATTCTTCAAGGCTACATGTAATAGATCAGCATGAACTACTTGCGTAGCGATTGCATGAAAATAAGGATGTTTCAATATGCTTCAATATACATGATGGTGTATTTTTTTTTAAATGTACACTTTATTTATTGCATGAATGAAAAGGAAACCTATATGAATGCGGGACATTAGATTTTAAAATATGCTAAATACAAATTCACTAATCAGATACATATATCACTTGGAGATAAAGTGGTGTCTCCAAAACTTTTTCACAACCATATTATTGCCGACCACGAAGTTTGGCGGGCCTTTTACGCAGCTGGGGAGCAGGCACCCTTTTCAATCCAACGGTTGCCGGGCTTCCATAGGCTGTTGCAGTGCTGGTGGCAGATCCTCCTTTTCCAGTGCTGTACGAGTTGGCAATTGCAATAGATCCACCACTTGCACTTCCGAAGTTGATTGGGAAGAAAGCGGAACCAATTGAACCTTGCCCGGTAGGAGTATCCTGATCCTCCTCTTCGCTCGAGTCTGCACGAGCAGAAACCGTCTTCTTCTTGTTTTCTGGGACCGTGGCTGGAACAGCTGCTGACACAGCGGAGGCAGTTAATGGTTCATCCTCGATGGAGTCTTCAACCTCGTCCTCGAAAACAGCTGGTACATCCCGAACAGGTTCTTCCTCTACCGGGAGCTGTACTGAAGGATACGCATCAGCTATCGATTCTTCGTTGGAATCATGGACAGGCAGTTCAGCACTCGTGGTATCTGTGTGTTGACAATCTGTTTTTTTTTTCCAATGCAACACCATAAGTTAATTTGAGATAAAATCAAACATAATCGTTCTTACCATTCGGGTGTAAGCCAGCATCAAAATCAGATACACGCTGGTTCCGGAACTGTTGATTTGTTAAGTGCACTCCATACATGGTACGCTGAGCCCATTGCTGGTATCCCATAGGTTGTGGATAACCAATAAAAGCTGTGAGTGGAATAAATGTGTAGTGTTTAGGGTTACTTCAACAAGCATAATAAGAGTTTTAAGAATATGCCAACTCACCATTTTGCCTGGGAATGTAGTATCCTGCGGCAATTGCAAACAAAGCAGTAAGAACAACTACAACTTTCATCATTTTTGCGTAATTTAAAACCTTTTTCAAATCACCTCTCTCTAATTCTAAGACCAAAAATCAGGAGCTAAACTTATGCAAGGCTTTGACAAGTTTCCACCGATGACTGATAACTTCTGCGCTGAAATTAGGTGTTTTATACCGAAAATAGCTAATCGATTAGTTGGTATTCATGAGTGGTAGATCATTACACATTTGTTCCTTTGTTTCACTGCGCGTGGGCGTTGATCTTGTATTTACTCGTCTCGATGGAACATATGTTTTGTGTTGGAGGAAACGGATTTTTTTTATGAATGAAATGAACGATCGATTTCATTGACAGGATGTTAAAAAGACTTGTTTGATCTAGATCGATCAATCAGGCTGTATGCTCCCGATTACTATATTATCAGTTTATCATGGCACATAAAATTCACCATCTGTGTTAATAGGATGCGATATAATCAAATTAGTGCCACTATAAATTTTCGTTTACGACCATGGTGACCACCCACATAAAGAGCTTTCATTTGGTGGGTGACATAGCGATATTGATCTTTTTCGATTATATTTTTTGTCACAGACACCGTGCACTATCATGTGTTTTACAAGTATCTTATCGTTAAGGAGAATAATTCTTCAGATTTCTTATATTTTACAACATCAACCTAAAGCATGTTTTTATGCAATATCGCACTAATCGATGCGACTTTATCCAATTCTACCCAACAAACATTTTAACTAGGGTATGTGTGCCATCAGTAATCTCATGTTCCCATTTTCATCCTATTCGAAAACAAGCGATTACGGCACCGTTTGATTCCGTTCTTTTTGTTTTCATGGGTGCTCACTTCTAACAAAAAATACAAAAATAAGAAACAAAACAAACAGCGATCCAATCCTTTGTTTTTCGTAGGATGAAAATGGGAGCCACATGCTTAATAAGGGAACCAAAACCCTATACAGGGTGTTAGGTTCGTGAGTGCAAACTTTTTAAAGGGTGATAGAGGACCATAAATGGTGAAAATGGTCAAATCTTAACCGTTGCGTAGTTATTGAACTTTCCATGTCTTTGACTACTATTGCCATAACTGGCTATAACTTAAAAATGGTTAAACTTATCGCAGTTTTTTGACCCTTATTCGAAACATTATTGAATTTTCTATCAAATGGTATCTTTGAATCGATTGGTTTAGTTAAATAACTAACTTTTCTAGAGCTAAAAGCTCAAAAGTAGTGTGTTAAAATTTGTTTCTATCAATTATTTTTGAAAAATGCGTGATAAATTAAAATTCTTTCTTAGACAAAGTTGTGGCCCCTGTTCCACTCTACAATTCGTTCTTTGATATCAAACTTCTATCTCTTATCGTTTTCTTGGAATTTCGAATTAAACATCGCATTTTAGATCATAATTTTGCAACTGTCAAGGTAAGCACTTTTTAGCGCACTGTGCCGCACATTTAAATCAAAATTGCAAGAAAACGATAAGAGTTTAGTGTCAAGGAACGAATTGTAGAGACGAATAGGGGTCACAACTTTGCCTAAGAAAGGTTTTTTAAAGATAATTGACAATTGGTCCTCTATCACCCTTTAAAAAGTTTGCACCCACGAACATTACACCCAGTAGAAAAGCGGGAAAATTTAAGTTAGCTGAGTTTTTGCCTATTTTTTCATTCTAAAAATCAATAATTACTATTTTAGCCCAAAAAACATCCCATACAAAATGTATGGACAAATTTTCGCCGATGAAATATTTTCTAGTTTTCAGTTTATGAATATTAAGGTCGAATACTGAACATGATAGATCGCAGCAAGCTGTGCGCGCGCGTAGGTGCTTTTTGCATTTGCTGTCAAGTTTTTTTTTTCGATTCTGCGTTACCTCCAATTCGAACAGCGATAAATGAACTAATGATTGCGCTACGCCTTCCGGAAAGTGATTCGGGTGAAAATCTTTCACGAGTTTAGTGAATATCGCAACAATTGGGATCCGAGGTTTAAGGAAATCCGTGTAAAGTGAAGCATTTTACGTCCCTAAAGTTTGGCCGCGAGTGGATTCAAGCTGCGGAAAAGAAATGAAAAAACAGTTCGTGGTCCAGTGGCCGCCGCGAGTGTGGCGCATTCCAGTGCAAGGAACGCGAATCGTGTCCGGCCAGGATACAGATCCATTACGCAGACGCCGCGAACCTATAGCAACTAGTCGTGAAAGTGTTTTCGGAGTCCAGCTGGTGTTCTCGATTTTGTTGATTTGTGCTGCCTTGGAAAGGGAATAAGAAGCCCTGTGGGGGAAAACCGAGGGAAAAACCACGTATGTGGCAACCCTAATCCCACCTAATGCATCTGACAGGAGCCAACATCTATCGTGTATCCACAATGGAATCCATTGTGGATACACACATTTTTACATACTAGATGTTGGATTCTTAAAAATGGCGGCCTGGCACCCTGGTGGGAAAAACAGAGTAGGGAAAGGCATGCTGCTATGGCACCAGTGACGCCGTGCGTTACTGTACTGAAAAGCTTTCTGAAGGACAATGTTGCATTTGGCGATTTTTCACGGAGTTTTCTGGCGAATTGGTGAGACCATTTCAGGCTTCATATTATTTCTTTTCTTTCCTCTTCTTTCGGAACTTCTTGAGGAACTTGTTTTTGTTACGTCACAGCTCCTCACCTTTTAGAAATCAGTGTCTTGTTTCATTTCAGAGAGCGAGCAAAGGCGCTTAAACCTAGGCACAAGGGCCAGGACACGAACCAAATACCTGTGTTCCATCCCAGGATTCCAAGGACTAAGGGGTGACATTAACCTTCTTAGCAACGTCATCCCCACCGATTTTTCACGTAGTTAGCTTTCTCTATAAAACTGAGCGGTTGGTACGAGATGTCCCCGCCTTAAAGGTTTTATTGTAGAATCAACAACGCTGCACAGTAGACCTGGCCGCTTTAATGCTTGTAATGCATTCTTGATGTACTGCAAGCATTAATAATGACAAGAAAAATGGTAGAAGTTGTCGATTCTATCATTTTCCAGGATTCTTTCAATGAATGGCTGTGTATGTGTAGACTAGACTAGACTAGACTAGATTAAGGTCGAATACTGAACATTTTCGAAGAAAAATCCGAGGTACATGAATGTTTGATAATAATCGAAATTTTGACAGCGTGCGTTGCCCTTTATTTAGGAAATTTGTTTTATCGCCATTTGCATCATATCTATTCGAGAGAGGGAGGAAAATGAATGAGGAATGGGATAAGGAAAAGGACAGGAAGGGGAATACAATCGTCACTTATGCGTACCACAAATGGGCTCAAACAGCGCACTAAAAAAGCACTGTAATTACGCATGAAGCGTAAAAAGAGCTCATAGCTCATTACCACAGGGGCCAAGAACAATATAATATCCTCAAAGAACAGGTTTCTAAAGACATTTTCATTTGATATTTGTTTTCCGAGTTCTCGAAAAGGTAATTGCGTAAAAACTGGACATATACATATCAAATTATACGAAGTTGCATAATCACATTGACAGCTAGCATATAGAAGTGAATCTGCTTGCTGAATATTCGTCATGTGTCAGCTGAGTCGGCAGTGGCCAGTCAACGCTTTGACCGATCAGTATGCTGCTATTCTGCTTATACAGATTTGTTAGTCACCCCTGGAGATTTGTTAGCCGTCCCTAGAGATGGCTCAGTACAATACAATTTTGTTAGACGACATGTGTCCAAACTATTCTAGTATTGTTTGTGCTGAGTGGCAGTCCAGGTTTCAATCTGAAGCTGGATTTAACACTTCGATACCTGAACAGCTGACCAATGAAACTATGTGATGCCCCAGTAGTGCGAGCTAACTCATCAACCAGTTCATTTCAAGCGATGTAAGAGTTTATCTGCTTGATTTGAGTTCGACAAGCGATAACAAACTTGGATCTTGTTGTTCGGAGCAAGTGCTTTAATAGTAGCCAGATCATCCGAATAAAAGTATACATGATCTTGTACCGACTTTTCAAACCCTCTTAGCAGAATACCCAAGGAACATTCACTCATTTAACCAACATTGCAATAACATTTTTATTCCACATTTGATTGAATTACAGTTTAACATTATTTCATCACAGCTTGTAATCAGGCGTTGTTCAAACAAAAGTGGAGAAGTTATTCAGCAATCTTTTCTGCAAGCGCGATACAGGCTTTACAGTCGGAAGTAATCTGTTTCATATCAGCCTCATATTAAACTTGTATTCAGCTATAATAACCTGCTGCGAAAACAAAAACACATTGTCGCATCTCGACGCATTAATAACACACAAGCTCTTCTAAAAATTTCTCAACTTGGGATTTGAACTCGTGATCTCCTAATCACCCGTCGCATGCCTTGCCGACTACGCCATCCTGGAATTGGTAAGTTGCTCGCTGAGAGTGTAACATCTTCACAATGCTGTGAAAGATCAATATTCAGATTTATGGAAGGTTGTAAATATTTATTTAAAAAAAAGGTCTGAAGATGATCACAACTTTGAAATTGCTACGAAAATTTGCCAATGTTTCGAATATTTTGCATTGGTGTGCAACAAAGATCAATACATGTTTATAAATTAGGAACGTTCCAGTACTGCTCTATTATAATCACTTTGACCTGTTGTTCAATCGAAAAGTGATAATCGAACAAATATACCATAAATCCGTTTATATAGCTTACTGTTAAAACATTATTGAACGTTCCCACAATAGCTGGAGTATTAAACATCAAAAGCATTTGTTCAACTTATGTAGACCACAATAATCAGCTATCGGAAACTGTGGAACTCAAGCTTTTTAACGCGTAGACAAAAGTTCTTCTTCAGCTTATTTTAAAGCTAGTAAGGGCAAATCGAACAAACAAAAATTGCTGACGTTTGTTAAGCTTGTAATTAAATTGTTGTTCACATGCATGCCAAATGTTGCATTTTGGCTTATTTACAATATAAATAGCATCATTTCAGCTTATTATTCAACATTTGATTTTGTTCAGCTGCGAATGTTATAAACCAGCAATAGTTCGACATGCATGCTTATTAATGACTTTGAATTGTTCCTTGGGACCCTCTTCGAATGAGTGTAATCAGTTTCGCACCTTTTAATTCCGCCCTATGTTGCTTACCCGAGCAGAGGAAAAAAACTCAATAATAGCATATTTTGATATGGAGATCAAAAAGTGATATTTGTCTGTTTGAGATAAGAGGTAAAAGTACTGCAAATAATATCTCAATTTTACTCCTGGAACATCATCATCATAGCACATTTAATTCTTGGTAAGATCTAACTAATAGCAGTGAGCTATTTGACTGATCTTCAAATATCATATTTTGCTATAAGTTAGATGGTTCAAGAACATTTTTTTGTTATTATTTTCAGTACTTTTACCTCTTATCTCAAACAAACCAATATCACATTTTGATCGTCAGTACTTGAACTCTGCCTGGGTATCCTTAGGCAGATACACGTATTTCGACAACTATTTTCCGCGAGGAAAAGTGACAGCTCCATTTGAATTCGGGATACGTTACAGTTGTTGTTACATTGAACTTGCCATCTGCGAACCGTTCCAATAATTTTTGAATAGACATCATTTTATACTTGATCATTACCTACTTGATCATTACCTACTTGTCCTACGTTATTGCACAACACGTACGAAGTGGAAACTAGCCTTGAAAAAATAACTCTGTATCGAAGACTTTTGAAAAAAGGAATAATTAATTACATTACACCGGAACCTGTTTTTATGTCATTGGCTGCGGGTTCTCAAATTAAAACGTTTATGTCCGAGGAAAATTTGTGCATTAATCAGAGCTGTAATGAGTGAATCGAGTTCGCGTTTCGAGTCATTTCAAGTAGGGTCATATCAGGGGGTTTCAGGATCATTTTAGGGTGTCCGGGGCATTTCTCCAATTTGATTAGGGAAATTTCAAAGGCATTCCGGTTAGACTATGGAGGTTTCAGGGGCGTTTCAAGGGCTTCAGTTTTAAGAGGTCTCTGCAAGTCCTCTGAAATTTCCTGAAACGCCTTGGAATTTTCCCAAACACTGCAACTCACCTAACTCACATGAGACCCTTCGAGAGCTCCGAAATCTTTTGAAGCTTCCTGAAATGCTTCCGAAATTTCGAAAATGCCCATGCACCCCATGTATCGCACCTGAGACCCTCCGTAAACTATCGAAAACACCTTCGCAATGCCCCCAAAATCCAACAAAAACCCTCAGAAATTTCTTGAAATGCTCCCAAATCCCACCTGCGTTACGCCTCTGAAATCCGTCGAAAATCCTCTGAAACTTACTGAAGATATGACGAAGCTACACTTCGAATTTGCAAGAGTACCGATACCGGATGTCAGTTTGCGCTGAAAATTTGATCGATTGGACACAACAACCAGCAGGTAGCCAATCGTTTAAATTTTCCGCGAATACTGTCTTTTGGTTCTTCAGATTAATGTTCTTTAAAATTGAAGCTGTGTTTTCGCCATATTTTTACTTGAAATATCCCCGTAAAAGCCCCTAAAACCTACTCCGAGAATCAATATCCCCGGCCTGACCTCCCGGTACCCCCCTGAAACCCTTTTGGATCCCCTAAGACCCAAAACTACCTTTACCCCTTGGAACCCCTTCAGACCCCTTATACGCCCCTATGCCTTCTGGTACACCTTGATACGCCCCTAAGACTCGCCAGAACTCTTTAGGAATCCCCTGAGGCCCCCTGGAATTCCCCTGAGACTGCCTGAAAGTTTCCTGAGACACCCTGAAGCACTCCTTCAAACGCTCTTGAGATCTCCTGATACCAAGCTGAAACCCATTTTTAACCCCCTGTGACTTCCCTTTGCTCGTCCCTACAAGCATCTCCTGGCCACCATTGCAATGGTTACCGTTTTTATTACATTTTCTTATGCACAATACTGTATTAGCATTAGCATTAGCATTAAGCAAGTCGCACAAATTCGTAGGTGGTACAGTCCTGGACCGCTGTTATGAGGGTTGCATCCTTCCTGTCCGTTACCAAAGCACAAAGATTTGGGGCTAATCCATGACTCTTAGACAAGATTGACACAATCCTCCAACGGTCGAGTGCTGCCCTGGCCACGTCCTTGCGACAGCTGAGGGATGGGAAAGGAAGATTAGTTGGACACCTAAGAAAGTGCATAGAGACCTCTACATCCTTTCTGGCCTAGGTGTCACGGGAATTTGGATGTTATTAGTGGAAGGGTAAAGTGTATAGGATACGTTTGGTCAACGTTTTCAGGTGCACAACATATTGTTGGTTGCGTTGAATCAGCTCCTTGATTCCTTTCCCATCTTGTTCCTTGTTGGGGGTCGGGTGTTCGATTACAAATCTGAAATGGAAAATGGTATTACCCTTTCCCAGTGATACGCTAGCATCACATGGAATGACGAAGATATATTATGGTTCATTCAAATATTCGATAAGTGGTCAATTAGTCATAAGCAGCGTTACTGTTTTTCATTTGCTCACCACTTCCAACCTTCCAATCGTGTCACCCCAGCGTGCTTCATGCACACAATACAAAAGAAATACGGTTAACTTAGCTGAATTTTATCGCTGCCGCTCCGGTCACTGATGATGGTTCTCGCCAGCTGTCCATCAGGCGTCTATTTACACCAGATGCATATGTACTCCGCTCTGATTGTTACCCACAGCTTCATCTATTGCACGCGCACATCACAAACGGACACTACGAACGCCAAAAAGTAACCACTCGGATCCGCCGGTGAACAGTCACTTAAATAAGTAGCAAACCAAACTCACGGACTCTATTAGACCGAGACACTCAACTCTATACCGTCCGAAACTTTTTTTTATTCCCGTATCAGCAATCCGGGTGGCGTAGGGCCGGTCAGATGATCAGCCGAATGCAGAAAACCGAACACGAAAAAAAAAAATGCTGCCAAAAACAAAAACACACCCACTCGCGGGCACTGGCTACTTCATTTTCTTATGCACAATACTGTAGGGCATAAAAAGGAACATAAATTGAAAATGCATCAAAATGACCTGCATGAAAAAAGGGAAAAAAGGTTTAAGTCTTCAGAACAGCATTCAAATTAATTCAATTTGGATCATATATTTTATACGGTAAATCATTTTTATGATGAATGATTAACACTTAAACTACTGAGGGGGTAAAAACTCCCGCGAACTACCAAATAGTAGTGTAATGTAAACATCAACCTTTTATCAAAAGCAGGTCCAGTACATTGTAACGGAAAATTTAAGGCCATACAACTACATGTTATGGCTTTAAATTTTGTTTTATTGACTATTTTGTATGAAAATTATGGTATTTTTGTAGCTTTTCGAGTAAAATAAATTAAGTGTGTCATGAAAACATCACTATAACTCATCAATAACGTCCAGTACGCTTTCACGAAAAATTTAAAGGTAAAACACTACTTTGCATTGTAAGCCATTATTTTTGTTAACCACTTTGCGTGAAAAATTTGGTACTTTCGTTGATTTTTGAGTGAATCAAAATTTGAGTGTAATGAAAACATCACTATTATTCTTCAAGTATGTCCCCCAAACTGCTACGAACATTTCAAGGCTAAAAAACTAGATGTTATCGTTTGAAATTTAGTTTTGTTGACTACTTTGTGTAAAAAGTATGGAATTTTCGTAGTTTTCCGGGTAAAACAAAATAAGAGTGTAATTAGTACATTTTCATTGTTCATCAAAAATGTCGAGTACAATCCTACAAACAATTTAAGACCAAAAAATCTATATGTCATCGCTTTGAATTTTGAATTATTGCTTATTTTATGTGAAAAATAGGGTATTTTAGCAGTTTTTTGAGTAAGATAAAATATCAGTGTACTGAAAAATCACTAATTTTACATAAACATGTTCACTCCAGCTGTACGCATGATTTAGAGTCGAAAAAAACATATGTCATCGCTTTAAATTTTGTTTTATTGATCAATGTGCGCAAAAAATGCGCTCTCAAAAAAACTAGGAAGTGCCTTTTGTTTAATAACTTTGGGTAGACGCATCTATTTTATATTTTTTTAAATGGACGATGATCTTGAAACCTGTCCGGTTCCATCGCAAAAAAAAAGTTTTGAAATCGGTTGAAAAACGGCCGAGAAATGCCTTGTCAAAGTTGGACTTCCGACTTTTTTTGGACCCTTGGTAGTTTAGGAGTTAATGATTGATTAAATTTATTGTCTTATGATTACTGATTAATGATTAAATTGCGAAAGCAGTATGATTAAGATTAATGATTAATGATTAAATGATATTTTTATGTGATTATGATTATTGATTTTGATTAATCTTAATCATTGATCATTAATCATGATTAAATTTATGATTAATCATTAACGCTCTGGTCTACCCAGACGGAGGCCTTCGCTTTCGCGGGTAGCCTAAAGAGTGCAGCGGGTGCGACTACTTAGGGTAAACATTCCCAGAAGCGTGTGAGGCAGCCTTCGGGCGACCCCAAGGCTAGGCGGTTGTTAACTCTGAAAGCCGGTAGTAATGCTGGTAAGTCGGACCCCAACCAGGCGTCCAAAAAAACTGGGAAGGATGGGCCTGAATAGGTCGGCCCGTTCCGGATTGAAGGGAATAGGGAGTTACGGCCATTGCTAGTTTCTCAGTAACCACAAGTTAGGCCGGATCAGGAGGTCCCCTGGACCATAGTTGACAGGAAAAGGAGGAAACAGGAACCGCTGCTGGATGTGCACAGGAGGAGAGGTGCTCATCGATCTGGGAGCCAATGTGCGCATTCGTACAAGTGAAGTGATTTTTGAGCTAAAGCTAAAGGGTGGGTGGTTGTCGGCCAAATTTTCTAAAACTTGGTTGTAGAAATCAGTTTGGTTGGGAAGGATGTGAGGTGAATTATGAGTTCAAAAGCTTTCAAAAAAAAATCCATGACGAAATTAACAAAACTGCCGAAAATACACAATTTCTCCTAGATATCATTTGTTGAAAACAAATATACAAGTTCAAAATAGTGTCTTTGACCGTCACATCAAATGTTCAGCTATCGGTCAATTCAATATATTCCAGAATCATGGCATTTATGTTCATGTGTGCAGACTACCCTCTAAGGCAGAAGCGTCATAGCGTCTAAAAGAGCAAAACAAAATGACATTTTTATTTCATTTTTATGCTCTAAAATGCCAAACCTAAAATGAAATGTTAAATTTTTTGACGCATACATTTTTATTTCTCGAATTATGCTTATTTGTTGTATTGTTGTGAACTTCGGCTGAATTTTTGATTCACGTGTGGCATAGGCCGTACGAGGGGACAATGCAATACCAACGATGCATCCCCATACCCTATTTGAATTTTTTTGTACATCCTACACAGAAAAAAAAATCATCACATTTATAGTTACATATGTGCAAGATTCTGCTAAATTTATCAAAGCAAACCAAAGCTGGCAAATTTTGTATAAAAATCAACCTTTGTCCGATAAGCTATACAACACAATATATGTGGGTGGTCACCATGGTCGTAAACGATAATTTATTGTGGCTCTAATTTGATTGTATCGCAAGCTATTATAGCAGATGCCGCATTTTATGAGCAATTCTGTTCTATGCTGAACTTATAACATGTGAATCAGAAGCATGAGGCTAAATTGATCAAACTAGATGAATATCTACTTAACACTTCGAGGAAATCGATCATCGCGTAAATTTCATTCATAAAAATCCATTTCTGCCGCAAAACATGTGTTCCATCGAGACAAGTGAAAACAAGAGCTATACGTCCATGCGCACTGAAACAAAGGAATCAATGTGTAATGATCTACCACTCATGAATACCAACTAATCGATTAGCTATTTTCGGTATAAAACACCTATTTGCAGCGCAGAAGTTATCAGTCATCGGTGGAAACTTGTCAAAGCCTTGCATAAGTTTAGCTCCTGATTTTTGGTCTTAGAATTAGAGACAGGTGATTTGAAGAAAGTTTAAAATTACGCAAAAAATGATGAAGGTTGTAGTAGTTCTTACTGCCCTGTGCACAATTACCGCAGGATACTACATTCCCAGACAAAATGGTAGGTTCGCATATCCATAAAAAACTGTTATTTTGAAGTAATTCTAATTCTGCAAATTTATTCTCCTCGCAGCTTTCCTGGGTTATCAACAGCAATTGGGATACCAGCAATGGGCCCAGCGTACCATGCATGGAGTGCTCTTGAAGAATCAACCGTTCCGTAACCAACGTGTATCTGACTTTGATGCTGGCATGCATCCGATTGGTAAGTGTGATTCAGTTTGGTTTTATCTCAATATAACTTATACCTAATATTGAATTTTGACAACCAGATTGCCAACACACAGACAACGCGAGTGCAGAACTGCCTATCCAGGATCCCAACGAAGATTCGGTAGCTGATGCGTATCCTTCAGAACAGCTCCCTGTCGAGGAAGAACCTGTTCAGGATGTGCCAGCTGTTTACGAGGACGAAGCTGAAGATTCCATCGAAGATGAACCAGTAGATGCTTCCGCTGTATCTGCAGCAGTTCCAGCCACGGTCCCAGAAAAGAAGAAGAAGACGGTACCTGCTCACGCCGACTCGAGTGAAGAGGATGAACAGAATTCATCTGCTGGGCAAGGATCAAATGGTTCCGCTTTCTTCCCAATTAACTTCGGAAGTGCAAGTGGAGGATCAATTGCAATTGCCAATTCGTACAGTACCGGTAAAGGAGGATCGGCCACCAGCACTGCAACTGCCTATGGAAACCCGGCAACCGCTGGATTAAGAAGGGTGCCTGTTCCCCAGCTGCGTAAAAGGCCCGCCAAATTTCAAGGTCGACAATAATATGGTTGTGAAAAAGTTTTGGAGACACTACTTCATCTCCTAGTGATATATTTATCTGATTAGTTAATTTGCTTTTAGCATCACACTTCAATAAAGTGTGTCTATTATCCACAACGGTTTTCTTTTCTTTCATGAATTGAATAAAATGTACATATTTCAATAAATGCAACAATGATGGCTACTTACTTACACAGTTCAAAATTGTTACATCGAGTCCGCTGTAACAAATTGACCTCCATCGTTTTCAACACAATTCTGCATCGGATTGTAAAATTACAGGTTGTCTGTAGTTTGGAGCTTGATTACAATTTTGCGTGCAAGAGATTCTTTTATGTAAAATCGAATCAAATAAAATGGAAATTTAAGCGTTCTAATATTTACGTGAAGTGTAGATTTCAGTGTCTCTTTCTGTGTACTACTTTCAGTCCTGGGCACCCGCGGGCACCCGAGTTAAAAGATTTCTATGCTGTACGATTGCCAGCCATCGCCTTGACCTGTGGCGAGGTCAAATTTATTACGACTTGCTTGATTTCGTTGTTGAGGCTGCACCGCCATGAGCTTCTGGGTCTGCCTCTGCTGCGATGTCCTGCTGGGTTCCAATCTACCACTTGCTTGCAGATTTCGTTTCCGCACCTGCCCACCCACCACCACTTTCGCTCCCGAATTTCTGTCGCTATCGGCTTTTGGTGACATCGACGACGGAGCTCCACGTTGGAGATCCAATTATGAGTCCACCATACATACATAAAGAGGGGGGCACTTTGCCCCCTCTTTAATCTATTTCTTTCTTGCGTTCAACAAAGAGAACAAGCGAGAAAAAAGAAAAAGCTGCGCACGCAAGTGCCCACCGTATCCTTCCGGCTTTGGCCACCTTCTGGATGCTCGGTTCGCCGTAAAGTGCAGCGAGCTCGTGGTTCATCCTTCTCCGCCACACACCGTTCTCCTGCACACCACCGAAGATCGTCCTTAGCACGCGTCGCACGAAAACTCCGAAACGTGCTTGCAGGTCTTCCTCGAGCATGGTCCATGTCTCATGTCCGTAGAGGATCACCGGTCTTATTAGCGTTTTGTACATGGTGCATTTGGTGCGTGGGTAAATCTTTTTTGACCACAGTTCTGGAGTCCGTAGTAGGCCCGACTTCCGCTGATGATGCGCCTCCGAATTTCACGACTCACATTGTTGTCAACCGTCAGTAAGGATCCGAGGTAGACATATTCCTCCACCACCTCGAAGGTATCCCCGTCTATCGTAACATTATTACCCAGACGAGTGCGGTCGAGTTCGGTTCCGCCTACCAGCATGTACTTTGTTTTTGAGGCATTCACCACCAGTCCGACCTGGAAATGCTTCGAAATGGCGATAATGTTCATGTCGTTCGCAAAGCACACAAATTGACCGGATTTTATGAAAATCGTTCACCAGCTGTTGAGCCCGCATCACACCTTCCAGAGCGATGTTGAAGAGTAGGCATGAGAGTCCGTCACCTTGTCGAAGTTTCCGGCGAGATTCGAATGAACTGGATAGTTCACCCGAAACCCTTACGCAGTTTTGCACACCGTCCATCGTTGCTTTAATCAGTCAAGTCAGCTTCCCAGGAAAGCCGTTTTCGTCCATGATTCTCCATAGTTCTGCGCGGTCGATACTGTCGTATGCCACTTTGAAGTCGATGAACAGATGATGCGTTGGGACCTGGTATTCACGGCATTTCTGGAGGATTTGCCGTACCGTCGTGCGGGGCTACTTTTGAAATGCGGGGCTACTTTGGACACTTTTGAATATGGATTTTTTGAATTCAAAATATGGTTCAAATCTGTTTGATGTCTTAGGAACTATTATAAAGCAATAGTTTTCCCTTCATTTGGTTGAAATTATTTTTCAAACAGACCGTTTATTGCTTGTCAGGACGCGAAAAAACATCGAATAAACCAATATAATATACATAACGTATCAGAACATTTGGTCTGTAGGCATTGCTTCTACAGTTCATAAATTTCAAAGGGTTGATCAATTCATTCAAAATGTATCAACGTAGCATATACAATCGAATATTTGTATCGTTATACGTTATAAATGACCGTTTCGCCCAAATAAAGGATTGATGGTCCCTTTTTTCAGGCTGTCTATATAGCAATATCACGCTGCTCATAATACCAAAGGTAGCACAGAACCATCTTAAAACGCATATTTTTATTGAAATTATGTATGATACAGTATACTACAGTATTGGTACAATGTAGTTTTCCAAATAACCCTGGAATTTGAAATGCAGTTTTGTTATAGATAAAAATGTCCAAAGTAGCCCCCATCCGGTTCTATATGAGATGTGTCCGATTGGTGTATGAACAACTTTTTTGTTTATTGATGGATTTAGCTCAAATTTTGCATACATCCTACATACATACTCACAATTATTGTGTATAAAAATTGCGGAAATTCATTCACTAGTCTGGGAGTTATAATGTCATAAAGTTGAAAAACCATGAAAAAGTGTATAAAGAAGCCCCGCACGACGGTACGGTGAAGATCTGGTCCCCTTCCTTCCACTCCTCCGGTAGCTGTTTGGTTTCCCAGATCCTGACTATCAGCCGATGCGTGACAATAGGGTCCACACCGGATCGTCCGGCATGGAATCCTGCTTGCTGCCGTTGGAGAGTTACGTCAATCTTCTCCTGTATCCGGTTAAGGATCACTTTGCATAGGACTTTGAGAACGATACACAGTAACATGATGTCCCGTCAATTATCGCGTACAGTCAGGTCACCCTTTTTGGGTACCTTTACTAAGACCCCAGCTAACGCAAAGTCTTATATGATGTTGAATAGGATGCTAAAGTGGATGCCATATGCATACCTGCTTCTATTTAACCACGTGTAAAGTGTGCGTATATCGCTTCCACTTTTGCATCCTATCCAACATCATATGCGATCGTGTATTGACTGGGACGCCTTGCATTTAGTTGATAAACATTAAGCAGGATAATACTCTCAGGCCATATCTGAACTGGTGGTGTTTTGGAACCGGTTCCGTGTGTCCCGCCAGACGTGGCCAAGTATAAAAGTGAACCAAACCTATGCATGCGACACATCAAATAACGGCTTTTTCGATAACCTGATGAACGGTAAGCAGGAAAATTGTCTCAGACCATATCTGAATAGGTAGTGTTCCGAAACCGGTTCCGGGTGTCCCATCGATAGTGGCCAAATATAAAAGTGAACCAAACCTATGAATGCGACTCATCAAATAGCGACTTTTCCGATAACCTGATGAACGGAAAGCTGAAAGTTAGTCTCAGACTATATCTGAACCGTTCACGAAACCCATGCATGCGGCACATCAAATAACGGCTCTTCCGATAGGGGCTGTCCATAAACTACGTAGACTCTTAGGGGGGGACGGGGGGGTCTGGCCAAAGTCTACGCTCCATATAAATTTCGAAAATTTTGTATGACGAAAAGTCTACGAGGGGGGAGGGGGGGTCTGAGATGTCCGAAAAAAGTCTACGTAGTTTATGGACAACGCCTAACCTGATGAAAGGTAAGCAGGAAAATAGTCTCAAAACATATATGAACCGGCAGTGTTCAGGAATCGGTTTCGGTTGCCCTACCGGAAGTGACTAAATATGATAGTGAATCAAAATTATGCATGCAACAGCGGCTTTCTCGATAACCTGATGAGGGGTTAGCAGGAAAACAGTTTCAGACTATATCAGTACCAATCCGGAATCGCTTCCGGGTGTCCCACTAAAAGTGATCAAATATACCGTCTATCCCCGTTGGTTTGAACGACTTTTCATGCAAACCAAGAGGGTTTATTTCAAATTTGAACTTCTAGTAATTCTATAAACGTCGAAAAACAAACTGAAGGTAACCATTTTTGCTGTTTTGTTTTGATTTTGTTCCATTTCACTCCGTTCCATGAGCAGAATGACGTTTTAACCATTTTTAGTTTGAACGTTGTGCATATTAACAGAGTTCAAACTAAAGTTTTTCAACAATTTGTTGAACGATAAGCAGGGAAACAGTCTCAAACCGTATCTGAACCGAAAGTGTTCCAGATCCAGTTCCGGGTGTCCCGCCGAAAGTGACCGAAAGTGAACCAAACCTATGCATGCGACATATTAAATTGCATTTTTTTTTCGATGACTCTTATGGTTCAGCATTGTATGGGAAATTTACCATTTAATCGCATCAATCTCGAAATATTTTATTTTCAATCCCCTTTTGCATCAAACATTACTGCCCAAAATGTTGATGTGATTGGTTGCGCCCTTGGGCTCTGTAAAGTGGATGAAATTTGAATGGGATTCAGTATGGAAAATATCACTTGCATGCATTTTTTTTATCAAATTTTACATACATCTTGTAATAAATAATGATTAAATATAGACTAAAGAGTGCAGAAACAACCTTGTCAAAGTGATCTGAGATTGTGAAAGAAGTCGTCTCCCAGCTTGTTATTATTGCCACCCCACTGTTGGGATAATTAAGCCGCAGCGTCCAATGAGCTGAACTTTTGACTTGGTATTGATTGGCCTCCAGTGATAGTGGAGATGGTCAAGCAGACAACTGAGAGGTGTGACATGTTTCAACTCTACCTATACGTTGAACATAACGTCAGAATAAGTGCCATTTATAAGTTTTCCCAATACGATGATGGTTATGATAAAATTTTTGTGTTTCTAAATAAAGTATTTTATTATTAAGAAACAACTCGGCGTACGTCGACATCATAAGTACATATTCGACGAGAAAGGCATTATCACCACAAGGTGGATTAATCTGTTTTTTTTTAATTATTTTATACCAACATTTCGTAAGCAGCAATGAGCAGTTCCCAGGTAACCAATAAGCATTTAAATAAGCAGTATTTCAGTTTCAAAACTGCATTCCACCTGCTTACTGCTATATAATAGCAGTTAGGCTGCTAAGCTGCCCTAAATAAGCAATCGATCTGCTGCTTAACAACTGTCAGCAAAAAGTACAACACAACAACACGACAACAACGTTCTGATTTATGTGTCATGGCTGTAGGACCGGCATCATTTGGGTATCCTTTTGGTAGAATACGAAGGTAATCAATGAAAGTAAAGAGGTCTTTTGCAAATAAATCTCCCCTGATGCGTTTCCTACGATTAATGTTAATTATCAGCACATGCCCGAGCACAGGGTTAAACGAAACAGGGATCGAATCCCGGTTTCGGAGAAATTAGCAAAAAAAAACTAACAACCTTCCATAAAGTGCCCCAAAGTATCAAAAGTTGCACAAGAGAGCGAGGGAAAAGATTGAGAAGAGAAAGCGGGGAAAATGAGCAGGGAATTTTTTTTTGTTTATATTTTTGACAATCGGAGGAACAGGAAGGTTAAATGCTTCAGCCGTATATCGGACCAAAACCTGTATTTAAGTAGCCCTTATGGCGCATATACGGCAGAATGGCATTAAATAACCTGCTGTAAAGGTGCATATAACGCTAAATGAATGCCACTTTAACTGCTTATTGGTTACCTGAGTTGTATTTGTAATTTGAAAATAGCGGCGCACCTTTATACTTAAAATTTGTTCTACAAGTTTTAACTCTGTGGAGGGAGGGGGGTGGGGTGTGAACCTAAATGCAAAGGAAGATCCTAAGCTTTCAATTGATGGGTGATACAGATTTTTCAAGATAATATTTTTCGCCACAAACCGTTTCAAAACGCCAATGTCATACTAAGGTGGAACATATTTTGCTGAATCTATCCGAATATGTTTTCCCAGCCAACAAATTCGTGAGCCGGGGCCCGTGGCGTGATTGGTCACACGTTCGCTTCATATGCGGATGGTCATGGGTTTGATTCCCAGCCCCGGCACTTGCAATTTTTCGTCAGTTGCTCTTCCCACGAGAGCGGCTGGCACTGACCCTCTTCTGAGCCCCGTGGCTCAAACGGACCTGGACATCGGCGAACCGCTACTCATAATGGACCCCCAATCGGACTGGAAAGGAACAACGGCCATTCATCAACCTTGTGCTCATCTTTCTACCATGTGTAGAGAAGAAAAGTGAAAGCAGCAGAAAAGCAACCAGTTCGATAAAGTAGAATAGAAAAAATAGAATCTAGGCGCTGAAATCGCTCACGTAGTGGACAATAGAGCTGTAATAAGGTTAAGTGATTAAGAATAAAAAAAAACAAATTCGTGTGCGGTTCCTTCTTTATTCGGCAAAATTTTAGACCTAACCACAATGTAAAGGTCTTCCACATACCGTTCCTTGATAGCACGCTTCTGAGCTGAGAAAACAGCAAGTAAGTCTAACGCTTCGCAAGTGAGTGTTCCCATCCCTTCCACTATTTTTTGATTACGACAAACAACAGATAATCTGAAAATAACATAATAAAATATTGTGGACTTTGTATATTTAATCACATTTATTTGAGTATTCGGCTTGGTTTTTACATTGAAGGGCTATGTACATGATTTCCTTAACACAAAGGAAGAGTGTCTCAATCATTATTGTTAGTTTGGATTGGAGTTGTGTTCTAGTTAAAACTAAATTTTACGTTATAATCAGCTAAAGGTGTTAGTTCAGTGCTTACATAAATATCACTATTTCAATTTATTGTCGTCCCCGGAGCTTAGCTGGTCTTTTTCTCAGTTGGTCAGCGGAAGTTCTCCGCAGTTCAGCGGTAGCTGGACTTCCATACGCAGTAGCAGTACTGGTTGCCGATCCTCCAGTTCCAGTACTGTATGAATTGGCAATGGCAATTGCTCCACCGCTTGCACCTCCAAAGTTAATTGGGAAGTAAGCATTCGAGGCACCAGCGTCTCCTGATGCACGCCGTCCAACTTGAGCATCCTGCTCTTCCTCTTCATTCGAGTCGACCTGGACGGGAACCCTCTTTTTCTTCCTTTCTGGGATGGGAGCTGAAACAACGGCTGGAACTGCTGGAGCAGCGGCTAAGGGATCATCAGCGATTGGCTCTTCGGCTTCGACTTCGTACACAGCTGGAACATCTTGCTGGAGCTCTTGATCCACCGGAAATTGCTCTGAAGGATACGCTTCAGCGACTGACTCTGCAATTGATCCTTGATCAGGCAAATCAGCACTTTCGTCGCCTGTGTGTTGCAAATTTGGGGTTTAATTAGTTTCAATTAGTTAGGTAATGTTTCAACAATGATAAGTATTGTAGAATCTTACCGTTCAGTTGTGCTCCACGAGGGAAAGCAGCAACTCGCTGATTTCTGAATTGCTGATTCTGGTAGTGAACCCCATACATGGTGCGCTCGGCAGTTCTGTAAGCCATTGGTTGTTGATAATACATGAAGCCTATCAGATTAAATAGAAACACAATTAATATCACTTTCATTATTCCTTTCTTTTTCTTTTAATAATGCACTACACACCATTTTGGGTTGGAACCGAGTACGCCGTACTGATCCCAAACAACACTGCAAAAATAGCCACCAGTTTCATCATTTTCACAGGAATCACTTCTGAGTCTTTAGTATTGCAAAATAATCTACACGCTTGCTTTTCACGTCTTACTGATACTCTCCGATCAAAAATCAGAAGCTTAACTTATGCAATGCTTGGATAAGCTTCTTCCGATCACTGATAATCCTGACTCTGGGAACAAGCACTTTTATACCGAAAATAGCAAATCGATTAGTTGGTATGCATGGGGAGCGCAATTCATTATTGTGTCTGCCATTCCAGTGCGCGCGGGAACTGAACGCGCGTGTCAGAATGGTATCGATCTTGCTTTGTTAGGCAGTGATGGGATCTTCTTGCTTTAGGATCATTGCTGCAACATAAAAGCGTCCAAAGATGCTTGCAAACAATTAGGAAAATATGTACCTTTGAGGCGAATGAATTTTAATAATTAAGTTTCATATGATATTTGATCTGTCAGCTATAATACTTGCAAATGGTTTGATGTATAACGAATCTCAATATTTGGATTATAAAAAGCATATAGTCAGCTTTTCCACCAGGGAAAGGCGAGTACCCTGAGCAAGTTTACGCCTACAAATTTAATTTAATAGAATTATAGGGTGTTAATGCTAGTAATTGACCCTTTACCTCTAGGACGCCCTAGAGAGAGAAAAAAAAAAACAAAATATAATTGCCCAAGTCAAAGACTTCCTGGTAACTTCCAATGGTTGGCTTTCTGGCGAACGGTTTTCTGGCAATTATCGCACCATCTGTTGAACAGGACACGTGAAAGTATCTTGTACGCCGAATTCAAAAATCCCTTTGTAAGTAACACACTTAGCCATTAGGAAATGGACAAATGAGACCACCCAACATTTGCGTGATGTCGAGACTTATGTCCAACCATTACTCGCTAGATGCGCATTTACACAGGATTAACCTCGCGTTGAGCAATGTTTGTACTAAGTGCGGTTCAGGTTATGATGACATCGACCATGTAGTTTGGCAATGCCCGGATAATGACGCCTGAAGAGCCCTTCTTATGGATACCCTTGAGGCCTGAGGTAGACAACCCTTTGTTCTTGTGAGAGATGTGTTGGGGACCCGCGAAGTCACATACATAGCATGTATTTTCGGCTTTCTTCGCTCTGCTGGTATAAAAGTTTATTTCGCTTGTATTTTCTTCTCCAGTTTTTTTCTCTGTTTTGTTTTCTTTGTGTTACAAAGCTGCTCCTGGTAATCCGGAAGTCCAAGTCACACAACAAGTTGGTACCAACACTACAAGGCACCGAATACGCTAGCAAGATGCGATTCACCCCCGCATGAGCTGCAGTGAAACCTTTAGTCCAATCCTTACCCTGTCCATCTCAAAATGTGACCTTCTAACCTCGAGCTGCCACGAGTACCCTGGCTTCCACCCATTACTAACAGATATCATTAAAAAGTTATTACTCTGTATACAAAAAAAAGATCTTCGGCTCCGTAAAACGTTATACGCGATTGAGCCCCAAATAAATCAACTAGATAAAAAAGAGTCCACCCAACCAGCTTGAAGGCAGTTCTTCATCCGCCTATATCTTCATAAAAATCTAGTGGATTGATTGATGTAGCTGCTCGCTTCCGTATTTAAAAAGTTCGACCGAGATCTCGTCCTTCCCAGCAGCCTTGCTGTTTTTCAGTTTCTTATGGTCTTTCGGGTCGTCATCAGAATCATCAATCATTGCTCTAAATCTTCAAAGATGGAAATCTCGAGTTCTATCGCATGAAAAGGGCTGGAAAATTGATCGTTTGTATGCTTACATATGATGAACAATCGACTAAGTTTTCAGTTGGATCAGTCCACTGGGAAAAGAGATTTGCATCGCCAAAGTTTCGAGGGCAATGATGTTGAAAGAGACGGAAGATAGCAAAATTAACACGATGTCCCTATCACCTTAAGTGCCTTCCTATCCTCAGCCAGTGTTGGTGGTTGCATTACTTGACCGTCATCAACTAACTAATCCTGTTCCTGGGTGTCAGCAAATTTCCTACCAGGTCATTGCACATGGGCACCGCACTTTCTCGCGTTGCGTGTCATTGATAGTTGTATAAAACCTCCGCATATCGCTTCTGTCCATCCTTTCTTGCGCCTCAGAAATCACACTCTCTCAGTACTGTCGTTTATTTTTGCGGTGGATTCATTTCTCTTCTACTCTTGTCATCCTGTACCGCTTCCTGTTGAGCATGGTACCGAGTGCACTAGCATTCGACAGACTTCTGACGGCGTTCTTTTCGTTCTGCTTCCAGATCACTATAAGACCAACTCCACGTTCTGCCTACTGTAATAGATGTGGTACTTGAATGAGGTGTTGGCGGTGGGATCCGCCGCCCAAAATTCTCGGTTTTCCGGTTTAGGACTAGCATGTCTCCTGCCACATCCACGGCGACATGCTGCAGTGCACGAATTAGCAGCCAAACATGTGCGGGTTCGTTCAAAGTTCTCACGATCGAAGATTCGACTTTCCAAACGTTGTCGAATCTGTTGCTTTAAGGTGAAACATCAAGAAATCCCATTGCAGTTTTGCGTACAAACTTTAGAGGCACAAATCTGACGAACGAAGCTTTGAACTAAGCTGCACTTGTTTATCCTGGCTTTGCTCACTTGTAAAAAGAGGCAGCTTTTCCAAATCGAGCGCATTTGTTTACGAATTTTTAAGATTGGTGCTCTTGAAAACGTGAGTAGGAGTCTAAGTCGGCCATTGTGGCAGCCATATTTGTACTCTCTGAAGTTTCTCCTTAAAAAACAGTTTGGTTTTTACTTTTTTTTTCTTGGGGTTTCAGTAGACTACCTAATCCGATAAACGCCTTAAATTATGCAATACATGGTCCTTATAGTTTCGACTGCCGTGTTCAACATTTCTCAAATTTATTTATTTTTAACAAATCAAATAAAGAGTGCTCACTATGTGTAGCATAACCAAACGTTAAAATATTGTAGAAGTTAGATTTTACACAGATAATGATTTCTAATAAAGTAATTGAGAGTTTTGAAAATTGTGTTAAGTAGGTACTATTCTTTTGAATTTGTATCCTTTGATATATATACGTATTTTGACCTCAACTATAAGGTCGTCTTCAGTGTCACGTACTTGCAGGCATTCCACTATCACGCCCAGGTTCATCATCATTCCTTGTTTTGATATAAAATTTCAACCAGATATGCTCTACACGGCTTCTCCACCTTTGTTTGTACTACTCCATGGTTTTTTATTCGTGAACAATATGTGGGTTTTGGGTGTGTGTTATTCTGGGCACTATCAAAGTTACATCGAAAAGATAATGTGTTTTTCGGCTACATGAAAAATGATAAACCACCCAAAAAATAAATTTTATTCAATCTACCAATTGCAATTTAGAATTACGTACAAAAGTCTGAAAAACATAACGCTGGGGAGAAGAATTTACTCAAGGAATTCTGAGAGAATCTCAGCCGAAAGCTTGGTAGAAATCCCTGAAATAATCACAGAAGAAATCGCGGGAGGAATTGCTGCATAAAACCCGAGCGAGGATCCGAGCAAGGCTTGTAGAAAGAATTCCATTAGGATTCTTTGAATATGTTTCGACAGAACATTTTGAATGTATACTGAAATGAATCTGTGAAGAAATTCCTGCAGAAATGCATGAAAGAATGCTGGTTTAAATTTCTGAAAGAATCCTTTCAGGGTTTTTTAAAGCAATTCTGGTAAAAATCCCTGAAGTTATTCCTGAAGGAATCCCATAAAGAATACCTGATAGAATCCCTAGAGAGATCATGACAGGAATGCCGGCCAGAAGCTGAGCAGGTATTCCTGCAAGAACCATGAAAGATGTATCTATGATCTAGGAAAAAAACTCGGAAGAAATCTATATTTTCTCATATTTTTTTTTCGGGAGGGATCCCTTAAGGAATAATAGCAGAAATGCTGGAAGAACTCTTTGAAGGAATTCCAGAACGAACCTCTGAAGGAGTAGGGTGGGGCTAATTTTAAAAAAATGTCTCCGGGATATGATTTCCCATGTGGAAAGTGATCCACTAGTCGAAATAAGTGAGCTGTACAAAAATGAGCGATTTCGGTTGACATTTAGGGGTGGCGCAATTAAACCCTAAAAAATTTTACTAGAACAAACCTCAAAAAAAAATTCAAAATTAATTTTCAAACATAACATTTCTAGACTAAATCGGTGATTTTAGAACCTAATTGGGCCAAATTTGTGCTCAAAATTGCGATATCTCTACTGGTTTCTGAGATATTTGAAAAAATATGTCGTATTTTGGTATTTTTTGGGTTAGATACCAAAATATGACGTTTTTTTTCAAATTTCTTGGAAACCATTGGAGATATCGCAATTTTGAGCACAAATTTGGCCCAATTGGGTTCTAAAATCCCCGATTTAGTCTAGAAATGTTATGTTTGAAAATTATTTTGATTTTTTTTTTTGAGGTTTGTTCTAGTAAAATTTTTACTTAAACCCTTTGCGCCACCCCTAAATGTCAACCAAAATCGCTCATTTTTGTACAGCTCACTTATTTCGACTAGTGGATCACTTTCCACATGAGAAACCATATCCCGGAGACATTTTTTAAAATTAGCCCCACCCTACTGAATGAGTGCAGAAAAGAATAACTAAAAAAATCCTTTTAGGATTATCCAAAGCAACCCCTGCAAAAATCCCTGAAGATAACTCCGGAGCAATCCGTACAGTAATCTCGGAAGCAATATCTGAAGGAATCCCGGGAATAAACCTGGGAAGATTCTTGACAGGAATGCCTGAAGAAATCCTGGAAAGAATTCCTGAAAGTATCTCGAAAAAAACCTCAGCTTATCTAATCTCTTCTTAATTCTTCTTTGCCCTCTATTAAAACCCTCTATCCTGCGCTCTCTCCTCTTTCTCTCATAAAGCCTGATCGATAGATACCCATATTGCATGGTATCATAGCTCAAACTACCATTCCGTAGCCGCCATCTTGGATATGGTCCACCATCTTGCATTTTAAAATGACGTCGGATGTTCATTTTTGAGTTCTACTCATGAAGCCCGATCCAGAGATACCCATATTGCATGGTATCATAGCTCAAACTCTTATTCTGTGGCCGCCATCTTGAATATGGTCTGCAATCTTGGATTTCGAAATAGGGTCAAATATCGATTTTTGACTTCTATTTATCAAGCTCGATCGATAGATACTCATATTGCATGGTATCATATCTCAAACTACCATTCCGTGGTCGCCATCTTGGATATGGTCTTCCATCTTGGATTTCAAAATGGCGTTAAATATCGATTTTTGACTTCTACTCATCGAGCCCGATCGATAGATCCCATATTGCATGGTATTATACATCAAACTACCATTCCATGACCGCCATATTGGATATGGCCCGCCATCTTGGATTTCAAAATGGCCTCGGATATTTATTTTTGAGTTCTACTTATGAAGCCCGATCGATAAATACGCATATTGCGTAGTATCCAAAGCAGCATTGCCGTTAAAAAGCATATATTCTGGAGTTTTGACCGCCATCTTGAATTCGAATACCCCTACTGCCTCTATGCCCTCTACCTCCTAAGGAATATGTACGCCAAATTTGATTGAAATATCTTGACGCATTCCAGAGTTATGCCTATGTTCCGGCATGCATATATACATATGTACATACATATAAACATACAAAGAGATAAACATACAAACATATAAACATACGAGCTTGTAAACAAACAATCATACATACATACATCGACTTTTGTATGTATTGATTAACAACTCTGCCGAAGCAATAAACTATAAATTATTAACCATTACCAAGATTCCAGGAAAATTTTTTTTTTGCTTTGGAAATGAAGCTCATAGATGGTAACAATATGTATTCTTTGCAGCATCGTTTACGCCACCTAGTGAACCAGTCACAAACTATATTGTCCACTATGAGAAAGGTATGGGTGTGGAGAACATCTTCTCTGAAGAAAGTATTATAAAATTTTGCATAATTCTGGAGATATTCACACCAAAAGCACTGTCCTATTTATAGGACGCTGGGCGTTCGGGGCATCTGTCCTATAAATAGGACGCTGGGCGGATATGGGTTAAGCAAAATTTCCAAAAATATATGAAGAAATGTATTTTTTTTTTCAATAAAAAAAAACAATTTAAAAAATCTTTCTCAATGTTTATTGGACATATCATATATAGGAGAGTTACAGTAAAAAATTCAGCTCAATCGGAGCATTGGTTACAGAGAATGAGAAGTATGAAGTGAGCGACTTAGCTTAAAAATAGAACAAAAATCGATTTCAAATCATCAACCTTGTATGGAAAGTCGAAAAAAATTCCGCTCTACTGTAATTTTATTCCTTCGCGTTTTCGAACCTCAGGGCATGATTCTACATCAGAAACGATCTTCAGCTTAACGTGTTCAAAAATGCTGTAAACTAGTGTTAATTTTACAGATATAAACAACATTATAATTTGTCATACTATACAGCAAAAACATAAATTTCAAAATACTGATGCTCTCAACTACAGATGTTTGTAAGCATTACTAGTGATCATGAAAAATCAGAAAATCAAAAATATTGCGAGGATTGATAACGTTCGCTTGATGTCCAAACAGTCGGCAATATTCTCATAAATTTGAAGCCTTGTACGAAAGCAACAGTGGGAGAGTTACGCAAATTCATTGATCCGTCCCGCACCGCGGTGACACACAAACACCATTCCATTTTTATTAGCATAGATTTTAATGAGGCATCATAGATAAGCTTCAACTTTCAGCTTTACATTTTGAATCTTTTCCCAAATTGTTTGACTACTAAACCAAATACTCTCGACATAGCCGTTTCTATCACCACGAGATGCCTCCACCTCAACCTTCTTGAAACAAAGCGAATTTAACCCGTATCGGCCTGAGTCAGCGCATATGAACTAAAAATGTCGCCGATCAGCGAATACACAACGGATTTGAATAATTTTTTGACAGTACACTCGTACATATGTCTAGTTTGTAAAAGTGGACAGAGAACGTCGGAATGGTCCCTATGGCCGGAGTTATTCCGGTGGGTCACTGGGTCAGATTCGTATAAAAAGGGCTGTTTTTCGGTACACAGAATGTTTTCCATTATGATTCGCTATAAAATTCACTCTATTTTCACTAAAATTTATATCTTTGCAATCAAACATTGTTTCCACACAGTTTTTGGCCGTTAAGGAACTACCGGATGTGGCCACCGGACATAATCTCCGGAGGAACCTGCCACATATTATATACTGGGGTACACAACCATAACCCATTTTTTGCAGCTCTATGTATTGACTTAGCGGTATAGTCTCTTAGAAGATTTTGTTCTGTATACTGAACTCTTTATTTTGGGATTTTCACTTTTGTGATTAATCCACCTAAAAGTGCGGCAGAAATTCACTTTTTTCCAAAATGAAGATAGAGTGTTGGTGTCTTCTGCAAAGTTGTAGAAAAATGTAATGTTGGAAAGTTTGTCGAACAAACTATTACCTTATTTGCTTAACTATAAGAGATATGTGTCGTTTTTTGTGAACGACCCCTCAAAATAGCTTTTTCATTATATCTTTTCCTGTGGATTTTTGGTAGTTTTCGTGTGTTCTACAAAATTGTTCTTTGTTATGAAATACACCTCCTTCTGCTTTTTTATCATTGGAATAACGGCCCAGGTGGAACACAGCCTGCATCTCAAAAAACGTAAATAGATTTTTTTAATGAGTCCTTGGAGAAATCCCTGGTGGAATCATGGAACGAATATTATAGAAATACCTGGAATGATAATAGGTCTCCTCCAGAATTAATTGAAGGAATTCCCCTTGCAATAACAACCACTAGTGTAGGCAGCCTCCTCCAGATATTTCTTTAAAATTTCTTGCTGTGATTCCTTTAGGAATTTCCAGTAATGTTTCAAGCAAAATTCCTAAAGAGAGAAATCTGGAAAAATCATTGGAAATATCAATAGAAATCCTTGGAGAAATCACACAATGGATTTGTATATGATAACGTGGACATACTTCTGGAGCAATCTCATCAAGAATTTCAGCATTTTAGCAGGAATTCCTTGAGACGTTAGATTTCTTCATTTTCCCAAAAGCTCCTCTTGACATTTTCGGCGGATTTCTCCAAGAGTTCCTTCAGGAATTCCTCTAGAAAATCTTCTAGGATACCTACCGTGATTTCTGCATTGATCTATTGTGTGTTGTTCTCAAAGTTCTGTGTCAAAGTTATGCTGAATCGGATACAGGAGAAAATAGACGCGGCTCTCCGGCGGCAGCAAGAGGGTTCCGTTCCGGAAGATCTTGTGTTAACTATTTTGTCACGCTCCGTGTTATACTGGAGCAGGTTAACGAATTCCAAAAGTCCCTCTTTTTGGTGTTCATTGAGTACAAAAAAGCTTTCGATCGGAATTCTGTGCATACTAGACCAACGACGCTCTAACATGCAGAATAAGCTCGACGGCCAGACCGAACGCTCCTCTACGGCGGCTCCACCATCACCGTCAGCAAGACCAAATCGTTGGCTATCAACACGGATCAAGACACGGACTGCTTTTCCGAATCTACGAAATATATGGAGATCCAATCAGATCAGTCAACGCATCAAAACTCGAATTTTCAATTCCAACTAGAATCTATGTTGTTGTATGCCAGCGAAACGTGGTACGTGTCAGCAGAGACCATACAAAAGCTACAGATTTTCATCAACCGATGTCTGCAGTTTATAATTCGGGCCTGGTGGCCTCACAACTGGATTCCGAGTACCGAGCTCCATCGACGATGTCATTTGAAACCGATATCAACAGAAACTCGAGAACGTAAATGGAGGAAGTCGACAGACCCAGGGGCCCGTGGCGACGAAGCTTCAACAAAGAAATCAAACAAGGCGAACCTGACCTGGGTCCAGGTCAAGGCTGAAGCCAGCAGCAGCCCAGGATGGAGATCTTTTATGTTGGCCCTATGTACCCCCAGAGGTGCTCAGGATACATGAGTGAGTGAGTGATTCCTGCAGAAGTTCCTTCTGTGATTGCTACAGGGATGTTTAAAAGGCACCTCCAAAAATTCATCATGGAGATTACTCAAGAATGCGTGCTGAGTTCCGCCAAGATTACTTCATATGATTCCTACAGGAATTTCTTTCAAAATTATCAAATAATTTCTTCACAAACTCACCCAGGGTTTATTTGCCGAATTCCTCTAGTGATTTTTCTCTGAATTCCTCTTAGTATTCTGGAAATCCTCTTCAAATTTCTTTGAGAATTCCTGTTGGTCCTGAAATGGTACTGTGGTTTTTCCGAGCTTTCGTGGTGGGAATTCTACAAGAAGTGTTGCTGGAATTCTTCGAGCAATTCCTGATAAGGAGTGTATCGTAAAGTAGTTGAAAATGTTTAAAATAGCCTCAAAAATAGTTTAATACAACTTTTAAGTAATTTTATTTTTGGAGATACTGTATAAATCCTTGAAAAAAGAAATGACTTGTATGATTTTCTAAAAATGTTCTTTTAACTGGGTTTTTAACCTAGATTACTGAACGCATGTTTTTAAATTTTTGCACAGCTTCTAAAAAATTGAAATTGCGAAAAAAGTTCGATAATGTTCGAAAATTGTTAACTTTTTTGTGCAAATATAATAAGCTAAAGAATCCTCATGATATAGGCAAATTATTTTTTACAAGAAAAATCTCCACTGCATTTAAGCGCAATTCTTAAAAATGAAAAAAGGCCATTTTTGAGGAACCCCCTTTTTCTATGCTCCTCAAAATCATGTTTACGCAAATAAAAAATACATAAAACGAAATATTCGCATTTTTTTAAATAGGGTATGTTTTTTTAATTTATGGACGAGTAAGTTAGGGCAAAAAAAATAATTTCATAACCTTTTAAGATATTAAAAGCAGAACTTCAATGTTTGACCAAAAAATAGACGTTTTTTGGAGTGGACCATTTTGTAGATATAGGAGATTTTTCTTTCGAAAATATGAATTTTGAAAGTCGGTGTTGAATGATATGTTATGTGTACATAACTGTTAACAAGCATCAATATTTTCCAGATTTTTTATCGTACAAATTTTACTCGCTACAGATTTTTGAAATGTTGAAAAATCTTAACAAAATTGCATTTTGTGAAGATTTTTATTTTGTGAGGTGTATTCATTTAACCATATTTTCAACAATACTAAACATTTTCCAATTTTTTCCAAGGTATTCTAAACTTAACTATATTGTGAAGATTTCATAGAAGAACCGAAATGAAAAGACCAACCCAGCTTCGAGATAGAGCATTCTGAACATTTTCAACTACTTTCCGATACACTCCTTAGAAATAAGAGCAAAAAACTGCAGAAATACCATCTAGAAGTGCTTGAGAATTCTCAGCAAGAATACATGGAGAAATCCTGGTAGAAGAGCATGAATGAATCCGTGCAGGAAATTCTAAGGTTATTCCGAGATAAATTATTGGAGGAATCCTTGGGAAAACCCCTAAATGGATGACCGAAGCAATTTGCGGAGGAATCCTAGGAGAAATCTATGGAAAAATTCCAGAAATTTCCAGGAGAACCCATCAGACATTTCTAGAGGAATTCCAAGAGGATTTCTCAAAAGATTTGGGAAGCCTGCTGGGGTGTCTCTGAAAACTCTTCCTGGGATTACTCAAGGGAATCTTTAGTAATTCTTCCAGAAATTTCTGCTATGAATCCTTCAGAGAATTTATGAAAGATAACTCTAGGAATTTCTTATTGTATTCCAGTCATTACTGCTGAGTTTGCTTCAGGAACTCCTACTGATTTTTTTTTCGATTTCTTGAGAAATTTCATGCATTCTCAGCATCTCCAATTATTACTGTTGAGAATCTTCCAATAATTCCTGGATGATTTCCGGCAGGTGGGAAACTCAGAAAAAATCCTGAAAGATTCAAGTCTGAAATTTTTAGACGAATCCCAGCAGCAGTCCAGTAGCAATCCCAGCAGTAGCTCCAAAAATAATCTGAGGAGGATTCCTAGTAGGAGTACTTTGTTTCTAAAGAAATCCATACTGGTATCGCTGGAGGAATCCCAGCAAGAATTTTTAGTGAAAATGCCCGAAGTGTTTTTGGAAGTATCCTTGCAAAAATTGCAGGAGCAATCTAAAGAATACATTATAAAGGAATCATTGGAACTACAGTCGGAATTTATGAAGGAATTTCGAGAGCAATTTCTGAAAGTATAGATACTGATAGTATAAATATCACTGGAAGAACTATTGCAGGATTTATTAGAAAAATCCGTGGAGGATTTCATGAACAAATACTTGGAGAAACCACTTGATAAATCACAGGAAGAATTCCTGGAGGAACTTCAAGTGGACTCCCTGGAAGAATCCTTGATGGTATCAGCAATCCCAGTATCAATTCCTAGAGGAACCCAACAGGCATTCCGGAGACAATCCAAGAGAAATTTATGAAAACATTATCTTGAAGTTCTTCAACAAATGCCTGTTGGGATTATTTTAAATATTCTTGTTGAGATTGCTTCAAAGGTGTCTGCAATAGTTCCTTTACATATCCTTGCAAGGATTCCTCCAGAGATTTATCTAAGGGGTCTTATATAAAATCCTCTTGCTATGTATCCAGAGATTTCTTCAAGAATTCCTTCAGGACTATGTCTTAGAATAGCAACAGATATTACTACTAGGACTTCTCCAGAAATTACTGCTGGGGTTTCTCAAGCATTTTCAGCTGAAAGAACTCCAGGATTCTCTGCAGCGAGAGATACCTGCGTAATCCCAGCAAAAGTTCCTGATGATTTCTACCAGAAATTTATAAATAAATCCCAGCAATATTCCTGAAGTAATACCAGTAAGAATTTCTAAAATAATAACAAGGTGATTTCCAATAGGAATTACTGGGAACATTCTAAGAACATTTTTGTAGTAATCCTCGTAGAAACCCTTGAAGGAATCACATCAGTATGTTTCGAAGGAATCTCAGCTGTAAATACTAGCTTTGGCATGCTTCTCACTCTCCTAAATAAGCACAAGACAGAGACAGATGGAAGAGGGGGCTTAGCCCTCTCCTTCATCCCGCTTTTCTTAGTATTTATCAAAAAGAATTAATGAAAAAAAAGAAAAGGCTGCCTACACTAGTGGTTGTTATTGCAAGGGGAATTCCTTCAATTAATTCTGGAGGAGACCTATTATCATTCCAGGTATTTCTATAATATTCGTTCCATGATTCCACCAGGGATTTCTCCAAGGACTCATTAAAAAAATCTATTTACGTTTCTTGAGATGCAGGCTTTGTTCCACCTGGACCGTTATTCCAATGATAAAAAAGCCGAAGGAGGTGTATTTCATAACAAAGAACAATTTTGTAGAACACACGAAAATTACCAAAAATCCACAAAAAAAAAAATATAACGAAAAAGCTATTTTGAGGGGTCGTTCACAAAAAACGACACATATCTCTTATAGTTAAGCAAATATGGTAATAGTTTGTTCGGCAAACTTTCCAACAATACATTTTTCTACAACTTTGCAGAAGACACCAACACTCTATCTTCATTTTGGAAAAAAGTGAATTTCTGCCGCACTTTTAGGTGGATTAATCACAAAAGTGAAAATCCCAAAATAAAGAGTTCAGTATACATAACAAAATCTTCTAAGACACTATGCCGCTAAAGTCAATACATAGAGCTGCAAAAAATGGGTTATGGTTGTGTACCCCAGTATATAATATGTGGCAGGTTCCTCCGGAGATTATGTCCGGTGGCCACATCCGGTAGTTCCTAAACGGCCAAAAACTGTGTGGAAACAATGTTTGGTTGCAGAGATATAAGTTTTAGTGAAAATAGAGTCAGTTTTATAGCAAATCATAATGGAAAACATTCTGTGTACCGAAAAACAGCCCTTTTTATACGAATCTGACCCAGTGACCCACCGGAATAACTCCGGCCATAGGGACCATTCCGACGTTCTCTGTCCACTTTTACAAACTAGACATATGAACGAGTGTACTATCAAAAAATTATTCAAATCCGTTGTGTATTCGCTGATCGGCGACATTTTTAGTTCATATGCGCTGACTCAGGCCGATACGGGTTAAATCAAAATGGTAATTGGTGCTCGTTTTGGTATTTCATACTTCCAGTATCAGGGAATTATAAGAAAAAAAAAAAAAAGAACCAATTGGTCACGTTGCTTCTCTCACTCAGATATGCGATCAATTAGAAATCGATTTACAAAGTAATTTCAAATCAATGTGAGTGAAGCATCTAAGCACGTACCCCGGTGCAATGGACGCATACCTGGACTGGAAGTAAGAATTTGCATATTTCGCATTTGAAATCAGTTTGTCGGATTTTGGCGCCTTTTTAATGGGCCATGTGCGCCGAGATTGGGTAGGTGTGTCGCATAACGTGATGAGTTATCTATTTCTACCGCAGCGGAAATCGTTCTACAATTAGATAAAAATAGTTCATTCCGTGTTAACCAGTTCGTGTACAAAGCGTATGAATGAGTCGTTGTGCGTGCTATGCAGGGCAATTTGTTGGCGGGTAAAACATATTAGGAATTTATTTTGATTTTGATTTTTGTTCGTACTAGAGTACTTTGGCTGATTGGAGAGTTACTGTTTTTGTTGAATCATAATTTTAACTCTGGGTCTTCATAAAAAAAAAGAGCAAGTGAATGTAGCTTGAATATTTAAAAATAAAGACGTGTAAGATATGAAACTATTACGACGATTTATAACGGATACCGTGATATCGATGATACAAATATCACACTTCAGTGTCTTGTTTGGAACGGATGGAAAATAAACAAAATACATCACCGCAGTATCATCGCTTAGCTAAACATTCGGCGATCGATGCTAAAAAAATGAAATTTTTACAAACCTCAATCAGTACGCATCTTCATCTCATCGAGGGAGCTGCTTGTTTGTGCCGCTAGTTGGATCAGGAAGTGAAAACATAATGCTTCTAAACTGGTTTTGCCTTTTGGCGGTCGGTAATTTCCATTTTTCGAATGTTTTTGCTGTGCCTGCCCAAAAGTTTTCACCCGGTATTCCCATAACACCGACGCGTAAGTGCTTCGAAACTGTGAGGCAAGAGCATTTGAATTTATGTGTGTTTCTTTTTCAGAAAACCAAAATCCTGGTGAAGTCAATGGAGTCCTTGAAGCTGGTGGTCCTGGCCCTGTCAAAGTGTCGGCTCCAACATACACACAACCGGGTATGTTAGAATGGTATACTTCAAATGCTAAAACTTAAACTTCGGATACTATAGGGGTAGCCGGGGTAATTTTGCCAATGGAGCAATATGTATGAGCATCTCATGAAAAACACATAAAATCTAGTCATTTCTGCAAATTCCTCTTGCTGCTCTAATAATGGCATGGTATTGAATCTATTGAGTTGTTAGAACGAAGAAGTGCAAGTTCACATTAAATAAGAAAAATAGTTATCTAAAACATTGGCTAAATTACCCCGACGAGCGCAGACCAAAAACACACCACATAAGGCTCCTCTCGTTTACCTTAGATATCAAATGGGATGAATTCTTCGTTATAAATCGAGTGCTCAAATTACCCCGCCAGTTCAAGATGGACCCAAAAACACAGCCTTTCCAAAAATCTTTCTGTGACATGTAAACACAAGTAAACTAAATTATTCAGATGTCTTCTTCTTCTTCTTAATGGCTCTTCGTTCCCACTGGAACTTGGCCTGCCTCTCTTCAACTTAGTGTTCTTTGAGCATTTGTGAGGCAAGGACAATGATACACTATGCCCAGGGAGTCGACAAAATTTTCTTTACTGGATTGGCGATCCATAACCTTAACCACGAGGCTAACTGGAGACCCCTAAAATATTCATATGTATATAGTTTAATTTTATCAAAATCATTATGGTCATACGATGTGCGGAAGTTTCTACCTTGTTTTCTGCATCTTCTGTTGACTTTTCCGCAGAGTGGCCAAATTACCCCGATTTACCTTACGAGTTTAAGGGCCCAGATACAAAGGGGTGTAGGTGAGGGTATGGTTGAATTTGAGTAACACATCAATTTTTTTCCAGGCTTCAAAATTTTTAAAACTTCTTCAGGATTGTGTTTACGTTGGTTATAAAAAATACAGTTAAGCTTATTTAATTCTTTGCTTTTCTAACCTTTTTATTTGCGTCTCTGTTAGCGTTCTTTTTATATTCATATTGAAATGATGAAAAAGTTAGTAGCTAAATATGCTTTTCTGTTTAAATTTTCTAAATCAAAACCTATAGCTGAGACGGCCCACTATTTACACCTTGTCTTCAAAAACATTTAAGGTGGTGATTTTCTGAAAGTTCTCGCTAAAAAAGTAAGGAAAATGCATTTGGTTACTCAAATTAATGGACTCCCCGTTTGTTAGAGCCACAACAGTTTTTGCCGACCCCTAGATTTTGGTAAAATTATGGATCATTTAAACCGTTATATACTTGAAAATTTCTCCAAAAACCACCTCAAAACGAATTGTTGTTGAAACGAAAAAAGATAGAGCTACTATTTACAATAATAAAAAGTTGGGTCGGTTAATTGATTTGTATACCAAAACATTTTTTTCACCATGATGGCAACCACCAATTTTCAAATTTTTTGCATCAATTGAAAACTGAGACATTTATACATAATATATCAAAAAATGAGAGATGTATTTTACTTCTTTCAAAAGTTATATGCTATAAACCATGCCACTATTGCGCACAGGGCCCGGTGCTGGCCGTTTACATAAATGCAGTGTTATTTCGCAGTGTTTACGAACACGAATTTAAAATCTGAACTCACTAAAGGAAAGCTGAATGTTTAAGCATTTCAAAACACTAAAAAAGTTATAAAAGCAATGCCCGAATCATAGGGACAGTCAAAAACAGAAACGATCCTCCGATTTGCTCAAATTTTGCGGCAGGTGCCTTTGTGTATACATGCAGGCGTAATCTCGGATGCTGTTCCATGTCGTTGCCGGTGGGGCTCTCGCTGGGCTTCAAGTACTCGTCCGGGTCCTACCGATATTGTAACGGATCGGTCTTCAGTCTTTGCCGGAATTACTCATGGACTCACGGGCGTCGTAGGGCGCTTCACGAGGTTTTAAACTAAAAAACGGCGGGGTTCTGGGACGGGGGAATGAATTACTTTTCAGGCCTATACCGAAGAGTGATAGTGATATTACCTGATGTCCTCTTCGCCTCCTTTCCAATTCTTCAAACTCCTTTTATAACTTCTCACTGCTTTTATTGTCTCCACTTCACAAACTTTGGGTAATTGTCGACTGTCTTAATTGACGAACTCTATGCAAGTGAGTCTGTATGGAGTGAACAAGCTTGGAGGTTCACGACCTCGTACCTCGGTCATTGCCCCCACATCCCATGTTGTGATCTATTAATGGCCCCATTACGCCACCCCTCATGGCCGCCCAAGATTGGTAACCATCCATCTGGCGGTGGGTTTTGGAACTGAGGTGGGTGGATGATGGTTATCTTCTCGCAGGGTGGTGAAGCCTGAACTTGACTAAGCCTATCCAGGCCCGGATTAAGGATTGTGGGGGCCCGGGGCCCGAGCGGATGTGGAGGCCCCTCGGAGAGATGAACAAAAATGTTTTTCTTCATTTTCGAACAGTACATGAGTAATATGAAAAATAAAGCTAATGTTAGCAACCAAAAAAAGTTTTTGTGGGGGCCCCTAAAATGTGGGGGGCCCGGGGCCCGGGCCCCCCCTTAGACCCGGCCCTGCCTATTGCTGTCGGGAGTTTAGCTGGGAAAAACCTACATTCATAACGAATACTACCTGCTATATTTAAACATTCACGGTTCACACAAAATAACACAAGCTTCTCGGTAGTACTCACAACACTAATTATACAACATTTACAAACCTAAGCCTCCAATAAACAGCCACCATCTTGGATTTGAAGTCACCATCCGTGATTTTAGACCACCATCTTGGATATTCTGGTCGCCATTTTTAGACTCCGGAAATCTTCCTCATACCAATATTGCATAGTTTTAAAGTCTAAAACTCCATTAATAAGACGCTATCTTGGATTTTAAACCACCATCTTTGATGTTCTGCTCGTCTTTCTGAACTCCAGTCATCTTCTCCATACCAAACATACCCATATTGCATGATTTTGGAGCCTAAAACTCTATTAAACAGTCACTTCTTGAATCGTGAGCTGCCATCTTGACCACTATCTTTGATGTTTTGGTCGTCATCTTCCCATACCGAATATACCCACATCGCATGGTTAAATCCAAAATTCAATTAAACAGCCGCCACCTTGAATTTTCAGCTGCCATCTTGGATTTTAGACCACCATCTTGAAAATTCTGGCCGCCATTTTTGGACTCCAGATATCTTCCCCATACCACATATATCCTATTGAATTGTTTTGAAGCCTAAAACTCTATTAAACAGCCACCATAATGAATTTTAGACCGCCATCTTAAATATTCTGGTCGCCTTTTTTGGAGTCCGAACATCTTCCCCACATCAACTATAGCCATATTGCATGGTTTTAGAACCTAAAACTTTATTCAACAGCTGCCTTCTTGAATTTTGAGCCGCCATCTTTGAATATTGGACCGTCATCTTGAATGTTTAGTCGACATCGTGGAATTTCTTGTCTGCTGTATTGATTTCCGCACAATATTCGTCAACCATGCTAAAAAGGATGCAAAAATCGTCGAAGTTTTATGTGTCGCAGTCGCATGATAGGGCTTGGCTCAGTTTTATATACGGTCAGTTCTACCGGTGCTGGTCCGGAACACTTAAATTGTCATATGTATCTCCGGAACGCCTGAACTGATCCGAACCATTTTCAGTAGCACACAATGAGGCAAAACTCCGGTTCGATTCGTGCTAAAATCCGAAAAATCGGCCAATGGGAAGTGCCTGAACCTTACCGTACCAGATCCTCGAAAACTCGTAATCAAAATACTGGCATTTCGTCAATTTTCATCCGAGTTTTTTGAAGTCGCCCTCAATCGATCATAAATTGGTGCAAGTTTATTACACTCAAGTGGCCATGTAATATCCAGAGCCATTTCGGAGATATTCCGGATTGTACTGGGGTCAGGAGGTAGAGGAGGGATCTGTTTTGCCAAATTCCTAAAAGTGATTTTTTCGTGTGTTATTGTGTTTGAGAGGCCCCCGCGGAACTTGTTCCAGGTGTTCCGGAGCGGCCATATCAGTTGATACTTACTTCAGTCATATTTTTCTGCCCCATATTCTTTCGAAGTCATGAAGATTGATACGTCGCACGGCTTAACAGAAATGCTTCCGATGACACCCCCGTGGAAATTGTGCTAAATGTTTCGAGGTGGCCATATTAGTTGATACAGACTTCATTCTATCGTTTCTGACTCAGTCATTCGAAGTCATGAAGATTGATATGTTTACGTTGAAAACCAGAACTGTCCCCAATGAGGCCCCACGGAACCAGTCACGGAGATCCGGATGGGTCAACTTATTTAAGCACGATTATCGCACTTGTGTTTCACTGTTGCCTCAAAAAAATCGCAGAAAATCGAGCGCTTTTGAGTAGTTTTCAGGGGTTTGGGCCTTCTCAGGTGCGTTACACGGGGTCCAAAGGGCTTTCAGTGGAATCTTGGAGGTATTTCAGGAAGTTTCAGAGGATTTTTAAAGACTCCATCACAATTTTTTTTTTTTTGAAACACCTTTTAATTTTAAGGTGTTCTTTAAACCCCACGACCCTGACCTAAAATGCCTCGAAACGCCACTGATACCTTAGTAATCCCATGGTCCTCTGCACGAATTTAATCTTGCCTGTTTACTCTCACAGAAAATTTGACGTCTGAGAGGTGCCGGCACCGCTCAAGCGTCAAATTTTCGGTGAGAGTAAGCATGCCAACATGAATTCGTGCAGTGAACCATTGAAACGCCCTTGAAATTATCATATGATCCACTGCACGAATTTATTCTAGCCTGCTTACTCTCATGTGAAATTTGACGTTTGAGCAGTGTCGGCACCTCTCGACAAATTTTCTGTGAATAAGCAGGCCAGAATACATTCGTGCAGTGAACCATTCAACTTGAATTACCACTGAAACCACTTTAGACGTTTTTAATAGGGTCCAAAAACCCCCTGAAACGCACCTGAAATCCTCTTAAATAGCCCCTGAAATAAGAGCAAACGCTTCTTAAAACTCTTAGAACTAAAGGGGGTTGAATGTTCATGAAACACTCTGAAAATCTCATAAATTACTCTGGAATGACTCTAAAATACCTAAAAACGCCACCTCAAACCCCTTGCGATGCCCTTTAATGGCTCTTGAGATCCCTTGAAATGTCTTTAAAGCCCCTAGAAATCCATGAAATCCCCTTAATACTATTGAAATATCCGTGAAACACCCGTGAATCTCATTTAAACGCCAACAGATCTTGGCAGAACGCCCATAAAATGCTTCCCAAATCCCCTGTCACAACCCCTTAAAACGCCCCTGAAGCCACTTGGAACCCCCTTTTCTGGGCTCTCTGGGAACATTCTGGAAACCCCCTTAATCCCACCTCAAATATCTAGGAGGACCTGTTCTTCTTTATGCCTAGTTTAATTTATACACATTTTTAGTTTATGCACATTTTTAATTTATGCAGCTCCAGCCATGTGCTGCAATCAAAACTTCATCACAAAACCAAGTTTTTAAAAAATAATCAATTTCTTCAACCGGTCATGTTTTATGCTGTTCCTGTATGGATTAGTGGATAAGGTATTGCAATACAGGTCGGACTCGATTATGCGGAGTCGGGTGCTGAAGCTTGCCATACATATACGGTATGTGTACCAACAGTAATCTCACAACTCCAGAGGATTCAAAATACATTCTAAATAATTTTGAAAATTGAGATGTCCACGAATATTTTTGCAATCTTTCATCAAAAGTCGTTGATGTCTTCTAATCTTACGATAAGCTTATTATATATTATGGATTCATTCGGAAATCAAAAAACTTTTTTTGAGAAAAATATTTTTGCTACTTTCGGAGTTTCGGGTTGTTTACAACATGCCTCGGAAGTGACGTGCATTGAACACGCACAGCGCAGTACATCCGGTATTGAAAAAAAAACTGTCGCTAGTCGAAAAGTGTCGCTATTTAAGGGCGAACAGTCGAGGAAATATCCGCCATTTCTCTGTTGCTACTAAGATTACCATCAGATTCTACTTCATATTTTGCAACAAATACCTATCATTGTGTATGCTCACTTGCAGTGCATATGCTGGTTGGTTTTCTGCATCTTCAGTGATTACAGTGATTACACAAGTTTACAAAATAAAACGAAAGTCGTGAACTTCTGTCAACGACCAAAATTTTTGAAGCACAATTTAGTGCTGATTTCGAAACCGACCTTCAAAAAATTTTAAGTAGAACAGTTTTTGAGTTTTAGCTCAATATCGAGTTTTGCAGCTTTTCAAAATATGTAATTTACTAAAATTAAAATATATTGCGTTTCGTTCAACCAATTTGGAATCTTTTTCCATAAATTAAAAGCTGAATACAATACCATTCGATCATCTGAATACAGGTTTTGCATCAGATTGATGAAATTCAAGATATTGGCTTGTTTAAGGGACAATCTCCTTAAATTTTAGCAAAATTCCCAAAAAATTTAGAAGAAATGTATTTTTTTCAATAAGAAAAAAACAACTTAAAAATTCTTTCTCGACGTTTATTTGACATATCATATTTAGGCGAGTTACAGTAAAAATTTCAGCTCAATCGGAGCATTGATTACGGAGAATGAAATGTTTGAAGTGAGCGACTTTGCTTAAAAATAGAACAAAAATAGATTTCAAATCATCAACCTTGTATGGAAAGTCGAAAAAAATTCCGCTCTACTGTATTTTTTTTTCTTTTGCGTTTTCGAACTCAGGGCATGATTCTACACCAAAAATGATCATCAGCTTACCGAGTTCAAAAATGCTGTAAACTAGTGTTACCAGATTACCGAGATTACCATCTTCAAAATCGCGAGGCAAATATTAGAAAGAGAGGCAAGACAGGAAAAATAACACGGCATCCAGTTTCACCTTAAAACGTCGCTATTCGGTTCGGTGCTGGCGCCATAATCGCTAAGCTAGTATGACACACTTTGACCAATGTCATTTATTTGACCACTTTTGACAGTTAAATTTTGACCAAGGTATACCGGGCAAACTATAATATTTGCCACTCTCGAAAAACGAGTAGGGACAAACAGAGCCAAACAAGGGCGTAGCCAGCTTTTCGGTCGGAGTGCGATGGAGGGGTGGGGAGGGCAAACACCCTTAACAAGTTTATACCTGCTTGCTTTTATAACTAAACGCAACACGTTGAAATTGAATTTGATATTCTGATAAAAAAAATAAACTATTTGACTATTCAGCAGTCACGCTGGAAAAAATCCCAGAAGTAATTCCTGGAAGAATTTCTGGAGGAATTCCCGGAAAAATCCCTAGAGGATTCTCTGGAGAAATTCGCGGAGGAATCACTGGAGGAATGTCTGAATTAATGCCTGAAGGACAGTGAAGAGAATTGTCAGACAAAAGAGGCACAAAACAAGCAACAAAGAAGGCGCGCCGATTACTCTTTATCCCTACTGGTAACATATAATGACATAATGCCGAATTGTTTTGTTGCAGACAAAACGGAAGCTGAATTTGTTGCGTACTTTTCAACTCGTGAATAATCAATTATTACTAACCCCAAGTCAAAACTGTTTGATGATAGAGCTTCACCAGAGTTGCAGTGTTTACGGACTCGAAGTTACCGTTCGAAAATCGCAATGCAAGGCTTAAAAATCTCTAAACTCGTGGTGTACGATGTTAATCCTATTATTTTCAAGTTGGGACAAACTTATGTCGCATTGGGTGGATTGTCGCAACAAATACAGGTTGCGACATTGTCATCATTGTTGCGCGATTGTTGAATTTTGATTCACTGTCCAGGATTAATCCCTGGAGGGGGTGGAAGCTCAGGTAAAATATTATCTCCTGGGCGCTCATTAAAAACACCACCCCCGGCGAAGACTGGCGCTCGAGCCTAGCTATTTAGCACTGTAGTTGGAGGAAATGCCAATGCAGAACCCGTAGCTTCCGGGAAGGTAAGCCCAGCTCCCTGGGTTAGTGGGTTGGTGTCAGGCCCTGCGAGCCAGCCGTAAAAAAGACTAGCACCGGAAAATCAACAAGAGAAGAATGCGAACCGATACCAATGGCGACGACCACAGCGACGAAAAGGGACTTGCGATTGGAAGCTCGGTACGTGGAACTGCAGATCTCTCAACTTCATCGGGAGCACCCGCATACTCGCCGATATACTGAAGGACCGCGGGTTCGGAATCGTAGCGCTGCAGGAGGTGTGTTGGACAGGATCTGTGGTGCGAACGTTTAGAGGTAATCATACCATCTACCAGAGTTGCGGCAACACACGTGAGCTGGGAACAGCTTTTATAGTGATGGGCGACATGCAGAGGCGCGTGATCGGTTGGTGGCCGATCGACGAAAGAATGTGCAGGTTGAGGATCAAGGGCCGATTCTTCAACATTAGCATAATAAACGTGCACAGCCCTCACTCCGGAAGCACTGATGATGACAAAGACGCATTTTACGCGCAGCTCGAACGCGAGTACGACCGCTGCCCAAACCACGACGTCAAGATCATCATAGGGAATCTAAACGCTCAGGTAGGCCAGGAGGAGGAATTCAGACCGACGATTGGAAAGTTCAGCGCCCACCAGCTGACGAACGAAAATGGCCTACGCCTCATCGATTTCGCCGCCTCCAAGAACATGGCCATTCGTAGCACCTTCTTCCAGCACAGCCTCCCGTATCGTTACACCTGGAGATCACCACAACAAACGGAATCGCAAATCGACCACGTTCTGATTGATGGACGGCACTTCTCCGACATTATCGACGTCAGGACCTATCGTGGCGCTAATATCGACTCCGATCACTACCTGGTGATGGTTAAACTGCGCCCAAAACTCTCCGTTATTAGCAACGTACATTACCGGCGGCCGCCCCGGTACGATCTAGAGCGACTGAAGCAACCGGATGTCGCCACCGCATACGCGCAGAATCTCGAGGCAGCGTTGCCGGACGAGGGTGTGCTCGATGTGGCCCCTCTAGAGGACTGCTGGAGTACAGTGAGAGCAGCCATCAACAACGCAGCCGAGAGCACAATCGGGTACGTAGAACGGAGTCGACGAAACGATTGGTTCGACGAGGAGTGCAGAGCGGTTCTGGAGGAGAAGGATGCAGCGCGGGCGGTAATGCTGCAGCATGGAACCCGACAGAATGTGGAGCGATACAGACAGAAGCGGAAGCAGCAGACCCGTCTCTTCCGGGAGAAAAAGCGCCGCCTGGAAGAAGCGGAGTGCGAGGAAATGGAACTGCTGTGCCGTTCACAGGAAACACGCAAGTTCTACCAGAAGCTCAACGCATCCCGCAAAGGCTACGTGCCGCAAGCCGAAATATGCAGGGATAAGGAAGGGAGCCTCCTGACGGACAAACGTGAGGTGATCGAAAGGTGGAAGCAGCACTTCGACGAGCACCTGAATGGCGAAGAGAATGTAGGCACGGAGGACCAAGGCAGCGGAGGAAATGACTATGTTGGTGCAGCAGAGGACGGGAACGAACCAACTCCCACGCTGAAGGAAGTTAAGGATGCCATCCACCAGCTCAAAAACAACAAAGCGGCTGGTAAGGACGGTATCGCAGCAGAACTCATCAAGATGGGCCCGGAAAAGTTGGCCACCTGTCTGCACCAGTTAGTAGTCAAGATCTGGGAAACCGAACAGCTACCGGAGGAGTGGAAGGAAGGGATAATCTGTCCCATCCACAAGAAAGGCGACAAGTTAATGTGTGAGAACTTCCGAGCGATCACCGTTTTGAATGCCGCCTACAAAGTGCTATCCCAGATCATCTTCCGTCGTCTTTCACCTAAAGTAAATGAGTTCGTGGGAAGTTACCAAGCCGGTTTCATCAACGGCCGGTCGACAACGGACCAGATCTTCACCGTACGGCAAATCCTCCAGAAATGCCGTGAATACCAGGTCCCAACGCACCACCTGTTCATCGACTTCAAAGCGGCATACGACAGTATCGACCGCACAGAGCTATGGAAAATTATGGACGAGAACAGCTTTCCCGGGAAGCTGACTAGACTGATAAGAGCAACGATGGACGGTGTGCAGAACAGCGTAAGGATTTCGGGTGAGCTATCCAGTTCATTTGAATCTCGACGGGGACTACGACAAGGTGATGGACTTTCCTGCCTACTATTCAACATCGCCCTGGAAGGTGTTATGTGACGAGCCGGGCTCAACAGCCGGGGTACGATCTTCACGAAATCCAGCCAATTTGTCTGTTTTGCGGATGACATGGATATTATTGCCAGAACATTTGGAACGGTGGCAGAACTGTACACCCGCCTGAAACGTGAAGCAGCAAAGGTCGGACTGGTGGTGAATGCGGCTAAGACAAAGTACATGCTGGTAGGTGGGACTGAGCGAGACAGGACAAGCCTTGGCAGCAATGTTACGATAGACGGGGATACTTTCGAGGTGGTAGAAGAATTCGTCTACCTCGGTTCCTTGCTAACGGCTGACAATAACGTGAGCCGTGAAATACGAAGGCGCATCATCAGTGGAAGTCGTGCCTACTATGGGCTCCAGAAGAAACTGCGGTCAAAAAAGATTCACCCCCGCACCAAATGTACCATGTACAAGACGTTACCCAAGTAACAAAATTAATTTTATAATGCTTCTGAAGTATTCTTCAACACCTGTTCTTTAAAACCATGCATAAACCAAATTGCTCTGCAAAACGACATCAACTCAACCATAAACCCGCCATAAGACCAAAGAGGCCCATCCTAAGATGCACTTGGAGAGTTGTTTTTAAATTTCTCTTAAAACTTGTTGTACTTCCCAAGTTGTCCTCAAGGCGAATTGCTCTCTCCTTGTAGAATTCTTCAAGTGCAGCATAAAACGATAATAAATTTGTCAGTGTTGTTGCTGATGCAGCTTTTATGTCGACAGAAAAGTTTGATGAATTAAATTGAAATTAAAAACACAATGAAAATGACACATTATTGTAATAGGGATTAATTTATTATTGGAAATATTTCCGTGGTGTAACAAAAATGCCAAATGCCAAGCAAAATTCATCGTATATATGTTGGAAGATACTTCCAAAAATTGCAACGGGCTTCCATTATAACGCACTAATAAAAATTTAAAAAAAATATTATTCCTGGTCATGCGAACATTGCTCATGAGTTTTCTCAACATGGCTTCCATTGAAATCTAGGCCGGTGGTCGGACCATTATCGATGGTTTTAATCAACATCACCATAAGATCGTCTTAAATTTCTTTCAACTCATGCCAGAGCTAAAAGCATAACTCAAGAATACTAGTATTTATAACGTTCTCAATGCAGCCTGGTTGGCCTCCATCAAGAACGTCTTAAATTTATTTCATCTTATGCAAGGGTAAGAAGTGTTACTCAAGAGTACTCAGGTTTATAACGTTCTTGATGTAGGTTTATGCAAACTTCGCCGAGAACGTCATAAATTATGTACGCCAAATTGTAAACAAACAATAAATTATCGCACCGCGGTGGATTTTGTGAATCTCGTCCGATGAATTTAATTATCAGCCCGGTACTATTACCAACCAGGCAGACCTTTTTTGATAACCGGCCTTGATGCGGTGCAGTGCATCATTCCTCCGATCAGCATTTCCAACAGGTAAGTAGTTGTTGATTTTAAAGATCGATGATTGGAACCCCGATGACACGGGAATCGACGTCCTGGATGACCATACCCACCTCATTTCGGATGCTGCAACCGGAGGAACTTGACACTGCACCGCGTCGTGGTTGGGTTTCCGGGTAGGTGTTCTTGATTGGCAGCAATAATGGAACGATGAGAATCAAAATCTGATGCTTGAGTTTTTTCTTGTATTTTTCATGTACAAAACTGTTCTCATGCGAGAACAGTTGCTCTTGATCAAGAACGGATGATTGAAGATAACTACAAGAACCTTATAAAACTGAAAATAAGTTCAACAGGTCTTGTTGTGTTTATGGTTTTATGAACTGAACCTCAAGTATTCTTGGAGGTGTTTTTAAAACCACATATTGACCAAGAATAGTTGTGCTCAGCTGATACTCCGATAAGATCAACTAGAATATGCAATGTTCCGATAAAACTATCATAAAAACAAATAAAACCAAATAGAATTAAGATTGTTACTTGGGTAATAATACCGGTGGTTCTCTACGGACACGAGACATGGACGATGCTCGAGGAGGACCTGCAAGCACTCGGAGTTTTCGAGCGACGGGTGCTAAGGACGATCTTCGGCGGTGTGCAGGAGAACGGTGTGTGGCGGAGAAGAATGAACCACGAGCTCGCTGCACTTTACGGCGAACCCAGCATCCAGAAGGTGGCCAAAGCCGGAAGGATACGGTGGGCAGGGCATGTTGCAAGAATGCCGGACAACAACCCTGCAAAGCTGGTGTTTGCAACTGATCCGGTTGGCACAAGAAGGCGTGGAGCGCAGAGAGCACGATGGGCGGACCAGGTGGAGCGTGATCTGGCGAGTGTTGGGCGTGACCGAGGATGGAGAGCTGCAGCTGCAAATCGAGTATTATGGCGGCAAATTGTTGATTCAGTATTATCATGAATTTGATGTGAACTAAATAAATGAATGAATGAATGATTAATCCCTGGAGGAATCCAAGGAAGAATTCCTGGAGAATCCCCTGGCAGAATTACCGGAAAATTCCCTGGAAGAATTCCTTCTTGAATCCTTGGAGAAATTTCTGAAGGAAACCGCAGTGGAATTCCAGGAAGAATTCCTGGAGGAATTCCTAGAAGAATCACTGGATGAATTGCTAGAGAAATCCCTAGAAGCATTCTGGGAGGAAGCACTGGAAATAATTCTGAAGAAATCTCTTGGGGAGCTCCTGGAGGAAGCTCCTGGAGGAAACATCCTGGAACTTCTGGAAAAATTCCTGGAGAAATGCCTGTACGAGTTTGGAGCCTGTAGGGGATTTCCTGGAGGTATTCCTGGATAAAATCCTTAAGTAATTCTTGGAGAAATCCGTAAACGAATTATTGGATGATTCCCTGGAGAAATTCCTGGAAGAACTCCTGAGCAGTGTTGGTAAAAACTCAAATTCTCAAATCTCATTGTCGAGTTGTTTCACGCGCGATTCTTGACTCGCCAAACTCATAGCCGAAAAAATCATGCAAGAGTTGACTCGTTATTTCACTCATTGCTTTATTTCTTGGTGTTCTTATTATTTACATCGAAATTTTTAGATTATATGATAGAAAAACGGCAAATCTAGCGTTAAAAAACATTGAATGCCATTCAAATTGATTTGGATTCGTATTACAAGCAAACGAGATTTCGGCGCTTGACTCGTGAGAGCGAGATTTTGCATGAAATTCTCGCGCGTGAGAAAATGATTCAGAATCGCGCGCGAGTTTGCTCACGCAGGAGCGGTTCATGAGTGCGCATTGAGTGTGATTTTACCAACACTGCTCCTGAGAGAATCCCTGGATGGATTCGTAGAATAATCCCAAAAGAAATTTCGAGAGGTATCCCTGAAGATATTTCTGAAAAAATCCCTTGAGGAATTCCTTGGGGAATTCCTATAAAAAATTATGGAGCTATACTTGGAGGATTTCCTAGAAGAACTCCTGGAGAAATTTATGGAATATTTCTCTTACGAATTCCTGGAAGTATTCTTGGAAGAATTACTGGAGGATTTTCAAAAGGAATTCCTGGAGAAATTCCTGGAGGAATTCCTAGAACATTACCTGGAAGAATTCTTGGAGGAATGGCTGGATGAAAGGTTGGAGAAATCTCTAGAGGAATTCTGGGAGGAATTCCTAGAGAACTCCCTGGTCTCCAGGAGGAATTCCTGGGTAAATTCCTAAAGCAATCCCTGAAGAAGGATTTCCGTGAGGAATCTCTGGAGAATCCTGGATGCATTTCTGGAGGCATTCTCTAGGATTTCCTGGAGGAATTCTTGACGGAGCAATCAATCCTGGATAAATTCCTAGAGGCATGCCTGGAGGTATTGTGGAAGGAATGCCTTGAGGAATCCTAGGAGAAGTTTCTGAAGAAATTCGTGGATGTATTTTGACAGGCATCCCTGGATGTACTCCTGCAGAAATCCCTAGAAGAATTCTGGCAAGAATTCTTAGAGAAATTGTTAAAGAAAACCCTGGAGAAACCCCTGAAGGAATCTTTGGAAGAATTCATGGAGCAATTTCTGGAAGAATTCCTGGAGAAATGCCTGTAGGAGTTCCCGGAGAAATGCCTAGAGGCAAAAAATTTTAAGAGGAATCCATAGAGATATTTCTGAAGAAAATGGAAACTGGAGGAATCCTTGGAGGATCCCGAAGAGGAATCCCTTGAGCAATTTCTGGAGAAATCTCTGGAAGAGTTCCCACAGGCATTCCTGGAAGAACTCTTGGTAGATTTTTTGGAGCAATTCCTGGTGAAATTCCTGGAGAAATTGTTGAAAGAATTCCTCGAAGAATGCCTGGAGGAATTCCTGCGGAAATTCCCGGAGGAATTTTTGGAGGAATTCCTGGAGGATTCCTTGGAGCAATTCCTGGAGGAATCCTCAGAAGAAATTTCAGAAAGAAGTATCGAAGAGGTCGCAAAAGAAATTCTTGAAAAAATCCTGAATAAATCTTAAAAGAGTTCATGAAGGAACTTCTGGCAATTCCTGTAGCAATTCCTAAAGGAATCCCGGAAGCAATCCCAAGAGGAATTCGTAAGGAAATCTAAACAATTCCTGAAGAATTTCCCAGATCAATTCCTGAAGAAGTTCCTGAAAGAATTCCAGTAGGAATTCTTGAAGGAATCCCAAAAAGATTTACTGGAGGAATCCACTGAAGAAATTTGAAAAGATATCTAAGGTCTGTTGCTATTAGCATGACGCTTGTTCGCTAGCAGCATATGTTTCTAGAAAGTCCTTCTCTTTCTTTACCGGAACCGGTTCCGGCATGTCCAGAAAATTGGGCACGTTGCTTTTGAATATTATGAATAAAAATTACAACATTAAGCCATTCAACCACGCTTTTTGTTTGATAAAATCCTTTTATTAGATTCAAGTGTTTCTTAGAGATTTTTGGAGAGATTTCTTGTGGTTTTCGAGAAAAAGTTTTATAATTACAGATAAAATCCTAAATTATTTAAATAGTTTACTTCTTGAGAGATTTTTTTGGAACTTTGAATTATTGATAATCTCAAATTGACTTAAGGCGAAACTGGAAGCATTTCCTCACTTTTTGGTTTTTGATTTTTCATTAAATAACGAAGCAATATTTTCAAAATCGGTTTTCGTGCACATGTAGAGTATGGATCAGGGTATCTTCTGAATTTTTTACGCGGTACAAAATGTTTTTCGTTTTTGCAGAAACCATTTTTGAATAAAATTTCACTAAAAAATGGTTTCACCAAAAACGAAAAACATTTTTTACCACGTAAAAAAATCAGAAGATACCCTGATCCATACTCTACATGTGCACGAAAACCGATTTGAGAAATATTGCTTCGTTATTTAATAAAAAATCAAAAACCAAAAAAATGAAGAAATGCTTCCAGTTTCGCCTTAAGTTAAAAAAACGGGTGGCCACTGGATACGCCCATGGAGCCAAACAACTTGCCAAAATGTACACCTTGGTCAAAATTTAACTGTCAAAAGTGGTCAAATACTTAACATTGATAAAAAAGTGCCATGCAAGCTTTAGTTTAGCTTAGGCTAGAAGGAGGGTAAAATATTTTCGAAAAGGAAATTCAAAGCAGATGATGACAAGGAAAGCCAAAATTTCTATGCAATTCAGCATTATTATTATTATTTTTATTATTATTATATATATATATCTTTTTGGTTTATTCTCTTTGACATGACGTTTATCGAAACCGCGGATTGTTTAGGGTGTGTCATCATATTCTATAAGCAACTTAAAATCTGTCCATTTAAAAAAAAAGTAGAGAAAATTATAAAAAATATAAACTTCTTTACTAAGCTAGGGTATGTGTGCCATCAGTAATCTCATGCTCCCATTTTCATCCTATTCGAAAACAAGCGATTACGGCACCGATTGACTCCGTTCTTTTTGTTTTCATGGGTGCTCACTTCTAACAAAAAATACAAAAATAAGAAACAAAACAAATAGCGCTTCAATCCTTTGTTTTTCATCGGATGAAAATGGGAGCCACATGCTTAATAAGGGAACCAATACCCTATGTAATATTCAATTGTTCACAGCTGCTCCCTCAACGGTGGTGATCCGTACCCGGCCAACGCCTACTTCTGTGATAGTTCAGCCGTCTCATCAGCAGCAGCAATCACCCGTCTACCTGGAATCAAATAAGCCGTTTTATTCTTCTCCTCAGTACGCTGGTCAACAGCCTACGGCCTATGTGTACCCCGATGGAACATATGCACCAGTACCACCACAACCAATACAAACAGGTACACGTTTTGGTAAGTTTGAAGTAACACACAACACTTATGATGATTAACACAGCAACTACCTACTATCGTCCTCAAGGTAACGCGTATCTGGGTTCGGGTCCTCTGAGCGCTTTGCTTGGTGATGCTACAAGATGGGACAGTTCCCGTCCGTCGGCTTGGGGAAGTGCGATTCGTCCCAGTAATGCTGGGCAGGCTTTAGGAGCACTTGGAGCGCTGGGGACCGCTGGCCTCTTAGGAGCCGGGGCATTAGGGGCAGGGGCATTGTAAGACTTGATATGCTAGTAATTTATGGATGGTTTATTGCATTTTTGCTTATTTCAGGTTACTTGGCTAGTCGATAATCTATACCGTTTAATTCCTGAAAGAATAAGGTTCGCCATCTGCCACGCATTGATGTCTCGCAAAATTGGAGCGACCTGAGGTGCTTTGAAAACAAACTAATCCATACTTTATTGTTATGATGCGTGCTCAATTACATATAGTATTACAAAAATAATTCTAAATAGTATAATATAATCCAAGTAGCGCTTAAACTTAAGAAGTCATAATAGAAACAGTTTCCCTATACAGGTATGTTCCGTTTTTGTCACTATCCGATTTCGTCAACATATCATTCCGTTTTTGTCAACACTCAAACTTTGATCAATTTTTATCCTCGAATACTAGTTATTTCTAATTTAACATTAATTCTGAGGTAATGCATCTATAAATGAATTAGAATAAACTACCCACGATGGCATAAAATACGTATGAGCCCCTGTAGCGTATGCGTTTTTCGTTTCGCTCAGCTGTAAGTAGTGCATAACTCAACCGTTCTTGCAGGCATAATTCTACTTCGTTTTATCACCTTAGAAACACGTAACCAATGCTTTTATCCATATGTAAAACAAATTGCTAACCATGATAAATCAATGTAGGGATATTCAAGCAAAGAAACCCATCAAAGGTCGGACAATCCGGGACTTCAAAAAAAAATATCATCCTTGATAATCGAACCGTTTCTTTTATTTCATGGGTTTATTGAGTTAGGACACTAACATTGATATTGCTTCCGGGGATTTCTCCAGGAAGTCCATCTGAATATTCCTACAGGAGCTTCCTTCCGGAGATTCTTACGGGGTATTTATGCGAGATTCCATCTTTCGATTACTTCTAAAATGCAAACTTGGATTCCTCCAGTTACTCCTGCTAGGGATTCCACCTTGTATGTCATCTGTGGATTCCTCTTGATTTCTTAATGGATTCCTTCTGGAAGTTTCTCTAGGAAATATTCCAGAGGTTCCTTTAGAGAGTTTAGTCTGTTAAGAATTGGTTCCTTTAGGGAACAGAAGCTTAGTTTGAGATACAAGAATTCGATTCAGGGATTTTACCACACAGATCGAAAAAAGAGTGTAAAATTCTGTGACATATGATGCACATGATTGAAGCGTGAGATATCACAGAAGTTTACATGACATATCATGTAAAAGTCATAAAATATCATGTAAGCTTCCATTATATGTCATGTAATTCAGCATGACTCTGTGTGTTTACATGACATATAACACAAATATACATGATATATCATGTAAACCATCATAACATTAAGTGACTGAACTAAAGTTTACATGACGTGTAAATGTCATTATTTTTATCTGTGCAGGAACTTTTGAAGGATTTTTAGAAGAACTTCTGAAGCTACCCCATCAATCCTTAAGGTTTCCCACGAGAAATCCTTGGAGGATTTTTGCAAGAACTTCTGCAGAATTTCCACAAGGACCTCCCTGAAAATTTTCAGGAGGAATTTCTGGAGGATTTCCAGAAAGTTTCTGCAATGAACTTCTGGATAATTGGCAGAAAAAACTCCTGGAGGATGCCCAGAAGAAGAATCAGAAGCAGTAAGAATCACAGAAAGATTTCCTTCAGAAATACCAAAAGACTCTCTTTAAAGAATCCAAGAATAAACACCTAGTGAAAACCCCCGAAAAACTTTTGGTGGAATCTCAGAAGGAAGTTCTGGAGGAACTCCAGGGGAAAGTCCTGGAGAAGTATCAGAAAGAGTTTCTGGAAGGAGAGTCGGAACTCCTATAGAAGTTGCAGAAGAAAGTCTCAAAAGCAATTCTTGAATTTCAAGAAAATGTCTTGGTCAAAATCCTGAATGATTTAAATATCTCAATGAACTCCGATTCCTGGTGAAATTCCTAAAACAATCCTCGGAGAAACTTCAGGAAAATTGGAAAAAGGCATCTGATCCGAGAAGGTACTGCTGGAAAAATCCTAGGGCTCGGAAACTCTTTCTTAGATAAATCTCTTCGAATTCCAAAAGATAACCAAGCAGTGCGAGATAACATAGAGGAATTCCAGAAGGAACTTCTTGGGGAATCCTAAGTTCTGGGGAAGTTCCAAGTGATTGCATAGACAAATTCCTTAAAATTTCCTAAAAGTATCCCTGGGCCCCTATAGCCACAGCTGTAAGGGCGTGGGTATACAGCATAACCATACTGAAGGGGACGGGTTCAATTCCCAGTCGGCCCATGAACTTTTCGTAAAGGAAATTCCCTTGGCCATCTTGGGCATATAGTACCTTCATGCCTGCCACACGTTATATACAGGGGATAGGCAAAATGATCGGGACAGGCAAAATTTTCCTTTTTCAAAAAATGGTCAAACAGCTGTAACTTTTTGAAAAGTGCATCGAAAAATCTAAAATTTTAACAGTAAGTTGATTAACTAGTTGTGTATCACTGGTCCAATTTTGGAAAAAACGAGCTGTTCTACATGAAATTAGAAAGAATCTAGAAAAAGCCAAAATTATCCGATAGGCAACTTTGAACTGTTATATATCCAGATTCAATGAACCGAGCGCAATGAAATTTTGAGCGTTTATGACTCATATAATGAGCTTTAAAAAAGGCTCAACTAAACTTGAATTTATTAACAAGAAAAAAAGTTACAGCGATTTCATTTATTTTATGATTTTTTAGTAAATTGGTCTAACTTTGATATAATTTCCATTACTTTTCAAATTTATTTCCAGTTATTGTGTTTCTTCCTTTCAAAATATATTGATATTAAAGTCAATTCGACAGAATTCAAATAAACTATAATTACCAACTCGAATTTTGAAGCGATGTTGAGTTTTTTGATTATTTGGTGTTATATCAGAAAAATAATCTTAACGCTATAATTTTATTCCGTGTGAACAATTTTAGGTTATGTCAAAAGTTTTTTAAAGCTTATCATATAAGTCTTAAATGCTCAAAATTTCATTGCATTTGGTTCATTGAATCCGGAGATATAACAGTTCAAAGTTAGCTATCGGATAATTTTGACTTTTCAACGAATATTTCTTATTTTATGTAGAATAGCCTGATCTTCACCAAAATTGGACCATTGATATACAACTAGTTGATCAACTTACAGTAAAATTTTTAGATTTTTTGATGCACTTTTCAAAAAGTTACAGCTGTTTGACCATTTTTTGAAAAGTGACAATTTTGCCTGTCCCGATCATTTTGTCTATCTCCTGTACATACCAAATAATGCAGGGTTCTCCAGTTAGCCTAGTGGTTAAGGCGGACTAGACGGTAAGGTTGGATCGCCAATCCGGAGACGTCGGGTTCGATTCTGTTCCGGTCAGGAGATTTTTTTCGACTGGGCATAGTGTATCGTTGTGCTTGCCTCACAATTCATGTAATGACAGACAAAGAAAGCCCTTCAATTAATAACTTTGGAAATGTTCAAAGAACACTCAGTTGAAGAGAGGCAGGCTAAGTGCCAGTGGAGACGTAGAAACATAAAGAAAAAGAACTACAAAATCATTGGCAGAGGAAGCTCTCAGTTAATAACTGTGAATGTGCTCATAGAACACTAAGCTTAAGGGCAGGCTTTGTCTCAGTTGGGAAGTTACGCCAAGAAGAAGAATAAACACAGTAGAAGTTTCCATACGAATCACTGAACGAATACTTAGAGAAATCTTAAACGATACCCGTAGAGGAATGCCATCCGGAAGGAATAGAGCATATCTTTTTTGTTAGAATATTGAAATCAATTTTCGGGTGATCGATCATTTAAAGAACTGTGTCATTCTTAAAAGCGTCAATCCGGGTACTGGAACCTTAATAGGCGTCATTCTTGCGCTCAAAAAATACACAGATATATGAATTTTAGTTTCTAAAATTCCCAAAAATGTGATAACAATTGCGGAGTCACATCAACGTCAGTCAAAATACTGTATGATGCAAAATTGTGCAAAGAAGATGTGCTATTAGGCGTCAAAGAACTGTTAAATTTTATAATAAATTGCATTATTTAACTTTATGGATGTTTTCAATTTAAAAACTTGCATTTCATATTAAAATGTTGCAAAATATTTTGTCGAAGAAAATTATTCCGTTTTTATCAACTGAAAATCGCAGACCGTGTTGACAAAAACGGAACATACCTGTACACTGAATCCCATTTTTACGTGAACGATTGGTCCCCGTAAAAATATCATCCCAACTTTTTTTATTGGATCATCTTTAAATTTTAGCTAGATGTCAGAATACTATGGAAGATCTCTGATTGAATAAAATGCGGTCATGAGAGAAGAAATTTTATATACATTGTAAAGACATACTAGGCAAATTTGTCTGAAGAAATGCAATTCGATGTTTTTTTTGTATTAACGAGATTTTTAGCCCTAGGCTAGTTTCATCTCGGGACCCACGCTATACTTCCCCTTCCGAAGGAAGAACACACCAGGTCCGCTCCACACGCAATTCGATGTTAATTGCGAGCAAGTAAGCAACTAGTACAAATGACACGATTTTGCACATCTAGACTCGTTTTATTACAAAAATTGTTCGCTCTCAAACAACTAAACACAAGACTAAACATATTTTTGTACATAACTTTGTTTGTTTATAGTCGTGTGTAAATTTCAGAAATTTAGGGTGGGTCTGTATGAGTGAAAATATGAAACCAAAAACTCCCTAAATATGATGGTCCAATCAAGTATTTGCAGAGCAGAGAATTGTCGGATTAAATACACAAAAGAAACGACAAAGAAGGTGCGGATTTTATCATTTAACTCAACTTGCTAAGACAATGACATGATCTCGAAAATTTGTGTATGTGGCAAAACAGAAACTAAACTCGTTTCGATGTAATGTTTACCGACTCGGATTTACCCCTCGAAAATCGCAGTTTGATCATTTAAAAGTCAACGATCTCACCAATGTCGAGTTTTCAAGATAAGCAGAACCATCTGTCGTTCTAGCATGATTTCATCGCATCGATGAATATCCTCTCCTCTTCTTGGCGTAACGTCCTCACTGGGACAAAGCCTGCTTCTCAGCTTAGTGTTCAATGAGCACTTCCACAGTTTTTAACTGAGAGCTTCCTCTGCCAATGACCATTTTGCATGTGTATATCGTGTGGCAGGCACGAAGATACTTTATGCCCAAGGAAGTCAAGGAAATTTCCTTTACGAAAAGATCCTGGACCGACCGGGAATCGAACCCGTCACCCTCAGCATGGTCATGCTGAATACCCGTGCGTTTACCGCCTCGGCTATATGGGCCCTTTCGATGAATATCTATCCACAGACAAACAGAAGTAACACTTGCATAAGTTATCGACTTAAATAATACATAGTTGTGATAATATTTACGCCCAAAGCCAAAAAAATAGTTCAGCCAACGTCAAAGTATGTGGTGATAGTTATAATGTGTGTATAAATAATAATATATGTATGCAAGCCCATTACTGCGGTGTCCGTTATTATACTTTTGAATATTATAAACGACCGCTGAAAACAAGAAAGATGGAAAAAAATCATACATTTATCAGATCATTTTGTGTGTGATTTGGCACTCAAGCCTAGAAAATTCATATCAGCTCAAATCAGTACGCATCTTCACCTCATCGAGGGAGCTTCTTTTCTGTTCTAGTCTCCTGACCAGGAAGTGTTTCCAAAATGCTTCTAAACTGGTTTTGTCTTTTGGTGCTCGTCAATTTCCATAATTCCGATGGTTTAGCATTGCCCGCGCAAAAATTTTCACCGGGTATTCCGATAACACCCACAGGTAAATATTTGAAATGTAATTCGAAGAACTTGATTAACATGTGCATTTTTCCAGTAAATCAAACTCCTGGCGGTGTCAGAGGAGTTTTAGAAGATAGTTCAACTGGTTCCATCAAAGAATCAGCACCGACTAACATACATTCCGGTATGTATCTCTAGGATATCACATTTTAATGTTCTACTATTGAAACGCACTGGTAAAAAAAATAATAATAACGTTAACTAACATTTTGTTAACAGCTGCTCCCTCGACGACAGTGATCCATACCCAACCGAATATCAATTCTGTGATAGTTCATCATTCTCATCAAGGGCATCCACTATTTCCTGAGTCGAATAATCCATTTTATTCGTCTCATCAGTACGGAGGTCTTTACCCTCACAGGGTGCATGTGCATCCCGATGGGGTAATCGTACCAGGACCACCTCATCCATTGCACCCAGCTGTACGTCATGGTATGTTCAAATTAGATACGGAATTTACATTTGTTAATTGTGTGTTTTTTTTTTACTTTCACGATGCAGCTGCAGTGTGTGCTTGTCTACGTTCAAATATATACGGAAATAGATTTCGCCCCAATAATGTTGGGCCAGGACCATTGTAAGACTTAATTTCTTTCACAGTAATGTAAGTTGATTTGTATTAAAAATTGATAAATTTCAGGTTCTTCTAGAAATTGAAAACATTGGCGACCCAAAACAATAAGGCTCGTTGTTTGCGCATTGAAGTCTATTTACCAAAATTGAAGAACTACAAACGATAATTATTGATTTTTATGATGTGCCCATAATAAGTTATAGTTCCAAGAATGTACATAGTTTTGACAGAAATAAAAAAAAAAAACTAGGAAAAGCATGTTGAATACTGTTCCATTTAATTATTATTTCGAATCCTATTACAGACACGTATTTCAACTTCAAATGTTAGGTCGTTTTAAGACGTAACAAAATTAATTTTATAATGCTTATGAAGTATTCTTCAACACCTGTTCTTTAAAACCATGCATAAACCAAATTGCTCTGCAAAATTACATATATTCTTTATGGTTGAATACGCCATATAATCAAAGTGGTCCATCCTAAGATTCTCTTGAAGAGTTGATTTTAAGATTCTCTTAAAACTTGTTCTTCTTCCCCAGATGTCCTCTAGGCGAATCACTCTGTCCTTGTAGAACTCTTCAAGTGCACGACAAAACGATAATAAATTTGTCAATTGTTGTTGCTGCTGTAGCTTTCATGTTGACAGAAAAGTATCGCGAATAAACACAATGAAAATTATACATTATTATAATCGGAATAAATTCATAACATAAATAGGGTAGAAGCTTCAGTTTTGGCCAGCCCGGAGTTTTGGCCAAAGTGCGGTACCGTAAACTGGGGTGTAGTTGATCAGTGGGGTGAACCTGATCACTCAATTACCCGCGGATATTGACTTTCAAGGAAGCAACAATTACCCAGTTAACATTTTGGGCTACATAAATTGAGCTATGCATCATCATATAAGAACATATTCAATCGTATAAAGTGCACGAAACTGCTATTTACGTACCAAAGTGGAGGCCATATAGATACTTCCGACGACTATTTTTGATTTTTCATGACTAATAATACGATGTCAAAAACTGTCGACAAAAAACGATTAGAACGACTTTCACTGATAAGTATTACGATGCTACAAACCCATGAAATAAAAAAGGCAGACATCCAGCCTCGAACATAGAACCTCAAGCTCAACAGTCAGAGACCATACCACTGTGTCAGCTTACCATTCTTAAAGGGAGTGTAAATTGTGTCTAACATAAACCCAAGCATCTGAGCTTGTTGCTCACATTAATGTTTTCTTTAAATTCTGTTAGGGAATCGCGCTACTTGGGCGGTGGCTTCTATATTCGTCTGTTTTCCACTATAACTCAGTCAATCTTGAACCAATTGACACAATTCTTGGAATGCGGTGAGATAGGTATAGTATCTACCCGTGTACAAAATTTCAAGTCAATCGGTTCGAAATTGACCGAGTTACAGTGGAAAACAGACGAAAATAACAGACGAAGAAAACCACCGCCCAAGTAGCGCGATACCCTATGAAGACTGGGTGACAATTCTCTCTAAGTCGATGCGATTCTATACGATGTTTCTCTGATTTGATGCATCATACCGTGACTTGTCAGTTTATACAATTTGAAACGATTTTGAATTGCACCAAATAAAGCTAGTCTTGTTTACATTGTTCGTAACGCTGGCACGTCGTCGTCGCGAAAAAACAGTAAATTCAATTTACGGTCTCGCGGATTAACCAGGTATTTTCCCAGTGAAAAACAGATGTTTGCCAAGTGATTCTCTCGACAGACCTTTATCTGTGAAAAACCGGTGCACCGCGGTGGATACGGTAGGATAAGTGAAAAAAAACATACCGCGTTCACCGAGGAGTGTGTTGTTTCAAGCAAACGTCCGGAATATGCATGATGCATACAGAAGTAGGAGAAATCTGGACACTTAAAGGTCCAACTTGAAGATCAGGACATCAGGAGCTAGAGAGAGTGTAGCCTTAGCATAGATACGGAAGCAACTGACCGAACATGGCAAGTTTGAGATCATACATTGCCGGGTGAGATTTGGGTTGCCAGTGGGTGTGTAAAATGAACGCGGTGGGGGCGACCATTTCAGTGCACTATGAACGGTTTCGTACTTTGCAGGTGAAGAAACCGAGCGAGACTATTAGTAAAATAAATGTAGCAGATAGTTGGTGGACTTCAGTATTTCAGCGAAGATTACAAAATGTAAGTACGTCCAATGCATTGAAATATACACTCTTGATGGTGCGATGGTGACAGGCAAGTTCCGGATGGCAGGGGTGTGTAATGTGTATCTGTTGTGTGTGTAAATATCTTGTACCAGAATGTGCCGAAAATTAAGCAATTAGTGTTTGAGTTTGTAGAATAATTGTGCATTCATGAAAGTAGGAAGAATTTCGGACAAAATGCACTTCATAAGCAGTGGCACTTGCTTTGTGCTTATTGCAATAGTGCTGATCGCCACAATACGACGTTTGGTCGAAAATTTTCACCAAGTCATTGCGATTTCGATTGATACTCTTTTACCCAATACAGTGGTACAAATTCGTTTAAACGCACATACTTCTCAAACCACTCTCTTTATGTTGCTGCATGTTAAAATTTATGATAATAACGCCCTAAGAATCATTAGTAATAGTATTTGTAGAAATGCATATTGATATCTAAAATTGTGAAATAATTGACCAATAACAATTTTTGAAAAAACGTAGAAAGTGCGTTTAAACGAATTTTCCTCCAGAAATTTTATGATTATTACCTGATAAAGGTAAAACAAATACAAAAGAATTCTTGGTTACCCATGCAGATAGTACATTAGGTGAGTGTCTACCAAAACATTTACCAATAAAACACAGATCACCTTCAAGTAGAGTTTACCGTACAAAAATCAAGTGCGTTTAAACGAATTTGTACCACTGTATATGATGTGTCATTTCATAACACTCATAGTGAGTTTAAATCACGTTTTTATAGCTTTTTCCATTTTCAACGAAGATTGTCGTAAACTAATCGCAATTATGATTGATATATCTTTATAAAGAAAGTGGACATCTGTTTACCAATAGTTTAGAGTTAAAACTAAACAAAAAAATGTGAATTTTTGCTCAGTGTGTAAAAACATTGTTCACTTTTGCAGCACACTCAAAGAAAACGGAAAAGTAAGAAATTTCGAGCGATAGGTCGTATTAGCTTTGCGACTAGCAGATTAATTCTGCACAAATGGTGTTCCAAAAAGTTGTCGTTTCGAGAATTGGCTTACTAATACACTTCCGGGACCGCAATTTTTTAACGCTAAGCAGGGGACAGATGTGCCGGATGATGTAGGGTACATCAGAACTGAAAAATTTGGGAAAAAGTTTTTAGTGTGGCAAGCCAATTGTTCATGTGGCTAAAGAATTCTTCCTATTTCACAACAGGAACAGTCAACGGTGAAAATAACAGAAAGGAATGCATCAAAAAACGACTTCTACTTATCTACCGAAAACATACGGATCCTCTTTTGTTTTAGGCGTATCTGGCATCCGCTTATTACGCTTCTTCTACACTAGAGATGCTCAAGACGGAAAAAGTCGATTTTGTCGAAAAATGGCAAAATCCACAAAACTTCTCTAAACAGCGTCCTGTGGAAAGATACTGGACAATAATTAAGCGGCATCTTAAGAAAGATGGAAGAGAAGCAAGCTCTGTTGATTGGTTCAAAAAAATTTGGCTTGCGGCACAACGAAAAGTTACGGAGAAAGTTGTGCAGAATCTAATGGGAGATATCAAGAGGAAAGTCCGAGCGTTCTTCCGAAAAGCGAAGTAAATGTTCAAACTCACGTGAATTTGGCCACATGTATGTTGATTGTCATTTATAAAAAATAAACTTATGAATTTGTTCGAAAATACATATTTTCTATTGAAAAACAGGTGTCCACTATCTTTAATGAATAGTCCTTAGTGTCTTGTCGTAAGAAATCAGGATTATAACGCAGAGTACGCAGAACTGAATATATTTTTCCATATTGTTTTGAAATAAAACTATCCCATGATAGATTGCTTTCTAGGGTTACTACTAAACTTACTACAGTATTAAAATACATAATCGGAACGTTATTCAAAACTATCCCGGGTCTGTCATGATTAAAATTCTGGAGAGTAATATAACACGCTTGGGTTTTACGTGCATTGAGCATCAACGAGTTTTCGGTGGCCCATGAAGAAATCAAAGATAAACAATCATTTATTAAAGTTGCAGCATTTTTCATTAGACAAATTAGAAACATCCACATATATTTGTACGTCGTTTGCAAATAAATGAATCTGGCATCCATTGAGTCTTAAAGGCAAATCATTTATATAAATAGAAAACAGTAGTGGTCCAAGTACAGATCCTTGAAGAACTCCTGATACTATTGGAAGAAAGTCAGAGAAACTACCATTTATGAAAACAGTTTGCGTCCTTTCTGAAAGATATGAGCGAATGAGGTGAACAGCATCTTAACTAAAGCCAAAATAATGATCTAATTTTTTGCATAATTTATTGTTAGAGATAGCATCAAACTGAACGAAACAAAAAAAATATAATCAAAAAATACTACACAAATAAGCAAAATGTTATACATCATTTAACCTGTAACAAAAGGACCTCGTCGTATCACACACATTTTTCCATAAGTTTATTAATTCACAGCTTGCTCTCAGTATGAAGCTTGCATTAAACATTCCATACAAGAAATTATTTGATGTAAAATTCAGATGAATGCGATAGAAATTTGCATGTCATTTTTTTCCGTTGGGTATAATTTTCAGAAATTTTGCTGTGCACGGTTAAAAAAATGTTACATATATAACCTGTAACAAAAGGACCCCGTCATTTCGCAAACATTTTCTCATCTGTTTTTAAATTTACAGGTTGCTCTTAGTATGAAGCTTGCGTTCAACATTCCGAACAAGAAATAGTATAATGTAAAATTCAGTGAGATGGGATAGAATTTTAAATAACAAATTTGTTTACGTCGGCTGTACTTATCTCACTATTTTTTGCTGTGTCTAGTAACCGTTCCCCGTAAATAGTTCGTCTTTTGTTTCTTAAAACTAAATGGAAAACATATAGGGTTTGAGTGTCATAAGTAATCTCAAGCTTATCGGTGGTATTCGCTTGTTGTTAACCCGTTATTTGAAACACATTTGAGTTACAAACCCGATCATTACAAAATTGAACTATTTAATGCATTTAAAAGGCACTCAAGTGCCATAGATGTGCTGTCAGTGCACTCCGATGCACGTTAGTGTTAAAGTTACGTTGCAATTAGCAAATGCTATTTGGCTAAATCTCTAAAACGGTAAGAGATCCCATTTTGGCGTCAAAGAACGAAAGGCAGAACATTAGTTTTTGCGCTAAAAAAAAAAAACATTTGTTGAAAATAATCTATGATACAGATGGTACTTCAGCAGCATGTTATGGACAAAGTAATGTACCTCTGTTCAGATAGCCAGGCTGCTATTAAAGCATTTGCTTCGGCCAACTCCAGGTCGAAGATAGTTATCGCTTGTCGAACTCCAAATCGAGGAGCTGAATTCAGCAAACGCTGTTCACCTTGTATGGGTACCTGGCCATCCTTCCATCGCCGGAAATGAGTCGGCTGATGAGTTTGCTCGCACTGGAGCATCACATGACTTAATTGACCCTGACCCAGCTATACTGGTATCCAAGTGTTGGGTAAAGCTTCAGATTGACACCTGGGCTGCCACTCAGCACAAACAATACTGGAATAGCTTGGAGTCATGTCGTCAAACAAAATTGTATTGTACTGAGCCATCGCTAGGGGTGACGAAGTATCTAAAAAAATCTGTCAAAGCAGAATTGCAGTATGCTGATCAAAGCGTTGACTGGCCACTGCCGACTCTATCACATGGCGAATATTCAGCAAACTAATTCATTTGTATGTGATAGCTGTGAATCCGATTATGGAATTTCGTATAATGTGATATGTATCTGTGGTAAAGAGCTATAGGCTCTCTTTACGCTTTATGCGTTATCACAGTATCCTTTTCAGGGCGCTGTTTGAACCTATTGTGATGCGCTTATGCGTGTATGACGATCCTATTCCCTTACCTGTCCTTTCCCTATCCCAACCTTTTTTTCCTTCCCTTCTCCCTCAGGTAAATGATGAATAGGCTCGTGTTCATGGCGAGGGCACGGAGGCCTCTGGAGCCGACCTACTGATACCTGAGAGTTTCCACTGCCAATGACCATTACGAAAAGTTCCTTGGCCGACCGGGAATCGAACCCTTCTACCTCAACATGGTTTTGTTGAATACCTAAGCCTTCGTAGCTGTGGTTATAGGGTCCCTATCTGAAATATGGTGTCTTCCATAAAGTTGTTTAGTAGATCAAGGGTTTACAGTTGAATTGCTGTTTGGTTCAAATTTTGGGCACAACACTGCCGAATAAACCATGTTTCTAAGTACTTTCATTTTCCATATCCAACAGTTCGAGTTGAAGATCCGAAGCAATCGGTTACTCAACTATTTTGTATCTTTGTATATCTGTGTATATCACAAAACCGCTACGGCATCCGGATCTTGCGCTGTGTCCTTCAACTGTGGGGTGATAAAATCACGTGTGTTATGCGTAGTTAATTTTCTCTACAACTCACTCGAGTAACTCGCAATACAATATTTCAATATACAATGATTCTGCGTGTCACTAGGCGCTGTCCATAAACTACGTAGACTCAATTTTGGCAATCTCAGAACCCCCCCCTCTTCCCCCCTCGTAGACATTCATCAATACCAACTTTTCGAAATTTGTATGGACTGTAGGCTTTAGCTAGACCCCCCGTCCCCCCATCTGAGTCTAGGTAGTTTATGGACAGGCCCCTACTGCGTAAATAGACTTCAAGTAATTGATGTGACGAACCCGATAATTTGAAAATATTGTTAACCGTGCGTCCCCACTGAACTTTGAGAAATAGGGTATCGCGCCACTTGGGCGGAGGCTTCAATTTTGAACCAATTGACTTGAAATGTTGTACACGGGTAGATACTATACCTATTTCACCGCATTCCAAAAATTGTGTCAATTGGTTCAAATTTGACTGAGTTATAGCGGAAAACAGACGAAAATAGAAGCCACCGGCTAAGTGGCGCGATTCCCTATTAACGAAGTTGTTTTTTTCGGTTGCATGCTTTCAAATAGCTTTTATCTTCTTATCTCTCCTTGACCGGCAGTGGCGTAAGGAAGATAATAGGGGATGGTTAGGTAATATGAACCCCCTAAGCAAAAGTGGACCCATAGCCAAAGGCACCAGCTTTTGGCTCACATGATATAAAATCTACCTAATCATTGATTGATTGGGGCGCACAACAGAACTGGCCAATGGCCCTCCGTCGAGACAGGAGTGTTGACGACGAAAAAAGTACTACGATTGGACACTTGGGACATGGAATTGCAAGTCACTTGGTTTCGCAGGATGTGACAGCATAATCTACGACGAATTACTTCCCCGCAATTTCGACATCGTGGCATTGCAGGAACTTAGTTGGACTGGACAGAAAATGTGAAAAAGCGGGCATCGAGCGGCTAACTTCTACCAAAGCTGTGGCACCACCAATGAACTGGGAACAGGATTTATAGTGTTGGGCAAGATGCGAGGTCAAGAGGCAATATCAGGCTGGATTCATGGGTGAACGCGCTACAACGAACCAGATGTTCGCCATCCGCCAGGTGTTGCAGAAATGCCGCGAACACAACGTGCCCCCCCACATCACTTGTTAATCGATTTGGAATCGGCGTACGATACGAGCTATGGTAGATTATGCACGAATACGGATTTCTGGATAAACTGATACGATTGATCAAGGCGACGATGGATCGAATGATGTGTGTGGTTCGAGTCCCTTCGAATCTCGCAGATATTGATATTGATATTATAGAAAATTTGAGACGATGGCGGAAACGTATATCCGACTGAAAAATGTGGCCAGGCGAATCGGATTAGTCATTAATGTGTCGAAGACAAAGTACATGATGGCAAAGGCCTCCAGAGAAGAATCACCGCGCCCGCCACAATTTTTTTTGTCAATTTGAATTGCCCAAAATGCTCTCAAATAATGTTTTATTAATTTTTGCTACCTGAGTGGGTACCGACCTTTGCCAAATCCCATTTACACTCAATCTGGTATGGTCAGGGCGTTAACAGTGTACAACCAAAATGGTCAAAAATAACGTTTTATTAAATTTTGCTTCCTGAGGGGGTGGTCGTAAAGTGAAGTGAAGTGATTTTTTTTTGAAAAATGTGCACCACGTGGGTGATGGTAATAATCACATTAACCATTTTACATGGTTAAAGCCTGTATCCGCAATAATCGGGACATAGAAGGACGGCAGTAGCTTTGTACTGAATCAATAAAAATTGGCCAAAAAATAACTGAGAACTCATTGATGTATGTTTATTATTTGTGCAAAATTTCATAAAAATCGATGCATTACTTCTAACTGTGGATGAGAAACAAACAGACGTGGTTTTTAAGATTTTGTACAATCATCACCCATTTTCATTCGCATACTAGATGGTTCTTTTCCGCTACAATTCAAAGTTCTGTGAGGAGGATAATTATGAAATTTCGTGAGCAATTATGATACTTATAGAGACACTTATTTGCAAAATTTCATCAACTTTTATCATTTGGATTGAAAGATACTGGTGTTGATAGGGGATAGTGTTAGTGAAAATGTTTCATGTTTTTCATGTGCGATGTTTGCCCATTCATAACTTTTGAATGTCTCTGCCTATTTTCATGAAATTTTCACAGAAGGTAGTTGATTATGTGTATATTATGCCTGCAAAATTTGATGATTATTGGTGTAGTACTTTCAACAATACAATCGATACAATAAGGGGTACTCACTAATTGTTGTCTGAGGGGCTAAAATCACGGTCAGCCCCAATATATGTTTCGTCTATAAAATTGTGGGTAGTGCATCGATTTTTTTGAAATTTTGCCTATGTAAGTAAAGTAGATTGGGAGGATTGTGTTCAAAATTTCAGCCATTTCCCTTATCAAATTCAAAAGTTATAGCGCTGACAAGCTAAACCAGGGGCTGTACAAAATTCAATTGCTCGCGTTCTACTGTTTCATTGCTACAACAAAAGGTACTTAACCGATTCACATGAAATTTTGCAGGTGAAATGAACACATCTTAAGATATTATCAGGCAAAATTTGAGCAATTTTTATGTATCTATTGCAGATTTACAGCCATATTTCTGTGTCCCGATTATTGCGGGCACTGGCTTTATTTTGAAAAAAAATCTTTTTTGACTTAAAAATAAAGCTCCTTAGTCGTCGACTAACCGTGACTAAGGAGGACGACAGGGCTGCCGCCACCCCTAATTTATATTGACGGTGATGAAATCGAGCGGTTGAAGAACTCGTGTACTTGGGCTCACTGGTGAAGCCGACAACGACAGCAGCAGAGACATTAAGAGACGCATTGTGGCAGGAAATCGAGCATACATTAGATTCCGCATAACTCTACGATCGCCGTCACACAAAGTTACTCATCTACAAAACGCTGATTAGACTAGTAGTCCTCTATGGGCACGAAACATGGGCCCCATGTGCAGAGGACCGACGCGCCCTTGGAGTTTCCGATCGGAAGGTGTTGCGTACCATCAACGGCGGAGTGCAGATGGAAGACGGAACTTGGAAAAGGTGAATGAACACCGAACTGCATCAGCTGCTGAGAAAACCAACCATCGTCCACACCGCGAAAATCGAGGCGCTACGGGTCATCAGCATGTCGGATAGCAATCCGACTCTAATGGTTTTTGAGAGACATCCGACCGGTACAAGAAGACGTGGTGCGCAGCGAGCTAGGTGGGTCGATCAAGTGAAGGACGATCTGCGGACCCTTCGCAGAGTGCGGAACTGGAGACAAACAGCCATGGACCGAGTAGAATGCAGACGACTCCTGTGTACAGCAGAGGTCGCTTAGGCCTTAGTCTGACCGGTAAGGTAAGCCTTTCGAGCTCTACATTTTTAGATGATAATGACATCAATTTTTAAGTTCATCAATCCTTGTTCTGCCAAATGGCATTCGCCCAAATGATGTTCAAGCAAATGAACCGGAACCCACAATCAGAATGTGATGCTCGACGAGGATGGTGTATTTCTCTGCATAATTAAAACATTAAGAGTACGTTTATGAATAAATTTACTACACATTCATTACCACTCTGTTATTACGATACACACATTAATTAATAAACCACAAACACACACGGTTGTCACACCCAAGTAACCAAAAGTTCAGATAAGAGGGTACTTTATAAGCTAAGCAGCTTGTTCGAGGTCGCTCTTTAGCCTTCTAAGCAGCTTCATTTTTAAGTAATTTTGGAACTTGAAAGTTCACATAAGCACGCTGGATAGCCTTCTAAGCAGCTTCTGACAGAACTTTGTCAAAATTCATGCAGAAACAAAAATGTGTTTTTCAGATTCACACCCTCCTGTCGGTGGGGGTTTGTGATTCACGTCTGGAAATTGCTCCCTGATAATTATATTTTCACATATGTCGCTGCTATGTAGATTTGAACTGGATCCTCCTGCGTGTTGGCCTGCCGACTTACCGCTGCGCTGCTGAAGACACTTGACAAAGTCAAGCTAACTTCACTACTGTACAAATGTGCAAAACTAGCTGCCGACAGAAAATCGATTCAAGTCAGACTCAACTTGCTGTCCACTCAATAAGAACCGTAGTACTGTGGTAGAGCGTAGGGCTCTCACGCAGCGACTATCGGTTCGAATCCGATGGGCGGCAATTTTTTTTTTTGCTCAAGCCTAGTTTTCATTGATTTGATATATTCATATTTGTCTTTTATTCGTGTACGCTCAAACAGTTGTTTTCTGTAAAAGAAATAAATTTAATCTTCATTGAAACACAATGCTACTGAACTAAACTTCTATGAACTTGAAAGTTCCGACAAAGTTCCGACATAGCATCTTAAGCAGCTTCAAAGTTCCGCGAAGTTCAGATAAAGTTCCGAATGGGACTTTCTGGCTGCTTAAGAGGCTAACAATTAGCCTTGACGGAACTTGTGACCGAAGTTCCAGCAAGGCTCATCGTTAGCCTCTTAAGCAGCCAGAAAGTTCCGTTTGGAACTTTATCTGAACTTCGCGGAACTTGAAAGTGCATTTTGTCATGGGAAGCGGAACTTTTGGTTACTTGGGCAGTCTTAATATTATTCATCCGTAAAATCTGCAATAAATTATAAGCACAATAAGGTTACGCTGATTAGCCAATATGTGTTAATCCACGATAAACAGAAACTCACGGTAACAGGCCACCCCCTCCGTACGAATTCGCCGACGCGTGTGCGCTAGACGATGCGCCTCCAAATCCACCATAGCCTCCACCGTACGATTCAGATTCTGCCACGGCACTTGCGGAAGCACCCGCTCCTCCGTATCCACCATAGCCAAAAGCATCCGAATTAGCTGCCGATTTGCTGAACGAACCGCTGATGCCTCCGGGTCCAATGCTGAACGAGGCCGTCTGTGCATGGGCGTTACTGCCACCACCGCCGAATCCTAAAACACGAATTGGAAAGTTCATCGAAATAACAATCAGTTTGGACGGGTTGCAGCAGTCAGTCAGTGGTTACATAACGTTTCGCTACGGTTCACCGGGCAAGTGGGTAGACGACATCTGAGGTCGATTAATTATGGGTTTTCTGATACATATGTGGTCAAGGTGATGAGTTCACCTTGAATGAAAATAAAGTGAACTGAACTTACCTGCTGCTTTTCCTAAGCCAAATGGACCCACCGGGACGACTGGAGCAATTGGTGCAACGGGGGCAAGTCCTACGGGTACCACGGGTGCTACTGGCACATGTACCACCGGCGCGATTGGAGCAACTGCCACTGGGACCACCAACGGGAAGAGTCCTGCTGAAAATTGGTGGGCTTTATTAATCAATGTAATGCTTTGCAATCGATATTCCAAGCTTCTTAAGGATTTTCATGCAATTGCACTGATAAACTTTCAATAAAATGTTTTTATTTTTTATTTTTTAATAATTATGTGATAACTGGATTGGCAATAAATGGGATTTTTTTTTTTTCAATTTGTTCCTTCCCCGTACTGCTCAAGAATTTCCTTCATGATTATCACCAGAGAAACCACCGAAAATTTGTTTAGGGATTCTATCAAAAGTTATCATACTTTTTCGAATTTTTATAGAAAGAAGATTCTCGCTTGATTTCCTAGAATGCTTCAAGCGAGAATTCCCCCAAAGTTTGAAAATTCCTCCACGGTTTCCTTCAGAAATTATTTCCGGTACTCATCCAGGAATCTGCAGAAATTTCTTAAGAAATTTCTCAAAAAAATCATTTTAAAATTAGTTCACGAGTTTCTTCGGAAATTCTTTCAGAAATTCTTCCTCGGATTCCTTTAGCGATTATTTAGGAAATTTCTTCAAAGATTGCTACGTATGCAGCAGGGTTGCTGCACACGTATTGTTACTGCTTCATTGTTCTGATTTAAGCATTGCTAGTTCGTACATGTATTCTTTTATGTGTTTCTTCAAATATTTCTCTAGGAATTTCCCCAAGGAATATTTCTACAGGAGTTTCTCCAAATATTTCTTCAAAACATGAAATTCCAGGAGAAATTCTTTGACAGATTATTCCAAAGATTCATTCGAAAATTCCTCTTGGGGTTTCCTTTAGAAATGCAATTTTTTTCCACCAACTCTTTGAGGAATTTCTCCATAGTATATTTTCATATCTTATTCCATATATTCAGAAATTCACCCAGGAATTTATTTAAAATTTTCTCTCCAAAATTCCCAACAGATTCTGAATGTTCCTCTAGAGGTTTCTTCTGAAGGAAGGGGTTTATTTAGGCTGTTGGAAATAGTACAACGATTTCCTCCAGTGCTTTGTGAGTCCCGAGTTCTGCATGCCGTACATATCAACGTTTGCCATTCTCTCACTCTCTGGCAGCTAAACCTAGATGTGATCAGTTGAGAATGTTTACTGGCAGGATCGCTTACAAATATGTGCACAGAAGTGAATTAGTTAGCTGTTTCAATTAGTCTTATAAGTGCCGGTATACTTCTATGATACCTTAATGAATTGAGAATTAAGATTAGGAGAAACGCATCTTGGGAGATTTGTAATCCTAAGTAACAATCAGCATGCCTTGAAGGTTTATTCATGTTTTATCCTGGTTTTATACAAGCATGTAAAAAAGCTAGCTGTTCTAAATTAGTTTTATGTGGTAGTTTTTTACTTTGAACCTTTGGCGTTCCATAAAACTATCATATAACTTCTGCTTAAAACATCTTCAGTTAAAGACTTGCAAGTAGAGATGAATTGGTTTTATCACTTATTATATACCATTTCAATAAAACTTGCATTTGCGGTTGTTGTCGGAGAGATTTTTTTTTGTAAACAAATACACAAAACTGTGAGGCAATGCATAAAACCAACAAAAGATTTCGAGTTCCATACAAAATTTTATGCAATGATTGTTTTCATAATGCAACCCATTTGAGTTGCATAATGTTCATAATGCAACTCAAATGAGTTGCATTATGAACATTATGCAACTATTTTTCATTATGCAACTAATTTCAGTTGCATAATGAGCCAGTTCGGAAAAAATGGCCATTATGGTACCAAAATGAGTTATATAAAATGTAAATAATAATACTGAATTGCATAAAAACCTTTTTTGCACCCAATTCCACCGAGTAAATTAAATGCATTTAACTTCCAAATAATTATGCATAGTTTGTGTGGCGCACTTATTTTTTGTCACTATCACAGTCACATTCACCACAAATTTCCCGTGGCATGTCTCCTGACACGTATTAAATAGGAAAACAAATCTGAATTCCATATCTGCATCTTTCCAAGGCTGGATAAACAACCAAGCATAATTTATTCTGACGATCGAACATTGAGAGTGAAAAATAATCAAAACAATTATTTGACAAGTCGGAAGATGGTTTTATTTAGAAGATTGATAAAACTATGATACAACCCGAAATCCTAAGCCGGTTTGCATACGAAGTCCTGTAGACCCTAATAAGACTGGGCCAACTAGCCAGAACGTGGGCTTATTGAAGCATACAAGAACTCGAGAGCATTTTCATGTCGGGATCAATGGTTTTATGTTTAGGATTTTTGAATCGCTAAAAAACTTTGATAAAATTCAAATTGTTACTTGGGATGTTACTGAAATGTAAGATTGTACTGATTTCGTTGTAATTTATGTAAATAAATCTTGAACTGCTTGCAGTTTTGAAGCTGCCGAAACAGTAAGAGCTGCTGTCAAAAGGTTTCATTCTCACCAAGAAGTTGCGTCCCTAACATAGGCCTTACTCAGTGCTTCTATCGATTTTTTTTTTCTGGTGGTGCTTCAGAAACTTCTCCAAAGATTTTCTCAGCAGTTCCTGCAGAAATTACTCCAGAATCTATTCCTTGGTCTTTTCCAAAGAAGCTATCAAGAAATTCTTTCATGAATACCTGCAGAGGGATCTCCTATTCTTCGAGGCATGCTATCAGAGATTCTTTAATATTTTTTTTCGGAAATTCATTTAGAAGTTCTCTAAAAAAATTTTCCAGGATGTTTTTTGTTTCTGCAGGATTTATCTTCAGGTATTTTTGATTCCTTCAGAAATTCCTTCAGGGATCCCTCAGAAATTTATTGACGGATTTAAACAAGAATCTCACCAGTACCTTTGTCAGCAATTTTTGCAGCCATTTTTAAAAGATTTCTTCTGAAATTTCCCTATAGATTTGTGAAGTGATCTTTTCAGAAATATCTAAGTAAATTTTCCCTTAATTATTTTCACAGTTCCTCAAGAAGTTTTTCATGATTTTTTTTCTAGAAATTGAGGAGGTATCTTAAGGAGATTCTTCAGGTACTTTCCCAGGAGTTTTTGACCAGTATCCAGAAAATTTTCGGAAATTTCTTCCAACAATCAAAATTATAAAATGGACTTTTTGTTTAAAGAGACAATCATTCATTTCTTTAGAATTTCCTCCAGAGATTCTTTCAAAAATTCTTCCAAGAATTTTTGTACAATTTCTGGAAGCACTTTTGATAAAAAAAAAATCTCTGGAGGAATATCTGAAACAATTCCTACATGAATCCATAAAGAAACCCCAGGAGATATTTTTGACGTAGAAACAGGAGCAATTTAAAAAAATATATCATGTAGGAATTTCTGGAAACCCAGAATGTATTTCTCCTGGAACGCTTGGAAATTTCCACCAGAAGCACTGTAGGTTTTTTAAAGATTTTTTTTCGATATACATAGTATTCCATGAAAGAACTGTTAAAGGAATCTCGAACTGACATGAATGACAAAATTCCTTAAACTCTGAAGAAGTCTCTGAAAATATTTTTAAAAGAATTCCTGATGGAATATCAGAAGAAATCCGAGCGGAAAGAATCTTTAAAAGAATTCTTGAAGAAATCTCCAGTATTTTTTTAAAGACATCTCAGGAAGTACTTTTGAATGAATCTCTACAGGAATAAAATACTTCCTGAAAAAATACTTCCTGAAAAAAATCCATTGGAAAAACCTTGGGCGAAGCTCCTAGAAAATTTATTGAGTAAGCTTGACGAAAATCTATTAATAAATTCTTTAATAAAATTCCTAGGAGTCTGTGAAAGATGTTCTGAAGAAATTTCTGTAGAAATTCTAAACTTTTGATTTTCTGAAGGAATCGCTGAAAGCATTTCGTAAAGAAATCTGAAGCAATTTGTGGACATATTTGTGAATTAATTCCTGAAGAAACGCCCAGATAAGCTTTTGTAAGGATCTATAGAAAATAAAACTCTTTAGATATTTCCAAAGGAATTCCTATAGAAATTCCAAGGAAATATTGTCGAATAAAAACTTCAAAGAATATGCGGAGAAAATCTTAGTGTTATCTGCAAAGGAAATGCCTGAGAAATTTCTGGGGAAATACATGGAGAACCATCTGGAGGAAATTCTGAAGCAATCTCAGTATGAACTCCTGGAGGAATCTCTGGAGGAATTCCTTCAAGATTATCTGTATGAATGCCTGTAGAAGTTCCTGGCGAAATATTTCAATGGAATTCTTGCAGCAATTCCAGAACAAACCTTTGGTGAACTTCCTGATGCAATGCCTGTACGAATTTCTGAATCTCTGAGAGATTTTTCGAATAAACTACCATGGGAGAAACTACGGACATTTGAAAGGGGATGCTCTGCACACTACACATTAGCTCATCCATTCATCATTCATCCTTCCAAATCTAACAGTAATTCATTCAAATTCTTGGGGTGCTGGACGAAACCACTGAAGAATTTAAGGTCTTTGATAAAATTTGTGAAAGAATCCCTGGCGGAGTGCCAGAACGAACTCATGCAAATCTACATAAAATAATTACTGGATAAATTTCTAGAGAATTTCGCAAAGGAATTTCTGAAGGAAACTTCTAAAAAAATCCATGGAGCAATTTCAAAAGCAACCCATGGAAGATTTGTTGATGGAATCCTTGGACAATTTATGGAGGTGTCTCATAAAGATTTTCTGAAGAAATCTACAGTGACATTTCTTAAGGAATCCTTGGAATAATTTCTGAACAAAACTTTGGAAGAATTCCTAAAGGAGTGGAAGCTTTTGTAGAGATATTTCTGGAGGAATTCAGAACTTTTGAGTTGCTGAAAAAAAAATCTGTAGAAATTCATCATCCTGAAAAAAAAAATCTCGTTCGGAATTTTGAAACTGGATGAATTTCTGGGAAAACTCATAGTTCATAGATGCTTTTCTAGAGGAGTCTTTCGAGAAATTGTTGAAGGATCCTGTAGAGGTAATTTTAAAGGAAATTCCAGAGCAAGAAATCCTTGGCAGATGTTTAAAGAACAATTTCCGGAAGGAATCCGTAGAAGACTCTTGAAAAGGACTTTTTTAAGATTTTCTAAAGGAATCTCTGGAGCGATTCCGACAGGAATCCATGAATTGATTTTAGAAGGAGTTTTTCAATTTCTGGGGTAATCTTTAAAAAAATTTGGAGAGTGTAAAGCCTGTATTCGCAATAATCGGGACACAGAAAAACAGCTGTAACTCTGTAATAGATACATTAAATGCTCGAATTTGGCCTAATAACATCTTAAGATGTGTGCATTTCACCTACAAAATTTCATGTGAATCGGTGCAGTACTTTTTGTTGCAGCAATGAAGGAGTGGAATGTGCGCCATTGAATTTTGTACAGCCCCTTGTTTTGCTTGTCAGCGCTGCAACTTTTGAATTTGGCAAAGGAAATGGCTGGAATTTAGAACACAAACCTCTCAATCTAGGTACATTTGTTGCATAGGCAAAATTTCAAAAAAAAAATCAATACACTATTAACAATTTTATAGTCGAAACATGTATTGGGACTGAACGTGATTTTAGCCCCTCCGACAGCAATTAGTCTGCACACTTTATTGTTTTAATTGTAGTATTGAAAGTACTATATCAATAATTATCAAAATACACATAATCGACTACCTTCTGAGGAAATTTCATGAAAATTGGCAGAGAAACTCAAAAGTTATGACTAGAAAAACATCGCACATGAAAAACACGAAATAAAATTACAGACACTCATCCCTTTCAACACCAGTAGCTTTCAAGTCAATTGATCACAGTTGATGAAATTTTGCAAGAAAGTGTCTCTATATAAGTATCATAACTGCTAACGAAATTTCATAATTATCATCACACAACTTACATACAAATTAAAATTGGTCATAATTGTACAAAATGCTTAAAACCACATCTGTTTGTTTTTCATTCAAAGTAAAGACTGAACTCGAAAAAATTATAGCTGATTTTTTTATCAGGAATAGTACATTATGTGTAGCTAATACCATAAAAATTTCATCAAAATCGGTTAAGTGTTGGCGGAGATATCGTCGAAACAAGAGACTTACCATTTGAGAAATTTTCACTGAGAACAGATTAACACAACGATTTTACACTGTCAAAGTTTCAAAAAAAATCGGGACAGTGTTGCCAATACTACAGTCAAAATAATGCACACTGATTTTAAAATGTTAAAAAGTGCCCAAAATTTGAAAACCCCGTTTTTTTGTTTGAATTGCTTAAAAACTTACAATCAAATTTTCAGACGTTTTGATGAGCTAACAACCAAGTTATAGCCTAAACAATTTTTAAAATGGAAGCCCAAAATTTCCTAAATCACATTTTATTGTATCGACAATGTTTGCGCCAATACTGAACCGATTTTGATGAAATTTTTAGGGCATTATCTACACATAACATGCTATTCCTGGTTAAAAAATCAGCTACTTTTGTGAACGCAATTAAAAGTTATACATTATTTTGAGTGTCTCATTTTTTTCGAGTCCAGTTTTTAAAAGTAATGCATCGATTTTTATGAAATTTGGCACATATAATAAAAATATTCATTACAGAGCTACAGCCGTACTTCTATGTCCCGATTATTCCGGAGACAGGCTTTATTGTGCTGTGGCTTGTTGTACATGAATCGTACATGAAACGAGATTTTTTTACGGTTTGCGGAATTTTTTTTCTGGTAAAAACTTTGTTTTTCGTAGATTTTCAACCTGTACTCGTCGTGATACTTTTATTAGAATCTTTTGAAAGACTTCCGATGAAAATTACTACAATAAATCTCAATTTGGAAACATTTTCAATATTTTAACATAGGGTATGTGTTCAGTAATCTCACGCTCCTATATTCATCCTATTCGAAAACAAGCGATTACGGCACCGATTGATTCCGTTCTTTTTGTTTTCATGCGTGCTCACTCCTAACAAAAAATACAAAAATAAGAAACAAAACAAACAACGCTTCAATCCTTTCTTTTTCGTATGATGAACATGGGAGCCAAAATGCTCAATAAGGGAACCAACACTCTATTTATATGAGATGCATGTAAAAATTAATATGGCAACACTTCCAAAAACGATCAAATTCATGATTTACAAGTTGCACAGCAAATAATTTTGTAATATCCAGTCGCGTAGTTTCTGGCGATGCAATCAATTTCCAACGTAATTTTACTTGGTTACATTGTTTTCCAGCAATGATCACACTGACCATGTACACCCTCGTTTGCACCGGAAAGTGTCAACAAACCCATTCCAGCCGATACCTAGAAGCAGTACCATATTTACCATCCACCTTCTAACTCGGTGAAATAGCCGAGAGGTATGGAGTATGCCTCACATTCAACGGATCCGTGTACGAATCCATGCCAATATTTTACTTTTATATGATTCATCTGTCGTTCCGGTTCTAGCGATTGCTAGACCCAATTTCAAACTGCGGCGGCTGATTTGCTGCGTGAAAAGGATGTAATTTCTACATCACTTTTACGACGCGACTGATGTGCAGCGAAAATAATGTGATATCACAAGAATTTTTTTTGCTGTGTGATCTATAATGAAGGTCACCATACAAAATGAGTGTGTTGGATATTTTTTTAAATTTAAGAGTTTTAAATGTGGAATTCTTAAAATTGTACAATTCGGCTAAGTACAATCATATTGTAAGCACAGTTGTCTGTGTTGTAAGCGGATTAGTAATTTTGCAAAATAATCAATTGCTTTATAACGAAGCTAGAGGACGATTTTTCCAACGTTATCCTCAGCCTGTCCAAAATACATGAATTACCCTAGTTGCCGGAAAACTGTAGGAGGTAAAACGCCTTTTTGGATGAGGCTAAACGCCCGCGGGCATTACCCTCTTTAACTTGTTGTGAAATACCAAGGGGCTCCATCGAACTCATCCCAGCAGCAAATGAAGAAGTAGGCGACGCGTGGTAGTTTGATGGGTTTAATTGTTTAATGGGATTTAAAGTAAAACTTTTAGAGAAAATTGTAAAAACTGGTTAGAGCATCTTAAAGAATTTGTCTCATGTATTTTTAAGGAGTTTTTTCATAGATTCTGCCATTATATTCCACAGGTAGGATTTCAAGCTTCTAATAGCTTCCTCTTTCTTAGAATGAACTCAAGAATAAATATATTTCAATACTAAATTTAATAAAATTTATGAGGTGAACAAGGGTCTGGCTGAAAGCTTCAATAAGAAAGAAAGAAATTGTATAAACAAACTAAAATATTCAAAAATAAGTCCAACCATTCTATCATAGTTAAAGAGTTTAATGGAGTTGAATACACTCTTAATATATTTTCCTTAAAATTACATGGAAAATAATATTTTCAACAATAACCATAATATATTTAAATGTTTTCATCTTGAAAAATCGCTATCGGTGAAAATCTAAGTTCAGAGCCAAACTAATCAGGTTTGTAGCTCCCTTAATCCCCACCAATTTTGATTATGCTGTAATTTAAAATTATTATCATTTCAAAGTAATTAAAAATAATCTGACAATCTCTAAATGGAAACTTCTGTGCTTTTTCTTATCAAAATTCGATTAAAGAAAAAAAAATAGAGAATTCTTCACTTTTTTTTGGAAATTTTAAGGTTTTACCGCTTTACTTCACCAATCTGCAGTAAAATGCAGCAATTACATTTTTAATAAAATATATTGTTGATGGGTTTGGAATAGTAAAAGGTAAACATTACATTTAGAACAAAAACTTGCTTCAATCTGCATTAACGCAAGGGTGAATCATGCGTTTAAAATAGATATTTCCTTGTTCCAACAGATGTTAGATATCATCTATGCTAAATAAGAGTAACCAACGATGGTCTATGATCTGAAGGCCACATCTTTTTCCATAAAACCGGATTCGACAACGGTTGAAATATGCGGAAACAGTTGATGCCATAAATGCACGATAACTGTTTGATGACACTCCTTTGTCGGATTTCTTGTTAGGTATGTGATTTGATTGACTGGATATTTAAGTTGCTGGTTTATATTGAGTTCAGATGCTTTTATGGAATGAATTAGATGCTCATAGGATTCAATTTTCTCATGAATTTCATGCTCAAATCTTCTTCTAGTGGTGTACTTCTACTCGGGTACAATGGCTCGTACTTCTGGATAAGTGCCATGCGGTGGAATTACGCAGAAAAGCGTTAAATAATATGATAATTTGCACAAATTTGAAATGTAAACACGTCTAGGGGACCGTTACTGGTTTAATCTAAGGTGGTTCACAATTGCTACTGATTCAACATGCTAAGAGAATCACTATTTCTTTCTTAGATGTACAATCTAAGTATCATCGAAGGATCTTGAATTTAAATCATCTTGAGCATGGCTTTAGCTGCAAGACCGTGATGATTATCGCATTTGAGCAGTGGTGATGCATTTTAGCAATACTAACCCGATCACAATAAATGCTTGAACACCGAAAGCTGTTAAAACATGGTCATTTCATGGGATGAAATACTAATATCGCTTGTTATTTTATATATTATAATATTATATATTACCAAGATCATAACATTTTTGAGTAATAATACGCTAATTTTGTATGGATGTGGAAGGTTGTAGTGTTGTCTTGTGATCGGGAAGGATAGACCCATATCGTTAATCACCTTCATATATTTACAATTTTATTATAAGGAGATTTACCAAACAGCTTAAAACCACAGACAAACAGACGTAACACCTTGAACGATTTTCATGGAAATCCATCGCCCAGTTCACACTACCATCACCTGGTGGAAAAGTTGCACGAATCACTATGTTGTGCCATATCATCAACAGAAGGCGTTAGTGTGAAACGTCAAACACATAGAAAAACGATGCGCGCGCCTCAGGTTGTGAAAGCCACAACTATGAAAATTTAAAATGATCGTTAAAAGCGTTGTCGATGGAAATTTCGCAAGTGTTACGTCTGTTTGTCTGTGTTAAAACGCTGATTAGATATTGACCTGATTAAACGTTGCAATCGCCAAGGCAATCTTTGATTTTCATTCGCAAGTTCATGAAATGTTTCAAATACCTAATCAGATAATCATGACACAGAGAACAGACATCCAAGTCCAATCTGAATTTTGTGTAAGGAATATTTCATCGGCAACACAAGTGGCATCATCGTGGCGCTGAAATCGGTTAATTTCTCATACTAATGTAATTCATCACTTCAAATGTTCCAATTCACCACTGACTGTGGCAATATGCGTTGGGCGGCGCTAGCGTTTTCATCTTGTATTGGTTTGCATCTTTATTCAAGTAAGTATTCAAATCCTTACACAACTTTCTGAATGAAATTTGTTCTAGCCTGGATGTCTGTTCTCTGTGATCTAGACCTGTTCACTTTGAAACTTTTTTTCTCCGATTCTCCGTAATACATCAAATTATCAATCCACATGCAAAAGCAAGTCTTCAATCCAAAAATGAGCCAAATTGATAAAGATTTAAAGGTGTATCAAATCAATTTTGTTAAAAAAAACCGTTTTCACAGAAATTTACTCATAAATCCAGAAAATTGCTCCGAAAGGGTGCCGAAAATACCGTTAGGATATAGTAAGTACAATACTCTACAACTTTGCCGAAGACACTACGGTGTTTAAATTGCTTATTTCAAATTTATTCAAAAGTTTTCGTTTAAAAATCGCGAAAAAATACAATGTTTTTACGATTTTACATTTAAAAGTCATGTAATTTCACATTATTTTACGTGACTAAATTAATTAGCTATTGCTCCTATGTGTAACGAACATATCGTCCATACATAGTTTTTGTGTAGGAATTCGTTTTCATTGACTAATTATCAAAAGTATGTCACGTTGATACTAAAAATCGCGAAGAGTTGCCAGCACGAATTAAAACAAAGTTGCCCATGATTAAGACGTCATGCCATCGTATTCTAATGTCTTTTGATTTAAGTATCAGAAATGGTGCAGATGATAAGGCTCGAGCCTGCGGATCAGAAGGTCCCAAGATCAAACTCAAATACATAATAAACTTTTTTTTTCTTTCTTTGTAGCAATTAGGATGATGAATCTGCCATGACATACAAGCAATCTCCCAAATAATGATGATCGGGACCCGCCAATTCAGCCCATTCCAGGACTAGCTATATAGGTATTTAGTTTACTTTTTGACAAGAAATCGTGTCGACGAGATCAGCTGGACGAAATATTGAACATCTGTTTGATACCGATTAATTTAGCTGAAACAATTCAATACGATGATGGAACTGCCTCTGGATGCGAAATTTTTCATACAACTGTGGAGCTTTCTTGTATCTATCTACCCAGAAATCAACACAACTACACGATGAAGGGAAACTTCATTGTTACTATGCACTCTACGGTTTCGAAACAAGGCTATGATGCCAAATTGCAATGAGATGCAGAGCTTAGTCTCATTAACTTATAGCTGAATCGAGACACAAAAAATGCTATTCCAGGGCTCGAACCTTGAATCTTCGAATCGACAGTCTCATGCTCAACCATCTACAACAAATTGAAACTGATGCATATGCGACAAAGAAATGTATTGGCGTTTGAATCATGGGTAACTTTGTTTAACTTTGTGCTGGCAACTCTATGCGATTTTTAGTATCAACGTGACATACTTTTGATAATTAGTCAATGAAAACGAATTCCTACACAAAAACTATGTATGGACGATATGTTCGTAACACATAGGAGCAATAGCTAATTAAGTTAGTCACGTAAAACAATGTAAATTTACATGACTTTTACATGAAAAACCGTAAAAACATTGTATTTTTTCGCGATTTTTTAACGAAAACTTTTGAATAAATTTGAAATAAGCAATTTAAACACCGTAGTGTCTTCGGCAAAATTGTAGAGTATTGTTCCAACTATATTTTAACGGTGTTTTTGGTACCTTTTCGGTGCAATTGGATATTGGAGTACATTTTCGTGATAATGCTCGAAAAAACACAAAATCGATTTGTTACACCTCCAAACCTTTATCAATTTGGCTCATTTTTGGACTGAAGACTTGTTTTTGCATGTGGATTGATAATTTGATGTGACACGGGTAGGTAAAAAAGTGAGCAGGTCTGATCATGGCTTACGCAGTCAATATTTTTAATCATAATTATAGTATTAGTTCAATTGATAATGCATACCTTTCCTTAAAGCTGTTAATTGCAGTAACCGAAATCCAGGGTTGAGTATATCCAGTCAGTAGCGTTAAACCATTTCATGAAGCGTTAAAGGAGTGAGATTTGAAATAAATATTATTTTGCATTTTTTCACACTTAATAAATGTACAAATTATCACCTTTACGGAAAGCTTTTTATCCGTCAGCATTTTTGTTGGACGCGCATGAAAAAAAATATCAAGATTAAATCACTTGTTCGTTATTCCTTCGTTGAACTCAATACTCCTCAATATACCTTTCGGCCGTAGACCAATTGCCGGATAGAACACCTGGGGGTCGGCCAAAGCACCCACCATCAAGGTCGTCAAAATCACTAGTATCTTCATGATCACCAACCACCACGTGAACCTCTCGGAAATATTCGCAATGCCACTTAGCACTCTTCACGTTCACCCAGGTCAAGTATCCCACAGTGCAAACAATACAGCTTTAGAGAAACTATTCCGGCAAGCTACAACTCCACACAGCTTGAACGAACAACACTACAGCACACGGCGGACTATTTCAAAACGCTAATCAAATGATGGTTTTATCGCGCGGAGGACCACGCAGCATCCACAGCTGAAGCCACGAGCACAAATGCCGGACCGGACCACGCCGAACGCCGACGAAGCAAGGTTCGTCGTCTAGGAGAACCATCGTCGAACGAGATCTTTGTCAATAAGAAATTATGATCACGGCTGACTGCCGCGGGTGTGATGCAGTGACAGGTTTCTCAAACAGTTTGGAGAATTTTTCGTATTGAAATATGATAGTTTATAATGATGAACAGATGAACAATATTTGAGCTACAAATTGGATTACCAAATATCATGCATCTTATGTTATGCTACATAATTTTGATGAAAGCATTTGAGAACCCCTGACCCTGCGTGTCGAAAAGTGAATGAACGACATCCTATTGGTGCTGGTTCGACGACTATGATTTTTGGCTTTTTTTTTCGGTGAAACCATGTGTACGACAGTTTTCACACGTTCGTTGATCGAAGTGAGACCTTGAAATTTACTAATCGGGGGTACATATAGCGTGGTTCAAAAAATCGTTTTTGCTCCACACCGCTTATTCGATTCGTTACCAGATTCTATGCCTTCTCCCAAAATTTGAGCTCATTTGGTTGAAAATTGAGGCTGCACAAGCTCTTCAAAGTTTGTATGGGAATTACTATGGGAAAACGATGTTTTTCATTCAATCGACGGGAGTATTTCCCCAAGTGCCCTAGAGCGTTAGTTGACCCTTGGTACTTCTAGGTTACTCTATCAGCTACAACTTTGCCGAAGACCGCATTCAAATCGCATGCCTCATTAATTAGTTACCGATTTTTATCCAGAATCGTAATCTTGACTCATGATGGTTAAACTAATCGGTGGGCATCACTGCATTTTGCAGTGAAACATAGTAGCCATGATTTCAGTGTGCTATCTTTGGCGCCATATGCAGCAATGTTGCCTGCTGGGAAGCTGGAGGATCATTGCTAAAGTTTGTCAAGTTGGATACAAACGGATAATTAATTAATGAGGCGTCGGATTTGAATGCGGTCTTCGGTAAAGTTGTAGCTGATAGAGAAATCTAGGAGTACCAAGGGTCAACTAATCCTCTAGGGCACTTGAGGAAATGTAATGGTCGATTGAATGAAAAACATCGTTTTCCCATAGTAATTCCCATACAAACTGTGAAGGGCTTGTGCAGTCTCAATTTTCAACCAAGTGAGCTCAAATTTTGGGAGAGGGCATAGAATCTGGTTACGAATCCAATAAGCGGTGTGGAGCAAAAACGATTTTTTGAACCACGCTAAATATATGTAGGGCCGGCCGGTCGATGCCGAGGAGAGTTGGTGCGTTCTTTGGTGCTTTATATGCTGCGATGGTGGTGGCGCGTGAGTCAACTCTTTCAGCTGCCCCGCACGCAAGTGGAAGGTGACATTGATTGGCAAATATTGCCTCAATGTGGGAAATTCCGGTGATCTTGATGAAGAATGTAGAATCTAAACAATTTGTTATGTAGTAAAGATAATGAAATCGATATTTGTGGCATAACAATAAGAATGCTAAGAATCAAATCAATCGTTGAGGCTATCCAGAGGTGGGATACATTTTCCGCTGAAAGCCCAGACATAACACTCTATAAATGCTCATCGTTCACGTACTGCCGTGTGCAGCATAGTTGTCCCATGTGAATAGGGATTCCCATAGAACATGGGACAACTATGCTGCACACGGCAGCGTATTGATGACAAATTTTAATATAGCCTAGTTGGCCTGCTCACCATTCGAATAGTTCGACAATGATTTTTCATAAGGGCCTAACTGACTTGATTGATTTCTCTTCGTCGACTCTCTCTTTCGCTAATAACTTGATCAAAACAAATAAAATCATTTTTTTTTGTTTCTATAGAAACATGTAGTCGTTTTCTTCGCATTTCAACCAAAAAAATTTTTGGAAAACTCAATATACATTCCGTGATAACACAAAGAGAGGATCGATGAAGAGAACTCGAAAATTACAGTTAAGCCCAAATGAAAAATCAGTGTCGAGTTGAAAGTATGCTTGTGATCTTTGGTGAGTTTGCTTGTTTTGGATCCAGGATCATTCATTTAATTTATTTAGTATTACATCAAATTCAAGATAAAACTGATTCAACATTATTTCTCTATAATACACACGGAGAGACGAAACTACCCAAAAGTGAGTACTTTCCACCCAACTTCGGGGTTGCGTGCGTCAAGCCAATTTTGAGTTGATGGAATCGATGTTTTTGTTGGGTTGTTCCCGCTTGCTTCCATGTGAAAAAATACCTAATTTTAAGTTTTTTTCCACCCAACCGAAATTTTGCCTAGGTTGTATTCACTCAAATTTGAGTACTGTGCTAGAAACTCAGTGTTGGCTTGACGCACGGAACTGCAAAAGTTGGGTTGTTTCTCTCTTCACTCTCTGACAACAATAGAAAGAGCGCATGAAAAGGGAGATGAAAAATAACTCAAAATTGAGTTTAAAAGTACCTAATTTTGAGTTTTTCAGTTTCTCCGTGCACGGTTCGTGGCTCCCGATCTCCATCCCTGGACACGCCTAATGCTCGCCAAGTCACGCTCCACCTGGTCCGGCCATCGTGCTCTCTTCGCTCCATGCCTTCTTGTACCAACCGGATCAGTCGCGAACATCAACTTTGCAGGATTGTTGTCCGGCATTCTTGCAACATACCCTCGCTCTCCTGCACACCACCAAAGATCATCCTTAACACGCGTCGCTAGAAAGTTCCGAGCAGTGGCGTAGCAAGGGGGGGTGCGGAGGTGCGGTCCGCACCGGGCCCCCGAATTCAAGGGGCCTCCAAATCAGTGAAGGTTTCTTACATTAGTTTGAATGAAGTTCTTTAAATAGCGAAAGTTTGCTACAAGTATAAGTTCAATACTTGTAGATCTGCTGATAGGTATGTACAGGGGATAGACAAAATGATCGGGACAGGCATAATTTTCACTTTCCAGAAAATGTTCAACTAGCTGTAACTTTTCGAAAAGTGCATCAAATATTCTCAAATGTTTACTGTAAGTTCTTCAACTAGTTGTGTATCAGTGGACAAAATTTGGAAAAAATCGGACAATTCTTCACGAAGTTATAAAGATTTTTGAAAAAGAGAACATTATCCGATAGCAAACTTTGAGCTGTTATATCTCCGGATTCAATGAACCGATTGCAATGAAATTTTGACCATTCATGACTTATATAATGAACTCTGGAAAACATCTGACTTAACTTGACATTTTTAACAAGCGAAAAATTTATAGCGATTTTATTTTTTTCACGATTTTTTAGTAAATTGGTCTATTTTTAATATGCTTCCCATTACTTTTTCAATTTATTGGCGGCTATGTTGTTAATTTCCTTTAAAACGCATTTATATATAAGTCAATCAAAGGGAAACTAAATGAATTATAATTTGCATCTTGAATTTTGAAACGATGTTGATGTTTTGGATAATTTGGTGTTTTATAAGAAAAATAATCTAATCGTTATAATTTTCTTCCGTGTTAAGAATATTAAGTAAAGTCAATGACTTTTCATAGCTCATTATATAAGTCATAAATGGTCAAAATTTCATTTCATTTGGTTCATTGAATCCGGAGATATAACAGCTCAAAGTTGGCTATCGGATATTTTTACCTTTCCCAAGAATATTTATAACTTCGTGGAAAATGGCCCGATTTTTCCCAAATTTTGTCCACTGATACACAACTAGTTGAAGAACTTACAGTAAAAATTTGAGAATATTTGATGCACTTTTCGAAAAGTTACAGCTAATTGAACAGTTTTTGAAAAGTGAAAATTTTGCCTGTCCCGATCATTTTGTCTATTCCCTGTATGTAGGGGCCCCTTCGTGAGATTTTGGAATGGGCACACAGATGACTTATTTGAAGTCCTATCATTAACAATTCGATGATTGCTCTTTGAACCTATAGGGGTCCCAAAATACAAGAAAAAATGTGCTAGAAATCAAAATATAATTTTACGAAATTCAGTACCGATATGGAAGTAAAATTCATGAGCATAATGAAAATGTCCCTGATACTTATCCCAACTTTAGGACCAAACATAGCTGTTTACTTAGCTTAAGGTAGCAGTTGAAATTCAGGGGTCTCATTTATTAAAGTTAAGATCTGAACACATGTCACGTCAAAACTGTAATAACAACAGTTTGTTGATAAGTTTTACTCTCGTATACAATCAACGTATTCCATCTATTTCATCGAGTATTTCTTTTTACATATTCCTTGAAGGATTTCTGCGGGAATGCCTTCAGATACGGTCTTTGTCTCTGGGGATATCTTTTACGATTCACAGATAAAAATAATGAGATTTACACGTCATGTAAACTTCATTTTACTCATGTAAACTTAATGTTATGATGGTTTACATGATATATCATGTAAATTTGTGTTATATGTCATGTAAACTCTCAGAGTCATGCTGAATTACATGACATATAATGGAAGTTTACATGATATTTCATGAACTTTACATGATATGTCATGTAAACTTCTATGATATCCCACGCTCCAATTATGTGCATCATATGTCACAGAATTTTACACTCTTTTTTCGATCTGTGTTTATCTAACTCCTGGAGTTCTACAAAAAATCCTCTAAGATTAACTTCAGAACTTTTTTCAGGGTTTTACTTCAGAAATTCCTCTAAGCATTGATTTTGGAAAGCTTACAATGATGCATTCTTTCAGGAACTGCTCCAAGCATTCCTACAGAAACTTCTCAAGAAATCCTTCAGGAATTCCTTCAAGGATTGTTTCCGGAATTTCTTCAATCATTCGTTCAGGACTACCTCTTCGAATTTCTTCATAAAATCCTACAAGGATTATGTCATGAAGTCCTTCAAGGAATCCATCAGATGAACCTTAAGGAATTTCTAATAGGATTCCTTTAGATATTTATCCAAATCTTGTAGAAGTTCCTCATGGGAATTATTTTTCATGAATTTCGGAGATCACGCTTGGAGCCATACCTGAATGGTCTTTGGAAGATTTTCTAAAGAAATTGTGGAGGTATTCCCGAAGGAATTCTTGTAGAAATGTTTGCAAGAATTTTTGGAGGAATTTTTAATGGAATCTTTGTCTTGATGAAATCCAAGATGTATTCGGAAAGATTCATTGGGTTGAGTTTGCAGGTATCTTTGATGACATTCTTGAAGGATTAGGGGAGACTGGGGAAACTTGATCCCTTTTTCTTAATTTGCCTGTAACTTTAAGAAAAAACACAAAACTAGATTCATTTTTCGTACAGAATAGCAGGTAAACATCTATTGCAAGTTTATACAAAACAGAAAGACTTTAAATTATTGTTAAAGTTTTCAAAACTGTGTTTTTATGGAGGCATGTCTTATGATGTATTTTTCAAAAATGGGTCAAAATTGATCCCCTTTTGAGCACATGGTTAATTTAAAGGGAAAATAACTCCAGTTGCTTCCTATTCATTTTCTTTTCAAGTTTTCTTGCATTTTTGATGCATACGGTGTATTTGAAATTATAAGATTTCCTTAAATTGTTAAGGATATGCCGAATCTTGAAAATGGGGAGACTTGATCCCCCTTTTCATGGTTTGTACTAAAATAAAAATTATCTGACACGTTTTATCATTGAATATACTAGAATTCCGAGTAAATAGAGGCTTCCAAATTGAATTTTATTTTTCACATGTATAATGTGTGTGTAATCCTCGAGGGATCAAGTCTCCCCATGCCACTGTTGTATACACTAAGCTACATTAATTGAAATATTTATATAACAGCCTTATTTGAATAAATACGCTTGATAGTACTTTATATATACTATGTGCAGTGAAATTTTGACACGATTTGGTTCAATTTTTACAAAGTTATTGAGATTTTTCGGAATCGCCTAAAAGATTTCTGAAAGACTGAAAACAAACCATCAGCTATTAAAAAATAATTCAATACACAATTAAAATCAATTGTAGCCAAAACATTGTCGTCTGTCCAGATGTCGTTTTGGAAAAAATATGCTAGAAGAAAACTGTTTTTGATTCCGAGAAAATATGGGGGGAACAAGTCTCCCCAGGGATCAAGTCTCCTCAGTCTCCCCTACTACAGTACTATGTAGTAGTACTAGAAGTACAATGAGTACATTGAGGATTTAGGTAAAGAGTTCCTGAAGAAATTTTGAAAGCAAAGAGATTTTTGGAAGAACTAATGATGACATGCCTATTATTTCTCAAAGAAATCAATGGCGGAAACCTCAATGAATTCCTCTCAAATTCTTTGGAGCAAATCGAAAAATAAAAAAGATCCTGTACATTTGGAGGAATTTATGCAGGATGTGTTCATACTTGTAGGATTATCTGAAGGAAAACTTTAAAAAATCCTTGAACGAATCTTTGTATTGAAGTTTGAAAAAAAAAATCCTAGTAGAAAAGATTAAATCTTCACTGAACTTCCATAAAGGATTATTAAATCAATTGTCAAAAAGAACTTGAAAAAATCGCATAAGGAATTTTGGTATAACTAAAGAAATGCTTGAGCAAATTATTAAGAAATCCTTTGAAGAACTTCAAGAAAAACCGTTTGAGGCATTGCAAAAAGAACTTCTTGGAGATTTTTTTTAAAAAGAATTCCTAAAGGATTCTTCTCCAAAATTGCTGAAGTGATTATGTGAGGTAGCCCCAAAAGAATCATTTGTGGAAATCTTAAAAAAAAACTTTTTATAGAATTCATGGGCATATGTACATGTAGGGTGTTAGGTTCGTGAGTGCAAACTTTTTAAGGGGCGATAGAGGATCAAAAATGGTGAAAAAAATTGTTCCACGCATATGGCAAATCTCAACCGTTACGTAGTTATTGAACTTTACATTTTTTTACTTTTATTGCCTTAAACTGGCTATAATTTGAAAATGGTCATTGGTCAAAATGTCACCCCCCCCCCCTGTCGGAATTCGAAATTTTGAGGGGGGACACAAATAAATTATTTAGGAATTTTAAAAATTTTAAGTGAAATTAGAGTTGTCGAGAAAATTTCTTAACATATCCGATGAGTTTGACGATTTTGGCTAATTGTTTGGGTAATTTTTCATCAAATACGTTTATTATTTATCATCCCCCCCCTTGACGAGTCAACGAGCAAAGTGACAAAATAAGAAAATGAGATTTGTTCCGGCCTTATTGAATTTTCTATCAAATCACATCTTTGGATCGATTGGTTTAGTTAAATAAATAAGTTTTCTAGAGCAAATAGCTCGAAAGTAGTGTGTTTTAATTTGTTTTTGTCAATTATCTTTGAAAAAAGCATAATAATTTTAAATTCTTTCTTAGGCAAAGTTGTGGCCCTTGTTCCACTCTACAGTTCGTTTTTTGACACGAAACTTCTAGCTCTTATCATTTTCTTGCAGTTTTGATTTAAATGTGCGACACAGTGAGCAAAAAAGAGCTTACATTGACAGTTGCAAATTTATGATCTAAAATGCGATCTTTTAATCGAAATTGCAAGAAAACGATAAGAGATAGAAGTTTGATAACAAAGTATGAATTGTAGAGTGGAACAGGGGCCACAATTTTGCCTAAGAAAGAATTTAAAATTATTATGCATTTTTCAAAGATAATTGACAAAAACAAATTAAAACACACTACTTTTAAGATATTTGCTCTAGAAAACTTAGTTATTGAACTAAACCAATCAATCCAAAGATGTGATTTGATAGAAAATTCAATAATTTTTCAAATAAGAGTATAAAATTTGCAATAAGTTTGACCATTTTCAAGTTATAGCCAGTTTAAGACAATAATAGTCAAAAAAATGTAAAGTTCAATAACTACGTAACGGTTGAGATTTGCCATGTGCATAGAACAATTTTATTCACCATTTTTGATCCTCTATCGCCCCTTAAAAAGTTTGCACTCATGAACCTAACACCCTGTATAATTGAAGAAATTGCTTCAGAAACGCATGAAGGAGTTTGTAGCAACTTTCGAAGGAAATTTGTAAAGAAGTCCTTGAAGTAATTCCTAGATAAGTCGTAAAATTTATTCAAGAAAAAGTTCTTGGAGTTCCTCACTTGGAACAAATGCTTCATGAAGTCGTAATAATCATTTTTAAAAGTTTCGTGAAGGGAATCCGGACGAATCTGGTGTTCCTGATGGAAACCTTGTAAGAATACCTGAAGGATTCATTGAAAGAATCACAGTATTCTGGAGGAATTTCTGTGAGAATTCTGGAAGGAAATTTATTTTATTTTTTTATTAGAATTTCTGGTGCAAATTTCTTTTGGATTTTTTTCACCAATTACTTTGGAAATCCGTGTAGCAATTCGTTAAGGAATAGGGTATCGCGCCACTTGGGCGGTGGCTTCTATATTCGTCTGTTTTCCACTATAACTCAGTCAATTTTGAACTAATTGACTTGAAATGTTGTACACGGGTAGATACTATACCTATCTCACCACATTCCAAAAGTTGTGTTAATTGGTTCAAGTTTGACTGAGTTATAGTGGAAAACAGACGAATATAGAAGCCACCGCCCAAGTGGCGCGATTCCCTATCTTAATCCCTTCAGCAAATGCTCTAAAAAATTTCTTCGGAAATTCCTTTGGGAATTCTCTAAGGTTTTTTTGTCTGATTTCATTCTGCATTATTTCTAGAAAATTTGCTGTGGCTATTATTTTGGAAACTGTTTTAGCTATTGTGTCGAAAATTGAGTGCGCTATCCCTTTGGTAAAAACTCTCAATTTTTTTAGGATCTCTGTTAGAAGTATCATTGAAAATTTCTGCGACAAATCTCTTGAGAAATTGTTAGGCAATTCCTTTGAAAACTTCTTTAATGAACTCTCGGCAATGCTTTAGCAATGACTTCACGAACTTCAAATTTTTATTTCTACGAAAACTTCTTTAAAAATTTTGTCTGCAACCTTTTGCTGTTTTTTACTATTCATTTGAAAAATCATCTGATAATTACTTTGGGAATAACTTTAACACTGTTTTGGAAACTTCTTCGCCAATTGATATGGAAATTGATTGGTTAATTCATTTGGCATTTTTTTTCGGCAATTCCTTTGGATTTTGTTTTGGTAGCTCTTTTGATAATTTCTCGGCAATAATATTCTATATTGATTTTAGTTATTATTTTTGAAGTTTCGATATTCTTTGGGAAATTGCTTTGGAAATTTATAAGGAAACTCCTACGGGATTTCAGCAATTTTATTGAAAGTTACACCGGCAGTCCCTTTGCTAATATACCTGAAATTTACGTTTGTTTTTATTTCAATACATAGTTCCTTTAGAAATTCATTCGATAGGTACTTTGAAAATTCCTTTGTCAATTCGTTTGACTGACTCCGGTAATTCCTTTCCTTTGGTAATTCCTCTGGATTTTTATTCATAGTTATTTACGGAATTACGTCTGTTATGCAGCTGGTTTTTATCTGGTTTTACAGTTCTATGAGATACACTCATGCGAATAAAAAAAAATCCAAGAATTTAAAACGAAACGGCCGAAGAAATTCGCAAAGGAATTACCTAAGGAATTTCCAAAAAAAAATAAGGTGATCACCAGAGAAGTTTACAAACAATTTCCTAAGAAAATCACAAAGCAATTTCTAAAAATGTTTTTTTTTATTTCTTGAAAAAAAATACTATGTTTTTTTTTATTTCTTGAAAAAAAAAATACTATGTTTTTTTTTTAATTTCTCATGAGGAGTTCTTGAATAAATTATTGGAGGAATTTCTTAAGCATTTCTAGCAAAAACACTCAAATCCTCTGGAGGAATTTGTGTAATAATCATCGAAAAAATCTTGCTGAAGTAATTATATAAATACATGAAGAAACCCTTGCATGTAGAATGCCCGAAAGATTTGTTGCAAAAAAAAATAATTTGTGAAATACTTGGGGACATCAGTTTAACCCTTCAGGACGAGCGCCGTTGTAAAAAGTACAACAATGCCAAAAAAAAACCTCGCTCGTCGTATACAGCGCAAGCACAGTGCTTTTTAGGCTGGAACAGGCGCGCGTCCTGAAAGTTTAAGTAAGAATGATTGAAATCAATTGAGCAAATTCTAAGAGAATACTTAATACATTTTGAACGAATCTTTGGAGAAATCGTAAGAGCATTTATTGGATGAACTACTAAAGACATCTTTAGAAAAATTCCCGAAGAAACTTTGGGAGGGATTTCCACAGGCCTCTTTGAAGGAATTTCTTCAAAATTTTGAATAAAACCTTGGAAGAATTCCAAAAGCGAGACCTGGAAAAATCCCAAGAGTAATCCTCGGTAGAATTCTTGGAGAAATTGTTAAATAAATTAAACAAGGAAAGCTTTATCCGATTGATGAAACCCTTGCAGTAGTTTCTAACAAGATCCTTGAAGAAATCCTGAAAGAATTTTTTGATAATTTTCGAAAGTTTTGTTTTGGAGAAACATTTAAGAAATCCTTGAAAAAAATCCCGTAGGAATTTTTAAAGCGATTCCTGAAGAATTCCTCTATGAAATCTTAATCTTGCATGATTCACTTAAAATATGCTTCTAGCCATTCTTAAAGAATTCCTGAAGAAAGTAGCAAAACAGTCTTAGGAGGAATCCTTGGAGTAACATGAGAATATTTTTTTTTTCGATAAGATAGGGCATCTGTTCCTTAACTATTTAAGCATATACGCTCCAATTTTCATACTACTCAAATCAAAGGAACGAAGTGCTTTTTGTCTTGTTTCTTTTTTTGTATTTTTTTTTAGAAGTGAGCACGAATGACAACACAAATTATGTTATCATCAATTCCGTTATCGTTTTGTTTTCGAATAGGATTGATTTGTGACTGTAGGATTATTAAGGGCATGTTGACCCTACCAGGAATTCTCAGAGAATTTTTTAAACGATTTTTTCGGAGGACTTCCTAGCGGGATCATTAATAACCTGGTAAAAGAAGGTCTCGAAAGAACTTTGAAGGAGTCTTATGAAAAATCACAATAGATTTTTTTTAAATAGTTCCCAGAGAAATGTTAGCAAAAATACCTGTAGGAATCCTTGGAAAATGTCCTTGAGTTGATGGATATTAAAGAATTCGTTGGAGGAATTCCAGAAGGATTTTTCGAAAGAATTTCTACAAAACTCCTACGAAGCTCCTCTGAGAATTTTCTTAGAGGAACTTAGGAATTTCTGAAGGAATCCTTGGAATCCTTCTGAGCATAACGTGATTTTATTGCGTTCCTTTGTGTTGCCGGTTAAATTAACTAAACAGTTTTAATTTCCGTGGATAGAATGACAATTTAATTGATAAAATGACAGTTTGTTCGGGGCGTTTCCCCATACAATCTTTAAATGGATTTTAAAAATAGTTCCCGGACTTCGACTATTTTTTGGACGGAGATTCCGATTATGAAATAATCTGGATACCCCTACAGAACCCGATTTTTATTTTATTTTTTCGGAAGAATATGTGGTTCCAAAAAATCTTTGGAGAATTTTTTGTAGCATTTTTTTCTGGAATCTTCTAAATGAATCCTCAGAGTTATTATTGATAGAAACCCTGGTGGACTTCCTGAACAAATGTTTCGAGAAATACTCGATGAAGCCTTTGCAAGAATCTTTTGAAGTACTTTGAAGTATTTTTGAAAACATTCTCGGAAACAACACTGTAAGAATTCCTGAAGGAGTGCTTATAGAAATACTGAATGACATCCTTGCATTAACGACTTGAAAGATTCTTGAAGACAAATTATTCTTCAAGAGAGATTTTTTTTAAATGAAACGGTAAAGTTGATTGATTGATTTGTCTTTATTAAAGAGACTTTCAGCCCTTGACTGGTTCGTCTCTATAAACGGTAAAGCAATCTTTGAATTGTTCTTTGAATTCCTTAAGGATTACTTGATACAATTTCCAAATAATTTGTTAAATCGACATAATTCTTAGAAAAAATCTTACGTTCATTGATGGATTTCATTGGATTTTTTCATCGTTTTGTACAAAATACAACAGGCGATCATTCGAGAGATTTATCATTGTAAAATATGTACATCTGTCATTTTCATGGGGGCCCACGAATTTTGTTCCGCACCGGGCCCCCAAATTCCTAGCTACGCCACTGGTTCCGAGTACTTGCAGGTCCTCCTCGAGCATGGTCCATGTCTCGTGTCTGTAGAGAACCACTGGTCTAATCAGCGTCTTGTACATGGTGCACTTGGTGCGTGGGTGAATCTTTTTAGACTGTAGCTTCTTCTGGAGCCCGTAGTAGGCACGACTTTCACTGATGATGTACCTACGTATTTTACAGCTAGCATTGTTGTTAGCTGTCATTAAGGTCCCGAGGTAGACGAATTCCTTCTCCACCTCGACGGTATCTACGTCTATCATCACATTACTTCCTAGACGGACCCGGTTCACCCGTTCCAAATGTTCTGGCGATAATGTCCATGTCGTCCACAAAGCACACAAATTGAGCGGACCTTGTGAAAATGTTACCCCAGCTTTTGAGCCCGGCTTATCGCATTACACCTTCCAGAGTGATGTTGAAGAGTAGGCATGAGAATACGTCATCTTGTCGCAGTGCCCGGCGAGATTCGAATGAACTGGATAGTTTACCCAAAATTCTTTCGTAGTTTTGCACACCGTCCATCGTTGCTTTAATCAGTCTAGTCAGCTTCCCAGGAAAGCCGTTTTCGTCCATGATTCTCCATAGCTCTGCGTGGTCGATACTGTCGTATGCCGCTTTGGAGTCGATGAACAGGTGATGTGTTGGGACCTGGTATTCACGGTATTTCTGGAGGATTTGCCGTACGGTGAAGATCTGGTCCGTTGTCGACAAGCCGTCGATGTAGCCGGCATGATAACTTCCTACGAACTCATTCGTTTTACGACGGAAGATGATCTGAGATCAATGAGAGTATATTACAGGTGAGGAAGAAGAAGAGATGGCTATGTATTAGTAAGCAAAGAAAAATGTAAACACAAATAGTGACGTCACTATTTGACACGCGTTCTTATGGGAGCTCGCTTTGCTTGTAGTAGTGACATGTTTTGCACCAAACACGGATCTCACGCACACAAAGCATCTCTTCCACACCTCCATTATATACTCTCATTGATCTGAGATAGCACTCTGCCACTTCCACTTCGGTTTGTTACGTTTCACGTTGTACCGGGTTCCTTGCTACAGAATTACCGCCCACGCTGCGTTCTTCTCTTCCAAAATCGCTCTATATATACACGGAGCCGCCAAACTACCCAAAATTGAGTTCTTTTGACGCAATCGCATAGTTCGGCCCAATAAGCCAAATTTGAGTAAATCGATTAAACCCACACTACACTGAAATAAATTTTGTTGTGGAAACTACCGATTCCATAGTAAAATTACTAACCGTACCTATGATTCTCAACCGACAACAATTTCCAGTTAATTCCACTAAAACACTGTCAACTTAACTAGCAGTGCAGTTAACATTACCAAAAATAGTCTCAATTTAACAAATGAGCATTGTATTTTTAACCATACTGTGTTGTTAAATCCGTGTCCTGGAAAAATTAACAATGTTTTGTTGTTGAGACGACTATGCTTTAAGTTGAATTTACTACAATGCATTGTAATTTCAAGCATATTTCAGTTACCTTAACAGATTTTGTTGTCGGTTGAGAATCATAGGTACGGTTAGTAATTTTACTATGGAATCGGTAGTTTCGACAACAAAATTTATTTCAGTGTAGGTAAATTGCCTTACCTCCAGCAAAAACATTTACTTAAGAGTAGGTAAATTCAACCCAAGACCCCCCCTCATTCAACCCAAAGTTGAGTAAACCTGCATTTACCCAAAATTGGCTTATTGGGCTCAAGGACCCCCGTTGGGTAGATGCATATCTGTTTGTTTTTGACAACATCGGTGAGGGAAAACAACCTAATTTTGGGTAACTAGTTTATTCGATATACTCAGCTTTGAGTAAAATCGACCCAAAAATTAGGTAGTTTGATTTCTCCGTGTACACTCTTTGTTGAAACATTCGTTTCGTCGACTCCTTTCCATTATAGACACTATAGATTCAATAGAGTTAATAAACTATAGAGGACGAATGTCGCTGCTGTTCCCTTCGTTCTCGCTCGCAAACATGTCGGGTATCTATCTGTCAAACTGCATACTTTTTCGCTTTGGCACTTATAGCCCGGCCTATCTCCGCCAGCAAGAGATGTTTCGGCAGCGACATTCTTCCTCTATAGTTTATTACCTCTATTATAGATTCCATAGACTCGCGGAGACATGGTTGAGCAATATAATTTTAGTGAGTTTTACCGTCAATTTAAAGTGTACCGAGCGAATATGACGTCACGCAATCCATTGTCGCTATTGAAATCGTGACGTCATGCTCGTTTGGCTACACGAACTGACAGTTCGTTTGGCTACAGTTGTCTTCGTCTCCACGAGTCTATGGAATCTATAGTGTCTATACCAGGGAGTAGTATCTTTTTTCAGCGCGTTTGTTCGCCGGTGTTCCCTCCCGGTTATTCTCCCTGCTTTCCATGTACCCGATCGTGCTCTCGGCTGTGTCATTGATGGCTGCTTGCACTGTTCTCAAGCAGAGTCATCTAGAGGGACGACATCGAGCTCGCTCTCGTCTGGCAACGCTGTCTCGCGAGCCGGGGTTTTTGATGAATGTCAGTAAGAAATTACCTTAAACATTTTTTCATGATTTTCTTCCAAGGAATCCCTTAGACAATATCGTCAGGGGTTACCGAAGTAATGCCTAGAAGGTTTCTGCGTTTCTCTCAGAAATATTCCTGGGATTACTCTGAAGATTTCTCCGGAAATACTAAGAGATATTACTCATATTACTCCACAGATATTTACAGAAGTATTTTATGAAATTACATAAAACATGAATGGAGTTATTCATGGAGGGTTATCAGAAAGAATTTCTATAGAAATGTTTGTAAATTTCCTGATGAGATTTCATTTCATTGGAACAATTTCAGAAATAATCATTGGAGGAGCTCCTGGAAAAACCCTTTGGAGAGCCCCTGAGATTCACCACAAATTTAATTTCCCCAACAGGGTAAAAAAAACTCCTGAAATGGCTTTGGATGAGTTTATAGAAGAATTGAATGAGAAAAAAAATTGATAGAATCCATGAAGAAAGATTTTTTAAGAAAAGTTTGCTGTTGGTAGAGGAAAAAATCTTGCAGCGGGCTCAAAGCTAATACAAAAATAGGGGTTTTATTGTGACTTGATAACAAACATATCGAATTCATCATTCACCGTACGTTTAGTTTTTCCTAAACCGGTTCAGTACCCTAGTCCAACGATGCCGTCGAATAGTCCACTGCTTTCATCTAAAGTTACAGTTCGTCATTATAATTTATGATAAGGATTTTAGGTGCGCTTCATACCTGTATACTAGGTGTAGGATTCGGAACACGAAATCAATTTTAAACAACAAACAACAACTTTCTTCAAATTATTTCAATTTTATTCATACCCAAAAACAACGCGTCACATTTCACCATCTCTTCTTCACAAAATCCGTTTCTTCACTGACTTACAACGCTACAGCGCTCATTCACCGAGCACATCGAGCTGCTGCCGTCTTTCTCTCTCGCTCTCTTTCCTCCCTTCACGATTCTCTCTCAAAGTTACCCCGTTCTGCCTCGCTATGAGCCGTGCGCCTGATGATGGCAGAATCCGTCATCCCTCATTCATGTTGGTCCCAATCCGTACACTGAAGCAAATCTGCTGTTGGATGTTTTAATAAAACTTATTTATTTATACTTCTATATACTACATCTTCCTCTACTCCTACTCTCCAATAAAGGTCGAAATATTGTAAAAAAATCTATTTGCATACTATTTGTCACATACTTAATTAATATGTCTATTGATTAATAGTTAAGATTTATTTTATAAGTCTGTGAATAGTTGAGTAAACTAAACTGAAATTTATTTTACAGTTAAAAACTAACATTTTTATTTCAATCTTATGCTGCTGCCTTGTCGAAAAAAACCTACATATATACTATATATTTAAAAATAAAAAAATAAACATGTACAGTGAGCCAGTAAATTTCAACTCTGATTGCTCCGATTGCTGAAACAGTAAAAACAGTTAGAATCTGTAACATAAAATTATAAAAAAGAACCTGCAAAGAAAAAAACATAATTAAGTATAGAGTAAGGACAACGCTATATACATACCAAGTAAAACCGGATCTACCATTATTTATCGAGACACTTTCAGAATTTATTTTTTAATATAACAAAATAGAAATCTAAGACACACAGTAATTTGCATATCAAGCCGCATATTTTTGACATTAATCATTGCAAATTCATTTTTTTAATCACACAGTTTTTTCAGTGTACTCAAATCGGTGTAACACGCTAAAAATAATTTACACAAATGACAAATTACGCTGAAACAATACACGGTAATGAGTATTGTTCGCTACCTGATTGAACACACACGCATATCTAGTGTCATCTTTCAGACACTTCTCATGTCATCTTTTAGACATACCCATTGTCATCTTTCATCTTTCATAGGCATATCCAGTGGTGGAAAGCATCATGCGCTTGACGTGTTTTTTGGTTCGCATCAAACACAATCTTTGCTCACGCGCTCGCGAACCCAAAAAGAGAGAACGGTTCACGATTTCCCGCATCGACGAACCAACACAAAACAAATGTCGAACGAGCAGAATCGCAGTTGGTTCGCCAGAAGGATCACAATGTAGAACACTTGGTTTGTTGCCATTTTTTGTACACTTAATGGTAATTAGTTGGGTGTTTTTTGATTATACTGGTCAGGTACCATACCAATAAATGATATCGACGAAAAAGTTTACCAACATCCGATTTCATTAGAGAAATATCGGCGGCGAACCTCTAAAATAAAAAAGCATCGCGCTTGCAAAAGATGCGATGCACGCGTTGGCGTTCGTGTCGTACGATCGTGAGCCACAAACGTACGAACACCATCGCACAGCAAAGGTTTGCGATGCGATGGCATTTTTTTTGTAGCGCGTAAGCACTCGTTCGCGATCAATTTCCACCACTGGGCATATCTAGTGTCATCTTTTAGACACATCTTATGCCATCTTTCAGACAAATCTGGTGCCATCTTTCAGGCTCATCTAATGCCATATTTTAGGCATATCTAGTGTCATCTTTCAGGCACATTTTATGCTATCTTTCAGCAAAATCTGGTGCCATCTTTCAGGCACATTTTATGCCATATTTTGGGCATATCTTGTGTCATCTTTTAGACACATCTTATGCCATCTTTCGGGCATATCTAGTGTCATCTTTCAGACACATATCATTGCATCTTTCAGACATATCTAGTGTCATCTTTCAGACACATCTTATGTCATCTTTCAGACATATCTGGTGCCATCTTTCAGGTACATCTTATGCCATCTTTCAGACATATCTGGTGCCATCTTTCCGGCACATTTTATGCCATCTTTCAGGCATATCTAGTGTCATCTTTCAGACACATTTTATGCCATCTTTCAGACATATCTGGTGCCGTCTTTCAGGCACATTTTATGCCATCTTTCAGGTATATCTAGTGTCATCTTAAGACACATCTAATGCCATCTTTCGGACATATCTAGTGTTATCTTTCAGACACATCTTATGCCATCTTTCAGGCATATCTAGTGTCATCTTTCAGACACATCTGATGGCATCTTTCAGGCATATCTAGTGTCATCTTTCAGACACATTTTATGCCATCTTTCAGACATATCTGGTGCCGTCTTTCAGGCACATTTTATGCCATCTTTCAGGTATATCTAGTGTCATCTTAAGACACATCTTATGCCATCTTTCGGACATATCTAGTGTTATCTTTCAGACACATCTTATGCCATCTTTCAGACATATCTGGTGCCATCTTTCAGGCATATCTAGTGTCATCTTTCAGACACATCTTATACCATCTTTCAGACATATCTAGTGGCATCTTTCAGACACATCTTATGCCATCTTTCAGGCATATCTAGTGTCATCTTTCAGACACATCTTATGCCATCTTTCAGACATATCTATTGTCATCTTTCAGACACATCTTATGCCATCTTTCAGACATATCTGGTGCCATCTTTCAGGCACATTTTATGCCATCTTTCAGGCATATCTAGTGTCATCTTTCAGACACATCTTATGCCATCTTTCAGACATATCTAGTGTCATCTTTCAGACACATCTTATGCCATCTTTCAGACATATCTGGTGCCATGTTTCAGGCACATCTTATGCCCTCTTTCAGGCATATCTAGTGTCATCTTTCAGACACATCTTATGCCATCTTTCAGACATATCTAATGCCATCTTTCAGGCACATTTTATGCCATCTTTCAGGCATATCTAGTGTCATCTTTCAGACACATCTTATGCCATCTTTCAGGCATATCTAGTGTCATCTTTCAGACACATCTTATGCCATCTTTCAGACATATCTAGTGTCATCTTTCAGACACATCTTATGCCATCTTTCAGACATATCTGGTGCCATCTTTCAGGCACATTTTATGCCATCTTTCAGGCATATCTAGTGTCATCTTTCAGACACATCTTAAGCCATCTTTCAGACATATCTAGTGTCATCTTTCAGACACATCTTATGCCATCTTTCAGGCATATCTAGTGTCATCTTTCAGACACATCTTATGCCATCTTTCAGAAATATCTAGTGTCATCTTTCAGACACATCTTATGCCATCTTTCAGACATATCTGGTGCCATGTTTCAGGCACATTTTATGCCATCTTTCAGGCATATCTAGTGTCATCTTTCAGACACATCTTATACCATCTTTCAGACATATCTAGTGACATCTTTCAGACACATCTTATGCCATCTTTCAGGCATATCTAGTGTCATCTTTCAGACACATCTTATGCCATCTTTCAGACATATCTAGTGTCATCTTTCAGACACATCTTATGCCATCTTTCAGACATATCTGGTGCCATCTTTCAGGCACATTTTATGCCATCTTTCAGGCATATCTAGTGTCATCTTTCAGACACATCTTATGCCATCTTTCAGGCATATCTAGTGTCATCTTTCAGACACATCTTATGCCATCTTTCAGACATATCTAGTGTCATCTTTCAGACACATCTTATGCCATCTTTCAGACATATCTGGTGCCATGTTTCAGGCACATCTTATGCCATCTTTCAGGCATATCTAGTGTCATCTTTCAGACACATCTTATGCCATCTTTCAGACATATCTAATGCCATCTTTCAGGCACATCTTATGCCATCTTTCAGGTATATCTAGTGTCATCTTTCAGACACATCTTATGCCATCTTTCAGGCATATCTAGTGTCATCTTTCAGACACATCTTATGCCATCTTTCAGACATATCTAGTGTCATCTTTCAGACACATCTTATGCCATCTTTCAGACATATCTGGTGCCATCTTTCAGGCACATTTTATGCCATCTTTCAGGCATATCTAGTGTCATCTTTCAGACACATCTTATGCCATCTTTCAGACATATCTAGTGTCATCTTTCAGACACATCTTATGCCATCTTTCAGACATATCTAGTGTCATCTTTCAGACACATCTTATACCATCTTTCAGACATATCCAGTGTCATCTTTCAGACATATCTTTTGTATGTCAAACTTTCTTGGATTGAGGTTTTCAAGCTAAATGTTTCCAATAAAGCATCAAAACCAGAAAATATTCCGTTGTTTCATTCAGTATTCCTTGCCACAGACTTATTCATTCTCAATCTCCGATCTCAAAACTTTCTTGGATTGAGGTTTTCAAGCTCAATGTTTCCAATAAAGCATCAAAACCAGAAAATATTCCATTGTTTCATTCAATATTCCTCATTCATTCTCCATTTTCGATCTCAAAGCTTTCTTGGATTGAGGTTGTCAAGCTCAATGTTTCCAATAAACCATAAAATATTCCATTGCTTCATTCAATGTTCCTCATACATTCTCCATCTTCGATCTCGAAGCTTTCTTGGATTGAGGTTTTCAAGCTCAATGTTTTCAATAAAGCATCAAAACCATAAAATATTACACTGTTTCATTCAGTAAACCTTGCCACAGACCTATTTATTCTCAGTCTCCGATCTCAAAACTTTCTTGAATTGAGGTTTTCAAGCTCAATGTTTCCAATAAAGCATCAAAACCAGAAAATATTCATTGTTTCATTTAATATTCCTCATTCATTTTCCACCTCCGATGTCGAAGCTTTCTTGGATTGAGATTTTCAAACTCAATTTTTCCAATAAAGCATCAAAACCAGAAAATATTCCATTGTTTCATTCAATATTCGTCATTCATTCTCCATTTTCGATCTCAAAGCTTTCTTGGATTGAGGTTTTCAAGCTCAACGGTTCCAATAGAGCATCAAAACCAGAAAATATTCCATTGTTTCATTCAATATTCGTCATTCATTCTCCATTTTCGATCTCAAAGCTTTCTTGGATTGAGGTTTTCAAGCTCAATGTTTCCAATAAAACATCAAAACCAGAAAATATTCCATTGATTCATTCAGTATTCCTTGCTACAGACTTATTCATTCTCAGACTCCGATCTCAAAACTTTCTTGGATTGAGGTTTTCAAGCTCAATGTTTCCAATAAAGCATCAAAACCATAAAATATTACATTGTTTTATTCAATATTCCTCATTCATTCTCTATCTCCGATCTCGAAAGCTTCGTTGGATTGAGATTTTCAAGCTCAATGTTTCCAATAAAGCATGAAAACCAGAAAATATTCAAGTGTTTCATCCAGTACTCCTTTCCACAGATTCAAACATTCTCCATCTCCGATCTCAAAACTTTCTTGGATTGAGGTTTTCTAGCTCAATGTTTCCAATAAAGCATCAAAACCAGAAAATAATCCATTGTTTCATTCAGTATTCTTTGCAACAGATTTATTCATTCTCAATCTCCGATCTTAAAACTTTGTTGGATTGAGGTTTTCAAGCTCAACGGTTCCAATAAAGCATCAAAACCAGAAAATATTCCATTGTTTCATTCAGTATTCCTTGCCACAGACTTATTCATTCTCAATCTCCGATCTCAAAACTTTCTTGGATTGAGGTTTTCAAGCTCAATGTTTCCAATAAAGCATCAAAACCAGAAAATATTCATTGTTTCATTTAATATTCCTCATTCATTCTCCACCTCCGATGTCGAAGCTTTCTTGGATTGAGATTTTCAAACTCAATTTTTCCAATAAAGCATCAAAACCAGAAAATATTCCATTGTTTCATTCAATATTCGTCATTCATTCTCCATTTTCGATCTCAAAGCTTTCTTGGATTGAGGTTTTCAAGCTCAATGTTTCCAATAAAACATCAAAACCAGAAAATATTCCATTGATTCATTCAGTATTCCTTGCTACAGACTTATTCATTCTCAGACTCCGATCTCAAAACTTTCTTGGATTGAGGTTTTCAAGCTCAATGTTTCCAATAAAGCATCAAAACCATAAAATATTACATTGTTTTATTCAATATTCCTCATTCATTCTCTATCTCCGATCTCGAAAGCTTCGTTGGATTGAGATTTTCAAGCTCAATGTTTCCAATAAAGCATGAAAACCAGAAAATATTCAAGTGTTTCATCCAGTACTCCTTTCCACAGATTCAAACATTCTCCATCTCCGATCTCAAAACTTTCTTGGATTGAGGTTTTCAAGCTCAATGTTTCCAATAAAGCATCAAAACCAGAAAATAATCCATTGTTTCATTCAGTATTCTTTGCAACAGATTTATTCATTCTCAATCTCCGATCTTAAAACTTTGTTGGATTGAGGTTTTCAAGCTCAACGGTTCCAATAAAGCATCAAAACCAGAAAATATTCCATTGTTTCATTCAGTATTCCTTGCCACAGACTTATTCATTCTCAATCTCCGATCTCAAAACTTTCTTGGATTGAGGTTTTCAAGCTCAATGTTTCCAATAAAGCATCAAAACCAGAAAATATTCATTGTTTCATTCAGTATTCTTTGCAACAGACTTATTCATTCTCAATCTCCGATCTTAAAACTTTGTTGGATTGAGGTTTTCAAGCTCAACGGTTCCAATAAAGCATCAAAACCAGAAAATATCCCATTGTTTCATTCAGTATTCCTTGCCACAGACTTATTCATTCTCAGTCTCAAAACCAGAAAATTTCCCATTATTTCATTCATTATTCCTCATTCATTCTCCATCTCCGATCTTCAAGCTTCTTGGATTTAGGTTTTCAAGCTCAATGTTTCCAATAAAGAATCAAACCAGAAAATATTCAAGTGCTCCATCCAGTATTCCTTGCCACAGACTTATTCATTCTCCATCTCCGATCTCAAAACTTTCTTGGATTGAGGTTTTCAAGCTCAATGTTTCCAATAAAGAATCAAAACTAGAACATATGCCGTTGCTTTATTCAGTATTCCTTATTCTTCCTCCATCTTCGATCTAAAAACTTTCTTGGATTGAGGTTTTCAAGCTCAATGTTTCCAATAAAGAATCAAAACCAAAAAATATTCAAGTGTTTCATCTATTATTCCTTGCCACAGACTTATTCATTCTCAACCACCGATCTCAAAACTTTCTTGGATTGAGGTTTTCAAGCTCAATGTTCCTAATAAAGCATCAAAACCAGAAAACATTTCATTGTTTCATTCAGTATTCCTTGTCACAAACTTATTCATTCTTAGTCTCAAAACCAGAAAATTTCCCATTATTTCATTCAATATCCCTCATTCATTCTCCATCTCCGATTTCAAAACATTCTTGGATTGAGTTTTTCAAGCTCAATGTTCCCAATAAAGAATCAAACCCAAAAAATATGCCATTGCTTTATTCAGTATTCCTTATTCTTCCTCCATCTCCGATCTCAAAACTTTGTTGGATTGAGGTTTTCAAGCTCAATGTTTCCAATAAAGCATCAAAACCAGAAAATATTTCATTGTTCCATTCAGTACTCCTTGCCACAAACTTATACATTCTTAGTCTCAAAACGAGAAAATTTCCCATTATTTTATTCAATATTCCTCATTCATTCTCCATCTCCGATCTCCAAGCTTTCTTGGATTGAGGTTTTCAAGCTCAATGTTTCCAATAAAGAATCAAACCAGAAAATATTCAAGTGTTTCATCCAGTATTCTTTGCCACAGACTTATTCATTCTCCATCTCCGATCTCAAAACTTTCTTGGATTGAGGTTTTCAAGCTCAATGTTTCCAATAAAGAATCAAACCCAAAAAATATGCCATTGCTTTATTCAGTATTCCTTATTCTTCCTCCATCTTCGATCTCAAAACTTTGTTGGATTGAGGATTTCATGCTCAATGTTTCCAATGAAGCATCAAAACCAGAAAATATTCCTTTGTTTTATTCAGTATTCCTTATTCTTTCTCCATTTCCGATCTTAAAGCTCTTTTGGATTGAGGATTTCATGCTCAATGTTTCCAACAAAGCATCAAAACCAGAAAATATTACATTGTTTTATTCAATATTCCTCATTCATTCTCTATCTCCGATCTCGAAAGCTTCGTTGGATTGAGGTTTTCAAGCTCAATGTTTTCAACAAAGCATTAAAACCAGAAAATATTCCATTGCTTCATTCAGTATTCCTTATTCTTTCGGCATCTTCGATCTCAAAACTTACTTGGATTTAGATTTTCAAGCTCAAATTTACCAATAAACCAGAAAAAAAAATCCATTGCTTCATTCAATATTTCTTGTCACTGACTTATTCATTCTCCTTCTCCGATCTCAAACTTTCTTGGATTGAGGTTTTCAAAAAAAAAAATATTTCCATTCATTGTGGCAGCTAAAATTATTGTCTATCCGAATCCGGTTGGAATCAAGACAGCCATTCAATCCAAAATTGCCATTTTCTTGGTCCATAAGTGTCGCGTTTCGCATCTAGTGCGCTGTGTTGCTGACAACAACGGGAAGGATGCGCACTACTTTAGACATGATTCAAAAACGTCGCGAGTTGGGTCGCGCCGCGACTTGAATGTGCGACGTCCGGTTTGGTGACGGCCCAACAATATAAAACTTTCAGCGAATTCCACAACTGAATTCGCAAGCTTCAAACAAGATCTACAACCGTTGGGTTTCATTCAAAGTTTTTACAGATGACTCCTGCGACTAACAATCAGTTAATTGAATAAAAAAGAACATTATGTCTCATCAAAATTAAACTTAAATCCAAATCGATTCGCGTTCACTGAGTTATGTTCTTGACAACCCTATTCTCATCAGTAGCAAACCCAACTTGATCTTTCTTATTCACAAAGCATTTCGGTTCCCCATGGCCAGAAAAACACACACTGAAATTGGAAATGTGGCAGTGACGCACCCGGGACTCACTCAATCATCGTAGTTCATCTTTATGCGCCACAAGCGGAACGCAATATAATAAAAAAACACGTTTGAACTCGAACCAACACCAGCACCCACACCACAATCTTTGATACAATTCCGTCCCAGATACTGCCGCCAGTCGTCGTCTCATATACCGAACACAATTTCCAATTTCATTCAACAAACGCGGCCAAAAAATCAAAACAATTGCTTAAAGAAATATTAACTCACTTACCGACATGCGCCATTGTAGGATTCGGAACACGAAATCAATTTTAAACAACAAACAACAACTTTCTTCAAATTATTTCAATTTTATTCATACCCAAAAACAACGCGTCACATTTCACCATCTCTTCTTCACAAAATCCGTTTCTTCACTGACTTACAACGCTACAGCGCTCATTCACCGAGCACATCGAGCTGCTGCCGTCTTTCTCTCTCGCTCTCTTTCCTCCCTTCACGATTCTCTCTCAAAGTTACCCCGTTCTGCCTCGCTATGAGCCGTGCGCCTGATGATTGCAGAATCCGTCATCCCTCATTCATGTTGGTCCCAATCCGTACACTGAAGCAAATCTGCTGTTGGATGTTTTAATAAAACTTATTTATTTATACTTCTATATACTACACTAGGCAAACGCATAGTGTATCAAAATAGCCTAAGTGATTACCGATCTACGAATCGAATCTGTGGAGTGCTACGGAGTTTACGTTTAATAGTAACTAATTCTAACCTACGAAATATAGTAGTGCAATTTTACCAATTCAACCAATGGGTGGTTAACAATTCCACCTGCACCACGCACTCTTATTGAAATATAGCATAAAATAACTATAACGGCCTGAGTGGTGCGAATAGAAGTGGTTTTATTTTTCAAGCTAGCTAACACACACCTACACACTCCCGGCACATAGCTTGTCAACACGCACGAGCGTTCAATTGTCTTGCAACCACCTCTCGCAGCGCGGTTGTCAAACACGCCGTCGCGACGCTGTTCGGAAATGGTAAACATGATCAATCCACCATTATTCCAATTTTGTTCTCGTGTTAAAAGTTTATTATTTTCCATTCGCGATGGAAATTTTGATGGATAGTTGTTAAAAATTAGCTGAGGCTCAAAACAATGTTTATCCTTCTCCTCGCTTTCCAACGGCTTGACAGCAGCAAATGGAGATATCGTGACAACATTTTTGATTACATCCGCAGCACCTAGATAACAATACTCTTCAATCAATCACACAGGTTCAACAAGCAATTTTTTTTCTTTTTCTCGACCGACGAACGCGATGTTTAAGCTGCCGCAACTAACAAAGTGTTTTTCCACTGCCATTTGCTCAACTGTCAATGATGCGCGAAAAAATCGAACATTCAGCATAAATTCGGGGTTATGATTTAAATATGCTCTCTAAAAATTTTCGATGAGCAACATAACTAACAAATGCCTAACATTGTCGAACGCCTAACTTCCTCCATGCTGGGTTAACATAACCTCAATCTTCAATGTTTGGCTCCCGTTGTTTGGCTCCCGCTGAGAGAGCATATTGAGTCTAGAGTCCCTATAATTAGAGTCTGGCGGACTGTCACTTTCGATCGGAGCCAATCGAGCATGACGTCATAGTGTCCTCATCGATAAATGCTACACCGTGACGTCTAGAAATCCTCCACATAGAGATAAGCGGAAGTTACATATGTCGATTCGGCAACGCTGTTCAATTTGTTTACATCAGCTGCCAACACTTGCTGCAAAGCTAGATGTTCAAACTTTGTGCGTGACTTCGTAGTGGTTCAAGTTGTTTTGTTTACATTTTCTAATTATGGTAGATTTTTTTTTTCAAAATTTTGAAAAAAATAGCGGAGCAATCGATGAAATCTGAAATTTATTGCAAAGTGTTAAGCTACACGCTAGTTCGCAAATACCCATTAATGAGTATTTTAGTACCCATTTCGAAGTAAAGTGGCTTAACCCATTTAATGGGTATTTGCCGTTTACCCATTAATGGGTATTCGACTCGAACTTCAAAAAATGGGTATATTAGACCCATTGTTTTTTAACTTAAAATGGGTAAAAATGCCCCATTTTTGGAAAATTTCCAGGCTATCCAGCTATTAGAAACAATTTTAAACACAATGCTAATGAAAATATAAAAACTAAATGCATAACGCAAAATTTTCTCTTGAATTTTATTTCAATTAAACTATTTCGTAACATTACACGATTACACAATCTATAAATAAACTTAAAATCGTTTCCGCCGAACAGCGCAGGGCTCTTGGCGGGGCTTCAGAGCCGGTTGCCGTTCCTGCCTTATGGTCTACGACATTCTCAGGGACTGTCCATCCCAAGTCCATCCTCAGGGATGCCTCACTTGACATTACTCTGTCCTAAACGTTAATTAAATAAGATTTAGTCAAAGATACTTTTGAGGATGCGGTACAAAAAATTGTTCGGAAACTTACCTTCCAGCTCCCGGAATGAATTTTCATCGTCCTGTGTTTAATGTCGTGATCATATAATTTCAGCGAGGTTCACCGTTGGATGTTGCAACCACCGACGCAAATAAACCCAGTTGTCGGATTGTCCCGGATTTATGAAAAAGGTTTTTATAAAACTCAACAAAAATACTTTGAAGACGAAACAAGGACGATTCTAAAAATGGCGGCGTTGTTCGTCAAACTTTTACATGGGTATTATTCACCCATTGAGGGGTTGGATGGTAGTACTTCAAAATGTGGAAAAAATACCCATTATTTGAAGCTTGTAAAACACCCATTATTTGACAGCTCAGTACTGATGCAAAAAATGGGTACTAGAGACCCATTTAATGGGTATTTGCAAGCTAGCGTGTAAACATATCGGCAGAACTGAAGCAAGAAGCAGCAATGAAAGTTTTTTCGAGAAGTGCAGCAACAAAAGTTTCGTCATAAGCTTGAGCTTTTGAAAGCAGAATTAATTAAATTCTATCTTTTTACTAAACTTACATATACCGTCAATTTCTCGATATTAAAAATAAATAATTTTAATTTATTTAGTTCGGATTGCAATACCGTTCAATCGACGCCTTCTTACGAACGATCAGCCTGTTCATTTGGCTCACACTTTGACAGTTCTTTCTGCACGATTGGCTTACAATGGCCGCCTCCGCAGATCTCTATAATGTAGGATTACTAGTGACGTCATGCTCGATTGGCTCCGATCGAAAGTGACAGTCCGCCAGACTCTAACTACACGCTAGTTCGCAAATACCCATTAATGAGTATTTTAGTACCCATTTCGAAGTAAAGTGGCTTAACCCATTTAATGGGTATTTGCCGTTTACCCATTAATGGGTATTCGACTCGAACTTCAAAAAATGGGTATATTAGACCCATTGTTTTTTAACTTAAAATGGGTAAAAATGCCCCATTTTTGGAAAATTTCCAGGCTATCCAGCTATTAGAAACAATTTTAAACACAATGCTAATGAAAATATAAAAACTAAATGCATAACGCAAAATTTTCTCTTGAATTTTATTTCAATTAAACTATTTCGTAACATTACACGATTACACAATCTATAAATAAACTTAAAATCGTTTCCGCCGAACAGCGCAGGGCTCTTGGCGGGGCTTCAGAGCCGGTTGCCGTTCCTGCCTTATGGTCTACGACATTCTCAGGGACTGTCCATCCCAAGTCCATCCTCAGGGATGCCTCACTTGACATTACTCTGTCCTAAACGTTAATTAAATAAGATTTAGTCAAAGATACTTTTGAGGATGCGGTACAAAAAATTGTTCGGAAACTTACCTTCCAGCTCCCGGAATGAATTTTCATCGTCCTGTGTTTAATGTCGTGATCATATAATTTCAGCGAGGTTCACCGTTGGATGTTGCAACCACCGACGCAAATAAACCCAGTTGTCGGATTGTCCCGGATTTATGAAAAAGGTTTTTATAAAACTCAACAAAAATACTTTGAAGACGAAACAAGGACGATTCTAAAAATGGCGGCGTTGTTCGTCAAACTTTTACATGGGTATTATTCACCCATTGAGGGGTTGGATGGTAGTACTTCAAAATGTGGAAAAAATACCCATTATTTGAAGCTTGTAAAACACCCATTATTTGACAGCTCAGTACTGATGCAAAAAATGGGTACTAGAGACCCATTTAATGGGTATTTGCAAGCTAGCGTGTAGACTGACTCTACACGCTAAGGTCAGTTTACCCATAAATAGGTAATTTATTTACCCATATTTGGGTTCTATATGCATTACCTATTTTATGCGTAAAATAAACTGATTAAAATCGGTAAAATTCACTCATATTATGAGTAAAGCTATTTTACCCAAATATGAGTAGCTGCAATTACCCATATTTGGATGAAAACTAAATAATTGACAACATTCATGTGAACAATGTCCGACAAACAAGAACGGAGACAAGTCGGGTGAGAACTTGCAATTATTGAAGTTTTGTGATAAGAGGAATTTGCTTTGATAGGTAAGTTAAGGAATTTGGATTGTTAATCATCAAATAGGATTAAATTGATATTGATTATAATGTTCACTTTGTTCCTTTAAAGCTCCTTTGATGGCGGAATCGATGCGCAGAACTTTTGGTAGAGCTGTTGTCAGGTACTCACACCTGGCCAAACGTGATGCCAAACGGTTCCGGAGAGCCACGGAGCCACTGCGGAAACAAGGTGGCAGTAACGATGAGTTTAGGACGTACGTGCTTCGACCGGAACACCGGAACTGAACAGTATGAGATCCACTGGCCCTGCACCGGCATGCGATTTGCAACAATGATTCCGACGATTTGGTACCAGTGCAACGCTTTCGCCAAGGAAATCCTTCGGAGAGGACGGCGTTAAAATTGATTCCGAATATTAGACGCGAGCATGGAGTTATGATTGTTCTGTTCACAGGCAAGCGCATCGCTTCCAGCTGTTGTGATAGGTGAATCTTTCGAGTGCTACGGGGAAGATCGAAAAAACATATTGTAGTGATCGTGAAGTGGTTTAAAATGGAACAAATTGTACATTGCCTATATAAACAATAAATGATTTTTTTATAGAATATTGTTATGTTTGTAATATTATGTATTAGCATTGCTATTTAATCTGATTCCCATAATCTGCATTCCATTAATAGCAAAAAATTACTAATATTTGAGTACTTTCAATTACCCATAATTCAATAAATGCAGCTTACTCATATATGGGTAATGCCCCATTACCCATAAAATGCGAATGTGCACTTTTTGGCGATTATGGGTAAACTACTTGACCCATATTTGGGTAAACTGACCTTAGCGTGTAATTGAGTCAGTCCGCAACACTCAGTAAAATATATATATTAGTTTTATTTACCGTGTTTTGCCACCCACTGCTCTCGGTTTGCGAAACTGACAGTTTCCCTTGTTATGTCATCCTAGCCTGGTCTTGTTTACATGCGTGCTTCACGCAAAGTTCCTCTGGCGTTTTTGTGGCGAAAATAGGCAAATAATTTCGAGTTTTTAGGTAAAATGAATTGTTTAAATAAGTTAAAACCGCTTGCCAGCAGCGCTGGCATGCTATCCCGCACCTACGCATTCAAATCGGACCTGAAAATCAAGTGGGTCCGACCGGAGAAAATCCCCTGCTACAAGCCGCAGAAGAGTGGCGATTTGCACCCGATGCGACCGATTGCCGGTAGCGAGCTGCTGAAGGATTTTCAGAATTCGAAGGAGCTGGAGAGGTGAGTTTGTTGCTGGTCAAATGTTTTTCTGTGTGATAAAACTGAATATATTTTGCTTGCAGTGCGGATGATACGGTACGAGCAATGTTCTCCCTCGAGAATAATCGCCGGCGGGAAATGCTTGAAAATTTCAAAGAGGAGATGGTGAAACGGGTTCAACGGCATGAGCTGGATTACGGCTCAGTGGAGGCCAAGTGTATGGTTGCTAGTTTACGGAGCAAATAGGACGTAATACTTATTATATGATGTTGCTTTTAGTGGGCCTGATGACTGCGCAAATCAGAAGTCTGCAGGAAGTTATGGAAAAGTTCCCTCGGCAATCTGCTGCGAAGGTGCATCTGAAGGAGTTGATCGACAAGAGGAAACGTTTTCTAAGATACCTGAGACGTTGGGACTACCGGAGGTTTGAGTATGTTCTTGAAAAGCTGGATTTGGTGTATAAGCCGTATCCGACGTAAGTAACGAATTTATTTTCTATAGAATATACCAATGAATGGTTAGGGTAATTAGAAGTTACTACAAGGGCCCATATAGCCGAGGCGGTAAACGCACGGGTATTCAGCATGACCATGCTGAGGGTGACGGGTTCGATTCCCGGTCGGTCCAGGATCTTTTCGTAAAGGAAATTTCCTTGACTTCCTTGGGCATAGAGTATCTTCGTGCCTGCCACACGATATACGCATGCGAAATGGTCATTGGCAGAGGAAGCTCTCAGTTAATAACTGTGGAAGTGCTCATAGAACACTAAGCTGAGAAGCAGGCTTTGTCCCAATGAGGACGTTACGCCAAGAAGAGAGAGAGAGAGAAGCTAACTACAAACGGAGCCTGATGAGTATCAGGGCGCCCTCCATAGTATTCAACCCTTACAGAGCTAACCTAAGCAATGGTACAACTGAACTTGTGCTTCTCCAAGGCAGTCAGCTGCCTTTCCCGAGGCTCACACCCAAGGCACAAAAAGGGCGGGATTATGAGCATGTTGTTCATTAGTTTTAGTTGGGTGTTTCACATTATGCATTTTATACGGTATATTTTCGCCTCTGTTTTTGAGCAGTGATTGTAAAAAAACTGATACTGTCTAGTTTGGGTAATGGCGACGGTTAGGATCTATTCACCATTAAAAGAACAGCAACGATCAAGTGGTACAACAGCCCAAGTGGCTTTAGAACAAGAACCACATTTTTGCAAGAACCTTATTTCTATTTAGGAAATCTTTTAAATCCCTTGTTTGCTACTTTCGCTAAACATGAAATGGCAAACTCGTTTGTCATCGGGCATCAGTGATGTATCCAGTCTTGCGAATAATCGCGACCATCACGAGACAATCACTTGAACCGCTTTCTGGAGTCACCCTTCCCAAGGTGATACGAACCAGCAAGCATGTCACGCCTGCAATGACAAACATGTTGTGGGTTCCACCCTTCGCAGCTTTGCAGCGATAGCAGTTGCTGAGTATGCTTCAGGCGGGTTGCGAGAGAATCAATCTCTCTGAGCAACGATGCATAACGGGCGAAGTAAAAGCGTTTGCAGTAGTCAGGGCGAACTGCGTGGTGCGCTCAATGTGTGCGTTCAAACTGAGCTATGCAAAACGAATAGGATTTATGACGTAGTACCGTGCTTGTGATAATACACATGCATAGTTTTACATGCTGTTGCGCGTGCATCTGCTTGAGGCGACGGAGAGAGTCATGACACTCACATGAGCCGTATCCAAGTCAGGATGATTGTAGAAAAACAAGTGTGACCGGGTGACTATGATGGGATTCTGTCTTTTCTGGTGTTAGCGACTGTATAGAGAGCGAATCAGAAACCGCAGAGACAGGGTGATACAAGCTTGGTGTTTATCAGCTTTTTTGTGACTTGTACGCTGATGCTTCGCGACACTGGATGTATCTGTTCAAAATCTCAACAGGAAATACTATTGTTCGGTTTATTTACCGCATAATGAATTACTCCTACTGATATGCCTTTAAGCAAGTCAAAGCATACTGCACTTCAAAGCGGCTTCTGCTAATTGTTAGCAGTAATACTTATGGTCACCATATTATCTGGGGCTGCTCAGACATTAAATTAAGAAGCTCCAGTTGGATGGAATACTTAAGTATGTAGTACAGATCTTGGATTACTCAACATAGGCAACCGCCAAACCTTCATTGCATGTGCTAGAGAGGAAGTGTTCGACATAACGCTTTGCTCTAGCAGAATTAGTCATGAGTTAACCAATTGACATGTGTCAGATGAAAAATCTATGATGGAGCGTTCGGCTTGATCGGATGCTTTCAGGTCGCTTGCAAGGCCTACCTATAACAGAAAGCTCTTCAGTCTGCTGAGCGAACCGGCTGAAAAAAATCTTTGTTCAAAATGTTTTCAGTTTAAGTGAAGTCAATCCGTTGAACAAAATTTCCGAGTGAACGAACGTCATTTGCTAAATGACAATTTCACTTCCTTTGACGAGGAAGTTCTGGAATGCTGATTCAGCACACACTTAGCCGGACTACATCTTTGGATGAACCTGATGTCTTTTCTTGCACTTAAGATTCTCGGGCTTCGGATTTGGAGCAGATGCAATATATCCTATTTTGCCTCAGAAGGGATTTGATTATTTCAAACATGTTAAAAAAACTACTTGTTTGCAATTTTGCTAACAGGGTATATCCCCAAATTTTGGTGGGATATCACTGTAAAATTTATTTAGTATGAAGAAGCAAAGAGTTCTAGGCCCATCAGTTTAACCATTTTTCTTCTGAAATGCTTAGAACACATTGTCAATCATCACATCCGTGATTTTCAGGTATCAGTCCAATGTGCGTCTTTATGTGAACCAACTCGCTTACCAATCTGGAAAGTCCACTGTGACTCTTTTACTCAAAGTTGTTTACGATATCGAGAAAGCATTCACTGAAAAGCAATCTTGTTTGGGTGTTTTCTTAGATATCTAGGTTGCTTTTGACAACGTGCCTTTCGATGCCATATTCGAAGCCGGAGTCGTGCTATATCTCTAATGATTTCCAATTGGATCTACCAAATGCTCAAAAACCGATATCTGCGACAAGCAACGATTAGGAAATTGAGTGTTTGTGGATGCTTTCATGGGGAATCTTGTCACCTCATATTGAGTTCAGAATATAGAAAGCTTGTTTGGCCTCCGGGCAATGCCGGCGAACCTTTGGTACAGCTTGGGGTCTAAAACCCAAGTATATCAAATAGATTTAAACAACTGTTTTTCGACCGACGTTGGCCTATGGATGTCTTCTCTCTCTTCTTGGCGTAAAGTCCTCATTGGGACAAAGCCTGCTTCTCAGCTTAGTGTTCTATGAGCACTTCCACAGTTATTAACTGAGAGCTTCCTCTGCCAATGACCATTTTGCATGCGTATATCGTGTGGCAGGCACGAAGATACTCTACGCCCAAGGAAGTCAAGGAAATTTTCTTTACGAAAAGATCCTGGACCGACCGGGAATCGAACCCGTCACCCTCAGCATGGTCATGCTGAATACCCGTGCGTTTACCGCCTCGGCTATATGGGCCCTTCTATGGATGTCTTGTGTGGTGCTAAAAAGGCGAAGTAAGAACAATCTAATCAAAATCAGGCCATCTCCAAATGATGTGCTTGATGGCAATGTTTGGAGCGTTCTCTTTCACTCCCACGGTAACGCTCGAAGTTCTGTTTGGCGTTGCCCCACTACACATTCATCTTCAACAAGAATCACTTTCTTGCAGTTACCGCCTCTGGGTACTCGGTTGACTAGAGGAAACTCATGGTAAACCGCAGATCAATAAACACCTCGTTGTTTCCACTTTTGGTCAATTGGGACAAAGTTGTCCTTACTCCAAGTGATCTTACAATTGCTTGTAATTTTCCATATAGGGCAGTGGCGTAGCAAGGAGGTGCGGAGGATGCTAGTTTGAATAAAGTTCTTTATAAGTTCAATTTCATTATTTCGCAGATCTGCTGATAGGTATGTAGGGGCCCTTTCGTGATTATCAAGAGTTTTTAGAATAAGGCGCTCAGATAGCTTTTTAAAAGTCGTCAAATAGTTTAGTTAATTCAGTAGTTAGTTTAGTTTAGAAGTTTGGTGATTCTTCTTTGTACCTACCCATTTATGAATACATTTTTTAAGAAATTTCATTCTAAAATTATTCTTTGTGAGGCCCTCACATATGTGGGACTTGAGCTACTATTACGATAAGCTTGGTAACATAAATGGTTGTTCATTAATTAAGATCTGACCATATGTTACGTCAAAATCGTAATAACAATAGTTTGTCCATTATTTTTTTGCTCTCGTGAAAGATAAGTGAAATCAACTTATTCCTTGAAGAATTTCTGCAAGAATTCCTCAATAATGAAGCCTTTTCCGATTTATTCTTTTCCGATTTATCAAGCAGTTACTTCAAGAACTTCTTCAAAAAATCCTCTAAGATTTACTCCAGAACTTTTTTAAGAGATTCCCTCAGAAATTCTTCAAAGCAATGATTTAGGAATACTTACAACGATTCCTTCAGGAACTCCTCCAAACATTTATTTAGAAATTTCTTCAAAACATTTTCAAAGAATATTTTAAGAATTCTTTCAAGGTTTTTTTTAGCAATTTCATCAATTATTTCTTCACAGACAAACAGACGTAACTCTTAGAGCACGGGTTTCCAAGCGGTGGGTCGTGGCCCCCTGGGGGCCGTGAAGCCAGTCCAGGGGCGCTGCGATGTTACCAAAAAAAAAATTAAATTTTTATTTTATTTTATGCAAATTATATCCATTTTAAATTTTGTATACCGCCATTTGTATACCAATTTTCAGTATAAAACGCCTTCAGAAGAAAAAAAATTTTGGCTGCGCCGTTATTTCTCAGCTACGACTCAAATTTAATGTTCATGACATCATTGTTTACGAAATGTGAGTGCCGAATAAAAAAAACGTATCATTGATCGTCGAAAATCCCTGGCAGAGTAGATTTCTGGCTACGTCACTGTACCAAAAAAAAACAGTTTCGTTAATTGAATTCATTAAAAATATATATATATATATATTGCCCCAGATGCTTTGACAATTCTTGAAGAGGGTCGCCACCTGAAAAATGTTGGGAACCCCTGTCTTTGAGGATATTCATCAAAAACTTTTGTCCGGTGTCTTTTTCATTAGCACACTGCCACCTGTTGGTAGAACCGCGCGAGACACTGTTTGCCATGATGGATTTCGAATTGACGTTTGTCTAACACGCATACTACATACTACATAAATCACCCGTAATTTTCGTTTGCATCATTCAGCAACGTGTACACTGGTAAACGTCAAAGCGATCGAACACTATCGCCTCTGGTGGAAAGATCGCACATATCAAATGGAATATGAATTGATCGTTAAATGCATGTGCCAGCTGTTTTGAAAAGTGTTACGTCTGTTTGTCTGTGATTACTTCAAGAATGTCATAAAGACCTTTGAAGATTAAGTCATGAATTCCTTTAAAGAATCCTTCAGATGAACCTTAACGAAGTTTTCCAAGGATTTTTTAAAGAGATTTCTTCAAGAAGGAATCTTGCAGGAGTTCCTCATTCCTCCTCCTTCATCTTTGATGAATTTCTGAAATTATGCTTAAAGCCATACCTGAAGGGAGCTTTCTAAAGAAATTTTGGAGAAATTCTCGAACGCATCCATGTAAAAATGCTGGCAGGAATTTTTGGAGGAATTTCTTACGGAATCGTTGAAGAATGCTATAAAAATTCTGAAAGAGTCATTGGGATGATTTCATCATCATTGGCTTGAGGTCTCATCTCGATCCAACCATGCACGCCCATACCTTCTACTGACAAGCACCATAATTTGTGTTCCTGCTGATAGTGGTGCGCGATCGAATTAAGATTGTTTACATAGAGCACTTATGCTTTTTCATACGTTAGACTAGAACTTTGATAAATTACGATTCGATTAGCAAGGATCCTAAGAAATTTTGAAAGCAAAGATACTTTTGGACGAATTTATTATGAAATGCCTGGATTATTTCTCTCCACTTCTTTGGTGTAAATAAAAAAACAATCTTCAAAAACATACATACAGATTTCCTAGGAAGAATTTCGAATTACCGAAGGCCTTGGGAGATCTTTGGTTGATTTCCTACAGCAATTATTGAAAGAATTTATGATGAAATCGCTGCAGGTATAACTAAAGAAATGCTTGAACACATTCCTAAGAAATCCGTACAAGTAAAAGTCCTTATAGTTCGAAGACATTTCTTAAAGAATTCAATCAAGGAATTCCAGTAGAATTTCTGTGAGAATTCTTGAAAGAGGTCTTTCAATTTTTTGTTTGAATTTCTGAATTATTCATTGGAAGAATCCCTGAATCCTTGAAAGTCTTATTGGAGGAATTTCGAAACCATTTCTTGCAAAAACCAAAAAACCTTAAGGATCCTTTTGAGAAATTCCTATGGAATTCATTGAAGGAATTTGTGTAAAACAAAACGAAAACAAAAAAAAAACTTACGGGAGTAATAATCCTTGCATTAATGAATTTACAAAGGTTTTCTTGTGCACAATTTTTGGTAACATTCCTGGGGAAATCATGTATTGAATTTATAATGAAGAATTGCTTGATGAAATCATTTTGAGAAGTTATAAGAGAATACTTGAATAAATTCAGAACGAATCTTTGGAGAAATCGCAAGAGGATTTATTGGATGAACAACTAGAGGATCTCAAAAACAAAATCTCGAAAGAGTTTGGGAGGAATTTCTTAAAGCATTTTTTTAAAGAGATTTTTTTTTAATTTCGATTAAATCTTGGTTGAATTCCTAAAGGAATGCCAAAAATAATCCTCGGTAGAACCTTGGAGAAATTCTTCTTCTTCATGGCTGTACGTCCCCACTGGGACTTGGCCTGCCTCGCTTCAACTTAGTGTTCTTTGAGCACTTCCACAGTTATATTTGAAGGGCTTTTTTTGCCTGTCACTGCATGAATTTGTATATTGTGTGTGAGGCAAGTACAAAGATACAATATGCCCAGGGAGTCGAGAACAGGGATCGAACCCGCCGTCTGCGAGTTGGCGATCCATAGCCTTAACCTCTTGACTAATTGGAGACCCTCCCTTGAAGAAATTATTCAATAAATTAAACATGGAATTCTTTCGCGTTGAAAATTGGATAATTTTTAACAGATTTTTAAAGGAAGCGATTCCTGAAGAATTGCCGATGAATACCCTCTATGAAATGTTAGTCTTGCATTAATCACCTAAAGAGGGAATTCGTGAAGGCATCATTGAGGAAAATTCTAAAGAAATTATTTGATTATTTTTTAAGATAGGGTGTTTGTTGCTTCACTACAAGCATATACGCTCCATCCTACTCAAAACAAAGAAATTAAGCGCTTATTTTGTTTTGTTTCTGGCTTATTTAAGAAGTGAGAACGAATTTTGTTCAATTACGGAATTAATTTGTGCCGTAATCGGTTTGTTTTACAATGGGATAAATTTGGGACCGTTAGGTTAAGGGCATCGTGACCCTACCAGGAATCCTAACAGAATTTTGTCGAGTCGCTCCGGATTACGTGCAGTTTCGGATACCACAGAAATTCCGCATACCTCACTCAAGTTACGAACAGCGATTTGTTAGTCACTCCGCTTTCCGATGTGGTTACACTTCTACTATTATTGTTTATTTTTGAGCTTCTCAATAATGACATTTCCATAGACAAATAGACGACCAAAGCTTGAACCAAAGCGTCACAGACAATAGACATACAAATGACAAATATAACATAAATCTAATTACCGCAGGGTACATCAATAGTGTTTATTACTCTACATTCCTCACCTGGTCCGAGGATTGAAATATGCATAAAAACAAAGAATTTTATTGATACCGACATAGTGTTGAAAAATAAAATTGACCCAATCATTCGTTATAACGTGCTGGCATTTTTTTAAATTCTTCTGGAGCGCTTGGGTGGTGGCGTTTCTTTAGAAATCGGGCTCCGAGTCATCTCATTCGCGGTAGCTGTTTTTGCATCTGCCGTAGCTGCACCTGTCACAGCGGGATCTGTCGTAGCTGGATCTGTAGGATCTGGATCGGTCGTTGCATCATGCGGAATGGGCCATCCCCCTGAGGTGCGCTACAGGCCGACGATATCCAACTCCACTGCCAACAAGAACAACAACGTCACTTTCGCCTCTCTGAATCACCGAACACTCCGGTCGAAAGCTGGGCTCCAATTCTCCCGTCTCATAACCCTTGATCATGACGGCGTCTCCAATTGTTACATCTGCCCCTTTGGCGTGCTGTCGCTTATCGGGGCACAGCCTCCCCCGCAGTGAAGTGCTAATGAAGGCAGCAGGTCCCTTACAGGTCCTCCAGTAAGCAGCTCCATTGGAGACCCCCCGGCAACAGAATGCGGAGCGGTGCTGCAAGAATACACACAATCCTCAAGCGCCCTCCTCCAGGCATCCCATAATAACCTCCCAACTCGCAACGCTCGGAGCATCCCCTGGTTCCGTCGTTCGACCAACTCACTCATTTGGGGCCGGTAGGGGATGACACCAAGGATGGCACGGACTAGTTGGATGCTTCCCGCTGGTACAGCAGCTCGAAAACTCCTCGCTGGCAAATGGAGGTCCATCATCCGTTCGAACCGCTTCAGGACAAGTGTGCTCCGCGAACACTCGCCCCAGTGCCTCGATACTCTTGTGCGCACATGCTGTCCTCATCTCAATCACAGTCAAAAATCGGCTGCAGCAATCAACTATAACCAAAAGTGTCACACACTCCTTTGCAGAAAAAAAAAATCCAATGTCAAATCCCGCCACGCACGATCAGGCATTTCTTTACGTAGCATCGGCTCAGGATTTCCTTATTGGCTTACTGATGCACACTCTGCACACTCTTGCACACGATTTTCCACGGAACGGTCCATATACGGCCATATTCTCATTGAAACAACTCCAGGATGACCCCTATGTGCGATATCCAACGTACCCTGCTGAAGCCCCGATGGAAAAATGACTCCACCATTTCTCACCATTAGATTATCTATGACCCCCAGTTCCTTCGGATAAAACTGATATGAAATCATCTGTGATGGCCACACTTGAGATTCAATAGCCTTCGCAACCTCTGTGGGTACGTCTTCATTACTGGCTTTCTTTCTAAGCTCATCCATCGGCCGTCACCGACAAACATAGTGCTCCGAAGTCTCATCGAAAGGTGGATCTGTCCGCTGACACAGCCTCGAGAAGATGTCCGAGATATTGTCGGCTCCAGGAACATACACAACTGCGTCAACACAGCACCAAGACCCACTGCTGACGCATCCACATACAGTTCGGTTGGGTCATTAGGGTCAAAGAATCCCAGACGATAAACAGTGCCGGCTAGCTCGCTGTACAGGTCGTCAAATGCTGTCCTCTGCTCAGTACCAAACAAATCCACCTCACCCCTAACGAAACAACGCAAAGCTTCTAACCTCTCCCCTTGTCTCCGGCACCCTAAAGCTTCTGATTGCTGCCACTTTGTCGTCGGCAGGACTTATACCATGACCGCTGATCTTGAAACCAAGTATCTCCAGCTCCTCCACCTCAAACAAGCATCCATCCTTGTTCAGCAAAGCGTGATTCCTCTTAATTACAGCCAACACCTTTTGTAACCATTCATTGTGCTCGGTTAGTCGCTCTCCACACCACAACATCATCGATACAAACTATTACCCCATCAATGCCCGCCAACATCTCGCTCATTCGTTGAAAAATCTCTGGCGCGCAATTTATGTCAAACATTAGGCGCCTGAAACGCATCAGACCCCCGCTCGTCATGAAGGTTGTTACCTCTCGCGATTCAGGATGTAGTTCCACGTGGTAGTAGGCAGAGGAAACATCAAGCTTTGGGAAAACAACCGCTCCTTTGAGCTTATTAAGAAAAGTATCGAAAATTGGAAGTGGATAGTGCTCATGTTGTATCGCTTGATTGGGATATCGCACATCAATACATAGCCGCATATCATCAGTCCCCTTGGGGACCACTACCATTGGAGAAATTCAGTCAGATGGCCCAATAACTGGTTCAATCATATCGGCATGGAGCACTTCCTGAAGCCCCTGATTGACCCTAGCCTCCATTGCCACAGGGACTCTGAGGTAAGCCAACTTCCTTGGAAGCATGGTGTAATCAATCAACAGCTCCACCTGGACGTTCGGAAATCTTTGAAACGCAACCCTCTTTTGGACAACACTGTATTTATACCTCTAAAGCCTGGAACACATAGCGTCCGTTCCGTCGAGGTTTGCGTTTTTTTGACAGTTTTCCCATGGGAAATGTGTCAAATTACTGTCACGCACACGCAAACGTATGCATTGTGTGGGGCACTTAACCCTTCTTTCAACACCGTGAGATCCTCAGTCGTCTCTTTGCTAAGCAGACATCGTTGTGCCCCTTCAATCATAAAAGAAATCCGCATAATTCTTGGGCTTTGTATCATGAATCGCTATCCAAGCTTCAAAAATGGCCAAAACCCGCAAGGGTTCCTGAGAAGCATACGCTGTATACTGTCAATCGCATTGAAACCCTCTATTCTTGGCGCTACGGTCTTCAACCGGTCTCGCATCTTTTCAATGTCGTTACACTCTCGGTGTGCGCTACGGTCTTCAGCCGGACTCGCATCTTTTCATTTCTTCTTCAGTTGTGCGCTACGGTCGCCAACCGGACTCGCATCTTTTTTTCACTTCATCCTCGGTGTGCGCTTCGGTCATCAACCGGACTCGCATCTTTTCTTTTTTCTTTTCTTCACTACGATTTCACTTTTAAGCTTCCAACTTCTAGAGAATCGATTTTCACTTTAGAACTTGCGACATCCCTCACGATGCCATGGAATTTTTCAAATCGTCCCCGCAATCAATAATCTACATCGTACACAATCCTCTCAAGCATACACACAATGATCACTGATCGAACATGTAGCATCAAGAACTCAAAACATCCATTTATTATCGTTCAACTTTCAAGTCCCCTCTCAAAAACCGGAACCGCAGTTTAAAGGAAACTTACCGTAGCAAACAAATCGTACCGGCTGCGCCAAATTGTCGAGTCGCTCCGGATTACGTGCAGTTTCGGATACCACAGAAATTCCGCATACCTCACTCAAGTTACGAACAGCGATTTGTTAGTCACTCCGCTTTCCGATGTGGTTACACTTCTACTATTATTGTTTATTTTTGAGCTTCTCAATAATGACATTTCCATAGACAAATAGACGACCAAAGCTTGAACCAAAGCGTCACAGACAATAGACATACAAATGACAAATATAACATAAATCTAATTACCGCAGGGTACATCAATAGTGTTTATTACTCTACAAATTTTTTAAAGTTTTGTTTCAGAGGAATCATGATTATATCCTGGAGATATTCTTGACTGATATGCTTGATGGAAACATAGAATCCTTTTTTCGAAAGATTTATCGATAGAATTTTGAAGGAGTCCAATGGAAAATTGCAATAGAAATATTTAGAAGAGTTCCTAGAAGAATGCTAATAGAAATTCCTGAAGGAATGTTTGCAAAAACTCCTAAAATTGATGGATTTTAAAGAATTCTTTGGAAGAGTTCCAGAAGGACTTTCGAAAGAATTCCTATTGGTTTTCTTAGAGGAACTTCTGTAGGAATCATTGGAAATCTTGAATTATTATTCAATGGATTCTTTAGAAATTTCCTGGAGGATTTCTAGGAACAATCTCTTAGTAAAACATTAGAGAAACGCCTTGATGAATCCTTGCAGAAATTTTTCGAAGATATTATTGCATTCATTCAAGAATTATCCTTAGAGGAATTTGTGAAGGAATTCTTGGAAAAATTTCTTAAGAACGCCAAGTGATGAACGCTTGAGGAAATGCCAAGATATTGTGCATCCCAGCTTAATCACTCAGATGCTGATGATCTCAACCAGCCGTCGTTTATCGCGAAAAGATTGCGCTCCGTTTGATTTGTATACGGCGGCTGATTATCCATGACAGCTCCCACCCGGCGGCTGCAAAAACAGTTTTAGCCAAGGTGCACACCGTGTGTAAATCATACGTGCGCGGTCTTGCGCGATCTGATGCTGCGCGTTTCGAACGCAACTTGTTGAGAATCTAAGATAAGCGCGACAATAAATGCTTGGAGAAATATCTTGTAGAGTTATGTGAGGGAATAATAGGACGTGATCGATAAAGTTCTAGATTTGTAGTAATGAGATTTATTTTTGTATGGTGAGAAGACGAATTCTCCGTTTCTGCAATTGTCAAAAATTGGGTAACTGTGTTGTTAAAATTGCAAGAAATGCAGAAAACAACAACACTGTTCTCCAAAGTTTTGCTCAAACAGCATCATATTAGGCAATGAATCATAATACCCACGATTTTTACACCATTTCATTGTAGAAACGGAGAATTTACCTTCTCACCAAACACAAATTGAGTTCATAACTACAAATCTAGTACTTCACTGATTTCGTCCTATTGAAAAATCCTTGAAGAATCTTTAGAGAAATACGTCACTTTCGTGGAAAAAAACAGTAAAGCAATATTTGGAGGACCTCCTGAAAGAAACCATGGAGAGATGTTTAAAAAAAATGTAGAAGAACTACTCTTCCTCAGGCGGAGTGTGATGTAATTTCTTGGAAAAATATCTGATTCCAAAAGAATCATTGGAGAATTTGTAGTAGTAGGACGGAATCGGCGAAGTACTAGATTGAAAGTAATGAGCTGGATTTTTGTATGGTGAGATGATCAATAGGACACAATAGGTGAAGTACTAGAATTGAAGAAATGAGCTGATTTTTAGTATGGTGAGGAGGCCAAATCTCCGTTTCTGCAATGAAATGGATTAAAAAGCGTGGGTATTATGATTCCTTGCCTAATTTGATAATGTTTGAGCAAAACTTGGGGTAACCCTGTTGTTGTTTTCTCCACTTGCAACGTTAACAACACAGTTACCCAAAGTTTTGCTCAAACATCATCAAATTAGGCAAGGAATCATATTACCCATGGGTGCTTTGCATGCTTTTTGCACCACTTTATTGCAGAAACGGAGAATAGGGTACTGTATTGTTTTGATTTTGTATTGAATTTTGACGTTTCTTGGCCTTGTTGTTTACAAAATTTCTGTAAGAGTGAAAGAGAAGGAGAGAATTTCGTGCAGTGCCCTATTGACCTGCTCACCATACTAAAATTTAGCTCATTACTACAAATCTAGTACTTCGCCGATCTGTTCTATTCTCCATTTCTGCAATGAAATGGTGCAAACAGCGTGGGTATTACGATTTATTTATTAATTTGATGCTATTTGAGCAAAAGTTTGGGTAACTGTATTGCTGAAGTTGCAAGAAATAAATAATGGGGGTTTGGAGTGATTTGGTTTGAGGTTTCCGCTTGTCTCCAAAGCTTTTGGAATTGCAGTCAAATTTTCATTAATCGATGTTTCTATCCTTGAATAGTTGAATATGATTTGAAACTAGTAATTATTAAATTATACATTATAGGCACTTCCATTGGATCACCCGCAAGGATTCACTCCGTAAGCTGACCGACATCCACTGCGATGGCATCAAGAGCACTCGCCTACAAAGCTACCGCGAATTGCTGGAATCCCAACAGTTGGACTTCCTTGCCAAGAAGTTGGCAAACTTGGAGTTCATTCGGAAGGAGCAGATGGAGTGCAAGGTTCCCGTCACGGTCACCGTGGAGCAGATCCAGGCGGTGAAAAAGCAGTACGAAGAGTTGAAGGAAAAACGAAAATTGCTGGAGGAAAAAACACACGAAGAGGAGTGAATATGCTTTGTTATAAAAACTTGTTTATTTCGTGTATAAAATAAAATAAAATTAGTTACTAGTAGAGTATTAAATTGTATAATGTTTTTTTGATTAAGTACTTTTGCATTTTACAATCTACAGTTTAAAGATTTCTTATGCGATTGCGGAAGTAGATTGATAATTTTTTTAGAGCGAATTGCCATATGCATTCTTTACAAACAAATATTCGATAACTTAAAACGTAGTTTGCTTAACAAAGTCCAGATTCTTGCATTACAAACTGGTCATGGCCGGTGGTCGGGCGTACGCCTTGGGAATGAATCCGTACTTCCTCGTTTTGGGGGCGTAAGCCCAAAGCCAGCCGTCTACAGTTTGGTTGTTCAGGTCAGCGTAAATCCAGTCTCCTCGTCGGACCGATAGATCATCCGGTGCTTGTGCCTTTTTGAGGGGAAGAGAAAAATGTAAAATATTACAAATTGAAACCATTTTTGTTTTCAAAATAAATTATTAAAATTTAAATGATTTTATAGGGGTCTTTGGGTTTCAAGGCTTTCTCCGCTTTGGTTTATAATGAAATACTAGGGGACTCCATCGAATTTACACAGTAGCAGTAAATGGAGGCGCACAATAACAGAGTTCTGTCGAAATCAGTTTTTCAAATGTGTTCTTTAGCCTAATGCTTTACTCTGGATCCCAGGGTTTACTAGGCATACACTGCCTGTAATCGCATACCAGTCCCATATTTGTTTGGTTTCCTATGCAGAGAAAATATAGGGAACAACTCACCTTATAGTCGTATAACATAACTAGCTCCGTCCCGTGATACCGTAGATCATCCGAACCAATACCAGGTTGTTGTGGTTGTTGTTGTTGCTGCTGCTGCTGCTGTTGCTGAGCCGTGTTTAATCCTCCATTACCAGCTAAATTATTAACACCACCATTCATCTGTGGTATGCTTGCATTCGTATCATTTGCCCCTAAATTCCCGTTTGTGTTCGGAGGGTTTCCTCCGGCAAGATTTTGCTTCGCCTGACCTTGCAGAATGTTCTCCGCAGGGTATACAAATCCGGAAGGAATGAAGCCTTCCTGTCCATCGCTTCGCACTATCCAGAACCATTCCGGATCTTCACGATTCAACACCGTCACAAATTCGCCCCGCTCGACCGAGACGTCGTTCTCGTCCCGAGCGATGAAAGTGTATAGTACAATATAACGACCGCTGGGGTCCTTTGAAAATGGCAAGAAATCAGGCTCAGAGCTAAGACTCGCCTGCGAGTGTTTCAGCGAATTGGTCAATCCAACCAACCCGGATGTGCTGTCATCAATCACGTCGATGTTGATGTCCGGTATGCCGTCAGTCAGGTCGTTATTTGCCAGCCCAACGGACACATCACGTGGCAGCTTCTTTTTGATGGCTAAATCCGCCAGCTGTGTGTTGAATGGAGCGCAGTACGAGTGCGGTATGAAGCCCTCCTGCCGGGTATCCTGACCAATAACGTATACCCAATCGTTCTCCCGGTAGAGAATGTTCACAATTTGGCCTCGTTTAACTTCCAACTCGTCGTCCACGCAAGGAGTAAAGTCATGCAACACGACCATCTTACTGTCCGGAGAAAGGCCGTGTTCCTTCTCGATGCCCACTCGGACCAGCGTTTCGATGCTGGCCGAGCCGGTGATGCGACCCATTCCATGGTTCAAACCTAAGCTGCTAGACAAGTCCTTGTCGATGTCGCTACCGATTGCTGTAGAGGAAGACAAATAAACAACGTTTTAGGAGTATCATGTATTTTGACAAAAAAGCTAAGCAGATTTTATGATTACTTATCATTGTTTATGATACCTATAAAATTATTTTACCAGGAATTCCTCAAGATTTGTTTCAGTAATTGCTCCTGGAGTTTTCCTTGTGGCTTCTTCAGAAAGTTTCTCAAAAAATTCCTCAAAAATCATCTTGTAACTGGCCATCGGGTTTCCATTTCCATCCTCATGGGATTCTTTAAGAGATTCTTTCGGAGCGGACCTGGTGTGATGGTTAGAACACTTGACTATCACGCCGAGGACCTGGTATCGAATCCTACTCCCGACACTCCTGAGTTCTTCCTTCGGAAGGGAAGTAAAGTGTGGATCCCGAGATGGACTGGCATAAGGCAATCCATGAGACAGATGCGATCAGCTGATTTTCCTTGTTTACCATGTATTTTTGACATTCGTCGATCGGGGTGACAGTTGAACACAAAGGAATTTGTTAAGCACCGAGAACACTCGACGAAAATTTGGTAAGCTGCACGCATTGGCGTAGCTAGGGGGGGGGGGGGGTTCCAGGGGTGCCTGACCCCCTAGAACAAATTTGGCACCCCCTAGAATTTTTCCTTGACAGTCACCTAAAAGTTAAAACTTCACACAATAATTCCAATATTTGTGAATGGCACATTTGAACAAAACTTAAGCACACCCGGAATTACTTAAACCAGTTGTACATTTTGGCGTTTTGGATATTGGTAGGAACAATCAACATACTTATCCATACATTGCTCCAGAAATAACTCTATCCATTTATACAGTGATTTCTCTAGGCTTACTTTATGGATTCCTCCCGATATTTCTTCAACAAACTTCCCTTAGCTTTCTCTAGACAGTCCTGATGGGGTTGTACATACTAGAAATTTCTGCAGAGATTAATCCAGTAATTTGTCCTAGGGTTTCTTTGGAAATTCTTACTATGATACTTTTCGGAGTTCTCCTAGGGATTCCTCTAAAAATTTCTATAAGGATTTCTTGATGAATTCTTGGTGGGACAAGACAATCTCCTGGGATCCTTCCAGAAGTTCTTCCAGGAATTCCTATGGAGATTTTATTCAGAGATTCTTCCAAAAATTCTTCATGGAATTCCTCCAAGAGCTTATATTGGCCTGCCTCCGGGAATTGGCTTTTTAGGGGTGTTAATATAATTCCATATTCTGAATTCAGACACGAATGCCACTTTAGTGGTAAAGTGTCTTAAATATATAGTAATAATAATAATATTCTGAATCTACCCGTCAAACTGAGCCGAAAACCAAATTTTCATAAATTTTGTAGCCCAGGGACCTTTTAAAAAATTCAATTGAAGTTTGTATGGAGGCAATTTGTCGAATCACCCGTCGTTCCATTTTGTACTGGGCGGAACTGTCAAGCTGTTGCCCAGCTGTCAAAATGTGATGTAAAAAATCTCTTTGAAATTGATCAAAGGTGTCAAAATGAAGTTTAAACGGAAAAAAATTATAGTGGCCCAGGAAAAGGCGCTCTTTCGTAATAATTAAAAAATCGATACATTTTTCAAAATTTAAAAACTCAATTGTGGCTAGGATGCCACAAACAACTCCTACTGTGTTTCTTCCAGCAATTTCTCTTAGAACTCCTTCAAAAATTCTCACTATGGTACCTTCAGGAATTCTACTAGGGAAGTTCTTCCGGAAAATCTACCTGGGATTTTTCTGAAAATCAGGCAAGCTTCCTGGTATTCTTGCAGAAATTCTTTCGGTTGTTTAACCAGGGATTTCTTCAAGGATTCATTCAGGAATTCCTCCAGAGATTTTATCCAAAGATTCCTCCAGAAATTCATTATGGAGTTCCTGCGGAAACTCCTTTTGGCCTTCCTCAAAGAATACCTCATCAACTCCTCCTGCGGTTCTTCCAGCAATTTCTCTAGAAATTCGTACTATGATACGTACAGAAATTCTTTCTAGTGATTCCTATCCTAGCATTATGGCTGGAATTCTTCTGGGAAATCTTCCTAAGATTCCTTCAGAAATTCCTCCTTCGATTCCTTCATGGCCTTTTCTATTGATTCTTCATTCAGAATACCCCGGTAGAGGTATGCAGGAACTTCTCTAAATATTCCAAGGATTATTTTCTTTGGATACCCCAAGGCATTCCTATAAGGGTTTTTATAGAAATTTCTGCATATGAAGTTTCTACTAGCAATTCCTTCTAGGATTTCTGCTGAGATTTCTACAATGATACATCCCAGAATGCCTCTAAGAATACCTCCCGATATTTTTCATGTGATTTCTTCAGAAGCTCTCCAGGAATTTTTATCCAAAACATTTTATCCAAGGATTCTTCCATAAATTTCTCATGGGACTCCTCCAGGAACTCCTCTTGGCCTTTCTTCAGGAATTTCAGCTGGATTTCTCAAGCTATTCCTGGTGTGGTTCTTCCAGAAATTCCTCCTAGGACTCCTCTAGAAATTCTTACTTCCCGGATTTTTTAGGGATTTTTCTAAGAATTTCTCCAGGGATTCATTCGGAAACTTGCAGGGATTATTCAGAGCAATCTCCTTTGCCAGAGCCTTGTAGAAGTACCTTCGGTATTTCCTCCTGGGAATCTTAAAGGATTTTTTCCTGGGGTTTCTTCAAATATTTCTCATTAGATTTCTCCAGGAACTGCTCTTGACTTTCATCCAGGAATTCCTCCTGGGATTCCATAAGGAATTCCTGCTGCTTCTAATGTTTCAGGAGTGCCTCCTAGACCTCCTCCACAAATTTTTACTGTGATACTTGCAGCAATCCCTCTAGGGATTTCTCCTGGCATTCTTGCTGGGATTCTTCTATGCAGTTTTCCTCGGATACTTCCAGAAATGTCTTTGATTATTCCAGGGATATTTCTAAAGACTCATCCAGGAAGTCCTCTTGAGTTTTTATTCATGGATTACTCTAGAAATTTATCATGGTATTTCAACTGGACAGTGGTGGGCACGCTTTCCGTTAACCGTTAATACATTTTTGATACACATTTGCCTCAATTTTCGCCAAGGTCACTTAAAAGTTCACTTTAAATGTTCTCCAATCAGCAAGTGAGGTATACGTTTAAACTGAGGTAAAAAAGATTAATTTGAACTTAAAGTTTTCGAGTTATTGAGTGGCAAACGCAATTTAACGGTTAACGGATAGTTGTCATTAACCGTCAACCGTTAAATTGCGTTCGTCTCTCAATAACTCGAAAACTAAAAGTTCAAATTGATTTTTTCCAAATCAATAGAAAGGTACACCTTACTTGCAGATTGGAGATCATTGATAGTGAACTTTTAAGTGACCTTTGCGGAAATAGAGGCAAATGTTCGTCCGAAATGTGTTAACGGTTAACGGTTAACGAAATGTGTTAACGGTTCTTTGGAACACCTCTCGGCCTTCTTCAAGGAATTCCAGCTGAAGGAATCCCAAAAGAAATCTCTAGAGAAATCCCTAAACAAATTTCGGGAATAGGGTCTGGGACCATTTGGGCAGGAGCACCTATTTTGGGCACTTGCTGCTATAACTCAGTCAATTTCAACCGATTGACTTGAATTTTTGCACATGGCTAGATACTGTGCGTATCTGATCGTGTCTCAAAAATAAAGTCAATCGGTTTAAAATTAACTGAGTTATAGCAACAAGTGCCCAAAATAGGTGCTCCTGCCCAAATGGTCCCAGACCCTAGTTGGAATTTCCTGAGAAATCTCAGGAGGTATTCCTAGAGAAATCTGTAGTGAAATCCTATAGGAATGTGACGGAAAAACTAGTAAATTGAGAAATGAATTTGTAAAACAAAACCGCGTTCTGATGGTATTCGAACGACTTTGTTTACTCGCTGGACCAGTGGTGTCATCGTGGTTACTCCAAGTTACTCACTGAGTAACCAGCTCTTCAGTTCAAAAAAATATTTTTTTTTTCAGGATGCAAAATATAATAAAATACCAATTTTGGTTATTTTGGGTGCACACTGTTATCGCCCTGACCACATCAGTTTTAGTGAATATGGATTTTTAAACAATTCGACATTCTGGACCGCCCCCTCAGGAAGCGAAATATTATAAAATGCCAATTTTGGTTATTTTGGGTGCACACTGTTATCGCCCTGACCACATCAGTTTTAGTGAATATGGATTTTTAAACAATTCGACATTCTGGACCGCCCCCTCAGGAAGCGAAATATTATAAAATGCCAATTTTGGTTATTTTGGGTGCACACTGTTAACGCCCTGACCACATCAGTTTTAGTGAATATGGATTTTTAAACAATTCGACATTCTGGACCGCCCCCTCAGGAAGCGAAATATTATAAAATGCCAATTTTGGTTATTTTGGGTGCACACTGTTATCGCCCTGACCACATCAGTTTTAGTGAATATGGATTTTTAAACAATTCGACATTCTGGACCGCCCCCTCAGGAAGCGAAATATTATAAAATGCCAATTTTGGTTATTTTGGGTGCACACTGTTATCGCCCTGACCACATCAGTTTTAGTGAATATGGATTTTTAAACAATTCGACATTCTGGACCGCCCCCTCAGGAAGCGAAATATTATAAAATGCCAATTTTGGTTATTTTGGGTGCACACTGTTATCGCCCTGACCACATCAGTTTTAGTGAATATGGATTTTTAAACAATTCGACATTCTGGACCGCCCCCTCAGGAAGCGAAATATTATAAAATGCCAATTTTGGTTATTTTGGGTGCACACTGTTATCGCCCTGACCACATCAGTTTTAGTGAATATGGATTTTTAAACAATTCGACATTCTGGACCGCCCCCTCAGGAAGCGAAATATTATAAAATGCCAATTTTGGTTATTTTGGGTGCACACTGTTAACGCCCTGACCACATCAGTTTTAGTGAATATGGATTTTTAAACAATTCGACATTCTGGACCGCCCCCTCAGGAAGCGAAATATTATAAAATGCCAATTTTGGTTATTTTGGGTGCACACTGTTATCGCCCTGACCACATCAGTTTTAGTGAATATGGATTTTTAAACAATTCGACATTCTGGACCGCCCCCTCAGGAAGCGAAATATTATAAAATGCCAATTTTGGTTATTTTGGGTGCACACTGTTATCGCCCTGACCACATCAGTTTTAGTGAATATGGATTTTTAAACAATTCGACATTCTGGACCGCCCCCTCAGGAAGCGAAATATTATAAAATGCCAATTTTGGTTATTTTGGGTGCACACTGTTATCGCCCTGACCACATCAGTTTTAGTGAATATGGATTTTTAAACAATTCGACATTCTGGACCGCCCCCTCAGGAAGCGAAATATTATAAAATGCCAATTTTGGTTATTTTGGGTGCACACTGTTAACGCCCTGACCACATCAGTTTTAGTGAATATGGATTTTTAAACAATTCCACATTCTGGACCGCCCCCTCAGGAAGCGAAATATTATAAAATGCCAATTTTGGTTATTTTGGGTGCACACTGTTAACGCCCTGACCACATCAGTTTTAGTGAATATGGATTTTTAAACAATTCGACATTCTGGACCGCCCCCTCAGGAAGCGAAATATTATAAAATGCCAATTTTGGTTATTTTGGGTGCACACTGTTAACGCCCTGACCACATCAGTTTTAGTGAATATGGATTTTTAAACAATTCGACATTCTGGACCGCCCCCTCAGGAAGCGAAATATTATAAAATGCCAATTTTGGTTATTTTGGGTGCACACTGTTATCGCCCTGACCACATCAGTTTTAGTGAATATGGATTTTTAAACAATTCGACATTCTGGACCGCCCCCTCAGGAAGCGAAATATTATAAAATGCCAATTTTGGTTATTTTGGGTGCACACTGTTAACGCCCTGACCACATCAGTTTTAGTGAATATGGATTTTTAAACAATTCGACATTCTGGACCGCCCCCTCAGGAAGCGAAATATTATAAAATGCCAATTTTGGTTATTTTGGGTGCACACTGTTAACGCCCTGACCACATCAGTTTTAGTGAATATGGATTTTTAAACAATTCGACATTCTGGACCGCCCCCTCAGGAAGCGAAATATTATAAAATGCCAATTTTGGTTATTTTGGGTGCACACTGTTATCGCCCTGACCACATCAGTTTTAGTGAATATGGATTTTTAAACAATTCGACATTCTGGACCGCCCCCTCGGGCAGTGGTGTCATCGTGGTTACTCCAAGTTACTCACTGAGTAACCAGCTCTTCAGTTCAAAAAAATATTTTTTTTTTCAGGATGCAAAATATAATAAAATACCAATTTTGGTTATTTTGGGTGCACACTGTTATCGCCCTGACCACATCAGTTTTAGTGAATATGGATTTTTAAACAATTCGACATTCTGGACCGCCCCCTCAGGAAGCGAAATATTATAAAATGCCAATTTTGGTTATTTTGGGTGCACACTGTTATCGCCCTGACCACATCAGTTTTAGTGAATATGGATTTTTAAACAATTCGACATTCTGGACCGCCCCCTCAGGAAGCGAAATATTATAAAATGCCAATTTTGGTTATTTTGGGTGCACACTGTTATCGCCCTGACCACATCAGTTTTAGTGAATATGGATTTTTAAACAATTCGACATTCTGGACCGCCCCCTCAGGAAGCGAAATATTATAAAATGCCAATTTTGGTTATTTTGGGTGCACACTGTTATCGCCCTGACCACATCAGTTTTAGTGAATATGGATTTTTAAACAATTCGACATTCTGGACCGCCCCCTCAGGAAGCGAAATATTATAAAATGCCAATTTTGGTTATTTTGGGTGCACACTGTTATCGCCCTGACCACATCAGTTTTAGTGAATATGGATTTTTAAACAATTCGACATTCTGGACCGCCCCCTCAGGAAGCGAAATATTATAAAATGCCAATTTTGGTTATTTTGGGTGCACACTGTTATCGCCCTGACCACATCAGTTTTAGTGAATATGGATTTTTAAACAATTCGACATTCTGGACCGCCCCCTCAGGAAGCGAAATATTATAAAATGCCAATTTTGGTTATTTTGGGTGCACACTGTTATCGCCCTGACCACATCAGTTTTAGTGAATATGGATTTTTAAACAATTCGACATTCTGGACCGCCCCCTCAGGAAGCGAAATATTATAAAATGCCAATTTTGGTTATTTTGGGTGCACACTGTTAACGCCCTGACCACATCAGTTTTAGTGAATATGGATTTTTAAACAATTCGACATTCTGGACCGCCCCCTCAGGAAGCGAAATATTATAAAATGCCAATTTTGGTTATTTTGGGTGCACACTGTTAACGCCCTGACCACATCAGTTTTAGTGAATATGGATTTTTAAACAATTCGACATTCTGGACCGCCCCCTCAGGAAGCGAAATATTATAAAATGCCAATTTTGGTTATTTTGGGTGCACACTGTTATCGCCCTGACCACATCAGTTTTAGTGAATATGGATTTTTAAACAATTCGACATTCTGGACCGCCCCCTCAGGAAGCGAAATATTATAAAATGCCAATTTTGGTTATTTTGGGTGCACACTGTTATCGCCCTGACCACATCAGTTTTAGTGAATATGGATTTTTAAACAATTCGACATTCTGGACCGCCCCCTCGGGCAGTGGTGTCATCGTGGTTACTCCAAGTTACTCACTGAGTAACCAGCTCTTCAGTTCAAAAAAATATTTTTTTTTTCAGGATGCAAAATATAATAAAATACCAATTTTGGTTATTTTGGGTGCACACTGTTATCGCCCTGACCACATCAGTTTTAGTGAATATGGATTTTTAAACAATTCGACATTCTGGACCGCCCCCTCAGGAAGCGAAATATTATAAAATGCCAATTTTGGTTATTTTGGGTGCACACTGTTATCGCCCTGACCACATCAGTTTTAGTGAATATGGATTTTTAAACAATTCGACATTCTGGACCGCCCCCTCGGGCAGTGGTGTCATCGTGGTTACTCCAAGTTACTCACTGAGTAACCAGCTCTTCAGTTCAAAAAAATATTTTTTTTTTCAGGATGCAAAATATAATAAAATACCAATTTTGGTTATTTTGGGTGCACACTGTTAACGCCCTGACCACATCAGTTTTAGTGAATATGGATTTTTAAACAATTCCACATTCTGGACCGCCCCCTCAGGAAGCGAAATATTATAAAATGCCAATTTTGGTTATTTTGGGTGCACACTGTTATCGCCCTGACCACATCAGTTTTAGTGAATATGGATTTTTAAACAATTCGACATTCTGGACCGCCCCCTCAGGAAGCGAAATATTATAAAATGCCAATTTTGGTTATTTTGGGTGCACACTGTTAACGCCCTGACCACATCAGTTTTAGTGAATATGGATTTTTAAACAATTCGACATTCTGGACCGCCCCCTCAGGAAGCGAAATATTATAAAATGCCAATTTTGGTTATTTTGGGTGCACACTGTTATCGCCCTGACCACATCAGTTTTAGTGAATATGGATTTTTAAACAATTCGACATTCTGGACCGCCCCCTCGGGCAGTGGTGTCATCGTGGTTACTCCAAGTTACTCACTGAGTAACCAGCTCTTCAGTTCAAAAAAATATTTTTTTTCAGGATGCAAAATATAATAAAATACCAATTTTGGTTATTTTGGGTGCACACTGTTAACGCCCTGACCACATCAGTTTTAGTGAATATGGATTTTTAAACAATTCCACATTCTGGACCGCCCCCTCAGGAAGCGAAATATTATAAAATGCCAATTTTGGTTATTTTGGGTGCACACTGTTATCGCCCTGACCACATCAGTTTTAGTGAATATGGATTTTTAAACAATTCGACATTCTGGACCGCCCCCTCGGGCAGTGGTGTCATCGTGGTTACTCCAAGTTACTCACTGAGTAACCAGCTCTTCAGTTCAAAAAAATATTTTTTTTCAGGATGCAAAATATAATAAAATACCAATTTTGGTTATTTTGGGTGCACACTGTTAACGCCCTGACCACATCAGTTTTAGTGAATATGGATTTTTAAACAATTCCACATTCTGGACCGCCCCCTCAGGAAGCGAAATATTATAAAATGCCAATTTTGGTTATTTTGGGTGCACACTGTTATCGCCCTGACCACATCAGTTTTAGTGAATATGGATTTTTAAACAATTCGACATTCTGGACCGCCCCCTCAGGAAGCGAAATATTATAAAATGCCAATTTTGGTTATTTTGGGTGCACACTGTTAACGCCCTGACCACATCAGTTTTAGTGAATATGGATTTTTAAACAATTCGACATTCTGGACCGCCCCCTCAGGAAGCGAAATATTATAAAATGCCAATTTTGGTTATTTTGGGTGCACACTGTTATCGCCCTGACCACATCAGTTTTAGTGAATATGGATTTTTAAACAATTCGACATTCTGGACCGCCCCCTCAGGAAGCGAAATATTATAAAATGCCAATTTTGGTTATTTTGGGTGCACACTGTTATCGCCCTGACCACATCAGTTTTAGTGAATATGGATTTTTAAACAATTCGACATTCTGGACCGCCCCCTCAGGAAGCGAAATATTATAAAATGCCAATTTTGGTTATTTTGGGTGCACACTGTTATCGCCCTGACCACATCAGTTTTAGTGAATATGGATTTTTAAACAATTCGACATTCTGGACCGCCCCCTCAGGAAGCGAAATATTATAAAATGCCAATTTTGGTTATTTTGGGTGCACACTGTTATCGCCCTGACCACATCAGTTTTAGTGAATATGGATTTTTAAACAATTCGACATTCTGGACCGCCCCCTCAGGAAGCGAAATATTATAAAATGCCAATTTTGGTTATTTTGGGTGCACACTGTTATCGCCCTGACCACATCAGTTTTAGTGAATATGGATTTTTAAACAATTCGACATTCTGGACCGCCCCCTCGGGCAGTGGTGTCATCGTGGTTACTCCAAGTTACTCACTGAGTAACCAGCTCTTCAGTTCAAAAAAATATTTTTTTTTTCAGGATGCAAAATATAATAAAATACCAATTTTGGTTATTTTGGGTGCACACTGTTATCGCCCTGACCACATCAGTTTTAGTGAATATGGATTTTTAAACAATTCGACATTCTGGACCGCCCCCTCAGGAAGCGAAATATTATAAAATGCCAATTTTGGTTATTTTGGGTGCACACTGTTATCGCCCTGACCACATCAGTTTTAGTGAATATGGATTTTTAAACAATTCGACATTCTGGACCGCCCCCTCAGGAAGCGAAATATTATAAAATGCCAATTTTGGTTATTTTGGGTGCACACTGTTATCGCCCTGACCACATCAGTTTTAGTGAATATGGATTTTTAAACAATTCGACATTCTGGACCGCCCCCTCAGGAAGCGAAATATTATAAAATGCCAATTTTGGTTATTTTGGGTGCACACTGTTATCGCCCTGACCACATCAGTTTTAGTGAATATGGATTTTTAAACAATTCGACATTCTGGACCGCCCCCTCAGGAAGCGAAATATTATAAAATGCCAATTTTGGTTATTTTGGGTGCACACTGTTAACGCCCTGACCACATCAGTTTTAGTGAATATGGATTTTTAAACAATTCGACATTCTGGACCGCCCCCTCAGGAAGCGAAATATTATAAAATGCCAATTTTGGTTATTTTGGGTGCACACTGTTATCGCCCTGACCACATCAGTTTTAGTGAATATGGATTTTTAAACAATTCGACATTCTGGACCGCCCCCTCAGGAAGCGAAATATTATAAAATGCCAATTTTGGTTATTTTGGGTGCACACTGTTATCGCCCTGACCACATCAGTTTTAGTGAATATGGATTTTTAAACAATTCGACATTCTGGACCGCCCCCTCAGGAAGCGAAATATTATAAAATGCCAATTTTGGTTATTTTGGGTGCACACTGTTATCGCCCTGACCACATCAGTTTTAGTGAATATGGATTTTTAAACAATTCGACATTCTGGACCGCCCCCTCAGGAAGCGAAATATTATAAAATGCCAATTTTGGTTATTTTGGGTGCACACTGTTAACGCCCTGACCACATCAGTTTTAGTGAATATGGATTTTTAAACAATTCGACATTCTGGACCGCCCCCTCAGGAAGCGAAATATTATAAAATGCCAATTTTGGTTATTTTGGGTGCACACTGTTATCGCCCTGACCACATCAGTTTTAGTGAATATGGATTTTTAAACAATTCGACATTCTGGACCGCCCCCTCAGGAAGCGAAATATTATAAAATGCCAATTTTGGTTATTTTGGGTGCACACTGTTATCGCCCTGACCACATCAGTTTTAGTGAATATGGATTTTTAAACAATTCGACATTCTGGACCGCCCCCTCAGGAAGCGAAATATTATAAAATGCCAATTTTGGTTATTTTGGGTGCACACTGTTATCGCCCTGACCACATCAGTTTTAGTGAATATGGATTTTTAAACAATTCGACATTCTGGACCGCCCCCTCAGGAAGCGAAATATTATAAAATGCCAATTTTGGTTATTTTGGGTGCACACTGTTATCGCCCTGACCACATCAGTTTTAGTGAATATGGATTTTTAAACAATTCGACATTCTGGACCGCCCCCTCAGGAAGCGAAATATTATAAAATGCCAATTTTGGTTATTTTGGGTGCACACTGTTATCGCCCTGACCACATCAGTTTTAGTGAATATGGATTTTTAAACAATTCGACATTCTGGACCGCCCCCTCAGGAAGCGAAATATTATAAAATGCCAATTTTGGTTATTTTGGGTGCACACTGTTAACGCCCTGACCACATCAGTTTTAGTGAATATGGATTTTTAAACAATTCGACATTCTGGACCGCCCCCTCAGGAAGCGAAATATTATAAAATGCCAATTTTGGTTATTTTGGGTGCACACTGTTATCGCCCTGACCACATCAGTTTTAGTGAATATGGATTTTTAAACAATTCGACATTCTGGACCGCCCCCTCAGGAAGCGAAATATTATAAAATGCCAATTTTGGTTATTTTGGGTGCACACTGTTATCGCCCTGACCACATCAGTTTTAGTGAATATGGATTTTTAAACAATTCGACATTCTGGACCGCCCCCTCAGGAAGCGAAATATTATAAAATGCCAATTTTGGTTATTTTGGGTGCACACTGTTAACGCCCTGACCACATCAGTTTTAGTGAATATGGATTTTTAAACAATTCGACATTCTGGACCGCCCCCTCAGGAAGCGAAATATTATAAAATGCCAATTTTGGTTATTTTGGGTGCACACTGTTATCGCCCTGACCACATCAGTTTTAGTGAATATGGATTTTTAAACAATTCGACATTCTGGACCGCCCCCTCAGGAAGCGAAATATTATAAAATGCCAATTTTGGTTATTTTGGGTGCACACTGTTATCGCCCTGACCACATCAGTTTTAGTGAATATGGATTTTTAAACAATTCGACATTCTGGACCGCCCCCTCAGGAAGCGAAATATTATAAAATGCCAATTTTGGTTATTTTGGGTGCACACTGTTATCGCCCTGACCACATCAGTTTTAGTGAATATGGATTTTTAAACAATTCGACATTCTGGACCGCCCCCTCAGGAAGCGAAATATTATAAAATGCCAATTTTGGTTATTTTGGGTGCACACTGTTAACGCCCTGACCACATCAGTTTTAGTGAATATGGATTTTTAAACAATTCGACATTCTGGACCGCCCCCTCAGGAAGCGAAATATTATAAAATGCCAATTTTGGTTATTTTGGGTGCACACTGTTAACGCCCTGACCACATCAGTTTTAGTGAATATGGATTTTTAAACAATTCGACATTCTGGACCGCCCCCTCAGGAAGCGAAATATTATAAAATGCCAATTTTGGTTATTTTGGGTGCACACTGTTATCGCCCTGACCACATCAGTTTTAGTGAATATGGATTTTTAAACAATTCGACATTCTGGACCGCCCCCTCAGGAAGCGAAATATTATAAAATGCCAATTTTGGTTATTTTGGGTGCACACTGTTATCGCCCTGACCACATCAGTTTTAGTGAATATGGATTTTTAAACAATTCGACATTCTGGACCGCCCCCTCAGGAAGCGAAATATTATAAAATGCCAATTTTGGTTATTTTGGGTGCACACTGTTATCGCCCTGACCACATCAGTTTTAGTGAATATGGATTTTTAAACAATTCGACATTCTGGACCGCCCCCTCGGGCAGTGGTGTCATCGTGGTTACTCCAAGTTACTCACTGAGTAACCAGCTCTTCAGTTCAAAAAAATATTTTTTTTTTCAGGATGCAAAATATAATAAAATACCAATTTTGGTTATTTTGGGTGCACACTGTTATCGCCCTGACCACATCAGTTTTAGTGAATATGGATTTTTAAACAATTCGACATTCTGGACCGCCCCCTCAGGAAGCGAAATATTATAAAATGCCAATTTTGGTTATTTTGGGTGCACACTGTTATCGCCCTGACCACATCAGTTTTAGTGAATATGGATTTTTAAACAATTCGACATTCTGGACCGCCCCCTCAGGAAGCGAAATATTATAAAATGCCAATTTTGGTTATTTTGGGTGCACACTGTTATCGCCCTGACCACATCAGTTTTAGTGAATATGGATTTTTAAACAATTCGACATTCTGGACCGCCCCCTCAGGAAGCGAAATATTATAAAATGCCAATTTTGGTTATTTTGGGTGCACACTGTTATCGCCCTGACCACATCAGTTTTAGTGAATATGGATTTTTAAACAATTCGACATTCTGGACCGCCCCCTCAGGAAGCGAAATATTATAAAATGCCAATTTTGGTTATTTTGGGTGCACACTGTTAACGCCCTGACCACATCAGTTTTAGTGAATATGGATTTTTAAACAATTCCACATTCTGGACCGCCCCCTCAGGAAGCGAAATATTATAAAATGCCAATTTTGGTTATTTTGGGTGCACACTGTTAACGCCCTGACCACATCAGTTTTAGTGAATATGGATTTTTAAACAATTCGACATTCTGGACCGCCCCCTCGGGCAGTGGTGTCATCGTGGTTACTCCAAGTTACTCACTGAGTAACCAGCTCTTCAGTTCAAAAAAATATTTTTTTTCAGGATGCAAAATATAATAAAATACCAATTTTGGTTATTTTGGGTGCACACTGTTAACGCCCTGACCACATCAGTTTTAGTGAATATGGATTTTTAAACAATTCGACATTCTGGACCGCCCCCTCAGGAAGCGAAATATTATAAAATGCCAATTTTGGTTATTTTGGGTGCACACTGTTAACGCCCTGACCACATCAGTTTTAGTGAATATGGATTTTTAAACAATTCGACATTCTGGACCGCCCCCTCGGGCAGTGGTGTCATCGTGGTTACTCCAAGTTACTCACTGAGTAACCAGCTCTTCAGTTCAAAAAAATATTTTTTTTCAGGATGCAAAATATAATAAAATACCAATTTTGGTTATTTTGGGTGCACACTGTTAACGCCCTGACCACATCAGTTTTAGTGAATATGGATTTTTAAACAATTCGACATTCTGGACCGCCCCCTCAGGAAGCGAAATATTATAAAATGCCAATTTTGGTTATTTTGGGTGCACACTGTTAACGCCCTGACCACATCAGTTTTAGTGAATATGGATTTTTAAACAATTCGACATTCTGGACCGCCCCCTCGGGCAGTGGTGTCATCGTGGTTACTCCAAGTTACTCACTGAGTAACCAGCTCTTCAGTTCAAAAAAATATTTTTTTTCAGGATGCAAAATATAATAAAATACCAATTTTGGTTATTTTGGGTGCACACTGTTAACGCCCTGACCACATCAGTTTTAGTGAATATGGATTTTTAAACAATTCGACATTCTGGACCGCCCCCTCAGGAAGCGAAATATTATAAAATGCCAATTTTGGTTATTTTGGGTGCACACTGTTAACGCCCTGACCACATCAGTTTTAGTGAATATGGATTTTTAAACAATTCGACATTCTGGACCGCCCCCTCAGGAAGCGAAATATTATAAAATGCCAATTTTGGTTATTTTGGGTGCACACTGTTAACGCCCTGACCACATCAGTTTTAGTGAATATGGATTTTTAAACAATTCGACATTCTGGACCGCCCCCTCAGGAAGCGAAATATTATAAAATGCCAATTTTGGTTATTTTGGGTGCACACTGTTATCGCCCTGACCACATCAGTTTTAGTGAATATGGATTTTTAAACAATTCGACATTCTGGACCGCCCCCTCGGGCAGTGGTGTCATCGTGGTTACTCCAAGTTACTCACTGAGTAACCAGCTCTTCAGTTCAAAAAAATATTTTTTTTTTCAGGATGCAAAATATAATAAAATACCAATTTTGGTTATTTTGGGTGCACACTGTTAACGCCCTGACCACATCAGTTTTAGTGAATATGGATTTTTAAACAATTCCACATTCTGGACCGCCCCCTCAGGAAGCGAAATATTATAAAATGCCAATTTTGGTTATTTTGGGTGCACACTGTTATCGCCCTGACCACATCAGTTTTAGTGAATATGGATTTTTAAACAATTCGACATTCTGGACCGCCCCCTCAGGAAGCGAAATATTATAAAATGCCAATTTTGGTTATTTTGGGTGCACACTGTTAACGCCCTGACCACATCAGTTTTAGTGAATATGGATTTTTAAACAATTCGACATTCTGGACCGCCCCCTCAGGAAGCGAAATATTATAAAATGCCAATTTTGGTTATTTTGGGTGCACACTGTTATCGCCCTGACCACATCAGTTTTAGTGAATATGGATTTTTAAACAATTCGACATTCTGGACCGCCCCCTCAGGAAGCGAAATATTATAAAATGCCAATTTTGGTTATTTTGGGTGCACACTGTTAACGCCCTGACCACATCAGTTTTAGTGAATATGGATTTTTAAACAATTCGACATTCTGGACCGCCCCCTCAGGAAGCGAAATATTATAAAATGCCAATTTTGGTTATTTTGGGTGCACACTGTTAACGCCCTGACCACATCAGTTTTAGTGAATATGGATTTTTAAACAATTCGACATTCTGGACCGCCCCCTCAGGAAGCGAAATATTATAAAATGCCAATTTTGGTTATTTTGGGTGCACACTGTTAACGCCCTGACCACATCAGTTTTAGTGAATATGGATTTTTAAACAATTCGACATTCTGGACCGCCCCCTCAGGAAGCGAAATATTATAAAATGCCAATTTTGGTTATTTTGGGTGCACACTGTTATCGCCCTGACCACATCAGTTTTAGTGAATATGGATTTTTAAACAATTCGACATTCTGGACCGCCCCCTCAGGAAGCGAAATATTATAAAATGCCAATTTTGGTTATTTTGGGTGCACACTGTTATCGCCCTGACCACATCAGTTTTAGTGAATATGGATTTTTAAACAATTCGACATTCTGGACCGCCCCCTCAGGAAGCGAAATATTATAAAATGCCAATTTTGGTTATTTTGGGTGCACACTGTTAACGCCCTGACCACATCAGTTTTAGTGAATATGGATTTTTAAACAATTCGACATTCTGGACCGCCCCCTCAGGAAGCGAAATATTATAAAATGCCAATTTTGGTTATTTTGGGTGCACACTGTTAACGCCCTGACCACATCAGTTTTAGTGAATATGGATTTTTAAACAATTCGACATTCTGGACCGCCCCCTCAGGAAGCGAAATATTATAAAATGCCAATTTTGGTTATTTTGGGTGCACACTGTTATCGCCCTGACCACATCAGTTTTAGTGAATATGGATTTTTAAACAATTCGACATTCTGGACCGCCCCCTCGGGCAGTGGTGTCATCGTGGTTACTCCAAGTTACTCACTGAGTAACCAGCTCTTCAGTTCAAAAAAATATTTTTTTTTTCAGGATGCAAAATATAATAAAATACCAATTTTGGTTATTTTGGGTGCACACTGTTAACGCCCTGACCACATCAGTTTTAGTGAATATGGATTTTTAAACAATTCCACATTCTGGACCGCCCCCTCAGGAAGCGAAATATTATAAAATGCCAATTTTGGTTATTTTGGGTGCACACTGTTATCGCCCTGACCACATCAGTTTTAGTGAATATGGATTTTTAAACAATTCGACATTCTGGACCGCCCCCTCAGGAAGCGAAATATTATAAAATGCCAATTTTGGTTATTTTGGGTGCACACTGTTAACGCCCTGACCACATCAGTTTTAGTGAATATGGATTTTTAAACAATTCGACATTCTGGACCGCCCCCTCAGGAAGCGAAATATTATAAAATGCCAATTTTGGTTATTTTGGGTGCACACTGTTATCGCCCTGACCACATCAGTTTTAGTGAATATGGATTTTTAAACAATTCGACATTCTGGACCGCCCCCTCGGCTGGACCGCAGTATGGCCATTACTTTGAGGGTTCGTTCGGCATGGTTGTTTTGTTTTTGAAAATTTCTACAGTAGTTTCATTGAAATTTAACCTGGGATTTTTTTTCCTATAATTTGAATTGCTATTCCTTTTTTTCAGCTGTTTCGCATTTTTTAAGGCAATTTTATCGTGATTATTTTTTTGAATTCTTAATGATTTTATTGTATTTATATTATTTGCTTCCGAATATTGCTGAATTGGAAATTCATAAATTCTCAACTGGACTTGTGCAAAGAAAACCCTATATAATTCACGAAAAACTTCCTGAAAAATCCTAAAGAAATTACCGGAAAAAAATCCATCAAAATTACGTTAGAACTTTCAAAGTAGTTGCCAAAACAATTTATATAAGCATTACCAGAGGAACACGTGAAGAAAATATTAAGGCTTTTTAAAGAAATTGGTTAAATCCAATCTCAAAATAAATTGCCAAAATACATTTTATAAAAGTTTTCACAAACATTCACAAAAAAAATTCTCAAAGAATTTTCCGAAATCATCAAAATTCGAAATTTCAAAAGTAACTTCCGTAGAATCATCGTGCAAGAATTTTAAAGAACCACCAAAGTTTTTTTTAAATAAATTCCCGAAATTTGCAGGATCAATTTCCAAAGAAATTACCGAAGAAGTACCCAAAGTAATAATCGAAGTTTCCAAAATTTGCAAAGGAGTTGCTGATGGAATGCCCAAATAAATTAATAAATAAATTTTCAATGCAAGTAACACCGGAACTGCCGAGGGTATTCTGAAACCATCTGCTGCAGGAGTTCCTTTCACAATTACTGGAGAAATGTAGAAGAAATTGTCTTAAGAATTTTCATTAAAATTATAGAATCGATGTATAAAAGAGCTTCTAATGGAATTGACGATGAAATTTTCAAAGGATGCGTGAAGGTGTTTAGTAGCAAATTCCAAATATATTATCAAATAAATTCTTGAATAAATCGCCGAATGAGAACCAAAGATATTACCGAAGACATTAGCCAAATCCAAAGGAATTACAGAGCGATTTACAAAAGCAATCTTAAATGAAATAAATTGCAAAACAATTGCCAGAAATATTCCCTGAGGAATTAGCTTAGCTTAGCTTAGCTTAGCTTAGACTGACTGCACCTATGGTTGCTATTCCGTGATTGACCCGAACCAATGACAGTTGCACAATGAATCAACTGAATAATTGACTGGGAGTGGTCAATATTCTCACTGTGCACGCTTCAGAGACTCTCTTTAACAGTACAATAACGGCGCCGGCCACGTCCTTGCAGTCAGGTTGGAAGAGGGAAGGAATATTAGTAACAACCTTTGTTAAGTGAAGGCCCGCGTTTACCGCTGCGACTCCACCAAAGGCTGCAGGAAGGAGTGTTTGTTTGTAGTAAAGGTATCGTTGGGTCTGGATTCACTTTGATAAGTAATATGACCTTCGTGTCATGCTGGTTGCCGCGCTATTGTTTGCTTTACGCGGAAAGTAAACAATCGACCACCCACGTCAGGTGATCACTTAATATTTCGAATCGAACCGCGGAAGCTAGTCGCCAAATATTTAACTGCAAATGACACGACCGAACATGCAAGCTGACGCACTATTGTTCACTTCATATGAGAAGCAAACAACTGATCACCCACGTCAGGTGATCGTTCAGTGTAGCTACAAAAGACGCGACACAACGAAATGCTCATTTCCGAATAAAAATAAGAAAAATCGAACGACCGAAGTAAAAGCGCGCGACACCGGCACCCGGACGAAATCTCATCACATACTTCACTCCAGAAATATTCCCTGAGGAATTACCAAAAAATGTTTTGCCGTATGTTTGATTTGTGTATTCGAAATTTACGAAGCTGAAATTTTGACTGATTACTACAATGTTGGTTTTACGTAAGTCAAAATTTCAGCTTTATACAGCATTTCGTTCACCAGATATACATCAATCCAGTCGAAATCGAAATTTGGTGCGAGCATCAGAATCCCGAAGAGAAAAATCAAAGTTCGCTCGCACCAAATTTCGGGTTTCAACTAAATTAATAATATGTTCATGAAGCTTCAGAACGAAACTCAGAATATTCGAGTTCAAATTTTGTAGTTTTAAGAATCATACTCACAATTTCTCTGTAAAAGTATTTTCATGTACACGTGGTAGTGTTTAACGAATGAAACAAAAACGCTGTTGCCGTTAATGCAAAAATTTATCCTGATTTTGCAATTCCAAGTAGGCTCAGTGTACCAGTTATGGCTATAGTACCTCAAATTCGCCATAGTTGATTTTCAACCTTTAAAGATACAAATCAACAAGAAAAAATTCGTGAACAACAGATCACGATCACAAAAGATGATTGCAATCATTCAAACTTCACAATTTGCTCAAATTATGGTAGAAATAAATCATTTTCGCAAAACGCAATCGAGTTTTCAAACCTTACATGATGGGATAGTGTTGAATCAGTACAACGGTTTGAATTTTCAAAAAAAAGCTGATCTTTAAAATATGTATAGCGCGTTTCAATTTGCGGGTTTGTTTTTTCCGCGACGCTGTATATCATTATGCTAAGAAATTGAGGGTGGATCGGTAACACCTTTTACAAAAAAAGCAAAACAACCCGCGAAAGCCACTGAAACTGGCACCCCCTAGGCACCCCCTAGGAAAAAATCCTAGATACGCCAATGGCTGCACGTACACTGTGTTTACAATTTCAGCTGTCACCCCCATCGCGATATGTCCTCATGGATTGCCTTATTTCTCCAGTTTTTTTTTCCAGGAGTTTTTATTTGGGATTTCTCCAAAAGCTTCTCAAAACATTTTTTTTAAGAAAAACTTCAAGGAATTTCTTTAATGGTTTCTCAAAGAATTCCTATAGGAATGCAAACTTTTTTTTCAAAAGATGCGGTTACATTCTGTCAAAAACACTTCTAGTCCATTAGAAATTCAGAAATTTGTCCAGAAACTTTTTCAGAAATTATTGCTTGAATGTCCCCAAAGGTCCCTTCAGGTATTACTCCATTTATTCAGGAATTTCCTCGTTCTACATATTACAAAATTCTCAAGATATTTTTCTGAAAGATACTCCAGAGGCTTCTCCAATTGTTCAGGATTTTTTTTTTCCAGAATTTATTTTCCCAAGGATTCCCTCGCTAATTCCTGCAGAAAATACTCCTGAGTATATTTCTCATCAGATTGAAGAATTTGTAAGGTGTTGTTTGCTTATTTGTAAATTTATTCACGACACTTTACACCAGAAGGGTGCATTTGTGTCAAATTTGCCAAGATGTTTTATGAACGCCTGCAGATTTCTTCAGTTGTTCTCTAAAGAATTCCTACATGATAGGTTTTGTTTCTTCATGACTTCCTTCAGAAACGGTTTCAGGTTTCAGTAATTTTTGTGTACAAATCTCTTCAGAAATTGTATACGAAATATTTCTAAGAATTTCTTCTGAAGAATGTTCAGGAGTTTTTACAAGAATTGCTTCAAAAAACCCTCCAAGGATCCCTTAGAAATTTATTGAGGGATTACTTCAAGATTTGCACCAGCGCCTTTGTCTGTGATTTCTGCAGACATTTTATTTTATTTGCAAAAACGAAAATTAGAAGACACAGCAATTTGATTAATTGAGAGATTTAATTGTGAATTTTGTTCTGGTGGGATTCGAACCCACGACTCCGTATTTGCTAGACCGGCGCTCTTACAAACTAAGCCAGGCAACAATTTTGCGGAGTAGAAAGCCAAACTGAATTTGTAATTCCTTCAAAATTCTTCCATGGTTTTCTGCAGGAATCCTTTACAGAAGTATTTCTCAAGTATTTCTTGAAAAACCCCTTGGAGGAAATTGTGGAAACGACCGACTGATAGGCGGAATTTATCCCTCTATCTACAATTGGCTTTTCGGTCCGGAAAATTATGAGCGGGCGATTCTATTACATCCGACGTTTTGGCCCTTGGTTTAAGCCTTTTTCAGGGAGGAATTTTCGAAACAAACCAGGAGAAAGAATAATGAAGACCAGTTTCTGGATAGCTCTGTGGAAGGACTAAAAAAAAACCTTCACTGAAATTTCTGATGAAATCCCTAAATTTCTGAAGAAGTCCTTGACATAAAAAAGACCATAATGGAATTTCAGAAGGAACCCCTGCATAAAATTCTGATAGAATCCTTGAAGGAGTTTCTGTAGAATCCGAATCCCTGTAAAATTTATAGGAAAAGCATTTGAATGAATCTCTGGAGGAATACCTGAAGAAATTCCAGAGAAATTCTTGAAGGAATTCCCGGAGGAATTTATGAAGAACTTCCCAGAGAAATACCTCGAGACACCTCTCGGGAAAATTTCTGAGAAAGTTTCCTAAGGGGCCGTCCATATACCACGTGGACAACTTTAGGGAGGGAGGGGGTTGGAGAAAAGTCCACGCCTGTCCACGGAGAGGGGGGTGGGGGTCTGTGAATTGTCCACGTGGACAGCATTGCTTCAAGAATAAAAATTGTTCATCAACGAAACAAATCATGTATTTTTAATGTGCTTCTCTTTATAACAGATTTAACCAAACACATTTTTGGGAAAGAGATATTTAGACCCGTCATAAACCCATCATTTCAGTTTCAAAACGGTTCTCAAAACTTATACAACACTATGTATTAAGTTTTTGAAATGTTGCTTTGGTGCACCTTTTGTTTTTGGTAAAGGGTGGCTTATTCACCAAGAAATAAATTTTGGTTTTACATAAAAAAAATTACCAGCCGAACTTCTTGAAAAAATATCAGAAATTCTGTATTACCTAGTATTTTTCTTCAAAAAGAATTCCAGAGTTTCATAATTAAGTACTGATCATTACAGTTTAAAGCTTGTATTCGAATTTTCGTTGAAGTTCTGAGGGACTTTTTAATGTTTTATATCAATTATTTAAAAAAAACGCAAAGTTCTACGATATTTTTAGAAATGTTCAAGATTTTATAAATTCTCAATTTTTCTTCTCAAAAAAATGTCTTATATTGCAGACTACATCTCAAATTGGACTATCACACTTTTTTTGGTACTTTTGGTAAAGTGTGATAAAAGTGCATATTTGCCTCGGATCGTCTCGACGTCTTCGGTGTACTTTTTCCTCCATTTACAAGGAATAAGTGCACCGAAGACCTCAATTCGATCCGACGTATCCCTGCGCTGTAATCACACTTTGAAGGTGTGTGCACACTATTGTGTCAGTCCAATTTGGGGTGCAGTCAGCAATAAATGTCTGATTTTCTCTAAAGTAGAAGAGTTTTATAAGATTTAAGTCCTTTCGCTTTGAGCTACAACACGCACCTTCGAAATGGTGCTGCATTTCTTTAATTCCAAAAATCGTTGGTAGTTTTCAAAATGTCACCACATTTATCATCCCAACAAAAAGTCCAACAATATGCTTACATTCAAAACAAAAAATGAAAACACTCAGACCAATAAACCAATGTTTGAAATACAAGTTACTTTCAAAAGCTATACAATGTTTGTAATCATAAAAAATGAGACATACCTAATTTACATAGAATAAATCATTCTTCAAAAAAAAATATGGTATAAAATTTTTTGTTTGTTAAAAAAATTACAGTATTTTTTCTGATGTCCACGTGGACATGTAGGGAGAGGGGGAGGGGTCAAGCAAAAGTCCACGCTTGTCCACGGGGAGGGGGGAGGGGGTCAAAAATCACGATTATTCTGTCCACGTGGTATATGGACGGCCCCTTATTGTTGTGTATTGTTATGTTTTTGTAAGAATTTTCTTGTCGGGATTCCAATATCCCAAATAAAGCTTTTCTTATACATCTGCTGGTGCAAAAAGTAGAATATTCACAAAGTAAATTTTGCTGAAATTTGTAAGGCCGTAAAAAATAAAGATCAAATAGGCGACTTTCCAATATCACTAAAGAGGTTTCTCATAAAAATGTGCATTGGCGTAACTAGGATTTTTTCCTGGAGGGGGCCCAGGGGGGGCCTGACTTGAGATGAATTTTAAGCGGGAAGGGCACCCGATATGTGAATATGCAAATCAGTATTGTAGTTTTAAGTAATCAAAATGACTGTTTAATATTTGTTCATTAAAATCGAGTATATGAGTACGAACAATTCCTCCAAGATTTTTTTTCATAGCTTAATTCAGTGATTCCATCTTGGCTTTTTCCATTTTACTTAGATATTCTTAAAAAACACTCCAAGAATTGCTTGAAAAATTTGTACAAAAAACCTTTAGGGATCCTAGTTTTTTTATGTGTATTAACGAGATTTTTAGCCCTAGGCTAGTTCATCTCGGGCCCACGCTTTATTTCCCTTCCAAAGGAAGATCTCACATTTTGCGAGTTTGTCGGGAGTGGGATTCGATCCCTCGGCGTGATAGTCAAGTGTTCTAACCATCCCACCAGGTCCGCTCCACTAGGGATCCTAGTATTCCTTCAACAATGACTGCAGACATTGATTTCATTTTTTTATCCAGGAATATTCCTACAAAAATTCTTCCAGGTATTCGCTAAGAAAGCTCTCCTGAGATTCCATAAAGAGTTCCTAATGGGGCTTGCTTCCGGGATTCCTCATCGGGTTTCTTCAGAAATTACTTCAAGAGTTCCTCCAGGGATTCACCGGAATTTTCTTCTGTTATTCTTACAAAAACGAATTCCGAGATTATTTTAAACATTTCTAGAAGAACTCTTATTGGGATTCCATCAGAAACTCCCGCAGGAATTAATCCAGGATTTCAGGATTTCCTCAGGAATTTCAGCGGTTTCTTCAGTATTACTCCTGAGAATTCTTCAGAAAATCCTCCTGGAATTCCCTCAGAAATCGAACTTTGTATTTCATCAGGAATGAATCTTGAGATTCCTCCAGGAACTCCTTCGGAAATTCCTCCCGGATTTTTTTCAAGAATTATTCCAGGTATTCTTCCTCTTCCTCCAGTTTTTTTTTTGCAAGAATTCCCCCAGGAATTCTTCCAAGTAATTCTCTAGAAATTCCTCTAAGCATGCCTCCAGGAATTTCTCAAGAGGTTACTTAAGTATTACCCCAAGAATCCCTTCAGAAAGTCCTCCAGGAATGGATCCAGGAACTCCCATAGGAATTCCTTTAGAAATTACTACCGCAATTCCTTCAGGAATTCCTCCTGGAATTCCTCCAAAAAATCCTCTGGGAATTCCTCTAGAAATTTCTCTTGGATTTTCTTCACAAATTTCTCTTGGAGTTTCTTCAGAAATTTCTTTTGGAATTTCTTTAGAAATTCCTCCATTAACTGCTTCCAGAACTTCTCTCGAGATTCCTCCAGGAATTCATTCAAGAATTCTTCCAGTGATAGTTGCAAGGAATTTCCACAAAAATTCCTTTACAGATTAATCCAGGAATTCTTCCTGGGATTCCGCAAGGAATTTATCCAGAACTTCCTGCAGGAATTTGTCCAGAACTTTCCAGGCATTCCTCCTGAGGTTTCTCCAGAAATTGCTTCAGGGATTCCTCCAGGGATTTTTCAAAGAATTTTCCCAGGGATTCTTCCAAGAATTTCTCTAGAAATTTCTCTAAGGATTCCTCTAGGAATTTTTCGAGAGGTTTCTTTAGAAATTTCTCCTGGGAGTTTCTCCAGCAATTCATCTAGAGATTGCTTCGGGAGTTCTTCTAAAAACTCCAAACTCCACTAGATTGCTCCCAGAATTCTTCTGAAAACTCCACCAGGTACTCATCTAGAAATGTATCCAGAGATTACTCCAGGCATTAGTCCAGGAATTTCTCCAGGGATTTTTCAAGGCAATTCCCCAGGGTATCCTCCAGGGATTTCTTAAGGAATTTCTCGATAGATTCCTCCAGGAATTGATACAGGCATGTCTCCAGGAATTTATCCAGGGGTTACTCCAGGCATTCCTCCAGAAGTTCCTCCAGAGATTTCTATAGGGATTCCTCCAGGCATTGATCCAGGATTCCTTCAGAAATTATTACCGCATTTTCTCCAAGAATTTATCTAGAAAATCCTCCAGGGATTCATTTAGAAATTACCCCAAGAATTCCTCTCGGAGTATATCTAAGAAATATTCCAATAGTTCTTCCAGGGATTCCTGAATGATTTCCTCCTGAGATATCTCTAGGAATTCCTTCAAATATTTTTTCAGGAATCCTCCAGGAAATCCTCAAGGGATTCTTTTAAAAATTTCCCCACAAATTCTTTCTGGAATTTATTCAAGAATTATTCCAGGTATTCCTCCTGGCATTCTTCCAGAATTTCATCCAGGCATTTCTCCAGGGACTCCTCTAGGAGTTCTACCACGAATTTCACCAAAAATTACCCCAGGTATTTCTTCAGGAATACTTTCGGTAATTTATTCAGGAATGGATCCAGAAATTCCTCCAGGAATTTCTTCGGAAATTCGTACAGCAATTCCTTCAGGAATTGTTCCGGGAATTCCTCCAGAAATCCTTCCAGGGTTTTCCCCAAGAATTAATCCAGGAATTTCTTCTCCGAGGTTTCCTCTACACATTCCTCCAGGAATTATTTCATGGATTCCTCCAGAAATTCCTCCGATGATTTCTCCAGTAACTCTTCCAGAAATTCCTTCTGAAATTGCTCCTGTAAGTCTTCCAGAAATTCCTTTGGAAATTTCTCCTGGAACTCCATTAGAAATTCCTCTCAGAATTCCTCTAGGAATTTCTCTAGGAATTTCTTTAGAAATTTCTCTATGAATATATTCAGAAATTTCTCCATAGATTCCTTCCAGAATTCCTCTAGAGATTCTTCCAGGAATTCATTGAAGGAATTTTTTCCTTCTTTTGAATATAGATCGTTCTTTCTAGTATAATTGCCAAAATTATTTCTGGCGCTGAAACTACTGATATCCAATTTTTTTTCCTTCTAGGCTATATAGGCAAATAATTTGAAAATGGTAAAAGAACATATCCGTGTTTCCAGTTTCATAACACTTGAATTGCACTTCATTCCTGATGGTCAGGTCATTCGTCCCTATAACATTAGGTCTAATTGTCTTCGGCCTAATGAAAAATTGTTGAGTTTATTTCGAATATTTTTGATTTTACTATATTTTTTCTTAATAAAATTGCAGAACGGACTATTTTTTGTCCAAAGAGTTTCATATAAATTTGATTTCAATGAAATACGTCTGATATGGTACGTCTGATATGGATCCAGAGGCACGTTCTCCTCCATTTGGGAAAAATCTGATATGGGCTTTCATATATAGTTTTAAATAATATTTTGAAACAAATTTGCCCATTTCAAATTAATGGGGAATTCTTTTAGATTTCAAATGCCAGTTTTAATTTCTACATGAGTCGGCATAAACATTTCTACTAACCATCACATCTGTGGACCAGATGTGTAGTGCGAAGAATTTAGATGCTTCATTAAGTGAAATTAACAAAACTCGCTACGTTTCACTTAATATCCTACATCCAATGTTCAATAGTTTAGACACCGACAGTTCTATGTCAACTCAAACGAAAAAACGATTAATCAGAATTGTCCCCTGAAGAAGACTCTAATACGAGTCGAAACGTTGGGAATAATCTAAAACTATCGTTTTAATTCCCCAAGACTGCAGTGCCGAAATTAGTAGCTCTATAAATTAATATATTATTGAAAGTAAAATAATGCAATGATATCGGGTGAAATGGTTCACTTTTTAAAGTTTTTAGCGATCAATTTTTGAACAGTTTCCGATACAATCAAACTCAATGCTTTAAAGCAAGTACGTTCATTGATTTCATCAGTCAAAGTTATTGTTATTTAAATGTTTTATTAATTCCGGGTCTCCAGTTAGCCTAGTGGTTAAGGACAACCGTCTTGAAATCCCGCTTAAACAGTGCATCAGAATTTCTGACGCACAAATCTCAAGAAGCAAGCTTCAAACAACAGTAAATTATGTTATTCTGTTCTTGCTCACTTGTAATAAGTTTAAAATAAGAAGCTCAGATGCGCTGGTTTTGTTTACCTAGAGATTTGTGCTTTCAAAATCGTGAGTAGGTGCCAAAGTCGGCCATTTTGGGATTCTAACAAGTCTGTTCTTAAGGCTATGGATCGCCAATCCGCAGACGACGGGTTCGATTCCCGTTCCGGTTGGGAAAATTTTCTCGGCTTCCTGGGCATAGTGTATCATTGTACTTGCCACGCAATGTACAAATTCACGCAATGGCAAGCAAAGAAAACCCTTCAATTAATAACTGTGGAAGCGTTCTAAGTTGGAGAGAAACAGACCATATTCCAATGCGATCGTCGAGCCATAAAGAAGAAGAAGAAGAAGACGTTCGCCATCCGCCAGGTGTTGCAGAAATGCCGCGAATCGTTTTTTCATCGTTTTAACATAGGCGTATGATACAATCGATCGAGAACAGCTACGGCAGATTATGCACAAATATGGATTCCCGGATAAACTGACACGATTGATCAAGGTAACGATGGATCGAGTGATGTGCGCAGTTCGTAGTTCCGAAAAACCACTTTTCTGCATAAATGTTAATGTTAATACCCATTTGATATTAAAATCAAGTTTAGCGATTACTAGAGCTAAAACATTGATTAGATTACAAGTGGTAGTCGAAATACGCGTATCTGTCAAAGGATAAGCAAAATAGGGCGGAATCAATTAGAATGTGCATTATATGTGCGTTACTACTAAGGTAACAAGTGTTTGAAGTTGTCTTCCAAAATCCAAAAATATTATTTGAGAAAATGTTAAATTTAACACAGAAATATGAAAAAAAAAATCAAATATGAAAAAAAATTGTTATCTCATCATTCAATAATCCTGCAAAAACAATGCGAAATTCCTATTGCGGATAAAATTTAGTTAATTTCTTCTTGACTTTACGTCAAATATGATCAATTTAATTGTAGATTTCTCTGCGTGGGTAACATGTTTTTGGATTGATCCTATATAAAGATACATACTATCAAATACATTTGTTGAGAGTAACAATTATACGTTGCGATCACATCGAAAACTATCACTATCGTTCTAGTTGCTTGGATTAGGGAAAAATGCGATGTATTGATTGATTTGCAAATCACTAAACTCATTAGTTCACTTCTGTAAAAAAAACAAACCTAACTTATTCGAACGGCATTTTGTTTTCTCTTTATGTGTTTTGCCCTTGGGTCAAATAATACTTATTATTTATGTCTTCCTCGTTTGTTGAACCGATCTGCGAAGATGTCCAGCAATCCCAATTGACACAAACACCTGCCAGTAGCGAATTTCACTACTAGACCATTCATAGAATCACTCCCATCATATCGTGGGGGTTCGTCGCTTGTATCAGAAGAATGTAGCATATCAACAGGTAATTATGTCAGTGACCTGCTATTGAATGGAATTCTTCCTCTGCTGCCCCTGTGATGTGCTGTTTGTCTCTTTGATGGCGATCTTCTTACACTTTCTTTCTTCTTGTTCTTTCTTCATCCCCGATAGTCACCTCCAAATGCAATGAAGCTGGCTGGCAAAGACACGCAGAGGGTCCCGACGAATCGTACTTACGTTTTTTCTTCTTTCCCCGCCGTATCCGAACGGGGCACAGGAATGCCATAGCTGGTGGTGGTCACTACACGTTCCGGCACATTTTAGAGGGGTTTTTGGGCAGAGAATCGCGACATGAACCGATAAAATTGGTAATTTCCTGGTAATTCACGGTCCGCGGATAGAAAGGAATTTTATTTTTACGAGACTGCTTTTGACTAGGGTATACGTCACTTGCGCCTTGAGGAATTTCGAACACTGACTGTCGAGCTGCCCATGACAGACGTTGTCTTATTGGAAGTGTGCGTGCACAAGAGGTCTGCGTGAGACCACTTAAGGTTTGTGTCTTCGCTTGCGACAAGGTCCACAGAGAAACTAGAGGAAAATTGTTTTGCTTTTTCAAGGGGTCACATACCTTGAGAACCCGAAAGTGGACTATTTTTCATTATATTTTAAACATGTATTTTAAACATGTTCAATTGGTCAGGGTTCTGCTAAACCGAACTAAGCGCCAAAAAGTTTATTCTGGGATAATTAAGTTTAAAGTTCAACAACTCACAAATTAACAACAGCTAAGATAATTTGAAACTTTTCCGCACACATGTAGCTTACAAGCCTTTATTAACCATCAGAGATGAAGAATACATGTAAATTATTTGAAATCATTGATATAATTACATTTAATTTCTCAGTACTTTGCAATCAGTTCACTCTGGCTGAACGAAAACATCGGAATATGGTATATAGTTCAGTGTGGCTGACTGTGTTTCTTTGTTTCAGAGAAAACCAGTCGGCTTGTGAAAAAAAATCTTGATTTTCCATCGTCTGAAGTTGAAGTCAATATCACTCACAATCCTTAACATGAATCAGAGAGGACGCGTATAGTATAGTAGCACGGAGGTCTCAAAATCGTTTGAAATATGAACGGCGGAAGCCCTCCCAGCTCAGCAATTGCCACCCATGTTGTTTTTATAGGCTATGCATTGTGCAGGCACAGAGCAAGAGTGATTATGTCAAATGATGTCCTTGCATGTCCTGAGGTCCTAAGATGTGAAAGTGGAGCAATTTGTGTACTTCAAATTTATGATGGTCGAAGAAAACCATGAAAATGTTCTGCCAAAGTGAACCAAGACAAAACAAATTTCAAAAATACGAAAAAGATTCGAACTTGGATCATTTGAGTGATAACCAAGCGCGTTACCTCTAGGTCATTTAACCTAGCTGAAGGTCAGTCGTTAAGTCAGAATCAAGTTCTAAACATTCTTCTCAAGGATGGTTTTCGTGAAAACGCCATTTTTCGATCAGCCAAAGCGAACCAAGTGTTTGATTTTTTCAAGCTTTATTATTCTTATTATCCTTGTTGTTCAATGACGGCTTCTGCGTTAAAATATCAGTATAAGGTGTATCGACATAACGCAGGTATCCAAAACCAGTTGAATTTTGAATTGTTGAGAATAAATTGATTCTAAAATACAGTGGCTTTGGTTCACTCTGGCTGAATGTAATTTGGAAAAACGGCGATCAGTTTCATCGACATAAAATTGGATCCTCCAACACCCGTATTTCTAATTACGTGTTCAATTCTCTCACAGATTGTTACTATGAGTCGGTTAGAAGTTAGAAATCTGACGGCGACGAGGAAAACTTGAAATGTTCATCATCTAGATCAATACTAAAATATTTCGCTGATTCTATTAAATGGTTTACAGTTCACTCTGGCTGTGTGCAATTTCATTTTTTGTATGTTCTGCCAAACAGAAATTTTGAATTTACTCCACGAAGAGCTGTAAGAATTGCTGAATTTTTACACTGAAGGTAGATCATCATATTTTTCATCAAATGGTTAAGAAAACTCATTTTTTTTTTTTTCAAAAAATGGTCTTTAGTTCGGTTTAGCAGAACCCCGACCAATTGTTCTATCAAGGATACTATTGACATGGGGTGTCACACTTTCACAGATAAACTCCTCTCGATCGGTTAGATCTAGAAAAATCATTTCGTCATTCCAAGCTGTTTTTGGAATCCAGTTAAATTACCAAAAGATCTTAAAATGTTAAATCATTATTTTTCCTGTACCAATTTTTTAAGGGCTTTTTCTATAATAATAATTGATGATGTTCCAATTAATTTTTTTGTTTTTAGAAAATTTTGCCAGCCCTTAGAAATAATGGTTGGTTTATCATTCAAGGACATTATTAAATACGTATTCAAATAATCAATTGATCTAGAACTTCCTTATGAGGGGTCTGGTAGGTAGAGCTATAATGGACACCCTAAGCCAATATGTACGTTAGACATATGAAACAGAGAAAAGCTTTACATATTACACTAGTTTACAAAATAAAACGAAAGTCGTGAACTTCTGTCAACGACCAAAATTTTTGAAGCATAATTTAGCGCTGATTTCGAATCCGTGCTTCAAAAAAATTAAAGTAGAACAGTTTTTAAGTTTTAGCTCAATATCGAGTTTTACAACCTCCCCGTAACGTGGGTAGATCACCTTCTAATGGTGCGTTACGGCGTAAGATCTACCATAACAAATTTTGATTTCGCAATTCTCCAGCTCAATTAATTTAAATGCAGGAAAATTACAAGATCAAAATTTGGTGGTTTACTTTTTGCGTTTTGTTTAATTTTTGTATTTTCACTACTAATACTCCATTTGTTTCAGTGTTATCGCTTGATTTTAACTATAACTTTGATATAATAACTATTTGTTTCGGCGCTGTTCGGGTAAATAAAGTTGTAATAATATCATAATAATATTTATTATTTCAGGTAAAATCAGGTAATTGGTCAACTATGTAATAAATTATATTTCAATTAAATGATACATGGGATTTTGGGAGGGGTAGCCTAAGGAAGCTAAATGAACTGGTTTCTGGACAAATGTTCGTGGGGTGGCCAGACTTTGTCACGAGATACATCGTGTTGTCTTCCGAATGTTTCCAGTGAATTTAGCTTACCCTGCTACATCAAACCATCAGGTAGATCATTCCCTTCTGGTATGACTCTGCAGCCATAGGTAATCCTTGCGCTGATGGTGGGTACACAATCATCATCATCATCATCAATATCGAGTTTTACAACCTTTTAAAATATGGAATTTAATAAAATTCAAATATCTTGCGTTTTGTTCAACCAATTTTGAATCTTTTTCCATAAATTAAAAGCTGAATATAATACCATTCTATCATCTGAATGCAGGTTTCGCGTCAGGTTGATGAAATTCAAGATATTGGCGAGTTTTAGGGACGATCTCCTTAAATTTTAGCAAATTTTCCAAAAATATATGAAGAAATGTATTTTGATGATTAAAAAATCTTTCTCAACGTTGATTTGACATATTATATGTATGCGAGTTACAGTAAAAAATTCAGCTCAATCGAAGCATTGATTACGGAGAATGAGATGTGTGAAGTGAGCGACTTTGCTTAAAAATAGAACAAAAATAGATTTGAAATCATCCTTTGCGTTTTCGAATCCAGGGCATGATTCTACACCAAAAACGATCATCAGCTTACCGAGTTCAAAAATGCTGTAAACTAGTATTATCAGTATTCTTTCAACTTTAGTTTATGCTCTACACGTTTCAATCAATTAATTTACAGCATGTAGAATTCTCTTATTGTGAGGAATTGATTAATTGTGAATCATGTGTCTTTTCGTGCTGGCAGAAACGGTACGGGGAATAATGGACACCTCTGCATATTTTAGACATAACTTTAGTTACATCAGCCAGTGAGGTAATCTGCCTACGGGGGAGCAGGCCGTTTGGCCGAATGCCGTTAGGGCGAAAGGGTCATTAGGCCGAAAGAGTCGTTAGGCCGAAAGAGTCGTTAGGCCGAATATATTGTCATTATACGTGTCTACTGATTTTATCGTTTTATATTGCACAAAACGAAATAAACATGAGAAAAGTTGACATCGTTGGGGAACTGTGGGGGAAATCAATTTGGGAGGCGAAGCACACTTAGTTGAGCTCGGCTAATTTTCATTCTTTTGCCGAGATCCGCACAGCCGAGTGTTCGGCAACCTAAATTTAACTGAAATATCGGCAAAAAAAAAAACAATTTTATTCATAGCAGCACCTATGGGTGCCGCTGGCATCAAACTTCAAACGTCAAGTGTATAGCTGAGATTCAGCTAATGAACTTTAACCGAGAATTGCACAGCCGATCTCGGCATTCTGTTTTAAGTGTGTATAAAATACTTATAATAGGGGAGACTGAGGAGACTTGATCCCTGGGGAGACTTGTTCCCCCCATATTTTCTCGGAATTAAAAACATTTTTCTTCTAGCATAATTTTTCCAAAACTACTCCTGGACAAACGACTATGTTTTGGCTACAAGTGATTTCGATTGTACATTGCATTATTTTTTAACGGCTGATGGTTTGTTTTCAGTTCTTCAGAAATCTTTTAGGCGATTCCGAAAAATCTCAATAACTTTGTGAAAATTGAACCAAATCGTGTCAAAATTTCACAGCACATAGTTTAAATAAAATACTTTCAAACTTATTCATCCAAATAAGACTGTTGTTCACATATTTTAATTAGGGTAAAAAATATAATTTGGACATGTATATAATTTGGACATGCACTGCGATGTATGTCTTGTTCCGGAGAGCTAATAAAAGTAGATACATCTGAATATCGATTATTGGATCAAACAGACCCTATTCTGATGACTTACGTTGAAAATACGCTTAACAATTAAGAATTTACTTCAAAATTATCGAAAATGTAAAAATTTTCACTAAAACGCCTCAAATGCACAGGTATGCAAGACGACATACACTTCATAGTCACATACAATATCCAATCTCAAAATACATCACAAGTTTTCTACTGTAAATATATTTTGGTCATCTGACGAACTACATGGGGATGCTGTGCGATTGCATACTTGGAGGCGTATTATGTGGTTCTGGCGATATGTCCTGGATTTTAACAAAAACGTTAATAGTTATCAAAATAGATGCCTGTTAGGCGAAGAAATTGGATTATTTACAAGAAAATATTTGTTAATTTATGCTACTTCCATGATAAAGCAGTATTCATGGCTAAACATGGAGATAATTGCCCTGTCCAAATTATATATACCTGAGGGTGTCCAAAACATATATTCGGTGTCCAAAAAGCAATTCTAACAGGCGATTAGAAATTGTGATTTTCTCAGCTTAAAATGCGTTCGTTAAGCTTTTTATCACCAGGAACGCAAAGTACAATCATATTATAAACGTAATAGTAACTTTGCAAAATACATGAATTACCCTAATTCATCTTAGTATACACAACAGTGACATGGAGAGACTTGATCCCTCGAGGATTACACATATATTATACATGTGAAAAATAAAATTCCATTCGGAAGCCTCTATTTACTTGGAATTTTAGTCTATTCAACGATAAAATGTGTCAGATAATTAGTACTTTAGTACAAACCAAAAAAGCGGGATCAAGTCTCCCCATTTTGAAAATACGGCATATCCTTAAAAATTGAAGGAAATCTTACAATTTCAAGCACTCCATATTCATCGAAAATACAAGAAAACTCGAAAACAAAATGAATAGGAAGACTCTGGAATTATTTTCCCTTCAAATAAACCATGTTCACAAAGGGGGATCAAGTGTCACCCATTTTTGAAAAATACATCATAAGACATGCCTCCATAAAAACACAGTTTTGAAAACTTTAACAATAATTTAAAGGCCTTCTTCTGTGTATTAACTTGCAATACATGTTTACCTGCCATTTTGTACGGAAATCGGATCTAGTTTTGTGTTTATTCTTAAAGTTTCAGGTAAATTAAGAAAAAGGGATCAATTCTCCCCAGTCTCCCCTACAGCATCCCGAAAAAGCTTATTTTTAGTCAGAAACAAAGAGTTATGATGAACGGGCACAACCAAAGCTGCCGTCAGGATAAAGTAACAATGTCAACATAGTAATTATACTACTTGCAAATGAATGTAATACAAATCAAAAAGGCTATTATACCTAACCTAGAAGCCTCAACATCATCGTGCTTATCATTCTACCATAAGCAGGATACAAAAAAGAAAACAGCGCAGAGGCATATAGTAAAATAGAATACATTTAGGCGCTGTAAGTGCAGCTGCCAATTGGAATCGCTTACGTAGTGCCCTAGTGGACAAAAAAAAGCTGTAAGCATAAGTGATTAAGAATAAATAAAGCATTTCAGCTATTGAATTTATCATCGGGGGTTTGTCCTTCTTTTAAACATTGGCTGTTCTTTGTCCTTCTAATGTTCTACTCACTATGAGCATTGCAGCAATTAAATTTGTTATCGGAGATTTATCGTTCTTTTGAAAATAGGCTGTTTTTCTAGTTTTGTTTAACTATTCTACTCATTATAAGTATTTCAGCCATAAACTTTCTCATAAGAGTATTTTCTTCTTCTGTACATAGGCTTTTCTTCTAGTCTAACAGATATACTCACTATAAGCATTACAGCTTTAATTTTTTTCATAGGAGGTTTTTTCCTTCTAAACATAGGCTGGTCTTTCTAGTTTTAGTGTTCTATATACTATGAGCATTACAGAAATTTATTTTTTTTATCAGAGATTTTTCCTTCTTTTGAAAATAGGCTGTTCTTTCTAGTTTAACTATTCTACTCATTACAGCCATTTATTTTTGCATAAGAGTTTCTCCTTCTTCTGTACATAGGCTTTTCTTCTAGCCTAACTGTTTTAGTCACTATAAACATTACAGCTATCGGAAATTTTTCCATGTTTTGAAAATAGGCTGTTCTTTTATCATTATAAAGATTACAGCCATAAACTTTTTCATCAGAGTTCCTTCTTCTGAACATAGGCTGTTTTACTCATATACGTATTATAGCTATCAACTTTTTCATCTAAAATTTTAATTCTTCTAAACTGTTTCACGGCGGTATTCTACTGCTGCTCTTCCCAAGTAACAATTTCTATACCTACTGCTCTTAGACATTATTTATTAGGGTTTTGTTATGGATGTGGTAAAACCTTTTTGGTTTAATGAAGTAGTTTATTTTGCCAAACAGCTTTAGAGACACAAGCAACTTTACAACAGTTTGTAGATACTTACAAACCTATAGAATAAAACTTATCTGTTTGCCATTTTGCCAAGCAATAATTTAATTGTAAGCGAACTGTTAAGTGCTTATTAAAGCTTGATCATAAAACTTCTTTCTGAATCGTATATATGTCATATCTAATCGGTTTTTAAGCCTGATGGATTGCATATAGTCATGATAAAGTAATCATAAACATTTTTGGAATTAACACTGAAGTATTAAAACTAGCTTAAGAGTAGTACTGAAATGTGTTTTTTTTTTGTTTGATATGCTACACAAACCAACAAGTGTTAAACCAAACACAATTATTTTTCATTCTATATGAAGGAAACGTAATTAGAACAATCTAAGACGGGTAAAATTTGCAATTCTAGGCAATCTAACTAAACTTCCCCCGCCAGAGTCCAATTGCGACCGGGGTGTCCAAAGCAAATTCAGAGTGGTAGTGAGCGCATCGTTTGCACTGGCTCCGGCATCGCATTTTCATTCGCCGGCAGCCACATACGATTTAGCAAGATCCTGTTTTATTATCTGTTTGTACTTACCAAACGCTCGAGCAGATAAAGCGGCCTCGAAAACCTCGAAACACAACTAAAATACAACAAAAATGCAAACCTTTCTGTTTGTTTACATTTTTGACGGCTGCCGGCCAAGCAGCGAGTTCTTAAGAGCATTTAGTTTGAATCCGCATCTACTTAGGGCCAAACAGTTTTTGAATAGCGCATATAAGTATGCGTTAAGGATAAGAAGGTTTTTATCAGTCTTTGCATCGCATCGATAAAGAATAAACACTCTGGATCATGTTGTTTTTACTCCAGCTTATCTTAAACAATCGCAAACAAAACCAGGAGGATTTAACTTGGCGGGATCCATGATTTTCATCTCGATAATCAATTTCTGCTAATAAATTGTGTGCGCCATGTTGATATTCGGATGCATGGTTTTGCAAGCAGGATCAAAATTGTTATTTTTGGTATGTCAAAAAGCTCAAAATGACGTGGCGCTTCACTTTATTCAGGAAAAATGTATTAGATTATGCCAGTAATTTTTTTCGGCATGATTTTTTTTGTCATAGTAGCCGAGTTCTTCTCCGGTGGAATTTTCAACTAAATATTATTGACCTGGATGATCGACATGATTTTTGTTTTATCATTATTAATTATTTTTCATTTGGCTGCCGCCAGTTTAAGTTATGATTTTAGTTTCAGATTTGTTTTAAGATTTTGGTTTTAATATTTTATTTAAGGTCGTTTTCGAACTCCAACACGGCATATTGCTCTTTTTGCGACCTACACAACAGATCTTATTCATGCTGTGTAGTACACTACAAGAACATGTCACAAAACTCAGTAGCATACATAATGTCTTAAGAAATGGTTTTAACAACCTCCTGTAGGATGGGCCCTTTCGGGTTTTATAGGGTTTTATCGCAGGTTTATTAAAGCTGTTAAGATTAGTAAGCTTTAAAATAAGTTGTATCGGTTTGACCGTAACAACAGCTTGTAGGTCATAAGAAAACTAAAAATGTTACTTGGGTTTCTTGCTTAAAAGTTTTACTCATTAGAGAGAGAGAGGATGAGAAAAAAAAATAACAGGGGTTTGGTACCCTAGAAGCGTCATAGTGAAAGAATTTTTGAAAAATATTGGACCGGGCCTTCACAGTTTAACCCTCAAAGGGATACCTGGGGTCCATTGGACCCCAGGCGCCTTTCAGAGCTCGTCTTTGATGGAACATACTCAGCGAGGTGACGAAACTGAGGCCATGAAGGTATCCCTTTAAGGGTTAAAACCGAAGTTTGTATGGAGAACTTGGGGTGTTCAATTGATATGTGCATTAGAATGTGCCGTGCATATTTTTAGGCGTTTTCGGTATTTGGGTTAGTTCGTTATTGTCTAACGCCTAAATATATGCAAAGCGCGTTCTAATGCACATATCAATTGAACACCCCAAGTTATCCGTACAATCTTCGGTTTTAAACTGTGAAGGCCCTATCCAATATTTTTTAAAAATTCTTTCACTATGACACTTCTAGGGTCCCGAACCCGTTCTTTTTTTTCTCATCCCATTACAAAATTTAGTGTTGAACGGTGTAATTAAGACTTTAATACGCGAAAACTATTAGCGTGTTTATTCAATTAACCCTTCAAAGCCAACCAAAATTTCAAGGTAGACCGTTTCCCTCAAACATTAAACAGTTTCTTACCATCCAGTTGCCTAAGCAAACTGTTTAACCTTACAACCCATTTGGCCTAGTGACCAGTTCGGCCTAATGACCCATTCGGCCTAATAGCATATTCGGCCTAACGACCCTTTCGGCCTAACGGCATTCGGCCTAACGACATTCGGCCTAATGGCTTTCGGCCGTTAAACACTCTTTCGAGCTTGGCGCCCACGCACTTGAAATGCCACCAAGAACCGCAGTGACAGCAACTGACCATCCGGTCGGTGTCCGCCGCTCCACAAGCCTGGCAGTGGTTTTCCACTCTCCGTGAGCTTTTCGTACTTCTCGACAACTCGTTCGATCTTTTAGAATTGTTAGATGGTGGGTTTTTGAAAAATCTCCTGAGCAAACACTTTCGTTTGTGTGTAACGTGTGTGAGATAAAATGGTCAAGAAGTCAAGAATTGCGTGCGCTCAAAACTTTCGACGGTTATTACCACACGTCGAAGTCGAAAGCTGAGGCTAAATATCGAGGAGCTGCGGCCCTAACAACTGAAGAGCAGCTTGGCGCAGCTACACTTGAAGATGACTGGAGGGACATCCGATCCGCCATAGGTACCTCGGCTGCAGCAATAAGCTTCGCGACTCCGAATCACATAAACGACTGGTACGACGGCGAATGTGAACAGTTGAAAAACGAGATAAATGCAGCATGGCCGAGAATGTTGCAACACTGTGCGAGGGCGAATGAGACCCGTTATAAACAGGCGCGGAACAAGCAGAACTCAGTCTTCCGGAGAAAAAAGCGCCAGCAGGAAGAACGAGGGGGGGGTCATATAGCCGAGGCGGTAAACGCACGGGTATTCAGCATGACCATGCTGAGGGTGACGGGTTCGATTCTCGGTCGGTCCAGGATCTTTTCGTAAAGGAAATTTCCTTGACTTCCTTGGGCATAGGAGTATCTTCGTGCCTGCCACACGATATACACATGCAAAATGGTCATTGGCAGAGGAAGCTCTCAGTTAACAACTGTGGAAGTGCTCATAGAACACTAAGCTGAGAAGCAGGCTTTGTCCCAGTGAGGACGTTACGCCAAGAAGAAGAAGAAGAAGGAAGAACGAGATCGCGAAGCGATGGAAGAGCTGTATTGCGCTAAGGACACACGGAAATTGTACGAGGACCTGAACCGCTCGCGCAGAGGTTTTGTGCCACAAGCTGATATTTGCCGAGACAATCACGGGAATCTTCTTACGAGCGAGCGTTAGGTGGTCGAGAGGTTGCGGCAGCAATTGGATGAACACCTCAATGGCGACGTTGTAAGCACCGAGAGGGGGGGGGAACTGATCTAGAAGTACGTGCGCAGGACGCATGAAAAACAAGAAAGCCACTAGAGCTGATCAATTATTAACTAAAATACTACACTGGGTCATTACCAAGATTTGGGAGGAGGAAGTATTACCGGAGGAATGGATGGAAGGTATCGTTTCCATCTACAAAAAGGGCGACAAGTTGGATTGCGGGAGCTACCGCGCGATCACACTATTGAGCGCTGCCTACAAAAAACTCTTTCAAATAATATTCCGTCGTGCCTATCATCGATTTCAAGGGAGTTCGTGGGGCAATATCAGGCAGGATTCATGGGTGAACACGCTACAGCGGACCGGATATTCGCCATCCGCCAGGTGTTGCAAAATGCCGCGAATACAACGTGCCCACACATTACTTGTTCATCGATTTCAAATCAGCGTATGATACAATCGATCAAAAACAGCTATGGCAGATTAAGCTCGAATACGGATTAACGGATAAACTGATACGATTGATCAAGGCGACGATGGATCGAGTAATATGCGTAGTTCGAGTATCAGGGGCACTCTCGAGTGCCTTCGAATCTCGCAGAGGGTTACGGCAAGTTAATGGTCTTTCGTGCTTGCTGCTCAAAATTGCATTAGAAGGTGTAATTAGGAGAGCGGGGATAAACATGAGTGGAACGATTTTCACGAAGTCCGTTCAGCTGCTTGGTTTCACTGATGATATTGATATTATTGCTCGAAAATTTGAGACGATGGCGGAAACGTTCATCCGGCTAAAGAGTAAAGCCAGGCAAATCGGATTAGTCATTAATGTGTCGAAGACAAAGTACATGATGGCAAAGGGCTCGACGGAGGAATCACCGCGCCCGCTACCCCGAATTTCTATCGACGGTGATGAAATCGAGGCGGTCGCTGACAACGACGCCAGCAGAAAAATTCAGAGACGCATTGTGGCAGGAAATCCAGAACTCTACGATCGAACAAAGTCCGCCGTTACACGAAGTTAACTATCTACAAAACGATGATTATACCGGTTGTTCACTATGGGCACGAAGCGTGGACTCTACGTGCAGAGGACTAACTCGCTTTTGGAGTTTTCGAACGGAATGTGCTGCGTACCATCTACGGCGGATTGCAGATGGAAGACGGGACTTGGAGAAGGCGAATGAAATACGAACTGCATCAGCTGCTGAGAGAACCAACCATCGTCCACACCGCGAAAATCCGGAGGCTACGGTGGGTGGGCCACGTCATCGGGATGTCGGATAGCAAACCAAACTAAGAAGGTTTTCGAGAGTCATCCAACCGGTACAAGAAGACGTGGTGCCCAGCGAGCTAGGTGGGTCGATCAAGTGGAGGACGGTTTGCGGACCCTTCGCAGAGCGCGAAACTAGACACACAGTCATGGACCGAGTGGAATGGAATCGACTCCTATGTGTAGCAAATGACACTCAGGCCTTAGTATGACTGGTAAGGTAAGGTCATGCATATGAACACTTAGTAACTAATAGGAAGCAATCAGTGAAGTACTAGATTGAAAGTAGTGCGCTGGATTTTTGTATGGTGAGATGATCAATTCTCCGTTTCTGCAATGAAATGGTGTAAACAGTGTGGGTTATATGATTTCTTGCTTAATTTTATGGTGTTTGAGCAAAACTTTGGGTAGCTGTGTTGTTGTATTATTTATTTCATGCGACTTCAACAACACAGTTACCCAAAGTTTTGCTCAAACAGCATCAAATTAGGCAGGAAATCATATAACCCACGCTGTTTACACCATTTCATTGCAGAAACGGAGAATTGATCATCTCACCATACAAAAATCCAGCTCACTACTTTCAATCTAGTACTTCACTGATTGCTTCCTATTGAAAGCATAACTTGACCGAGGCTCGGTCCGAGTCCAGCACGGCGAAATGAAAATAGCTTTTGAGAAAGAAACATGAGAGAACCTGAGCTATTGCGGATGCACTTTCCTTCTCTGGTGTTGCAGCTCATGCGGACGCATGGTAGCCTACTATTCTGTGCTTTGTATCCCATAGAAAACTAATAGCGACCACGCGTCTCCACCGCATTTGCTATATGATATTTACCGTGGGGATAAAATGTGCCAGTTGCCTTCAATCTCAACATTACTGCTTATACCTACATCAGTTCAGTTCGTTGTCGTTTGATTTTTTTTTTTTTCATTTAAATTCCAATTAGAAGGATCGCGTTGCGATTTGCTATGCTCATCGAAATGTTGTATTCAACATAAGTTGCATGGAATTTATGCTCACTATGCTACCCAGCCCTATTCAGTAGCGGGTATGCTTGTTGATATCGCCTCAACATGCGCTCTCACGCGGTCTCCTCCCTGGTCTCTCTCTCGCGATGTACACCCGCACCACCCCGCATGTGTTTGGTACTCTGCTGCTGCTGGGCTGGAGAATTATGCAAACGCGTGCTCTCTCGCGTGCATGTTTTTTATGCTGCACTGTAAATACGCTACTACAGCGATGTTTTCTCACACATACACTGACTGGCTGCCCGCCTTCTCTATACAGTAGGGTATGTATCGCGTTTTTGGATGACGGAGAGAATCCATCGAAGCTAGTAGGTATTGGTACCAGAAAAAGAAATCTCACGATTCAGCATTAATAGCAATCGTCGTCGGCCGTAGTAGTGGCACCAAGAGGAACAAGCAGACGAAGAAACTTTTCGCGATAATAAATGTCGATCTCGTTCTCGTGTGTATTGTTTTGATGGCATGGCGATATGATAGTGAAATTCCGTGCAATTTGAAGCTTATCTAAGGTGTTTTCTAGTGCTACAAGTGTTCAAAGTTCGGCCCAACTAGTGACGATTTCGAACGATGACGAGGTAGGTGTCCAGCAAGGTTTTACATCAAGTACCTATTGAAAAAAATGTTCATACTGTTCAAAAGCAGGTCGAATCGGCACGTAGGCCGTTTTGAAGACCTGTTCATGTCGGAAGATGAGCCGTCCAATAGTAGTATGTTGCATTGGAATGGAAAAAAATAAAATCAATAAAATATAAAAGTCGTCTATGTACAATTGCAACCGCATATTGCAATAAGTTTTCCGACCGAAAGAAGTCAAAGACCCTGAAATATTGCGTAATGTTTACGATCTCAGAGCGGTGTACCTCCAAAGTTGAAATTTGCATTGTTGGAGGATTGTTTGCAGCTATTTTTAGCAACACTAATTACACACGAAACGGTATGGTTCGTGCTGACCGAATTTCGTCCGGGTTGTGCATTGGAGAGCAAAAATGAAAAAAAAAAAAAAAAAAGATTGCCATAGGTTTTACGTCATCACAGTTCTGTCGCGGTGTGATATGACAGCGGTAAACATTTTCTTCCATTTGCGGTTCACCCAGGAGGGTTTTTCGGTGATAGGAGGCATATCGTCCACGGAAAACGATGGGCGTTGTTTCAGTCAACATGACATAGGCAGCTTCAGAGTTGGGGATGTGGAAAGGAGCTCAATTTATTTCTCAGATTGGGTATGAGTACCCTTTGAGCCTACGTTCATCCTATTTCAGAAACAGACGATTCAGGCACTGATTTATTCCGTCCACGCTCACCCTAACAAAAAAATATTTAAAAATGGAAAACAATTCGAATGGCGCTTACCTACTTGCTCTTTTTTAAATATGTAGGATGAAAACTAAAGAAATTTGCTTAAGATGAGTTACGAAAGTTGAGTGATTTTTAAAAACTAATTTTTACCAGCTCATGCAAAGTGGGGTTATTTTTTGACTCAAATGCATTACTAGGTTTAGGGGGACTTATTGTAGGTTTTAAGAAGTTCACAAGGAGTTCAAGGCAAGAGTCTAGGAAAGTTTATGGGAGATTTTAATATTTTAATATGGGAGATTTTAATATTTTAATATTAAATAATCATCTTCAAATAATCAGTACTTTTCATCCACCAAAATAAATTTGACTAGTTTGTTCTTCAAAATGTTAAATAAATACCAAGTCGTTTTGTCTCATTATCGAATATTCACGAATATAACCGCATAACAGTCACACTAGGAATTCACACTGGCCTCATAGCGTACCATGAATCATAATTTGATCGAATTATTGTTTCAACTATTCACCCAGTATAGAAGAAGAGCTGTAGAAGATTTCATTAAAAAAGAATTAATTTTGAATTTTTGTAAAATTTTTGAAATTTCGATCCTTTTCCATATTAACGCAAGTTGTGAACTCGCCGAGAGACGAACCAGCCAAGGGCTGAAAGTCTCTCAAATAAAGATAAATCAATCAATCAAAGTTGTAAACTTTGAGCTCAATTTTCTCCAATGCCTACTTTTTTCGAATGTGACTGCTATGCAGTTATGGGCAGTGTTGGTGACGTTCATAAATTACGTCATGATTTGTAAAACGGTTGATTTTGAAAAATTTAATGAATTTTGATGTTTTGAAGAAGAGTAAGGCTAAAATATAAAAACATTTACAAATACAAACGATTTTTCGGTGAAAAGGAAGGAAATGTTGCCAAAACCGGGTGCTGCCAAAATCGGTAAGAAAGTGTATTTTCCATGTGAATATCGATAACAAAATTATTTTAACATTTGCTATAACAAAACTTGTTTCATTTATTCAAACAGATGTATAACAACATTAGTTAAATTATGCATTATAATATAATTGCCTCTAACATAATTTCGTAACACGTTTATTGCAATTTTTATATTACTTTTTGTAACCAAACTATTCCAGAATTTATAAGATTTTTTGCATTGTCGCGAAAAAGATTGATCATTTTTGCTATTTTGATCACTAAAACCAAGAGATTTGTAACAAAACTAGTAACAACTTTGTTAAAAAATATATAAGAGAACTTGTTATAATTTTGTTATGATTTCAAATGTTTAGTCTAACAAAATTTGATTATATTGATTATATTTGAACTGGAATGTAGGTCATAGAGCGGGTTTACAAGAGGGATGGCTCACTTGAGGGTACTAAACCGGATTAATTTTCCCCAAACTGCTGAGTGAATGAAACAACTGCTATAGACTGTGTCAGAAATTATAAATACACTTTGTTTATTAAATTAAATGAACTGTTCTAATGATTTTTACCAACTTCTTTCAGAGTATAGCATATTGTACTCCATATTTTTATATTTCCTTTCAATTGTCTTGATATTTTAAAGAACAGTCGAGTTCTCTAACAAATAACTTAATTTTTCAAATTTGCATTTGCAGAAAGGTGTTTTTTCATGATTTCAACATTTTTTATCACTAAATACCAAAAATTATCTAAATTTTTTTCACATTCGCTTTCTCAACAACTTGTCTAACGAATGCCTTAATCAAAATTTGGGAAAATCGATAAAGGCATTTCCACAACATTTTTTCGGAGATCAAGTTTCTCATTTTTTAAGATTTTCTTCGGAACATAAGAACTACCACACAGTTTCTTAGCTTTCCTGAACGCATTTAATCTAAACAAACTTATTTTTTCAGCCCATTCGATCCTTCAGATGGCAAAGCTTGTCATACCATAAAAACGAATGCAGTAAACAGTAACTAAGACATTCGTTTGCTTTACGTTTGTTGCTACTGGTGTTGTTGAGAAATTTGAAACAAAAATGTTTGTTTTGAGAAGGCCCGTAATAGTGGTTCTTGATCAAATATTCCAGTAAAAATTACTTTTATCAATCGAGAAATATCTTTTATTATCGATACAGCCGTTTTTATTATGTTTGGAAATTAAATATTTTATCTGTGAGATTTTTTTCTTCTCTACTATGCTACATTTTTTGATCACTTTGTGCAACTTCAAATTTTAATCATCTAGTTTACAGAGCCCTATTTTTTTAACTTTTACCACAAACATCAACAAAATTGGTATTATTTGCTTCGTTAGCATGTTTACTATAAGAGCTAGAAGAAACTTTTTTGGATATTGTGCTCAAATTGGAATGGCAGGTTATCGTTAGTGTATTTATAATTTCTGAAACAGTCTATAAGTGGCCGGATAAAACCTCGAAAATTGATCTCAAAATTTCTCTGGCACTATTCTTTTATTATGAATATGTCTCAGAAATTCTACAAAATAAAACAATTTCTTCACAAAATTTTTCACTGTTGGGGAAAATCGGTTGGAAAAGTCGAAAAAAAAACTATTTATTAAGACCTGAAAAATTCTCAAAATAATATTTTGGGAAGGGAATTAACATAATACAGAATATAGTGAAATTTTCAAGATGTTTTTTAACGTTCCTGAGTAATGAGCAAATTTGTGGAAATTGACCAGATGTTGGTTGGTTTTCGACCTTGATTATTAATTTGCACAAAAATGATCACTACTCAGGAACAAAAAAAAACACATCTTATAAAATTTCCTTCCAAAAATATTTTTTCGGGAATTTTTCGGGATTTCTGAAATAGTTTTTTTTGATTTTTCTAACCGATTTTCCTCAACAGTTAAAAGATTTGTGAAAAACAATTTTCATTTTGTATTTTTTTCTGGATTGCTGAGAAAACTTGCTTACTATTCCACAAAATAATATTGTGTCTTAAGTTATGATTTTTTAAACAAACGGCTCATATAGCAGATCTGGACAAATTTCACAAAATTGGTCATAACTCAGGAACGGAGAAAAAGCCCATCGTGAGAATTTCACAGAATATAGCTTATGTAATTTCCTTTTAAAATAAAATTTTGAAATTTTTTCTGGACTTCCTTCTGTTGAAAAAGTCAACAGTGAAAAAGTTTGTGGAAAACAATTTTCATTTTGTATTTTGTTTCAATTGTTGAGAAAATTTCACAAAAACAAAAATTGTGTCTACGATGCGTTGTTCTTGAGTTAAAAATTAGGCGACCCTGATTTTTTTCTTCAATTTAGTGTTTGTTCATATATATGAACCCAACTTGTGAAAAAAAAATCATTAAATTCTGAGGACCTTCGTAGGAACCTAGTATTCTTCCTAAGGTTTCTCCCGGTATTCCTTCTGGGATTTCTTTTGGGCTTCCTACAGAAATTTCTTAAAAAAAAATCCTCACAGGATTTTTTTATTGATTTTTCCCGGGATTCTTTTGGGAGTTTCTTCCGGCATTCCTGGCTATATTTTGTGTATTCCACTCTCGGGATTCTTTCATTGATTCTTCTAGAGTAACATTTAGGAATTCCTGTCAAGATTCTTTTAGGGATTCCTTATAAATTTCTAATACTAAGACTGATTTCTTCCAGATAATATTCACTACGAAGTTTATTCGATATTGTAACGAGTCATATAATAAAATATACTGCAAAAGGCTTGAGACTGTAAAAAATTAAAAAAAAAATCAACTTCATTTATGGATTCTCCTTTTCGAAAAGTGCGGCTCCGTGGTCGTGCGGCTAGAGTCACCACCCAAGTAACAATCCTAATTCTATTTGGTTTTATTTGATTTTATGATAGTTTTATCGGAACGTTGCATATTCTAGTTGATCTTATCGGAGTTTCAGCTGAGTACAACCATTCTTCGTTAATATGTGGTTTTAAGAACACCTCCAAGAATACTTGAGGTTCAGTTCATAAAACCATAAACACAACAAGAACTGTTGAACTTATTTTCAGTTTTATAAGGTTCTTGTAGTTATCTTCAATTATCCGTTCTTGATCAAGAGCAACTGTTCTCGCATGAGAACAGTTTGATACATGAAAAATACAAGAAAAAACTCAAGCATCAGATTTTGATTCTCATCGTTCCATTATTGCTGCCGATCGAGAACACCTACCCGGAAACCCAACCACGACGCGGTACAGTGCCAAGTTCCTCCGGTTGCAGCATCCGAAATGAGGTGGGCATGGTCATCCAGGACGTCGATTCCCGTGCAATCGGGGTTCCAATCATCGATCTTCAAAATCAACAACTACTTACCTGTTGGAAATGCTGACCGGAGGAATTAGGCACTGCACCGCATCAAGGTCGGTTATCGAAAAAAGGTCTGCCTGGTTGGCAACGGTACCGGGCTGATAATTATATTCATCGGACGAGATTCACAAAATCCACCGCGGAGCGATAATTTATTGTTTGTTTACAATTTGGCGTACATGATTTTTGACATTCTCGACGGAGTTTGCATAAACCTATATCAAGAACGTTATAAACCTGAGTACTCTTGAGTAATACTTCTTACCCTTGCATAAGATGAAATAAACTTAAGACGTTCTTGATGGAGGCCAACCAGGCTGCATTGAGAACATTATAAATCCTATTATTCTTGAATTATGCTTTTAGCTCTGGCATGAGTTGAAAGAAATTTAAGACGATCTTATGGTGATGTTGATTAAAACCATCGATGATGGACCGACCACCGGCCTAGATTTCAATGGAAGCCATGTTGAGAAAACTCATGTACAATGTTCTCATGACCAGGAATGATATTTTTAAATATTTTATTTGTGCATTATAATGGAAGCGCGTTGCAATTTTTGGAAGTATCTTGCAACATATATACGATGAATTTTGCTTGGCATTTGGCATCCTTGTTATACCACGGAAATATTTCCAATTTTTGTAATAAATTATTCCCGATTCCAATAATGTGTCATTTTCATTGTGTTTTTAATTTCAATTTAATTCACCAAACTCTCGTGTCGACATAAAAGCTGCATCAGCAACAACACTGACAAGTTTATTATCGTTTTATCGTGCAGTTGAAGGATTCTATAAGGAGAGAGCAATTCGCCTTGAAGACAACTTGAGAAGTACAACAAGTTTTAAGAGAAATTTAAAATCAACTCTCCAAGAGCATCTTAGGATGGGCCTCTTTGGTCTTATGGCGGGTTTATGGTTGAGTTGATGTCGTTTTGCAGAGCAATTTGGTTTATGCATGGTTTTAAAGAACAGGTGTTGAAGAATACTCCAAAAGCATTATAAAATTAATTTTGTTACTTGGGCAAGCTCTTAGTAGCATCGTGCTGAGGAGCGCGGGTTCGATTCCCGTCGCAGCTGTCAGGAAAAGTTTTCGGATGTGCCACTGGGCGTTGCATGCTAGGCCGTTGTCTAGTGTCGTGCTCAGTGAATCAAAATTCAACCATCGCGCAACAATAATGACAATGTCGCAACCTGTATTTGTTGCGACAAACAAACCCATGCGACATAAGTTTGTCCCAACTTGAAAATAATGGGATTAACATCGTACACCACGAGTTTAGAGATTTTTAAGCCTTGCATTGCGATTTTCGAACGGTAACTTCGAATCGGTAAACACTGCAACTCTGGTAAAGCTCTATCATCAAACAGTTTCGACTTTGGGTTAGCAATAATTGATTAATCACGAGTTGAAAAGTGCGCAACAAATTCAGCTTCCGTTTTGTCTGCAACAAAAAAAATTCGAGATCATGTCATTATCTGTTACCAGTAGGGATAAAGAGTAATCGTCGCACCTTCTTTGTTGCTTGTTTTGTGCCTCTTTTGTCTGACAATTCTCTTCACTGGTCGTGCTTCCTTCAAAGAGCGAAAAGCTAACTGGAAGCATTGAACGTGTCCGTGTCTTAAGATTCTGGACCGATCAGGATCTGAATCTAGACACTCTTTACTCCCTTTGTCTTGGTCTTATAACCATAAGTTTTACTGTAAATTTGAATTTTGTAGGTTTTACAGACTCTTTTAGGGGTTGATTAAGTTAATTGACGTGTTTTAGTCCCATTTTTAACATATCTAAGAGGCGGAGAGATTTTAGTTTTTGGTCAAATTTCCTAGGAAGGAACGGTTTTCTTCCAATATGTTTTGATCGGTTGATCTCCGAATACTTTGTTTCATACACTTTTTATTCTTTTAATATTACACATTTTTGTCAAAGACGACAAACTCGTATCTCTTATATTTTCGTACTTAGGGCCCTTTTTCTATGAACAATTCCATGTTTTCAAAATTAATTTAAACGGTTTAATGGAAAACACCTTTTTTGATTTTTCATTATTGAAAGACTAGAATAATTACTTTCGAACAAGACAAAAAGATTTGGAAATGAATTGGCCTTTCGGAGATATTGAATGTCAAAAATAAGCCATTTTTAGAAGAAACCCATGAAACACTTTTTAAATTGAGGATATGGAACTTTGTTATCTTTGAAAAAATAAAAAAAATGTTGCATATTAAACGCACTAAAACTGCTCGGAACAAAATTTATGACACAGTTATGAAAAACAAAACTTTTTTTTTTGCGTGTCACCCTAATTGTTTTCCTTAATAATATCTCTGAAACCATAAGAGATAGATATATGGTTTCTTCTACAAAGTTGTCCAGTATTAAGTGCTTTTTAGCTTTTTAGAACATTTCCTTTCTCTATATGGAAACAATGAAAAGTTGACATGGTGATCTTGAGAACCATTTGGACCACCCTAACTTTACACTATTGGAAAAAAAGTTAAATACGGCCCATGGATCATTGTGCTCTGTGCACTGAGTTTTGATTTTGTCAAGACTGAGAAGTCACAATACATCAAAATGATTCATTAGATTGTCCTTAAATCATAGGCTGTTCTTTAGAGTTATACTGATGTACAAAACCCTGACATTAGATCAATTAGATCAATTATTCATTTTTCGGTCAAACAACCCTTCGAAGGGGTAAGAATGGGTCAGGGGACGCGTATTTGTTCCGCATTAACAACAAAGCAACTTATTAAAGTTCTGGTCAAGGTTAATGTTACTTAAGGTACACCGGGGCAAGTTGAAACGGGTGGGGCAAGATGAAACACGAAGTTTCGAAACAGATTTCAATACAATTTGAAAATTTATCCTTCGCTAAAAGATTGTTTGAATCAAAAACTATGTGTTATGGCGATCAAACTGTTTATCATCATTAGAAAACATCACGTTAACTCGCTGTTTCATCTTGCCCCACCCGTTTCAACTTGCCCCGGTGTACCTTATCAATAATGTATTATATCATAGATAAGAGTTTGAGATTCTAAAGAGTATAAATCCACCTAAAAGTGTGATGTTTCATCGAGCCTTAAGGCGAAACTAGACGCATTTCCTCATTCTTTTTGGTTTTTGATTTTTTATTAAATAACGAAGCAATATTTTCAAAATCGGTTTTCATACAAAGTTAGAAGAAGTGCAAACTTTTATCAATTTTTCAAAAACCATATTTTTGTGAAATTTAATTCAGAAATGGTTTCCTTAAAAGTGAAAAACAATTTCCACCTGAAAAAAAATCAGAAGATACTTTAAACCTTCCTCTAACTGTGTACGAAACCCGATTTTGAAAATATTGCTTCGTTATTTAATAAAAAAAATTCAAAACCAAAAAGTGAGAAAATGTATCCAGTTGCGCCTTAAAAGTGGCTGTTTAAAAAGGCCTGTTTTAAAGATTTTTTTCGATAATTTACCAAAAATTAACTAATTGCTCCAGAAACCTATTTTTTGACAGAAACTGCTGGTAACTACGAGGATGACACTATATTTTTTTTTTGATTTGGTCAGTGCTGGATTTACAAATGTGGGGGCCCGGGGCCACAGTGTTGTGGGGGCCCCCAACATATTTTTTTTTTCATTGTAGGAAAATCCAGAAAATTTGAAAAATTCTTCCAAAACTTAGGGTTGTTATTGGAGAAATTAATTTAGCTAATTAGCGTAACTAGAAAAAAGGCAATCTAAGCATAACAGAGATCCAGATATGACAATTTAGTCTGAAGACGATAGTAAAACAAATTTTATCAAATAAATAACGCTTTATCCGAGAGTGTTCATAGCATTAGATTCCATTGATCAAGTCGATTAGAAAGTCCTTGAAGAAATTTATAAATAGATTTTATAGGAGACATTTTCGATAAATTTCAAATAAAATTTATAGCGCTATCTTTGGGGCCGTTATTGCAAAAGCTCTAAATAGAATTTCTTGCGGAATTATTGATAAAATCTATAGAATTTCTAACCAATGATCAGGTTTCTTTTTTGTGGAACTTAAGCATAAGCATTTCTAACGCGACTTCGAGAGGAGTTTCTGGTGAACGCGCAAACTGTTAAGAACTCTTTGTGAAACTTCAAGAGGCAAAAAATTCTACTAAAAGCTACTGAAGAAATTTCATTTGAAATCCATAATGAGTTCCTGGTGGAATTTTTGTTTTATTTTGAATAAAATTATAAGTAAAATTTCGTAATAATCTTTGGCGGACGAACTTTTAGCCAATTTAAACAAAAAATGGTTGCAAAACTTTAAATATTTCAGGATCTTTCAAGAATTTCTCCCCAAATATCTACTGCAATTTTCATAAGGAACTTATGGATTTGTTAAGAGTTCGCCTTAAATTACACACTCCAGCCAGGAAGAAAAATTCGTCATCAATTTAATCATATTAAAGAAAATCGGACCAGATCTTTGCAAAAAAATCCACCTAAAATTCATCTTCAAAGAAATGTTTCAACAATTCCAGGAATCGATTTGAATAATTTATAAGTTTGGTAAACGGAATCAAACTCTAAAACTCTGAGAATGTGTCTTTATTCTGATAGAAAAACTTGCAAATATTCAAAGAACTGTGTAGGAAATATTTAAAAGCAATACCAATAATTTTCAACAGAAACATTTTGACTATCTATTCCATAGAGTTCAAGATTTCATCCAGAATTCAGTTGAAGATGATCATTCCGAACCATAAACATCTTAACAACTTTCAGAAGAAGTTTTAATTTTTAAAAAGTTTCAAGAAGAAATTTTATAAAAAGGCAGATATCTGCTTCTTGCTAATTTGAAGCACATTATTTCACACACATATGTTGAGAGTAGAAGTACTTGTGATAAAAATGAAAGCATGATGTTTCTAGCACTACTTTTTTTCGCTCCCCATTTGAAGTTACATTTTGTGGGGGCCCCTAAAATGTGGGGGCCCGGGGCCATGGCCCCCCTGGCCCCCCCTTAAATCCGGCCCTGGATTTGGTATTCGCAATGTTTGATGAAATATTTCAGATTATGTTTTCACCCAATCTCGCCCCTCTGACCCATTGTCACCCCCAACGACGATACCTGCCAAAATATTATAAGATAAAAAAAAAATGGGCAGCTAATTTGTTGCGCTTCGCTACAAGCTAATTTTTTGCTATGTCTGTAACTGATAGAAAACTTTAAATTCAGCACAGTGTGTGTTTGATTGAAAAAAATAGAGGTTATGCAAAAAAAAAACCCTGTGAGATTCAAACCCACGCCAGCTAGTCTGTCGCTTCAATCAACTAAGCCACATTTCAAGTTTTTGAATGATCACCCCAACCGGGTCTGTTTTTACAAGTTCATCTTTCTTTCGGCTTGGTTGTTCCAAATGGCTCGCAGTTCCAAATATGCTTACAATGATGCCCATGACATCAGCGATACAAACAAATTGACCAGATCTGTTAAAAATCATAGCTCCAGCTATCATACACCAGGTTCCCCGCATGACGCTCTATATCGCAATGTTAAACAGTACGCGCGGAAGTCCAAATCACGCCCCTCACGCATCCCTTGCAGCTGCCACTGTTTGATATGGTGCGTATTATGGTGCCGTGCCTTTGCTCTTTGTCTGTATGCGCGATACTCCGGTGGGGTGTTGTTGTAACGATAGACGGAGCACCAAAAACATGGCAGATTTTTTGCTTCAAGGTCGCCCCGTCGTCAGTGCGTACGTGTGAGTTGTGGGCTGGAACTTTAGGTACTGTGATTAAAAGTGCGAGTTGTGCTATAATTTTTTATCTGTTTTCTTTGGTAATAAAGTTAAATAGGTTATATTTTACCGGCAAAAAATGTTCCTCGCCTGACTACAATAGGGGAACTTGTTTGTTAAACTATGTGGTATGTATGTTTCTGTATTCGTTCGTAACTATATACCGGCATCGGTGCACGCTGGATGTGGAACTATAGTTTGTGGCATCGTATCGTTTTCTGCAGAAGCCAGAAAATCCATTTCGAATGTTCTCGTACATTCGATTGAATGGGTTTTGGGCTTGATGAATCAATTCTTGACTTTGCTCTTTTGCTTTGCTGTGAATAATCGATTGCCGATGAACGACCTTTTCTCTCGTTTTGTATATTTTATATTCAACCGGAGTATTGCGGTATGGTTCGATGCAATTAGTGTCACTTTAGCATTGGCTAACGATGAGTATCAATTTGTTTTGGATGATTAGTTAGTATGTGGGAAAATATTATAGCGTAAGCAATTGAAACGTGAGTACAGCTGAGTCTTCCATAGCGACATGCCCACTTAACTCTAACTTTTTTTCTTCTCAAAAACATCATGAAAACAAACTTAACTCATTTTTTAAAACAAAACTTATATTTGGTAGCATATGTTAAAATTCACGAATAAAAAGAAACTAAAAAAACTTTTGTTTGCAGGTTAGTTTAGTAAATAGTCGTGTACTGGAAATTTGTCTCCCTCCTCTCCTCTCTCTCTCTCCTCTTCTTGGCGTAACGTCCTCACTGGGACAAAGCCTGCTTCTCAGCTTAGTGTTCAATGAGCACTTCCACAGTTTTTAACTGAGTGCTTCCTCTGCCAATGACCATTTTGCATGTGTATATCGTGTGGCAGGCACGAAGATACTCTATGCCCAAGGAAGTCAAGGAAATTTCCTTTACGAAAAGATCCTGGACCGACCGGGAATCGAACCCGTCACCCTCAGCATGGTCATGCTGAATACCCGAGCGTTTACCGCCTCGGCTATATGGGCCCTTTTTGGCTTGCAGTATGTGTATAAACCAAATGAGCAAAACCTTATGTTTGTTCACTTCTGTTGGTACACCATTTCAAATTCAAACCATATTTCTCAACTTCAGAATAGTTCGGATGATCCAGGATGCCTCTACGATGTGTATACAAGTATCATATGATTCAACTGATCTTTTATGACTACCAAAACGCACTATACTAAGTTTGAAATGCAACCGATGCGTTATTACCGGTGTAGATATAAAGGACTTAACTCCAGAATGATTTGGATGGCCTAAAGTATCGCCATTGATGTGCAGTTAGTCTTTCATACTCTGATTTACATGTATGGATCTAATAAAATCAGTTCTGACATGCATACATTAGTTTGATATACTATTACAGGTAAAGGCCTAACAATCACAATTTCAGAGCTTTTTTAAGTCGCCTAGAACATCACCAGGTCATGACCATCATTTCATGTTTTAAAATGTAGGGTGGGGTGGGGCAAGATGAGTCACCTAAGGATGGATCACCGTAACTTTGTAAATACAAATCGCATTGGTTTGTATTTGTCCGCTACTCTTTAATACACTAGTTAGCTATGCTAAAAGTCGATAAAAAGTTCATTAAATACAAAATATGATGTTAAACAAGCAGATTTAAAAAGTGATAGATTTTGCGCCGTGAAAAAAGTGCGGGGCAAGATGGGTCACCTTTTTAGTAATTCCAAGAGTAATTCACATTTTCTCAACGAAAAACGTCCAAATATAAGACTTGTTCCTCATTCATATATGCTCCATATCATTACTGAGTAAACAAGAGCTACTAGTAAGCATTTTATAAATTTATTTGGAATAAAAAAAAACTTTACGATTTGAGTGGTCCTAGGGTGACTTGAAAATCGATGTTTTCACTAAAAAATTATCATAATTGTATGTTATAATTTTGAGCGTTCATTCCGCTTGATTGAAGTCATTTATGAGATAGTCTTGTAATAAAAAAAATATCTTTTGAATGCTCAAAAAATACGTTCAAAATTGAAGGTGACCCATCTTGCCCCGCGGCCGTTTATATGGAGATTATATGGAATGTATCGCATAAGAAAAATGGCTAAAAACTATTGTATTTTTTATTTTCAATGAGAGTGAATAATTTTTCAATCAATGCCCTAAACTTTTGTATATTCATGCTGGTCATCTAACAAAATTATTAACATAATCAAAACATGAGTAATGCGCCCGAAAATGGCACTAACCCATCTTGCCCCGCCCCACCCTATATTTGAATGTAATTCTTCAAGTACAAGTGATTTAAAAAGTAAACATAACTATTTTATTCAGTAGACAGAGTTCAAACTTCTGGACGTTTTGGATAACCTGGAGATCTATGTTACAGGTGTTAAAGGACATAACTCATTTTCATCTAACAGCTACAACCCAAACAAGGAGTTTTGGACAATTTTCACTAACATATATCACATTTGCATAGAAATATTACCCGAAATCGAGCGAATAACAAGTGGTGTATACTATATTTCCAGCTGTATCTCCAAAATGTTCTAGCATAACATAATCTCAATATATGCCTATGATAGCACGACTAATCCCCTTGATAAAAACATATTGGTTTTGAAAATTCACCCACTGTCTGTGTCAAAAGCTATAAGTATAACTATGCAAAAAAGTTGTCCACATCTTTTAAGGGTTAATAGGTATAATAAAACTAGTTTTTTTTATTCAATCTCAGCTTACCATTTGTTTAAAGCGAAATATTTTAAAATTTAAAGTAAATTTGTTTAGTTCCTGCTCTCAAATTGTTTAGTCTCTGGAGGAAATGTAAGTATAAATCCCAACGATGTTTTATGAAGCGCCACTATGCTTTTTTACATTTTTCCAACTGATAATGTATTAACTAGTTCATTTAATCAAACCCCTTTTATTGATGCTGTGTTTAATGAATGAATTCAGTTTGGCCTTCAAGTTAAATTTGTCCAACAAGCCAACGTACCCAAAATTAGATATCAAAACAAATTTTCTATTCTAACGTGCCAGCATTGCAACACCAAATTTTATTTTTCTGTGAGTTCTATCAACCACAAATGACACATCGCTCAAATACGGAAGCAACTAGCCAAAGCCGAACGAATAAATTCTTGGCAGTAGCTTGTGTTTTTCTAGCATCATCGTTTCGGTCTCAATAGCCGAAAGTCATTCGCTAAATGCCATACGTGCGATTAAAACCTTCTTTTTTATATCTGCTTGCTGTGTAGAACGAACTGCTTCGGTAGTTAATCATCGAATCGGTGCCAATTTTCTGCTTCGATGCAGTTTTCCTTTCATATGCTAATTTTTCACATAGGATTAAATGTGTTTTTCGTTTTTTTTTCGAGCCGTGGATAGCTAACCTGTTGCCGGTCCACTGAAAATCACACAGTTGAATGAAAATACACGCGAAGGTATATTCCAAAGATGATTACAACGATCCAGTGCAAATATTGCGGTGGGCGTTATGAAAATGCACTTATAGGAGGCGAAAAATTTACAGGAAGTCACATTTTAGCGGACGTGTCACGGTCAGGATAGCGCTGAGAAGTTGATCCTCTCACGTAATCATAAGGCGAATGGAGGCTTTGCGTCGTCAGCTGCAACGTGATGACAAAGGCTTATACTGACAAGGACGCGTTTTGTTAACGAGATTAGTGGGAAACGAGTGAAAAAAATTTGAATCGATTTCGTAACGAGACGTGAACGACAAATTGTGCTTACTATAATGTAGTTTTCAATCTTACTACTTTGTTAATGACAAAATAAATGACCATTTACGATCGTTGTTTTCGAAAGATATATTGTTGTTCCATATGCACTGCAAATTCTTTTTATGCCGTTCCATGGGGTTTTAAGGTGAAATTGGGGGGGGGGGGTCTCAAGAGCCTTTCAAAGGTGCTATAAGGGGTTGCAGGAGCGTTTCAAGTCATTTCAAAAAAAAAATCAGGAGCGCTTTAAGGGCGTTTTGAGAGGTTTCAGGGGTATTTGATAGCATTCCAGGGGTGCTTCAAGGAGGTTTCAGGCGATTTTCAGGGAGTTAAGGGAAGTTTTAAAGGCATTCCAAGGGATAGCAGGGGCATTTCAATGTGATAATAGAGGTGTCATGGACGTTTCAAGGCGGTTCTACCCCATTACCCCGAAGGCAGACAATTAAACATTCCATAATAAATACAAAATTTCCCATAAATAATTCGAAAAGTCCCAGTGAAGAAACAGGGGTGTAAGCAGTAATAAATAACAAAAGTTCCATAAACAAATAGAAAAATGCATAAATAAATCAAAAGTTTCCATAAATAATTGATTTTTGAGCAATTAAAAACGTCAAAAATGCAATGAATAATTCAACTGTTGCAATAAAAAAAGCCAATTTTCCCACCAAATAACTTCGAATTTTCCATAAATAAATCCGATTTTTCCATAATAAATTAGAAAATTCACAATAAAAAAATATCGGAAAAGCAATAAAAAATTCAAAAAATGCAATAAAAAATGACGAAATTACCCATGAAAAACAAATGCAGAAAAGTATGAGACAGTGAAATGCTGAATCGCACTTATATGACTGAATCGACTGAAAAGCTTGCGAAACTATGATTGCAATTTACCGAGCAATTGCTTGCTGTCCGAACTCGCTATCGCTCGTCGGACCTAAAAAAGGGATAACATCTATGTTTGCATTATACCGGGCAAATTCTTGAATCTGTGGTTTGCCTAGAACCGAATCGATGCAGTTGCGGTGCATCGGATATCGGAAACTTCGGCGGCCTTCTGCCGCATCAGTTCCTCAATCCTCTATGCGGCTTCGCCGCATGGTCTATGTAATTTTTGGCTCAAAATTCATTTACGTTTATTGCTCGTTTTTTGACATTTATTGCTAATTTATTTTTTTTGTTATTGCACTTTTTGAATTATTTATTGCTTTTTCGATATTTTTTTTATTGTGAATTTTCTAATTTATTATGGAAAAATCGGATTTATTTATGGAAAATTCGAAGTTTTTTGGTGGGAAAATTGGCTTTTTTTATTGCAACAGTTGAATTATTCATTGCATTTTTGACGTTTTTATTTGCTCAAAAATCAATTATTTATGGAAACTTTTGATTTATTTATGCACTTTTCTATTTGTTTATGGAGCTTTTGTTATTTATTACTGCTTACACCCCTGTTTCTTCACTGGGACTTTTGGAATTATTTATGACGAATGATCACTTTCTTATGAGTCGTTTATATTTTAGCCTACCCCGAACGCCATTACCTCGAACGCCACTACCCCGAAAGCCATTACCCCGAATAGGCCATTACCCCGAAAGCCGTTACCCCGAATGGGCCATTACCCCGAACGCCACTACCCCGAATGGGCCACTACCTCGAAAGCCATTACCCCGAAAGCATATTTTTAGATGGGTTATTCTGATGATGGGTATTTTATATTTTATTAATTTATTAACATTACTGACAGCTTTAATACCAGAAGATATCATTATAAAGAATAACCTTAAAACAAAATAATGGAATAATACGTATTAGAGATGATCTTGTATGAGATAGAGCTGTCAGCAAAGGTCCTTCAAATACTGGCTATCGATATTGACTCATTAGGCCGAAAAGACATTTGACCAAAGTATCACTAATAAGTCTAATGATCATTAGGCGAGATCAAATATTACAAACTGAGAAATAGGCCCGGAAAGAACATTTTATAGTTAGAAAAAGAAAAAATCTTTTAAGGAGGAATAGACGATTTGGAACAGTGTAACTTAAAAAAAATCCTTAAATGTGAAAAAATGTGATTGGTAGGTTGGCCGCCAATAAGGTCTGCAAGGATATAACTAAAAAGAACAGCATATAAATTAAAGAAGGGCAAATCTCCTATGGGACCATTCATAAACTACGTAGACCGAATTTTGGTCACTTCGGTCCCAAGCAGCACCTGCAACATCATCCAAAATGTGGTTTTCTATGCTTTGGTCTAAAAGAGTTGCAATAAAAGCGCACGCAACTTTCATCTTGTCAGTTGAGTTGCATTTAAACTCCGAATATCGTTAAGTTGCAGCTTTGTTTCATAGGAATTACAAACAACATCGTATTTAACATCGATTTATGGAGGCGGAGCTTACATATTCCTCACAAGTGGCAATACAGTCAGCTTGCATTAAATGTGAAACATCTTACTCTGGTTTGTTTGTTCAGATTAGGTTCCAAATGTGTTGCGGAAAACTTGCGCGTCTTTTCATTTTGACAGCTTTCTAACTTGTGGCAAAGACGGTACAATGAAGTAACGCGTAACTTCAGTAGCTTTTATGGTGCATTGAGCAGCAAATCTTTCACAGAGCTTCTGGTGTAGTATGTAAGGTGAGTGGTTAATACTCCTGGTGTCCATGGTTCGAGTCTGAATATATTTTTTTAACTTTTTAATCATTCCCCCTGGCAACATGTTGCATAACGATTTAAAATTTGCGCTTTTTGCGTTCCAAAGAAAAAGCAATTGTGTTGTGTTGTTCTTAATTAGAACAGTGAATAAATTGCACTGATGTTGCTGGTACTGGCTTTGAAACAAGTCGTGTTGCTTGGGGTCCTCTCCCCCTCCTCATAGTAGAATTTTAAAAGACAATTACACCGTCTTCTACCAGAGGCCGCACAGACTGTACATTACTAACCTTAGACAATGGACAACACGTATAACACTCAGTGGCCCAGTGGAGTATTTTCTGTTTTGACAAAAAGTTTTCCTCGACCGGAGCGGGGATCGAACCCACACTCCGAGGCATGCGAGATACCTAAACGACTAACGCCGCTAACCGCTCGGCCACGAAGTCCACAATTTGTTCATACAAAAAATTGTAAATTTCTATAGAGATTAGAATTTGGATATACCCTCTCGTACTTACATAGTTTATGCACGGCCCCTATACATAAATCTGTCAAGGGCAACATGGCTACCAAACAACTCTGTAACAATATAAGTCGAAAGAACAGCCCAACTTTAAAAGAAGGAAAAACACCAGATGGAATTAATAGAGATATGTCGCCAATCAACGTAACTAGAAAGAACAGCCTATAAATTGAAGAAGGGCAAATCTCATATACAGTAAGCAGCTTTCACTCCCAGTAAACTAGATAAGTGCAGCTAGAAGAACAGCCTTTCATGAAAAGAAAAGCTACAGTTTAGTCGCCAGAAAAAAATAGTTAATTTGGTCCAACGATGCTGGATCTACCTTTCTAAGTGAACTGAACTGAATATCTGAAATCCAGTCCAGTACTACAATCTTGGAAAAATATTCAGAAAACAATTTTAGGACTTGATGTTCTGGAAACTGATAATCAAAATCAAAAGAAAATCAAAAGAAATCTAATTGCCAGTTTGGCCGCAAGTCAATTCTGAAAAATTTTACCTGAAAGTACAGCCTATTATTCAAAGAAGAACAAATCCGCTATGGAGTTAGTTATTCGTCTGCAAATAAACTACGTAACACTCAAACTCGAAAGAACAGCTTCCGATGAAAAGAAGGAAACATTTCTATAAAGAAATTAACAGTTTGGCTATCAAACAACTCTGCAATAGTACACGGTTGGAAACTGCAAACTCAAAAGAACAGCCTATTTTTAAAAGAAAGCAAATATTTGAAGAAGTGTAGTTTGATAACCAGCACAATCGTTTGCCACCAGTTTACAATCGTGCTTGAGGCCAACCAACTTTTAAAAGAAGGGAAAATGTCAGTTTGAAATACTTGTAGTTTTTATAGCCATAGCTATAAGTTCAAAAGAGCAACTAGTTTAAAATATGAAAAATTTGTCTTTACTTGTCTTCTTAATTTCATTGCGTTGGCTGTTTTCGTTTTCATGAACCTTACTTTTGCATGAAGCACAACATAAGGAAACCTAAGGGAAATCGGAACCTATCTTAAACAATGTGCTCCCATTGTCATGCTATCTAAAACGATGTAAATAAGTGCTATTTGATGTGTGTTTTATTTTTATATATTTTTTTTACTCGTTACAAAAAGAAAACCGGAAAAAAATCGGTACCTAAATCGTCTGTTTAAGAATAGAACTAACATAGAAGCATAGAATGGAGAAGAGTATTCAAACCTACACTAGTTACTGATTACCCTTTTCTAACTTATAACCACCTTCATCAACTTCTAATCGGTCACCACTGAACGATTCGAGGTAATGGTTCTTTCGGGGTAGTGGCTTTCGGGATAATGGCTTTCGGGGTAATGGCTTTCGGGGTAGTGGCCTATTCGGGGTAATGGCATTCGGGGTAGTGGCGTTCGGGGTAATGGCGTTCGGGGTAATGGGGTGGAGCCTTCAAGGCATTTCTTCGGCTTTTCAAAATGTTGCAAAGATTTTTTTCTGCAGAGGTCACAGGAGCCTAGAGATTCCGGGGATTTCAAGGCCGTTTCAATAGGGTTATGAATGTTTCACGGGCGTTTGAAGGCATTTCCGGGCGTTTCAATGTTTTTTTTCTGGAGTGATCTAGGAGATTTTTAAGGGCGTTACAATAGGTTTCAGGGGCGTATCAAAACATTTCAGGGTGAAGATATGACGAAGCCACTCCTCAAATTTTCAAGAGCACAAATTTGAAGAACCGTCCGTTTGCGCTGAAAAGTTAATCGATTGGTCAACCACTGGGTGAACAATTGATAAACTTTTCAGCGCAAACCGCCATTCGGTTCTCTAAATTTGTGTTCTTGAAAATTTGAGGCGTGAATTCGTTATATCTTCACCTTAGAGGCCCCCCCTAGAAACTCCCTGAGAATCCATGAAATGCCCCTTAGACCTACAGGTATCCCTCGAGATCCCTGCAACTGTCCTGAGAACTCCAAAGTTTTCTTGGAATGCCTCTGAAACTCACCGAAACTCTCTGGAAAGCTCCTGAGGTCCCCTGAAACACCCTGAAACGCATAGTATTATGTACCCTTCTGAAACCCTCTGATTTCTCTTGGAACTCCTTCAGATATCCTGAAATGCTCCTGAGGCTTCTCTGAGATCCTATTAAACGCTTTTGAGACCTCATGGTCCTCAATGACCCTCTTGAAGCGCTCTTGAGATTTTCTTTTACTCCATGCAACTCTATGAAACGTCCCTCAAGCCCCCAGAGACTTCCTGAAACTCCCTGGAACCCCCTGAAATTTCTTGTGACCTTTGAAGGCACCTGCAGATACCCCATGAAATCCCTTGAAACGCATCTGACACTTCCATATAGAGATGAGCAATCTGACCCAGTTCCGCTAAAAAGAACCATTTCGTTTGGTTCTTCAGCAGTGTGTTGTTGTGTGGTGCTGGCGCTGGGAGAGAGATAATGTGGGTTATGCTATAACACGTCAAAAGAATGAGTGTCGCATGCTGTGTTTAAGAGAACAAACTGGAAGCAAGCAATCCCATTCGTCCCTCACAAGATCCGGTTCACTAATGTGATGGATCCGGTACGGATCCGATCACTGAAGTGAGGCATATACTCCCTGAAACCCCCTGGGATCCCCTTAAATGTACCAGAAACCCCTCAAGCGCCTTAAAGTCCTCCTAAAACCACATGGGGATCCCTGAAACGCCTCTTGAATTCGCTGAAACCCCAATGCGATTCACTGAAACGCCCTACAAGTTTACACCTTGAAATTCCTTGAAACACTCTTGACACCTCCAGAACCCCACTGAAGCCCTTTGGGACCCTCTGAAATGCACCTGAGATCTCTTGGTACTTCATGAATCTTCTTCAAGCGCCCCAAAGATCCAATAAATCCTTGGGACCACCTGAATTACCCTGAAACGCTTCTGACACCTCACGCTATGTCCAAAGGGAAGTATTATGAAAATCGAATGTACCTCAAATGTTATTCCCTAGCCAAGGATGGGAACACTCATTTGCAAAGAGTTACACTCACTTGCTATTTCCTCAGCTCAGAAGCTTGCAGTCAAAAAAAGATGTATGGACGACTTTTGCTTTGTGGTTTTGTCTAAAACTTTGCCGAATAGGGTAGGGGTCACACACGCATACCGAAGCTGTGAGGGACCTGCAAAGGCAACTCTCCACGAGGTGAATGTAGATTACACTCACATCGTGGATAGTCGCTTTCACAGCTCTGTCACGACTTTGGGACTCGTGACTCTTCTCTATTTGGCAAAATTTTAGACCAAACTACAAGGCAAAAGTCGTCCATACATCATTTCTTGATTGCACGCTTCTGAGTGGTGAAAATAGCAAGTGAGTGTAACTCTTTGAAAGTGAGTGTTCCCATCCCTGTCCCTAGGATCGTAGCTTTGGACCTCTGGTTTCAGAATCTGTGAGGTTTAAAATATTTCATCTTGGGTTTTTTGATATTTTTAATTTTTTTTCCCTGTTTTCCCATACAAATATCGAAAAAAAGTCATTTTAAGGTCAATTTTGTTCCATATTAAAATGTATGAAAAAAAAAACCAAGATGGATTATTTTAAACGACACATTTTCTGAATCTAGAGGTCCAAAAATATGGTTCAAGCGAATAAATTTTGAGGTACATTCAGTTTTCATAATACTTTCGTTTGGATGCATTTAACTTTTTAGACTTCCTGGTATCCCCTGAATCGCTCTGGGAGCCGTTCGAAACACCCTTGAGACCTCCTGGTACCCCCCAAAACTGCTCAATGCTACAATTTCTTATTTTACCCTGATACTCTTCATTATTACATTTTTTTATGCACAATATTGATTCAAAACAGCTCCTCCTTTTTAAAAACAGGGCAATATTTCATTTTCACGGATAGCCTCAGTTCAATTGAGGCTATTCGCTCAATGAGGCCGGTAAAGCACTCCACGTATTTCCTAAGCGAAATACGATCATTTTTGAGTGCTCTATCGAATCAAGCATATAACATCACCTTGGTGTGGGTCCCTTCGCATTGCTTGATCCCGGGCAATGAGAAAGCGGACTCACTCGCCAAGGTGGGCGTGGAAGGCGATATTTATGACCGTCATATCGTCTTCAATGATTTTTTTTCGATTGCTCGTCAGCATGCCTTGGTCAGTTGGCAACAAAAATGGGATGCAGGAGAGTTGGGCAGGTGGTTACATTCAATTCTCCCACAGGCAGAGGTGGCATGCTCCTCAGTGCGAAACGTGAGAAGAGAAAACATACACTCTACACACGACTTTCAACGAGAGCGAGGGTGAACTACGCAACTTTTTTCACACACAAACCAGCCGCTCACTCTCTGGCATCCATCAGCGGCACACTCAAAATGAAAAGGTTTGTTGTTTGGCTGGTCAAGGACTAACCGATAATAAGGCTTGAGATTCAAAATTCCACCGCTAGGCGGCGCAAGAGAGCGTACAAATTTTACATTTAACATATCTCAGCATTCTGATTCTTTAGAAAGATGGTGTCTTCGGCAAAATTGTTTGGTAGATCAAGGGCTTTCAGAATAATTACCGTTTGGTTCAAGTTTCTGCAGCTAGGCGGCGCTAGTTGCATTTTTTTGCAAATTTTCCTGATATATATGAAAAACAAAATTTGCTAACTCACTAGCACCGCCTAGCGGTGGAATTTTGAATCTTGAGTTTTATTATCGGTTAGTCCTTGAGCAGCCGAACAACTTTGCCGAAGACACCAACTCTCTAAGTAATCAGGATCATGAGATATATGAGATTGAAATTTCGTTGCAATTTTTTGCAAATTTTCCTAATATATTTGAAAAACTAAAACTGGTAGCTCACTAGCAAAGCCTATTGATGGAATTTGGAACCAAAATATCCATCAACTGTAAGTTCTTGACCAGCTTAAGACGTCTGCTTGTCTCTGATATCACAGGATTTGATACCCCTTAGCGGGTTTTGGACTCACTGGCATGCTTTCGGTTCACCAAATGCTCAAACAACACTGACCCCTTTGAACACACTGCGTGTGCACTGAGTTCTGTTTTTTTTCCTGCGTGCGCGCAGAAATTGCGCACTGGGATTATGATCTGCGGGCTCTCATTGCTCTCACGCAGCACTCTAATCACCCGCACAAAAACTCTGCGCGAGAGAAATTATGTACATTTCATTGTGCGTTTTTTCTCTTTCTCTTTTGTAAGAAAAATGAAACTGAGAAGTTCAGTGAAAGATGAGCGTAAATGGGCACAGTTTCTGCGTGACATGCCATCCCTGCCCACAGGTATCGAAGACGGCGTGGTTCAAGGGGTTGGACATGGGTCGAGATTTTATCAAGATAATGTGTCGACTTATGTCCAATCACTACTCTCTGGGCTCGCATTTCTATCGAATAGGGCTCACAGATAGCAATCGTTGTAGCTGTGGTGCAGGCTATCAAGATGTCAACCATGTTGTGTGGGAATGTCCCGAATACGGTATTGCCAGATCCGATTTATGTGCATCCCTCAGGGCCCGAGGGAAACCAGAAAAGGAAGACATTAGAGATGTGTTGGGTAAACTTGATCTTGAGTATATGAAGCTTGTGTACGACTTCTTGAAGCAAGCTGAAGTCTTCGTTTGATATTCCCGTCTTGTTGTTCCACTTGTCCACCTCGTGTCTTTATTTAATATCCCAGTCACGTTGCTCCACTTGTCCACCTTGTGTCCCTTCGAAAATCGTCTGTATGTATCGTTACAGGTTGTTTGTCCACTCTACGTTTGACCAGCAGCAATACGCCACACCAAGCTGTCACGTGTCAACGAAAAGCCCGATTACCCTATCCTTTCCTCAAATATTTTTGTTCGCCCTAACCTCGACCAAACCGTGAGTTTTTCGGTTCCTCAAAACTAACATAGTTTATAAGACAAAAACATGAAATTGTAAATAGTTTTAACTGAATTTGGCTCCGTTATGCCTGTTGGCGCATGAGCCTTAAATAAATGATTAAGTAAAAAAAAATCTGCATAAAAAGAGTTTTTAAGGTTTCAGTGTATCATCAGTTGTAGAAGAGCATTTAATTCTGAACTTTCTAAAACACACTGAGGTTCTGTCTGTAAGCTCAATAATAGTAGCAGATTGTGAAAAAAAAAACTGATTTATGTATAACCGTAGAGTAAGCCTTAGTTAAAATACACATAAATATAAAAATATCTAAAAGGAATTTGATATATAAGTCAAAGAGACCAACTCTTGGTCTTTTGCGAAATTTAGAACATCTCAAATATTCTCGAGTAAACGGCCTTCAGATTCGCTCTGAGGTCTCCAATCCGGAGACGGCGTGTTCGGTTCCCGTTCTGGTTGGGAAAAGTTTTCTCAACTCCCTGGGCATAGTATCATTGTCCTTGCCTCACAATATACAAATTCTTGCAATAGCAGGCAAAGAAAGCCCTTCAATTAATAACTGCGGAAGTGCTCAAAGAACACTAAGTTGGAGAGAGGCTGTCCAAGTTCTAGTGGAAACGTAGAGCCATACAGAAGAGAAGAGAATCCGCTCTCATAACAAGGGATTGAGTAAGCAGCAAACTCGGTACAAATAGTGCATTCGATGCAAAGCATGTTAGATTCATTGCTAGATCAGCAACTATTTTCGAGGATTCTCAGAACTTTTTGAAGTTAAAGCCTTCAGATCAATACTTGTACCGAAGCATCGATTACATGTCCGACATATTCTGTGTTCGCATATTATGTGCAATTATGTGCACGTTATGTGGGTTATTCGAAGTATTTAACAAATATTGGCATAAGTGGCAACGTCTAAGATCATACAAATTGTGCTGGAGTTAAGGCCTTTGGTTCTACACCCGTAACGGGTACATTTCGACGCATACTAATTATACACCTGCAAAACAAACTGCTCGAGGGCTAGGTATGCGGTGTGCGAGAGTAAGTCTCGGCTTCATAAAATAATTCGTTCTCAGTTGTAGTTAGTGGGCACAAACGCTAGTGTGTTGTGGATTGACATCAAAGCCGAAAGAGAGATGCGTTTGTGTAAAAGGAGTGTTCATGGCTTCGGAATCAGTTTGGCTTTCTATTCCACAGAATCATTACCTGTTCTTTGGGTTGGTTAAAGTGCCGATCTAGCTAATACGGAGTCGTGGATTCAAATCCCATCAGAACGCGTTTTATTTTCACAAAATTTTATCTCTCAATTTGTCAATTGGCAACATTTCGTGCCTTCTAATTACAAGTTTTCCAGTACTCTCGAATTGCTTCAGGAATTCATGAAATTCATCCTAGAATTCCTTCTGCAATTCTTCCACGAATTTATGCAGCAATGCTTCCTAATACTATTCCTGGTGTTATTCCTATGGTTCATTCTGGGATTTCTGCAGTGATTATCTCATGAATTACTCCTCGGATTTCTCATGATTTTTTAAGGATCCCATCTGGAATTATTTTGAGGGGTTTCCAGGTATTTCTTGATGAATTTCTACCAGTTTTCATCCTGGAGATTCTTCAGCAATTTCTTTCACAATTCTACCAAAAAGTTCTTCCCAAATTCTTCTTTCGGAATTTTGCTAAAAAAAATTACCATAATACCTTTTAGTATATCTTCCAAAAAAGTACAGAAACACATCCCATAAGTCTTTCAAGGATTGCTTCCTGAGTTCTTCCAGATATTTCTTCATAAAGTCTTCCATGGATTGTTTGTGTTCTGCTGACTACCTACGTTTTTTTTCGGAATTTCTGTAGGAATTCCTTTTCCAAGCGAAGGAATTCTTCCTGAGACGAATACATTCAATACATTCTGGGCCTAATTTCATAATTTCTCAAAGCATTCCTGGCGAAATTCTACCTGAGATTTCTCTCTGAATTCCTCTTTGCATTCTTCCAGTTGTTCTACCTGCCACTTTTTCCTAAATTTCTACAGGGATTCCAAAGTGGACTATTTCAGAGCAGTCTTTCCAATTTTTTATCCAGTAAGTTTTTCTCAATTTTTTTCAGGAATTTCTCCCAGAATTCTTTTAGTGTTTTCCAAGGAACTTTCCTGAAACTTCTTCCAAAATTTCTCCTAGGTTTCCTGCCACAATTCTATCAGATAAATATCAAAGATTCTTCGTGGAAATCTTCCAGGAATTATTTCCAGGTTTTCCTCCTGAAGTTATTGTTATTCGAGGTATTTTACAATCGTTGGCGCACGTAGCAACTTTCACGATCACCAGGAGTTGAGGTCTACACTTATTCCCAAAGGTCAGCTTAAAATTCTATGAGAAAAGCAATATTCCCATTGATATTTCAGTTAACTGATGTCGCTACTGCACTTGTATTTGTCTTAAGAGCATTTCTAGCTTTTTGTGTGAGAATCCTAAGGAAAAATATAGTTTAAACTTGGTTGAATTTCAAAATTGTTCAAATATGGAATAATGAAACTAAATTTAACTGTTATCTCTATGCATGGGAAAACAGAGCGGAGTATTTATATTTGCAGTCTTTTGATTACCATTAACACATTGCGTAGGATTCGCTGAATTTTCTTCCGTCAACATCGGAAAGCAAGGATCAGTTTTCCTCCATAATTTGCTCGGTCTAAATAGAAATTCTACTCGAGCTTCCCGAAAAGAGACTAACCAGATCCATACGGAGGACAAGAAAAAGCTTGTCGCAGTACGTTTCAAGCATTGTTTTGAACGTGCTCGAGCAGCAAAATTCCGAGATTCCTTTGCTCGGATGACGCAAAACCTCTTATGTATCAACAGTCTCCGGATATACAATGAGTAAGTAGGTGCTTGGTTTAGTTAAAATCTGGAAAATGCTGATTGTGAACATGAAGTTTTACCCTGTTGCCTAGTTAGTCATGATGTAATATGCTGTTGATTACACAACGTCGCAATTTCAATATCTTACCTTCTAAACAATGTCATAGTGTACAAATCATTAAAAATCTTGTTTCAAACAGATGATATTTCCAGATTATAACTGAATCGTCCATACTAATAGAATCCACAATCCAGCTCTTCAACCAGCAGCACATTTCCTCTATTCAAAGACTCGACTTGAGAAAAGAGAAAAAACTCTTTGCGCAAGCCCTGCTTTATCGATTACACAATCGGTGAATCTCCCAGTTGGTGGAAATTGAGCGCCAAAACGGCTCGAGCTTTCGTGTATACGCAGCCCGCATGAATGGGATCGGCAAATTTATGGAAAAACGGGGAGGATGTTGGAGGTTTAATGAGTTTTCCCTTCCTACTTCTCCTTGCTATTGTTGTTGTTGTTGTGTATGTTTTTCACTTGCTCTTGCTAGGGAAGGGGTGGCGACGCGACGTTGTGGCGGCGGTGGTGCCGACGACCGTGAGAATATCCTTCGTCAGCTAAATGCTTGAGTTTTCTCATCGTTATCGTTTTCATCGAGGGCCGAACCATTGTTGCCTGGTTTGGATGCAGACACTGAGATTACATCTTTTGTGATGGCTGTGGAGAAGTTTCGCGCAGGGTGGCCAGAAAGATGAAATTGATTGCCATTCGATACCTACTTAACAGAAGTTAAGTGGTTAGTACACAAGGTCAAATATTTGTCTTAAAAGAAACCGATGCTCAGAAACCAATCTTGATTGACATTTTGTATGGGAAGAAAAATTGGTGAAAAACTTTAAACCTCATTTATTCGAAAGTGGGTTTTTGTCACTTACACCCCTTTGCTTCTAACCCCCACAGTTTTAATTTCTTCTCGAGCAAGCCGAGATGTTTCCCCACTAACAAAAGCTAGTTTTTTAGCATATTAAAACAAAATAGTTCGTTAATCGGGCTGGTGTAAACACCATTTACGGTGTAGTAAGATGTCATTTAACGTGGATAGCATATACACCAATAACCATGCGTCTCCATCTGCAGACATATCTCCATGTGTTTTTTACATTTCCTGTTGCATCACATTGTGAACGATTCGCTGACGTAGTGTACGATTTGATTATAAAATGACCCTAATGCACAAGGAGGGTTAATTGCTTCGAGAACACATGGCTAATTACCTTGTTTCTGAAGGAAGAATCCACATTTTGTGAGTTTGTCGAAGTGGGATTCGATCCCAAGTTCTCGGCATGAAAGACAAGTGTTTTAAATATCATACCAGTCCCGCTTTTCTAATTTTAATATACGTTGAGCAAGATTTTTACGATTTTTGTTCTTGCTAAAAAAAACAAACATTTTTTCAACTATTATAAGAAAATTTCGCAAATTTTTGAGGATAGGCTCTTATACAGTATACTTAGCTACTTAGCTTTCAATTTGTGCTAAAAAAATTAAAATTGGTTCACTAAAACCATACAGGTATTAAGGTCAATTAAGTAGACATTTCAATTTTCGAAACTTCTATAAAATAATAAAAAAATCAAAGTTCTGAATTTCATTCAGTGATTCATTTGAAAAAGTCTGGGAGGATTCACCCTGGAGTTTATTTATGAATGGCTTAAAAAAATCTTTACGAATTGCCCCAGAAATTCCTCTACGGATTCATTCTGAAATTCATCATGGGGTTCCGTCGAAAATTTATAGATTCGTGACAAGCACTTGATTGAGCGTGCTTACTGGTTGTGCTGTATTTGCGCTTGCTGTATCTTTCTGTTTTCTGTAGGAGTACCGCTATCCTCTCGGTCGCCTTTTGTTGCAATTCTGCTGTATTTAATAAAAGTAAGTGAACCCAGAATTTTCAAATTTATTACGACGTAGCCCGTAGAAAATTTTCCAAATCAAATAATCATGTTACAGATTATTTCAGGGTTCCTCAAGAAGTGTCACAAAAAATTCTTTTACGAAATTTTTCATGAATTGCTTCAACAATTCCTCCATGATTTTTAACGAATCATTTCAGAGAATGTTTGAGAAATTCGAAATTCCTCTGAACATATATTCAGAAATTTCTTTTGAAAAATGTACTGGAGATTCTTTTAGAAAATCTACTACAACTATCTTCAGGAATTTATTCCAAGAAATCTCTTCAATCAATTCTTTTGGAAATTTGTCTGAGTACTCGACCAAAAATTCCCATACGGTTTTTTTTTAATCTTCCATGGGTTTTTTGGGATATTTTCTGCATGAATTTGTTCAGAAATTCCTTCTATTCAACAAATTTCATTAGGAAATTCATTCAGAGTATCTTGCTTGATTTACTTCTTAAATTCCTCAATTTTTTTCAAAAATCCATGAATTTGAACAGAAGTTCCTCCAGGGATTCTTTCAAAAATTCATCCAGAGATTCCTTTAGAATTTTCCTTAGACATTTATTCTGAAAATCCTTCAATAAAACTTTCAGTTATGACTTCAGGAATAATTCCAGAATTTTTCAGAAAATTTTTCAAAAGTTTGTACTGAGGTTTCTTTTTAAATTCTTCCAAGAATTTCCCCAGAAATTCCCATAGAAACTTCCAATTCTTCCAGAAATTCCACTAGGGTTTCCTCCAGAAGTTTCATAAAGAGTTAAGCAAGAAAGTTGTGTATGAGTTTCTGTAGAAATTCCACCAGGGATTTTTTTTAGAAAATTCTCCAGAGATTTTTTTGGAAATCTGAATTTCTGTCCGTAAATCTTCCTGGGATTTCTTCTGATATTATCCAGAAATTCCCTGGAAATCCACCCCCTCTTTTTACAAAATTGTTAGGTCGGGATTCCTATAGAAACTGCCCTAGGGGTTCATTAACAAATGTTTTGAGGGATTCGTTCACAAAATCTCCCACGGCTTTTATTATAAATTCGACAATTAATTTCTTCAGAAATATTTCTAGATTTTCCTCCAGGTTTCTTTACAAATTTCTCCAAGGATTACTTAGAAAAAACTTTCACAGATTTTTCGATAATTTAGGCCAACCATTTCTATAGTACCTAAGTGCAGATGAGAGGATCTCTTTAAGACACCACTCTTTCGAATATAACGTGCTTGTATTTATACATTTTGATTTACTTCTTGTGTCGGAAGGTAGATTTAACAATCTTTTTCCGATCTACGCATCACAAATTGTCAAAATGTCCACTGTGACATCGTAAGAATTAAAAGAGAATCAATACAAAGAGAGCCTTTCTTTTGCAGATTGGACCTTTATGTATGTTTGTCGCCAACTTTTTCATGGAGCCTTGCTGAAATCCATCCTAGGATTTATTTAAAAATATCTTCCACCAGTTCAGGGCTTCTTGAATATTTTTTTTAAGGGACTCTTTTGGAAACTCATTGTAGATATGCTTTTAAAAAAATACCAGCAAATACTAAAAAAAGACAATCAGAAATTCTTTCAAAAAATCATCAATGGATTTTTTTAGACATTAGAATGTCATCGAAATTTTTTTCCAAGAGCTCTTTAAGAAAGTCTTGCACGGATAGCTTCCAAAAATGTTGCATGGATTCCTTCAGAAAATACTTCAAGAATTACTTCCTAAAAATCTTGCTTAAATTGTTCCAGAAACTCATCTACGTATTTCTTCAATTCCTCCCGAAATTTTTCAAACAATTCATCTGGAAACTTTTCATGAACTTTCTCAAAAATATAATCTATGGATTTTTTTAAATAATGATTCATGGATACAATAAGAATCAGAAATTAAGATATTCTTCAAAATTTTCTCAGAACCATTCTAAAGAATTTTATCTAAACTTTCTTTAGAAATTCTACAAGAGATTATTAAAGAAATTCACAAGATTTCTTCACATTCCTTTAGATATTCAAGACATTTTTCTTGCAGAAATCGTTCCAAGGATTTCTTCAGAAATTTTCTACAGATTTTTGCAGAGATTCTTACAATGATTCTTATGGAAAGGCTGGAAGACATTCTTGAAAAGATTCACCAGAAATTCGGCCAGGTATTTCTCTATGTATTTTTTTGAAATTTCCCCAGGACTGCCTCCAAGCGTACATGTTGGAATTTCTCTATGGATTCCTCCAAGAAATCTTTAAAAAAAGTAAAGGATTTTCATTGTGGGATTTGTCTAGGATGTTTTTTTTTTATCAAAAATATCTCGAGAGGTTTTATTAGGTATGCTACCAGTAGTTTGCAGGTGTTCCTCCTGGAATTTCTTCATAAAATCCATCTTTGGATTCTAAAAATATTGCTGTTTTATAGTAATCCTTTCATGCATTCGTTTAGAATTTTTTTTTCAGATTTTTTTAAACCCTTCTGAAATTTCTTCAACGATACTTTCGGAAATATCTTTAGAGACTTCTTCAATATTCCCAGAATTACTGTAGAAATTTCCGCAGGGATTTCTTCAGGCAAAAGGTTATTGCAACCATAACAAATTGCAAATGCTCCATAGAAAATCAAAAAGCGCTCCATAAGGAATGAACATATGTTCCATGAAAATGTGCAATGTTACCCATAAATAATTGAAAACGTTTCATATTTTATAAAAAATGTACCGGTAAAACATAAAATTTTCTCAATAAAAGTGAAATTTTGTACCAATAAATAATGCTGAAATGCTCCATAATAAAATACCAATGCTCCATAGAAAAATGCAAATGCTCCATAAAACATTAAAATTGTACCCATAGAAAATTGAATATTGCTCCATAGAAAAATAAAATTGCACCATAAAAAATTGAAATTGCACATTAGAAAAAAGACAAATGCTCCATAAGTATTATCAAACTGCACCACATAAAATACTCCATAAAAATTGAAAACACTCAATAACTTTAAACATTTGCACCACTAAAGCAGTGCAATGTAAAGTAATTTAGCCCTGTCGAATTAAATTATGAGAATATGCTATCTATGGAAGATTTTCATTTTTTCATGGAGCAATTCATGATTTCTATGGTGCAGTTTGATAATACTTATGGGGAATTCTTTTATTTTCTGTGGTGCAATTTCAATTTGTTATGGTGCATTTAATTTTTCTATGGAGCAACATTCAATTTTCTATGGGTACAGTTTAAATTATTTATGGAGCATTTGCATTTTTCTATGGAGCATTTGTATTTTATTATGGAACATTTCAGTATCTGATTTCAGTTACTGATTCAGTTACTGATGCAAAATTTCACTTTTAATGAGAAAATTTTATGTTTTACCGGTACATTTTTTATAAAGTATGAAACGTTTTCAATAATTTATGGGTAACATTGCACATTTTCATAGAACATATGTTCATTCTTTATGGAGCGCTTTTTGATTTACTATGGAGCGTTTCTATTTAATTATTGGTGCAATAAATAGGCTGCCATTTCTTCAAAAGTTGTTCCATGAATTCTTTCAGAAGTTGTTCCGGAAGTTCCTTCAGGAATTGCTCAAGCGGTTTCTTCAGAAGTTCCTCCAAGAGATTATCTATGGGTATGTAACAGTGAAGGGGCGCTGAAATCTGTGAATCTTGACTAACTAGCTCGGATTTTACCATGACAGCAATGGAAGAAGTTTGTTTGAAACCTCTGGCAATCAGACAGTTTGCATGCATCCGCCAAAAATGGTGTCATTGCTAAGGGATCTGTAAAAAAATTATCGCCAGAAGTATCGACTCTTATGCTCTGCTCATCGTGATCATCGACAAAGCGAGAGATATTTATAAAAAATGAAGTCTGTTCAATCGTAACTAATACTGCACCATAATTTAGGGATCACTGTACTGCTCGAATCATAATATCAGTAGTGGTCTCGCTTCTGCTTGTAGATCCCATTATCAACCGATCGCAGCATCCGATCGTGTAGCCGATCATTATCAGTCTAACCTGTGTGCCGATCTTCCCGCTTAGCGATATAACCGATAGCAATCAGTCTACCAGAGTTAGTTGCCAATAAACCGTTCATAGCGTCAAACCGAATATCGTCGCGTTATATCCAGTCGAGCCAATAAAAGTTTCGTACTTATCATTCCCCAAAATCGAAGCACAATCAATCCAAATTCAAAAACCTACAAAGTCAGAAAGGGAAGAATGAGATAAAAGAAAAATATATATATAACTAAGTATTTCATGAGGTATGTTTGGCGCATAATAGCTCGTAGTGCTCCACTAAACAATTTATTGATATGAAGTGCTCCGTATGTCAGATGGCTAAAAACCCCTGCATTATAAGTCATCATAACGCAAAATGCGAAACATCAAACATTTTATCATTAAAAAAATGTAAATAAAGTCGAGGTAAAAATTACATAAAATCGAAGTACCGTCAAATGGGGTTACTTGCAACAGCGGTGTAACTTGCAACACGATGACATACACTAAATGTGAATCATTTTCTAATAATAATGAAAACTAGTATGCCCTACTATTTCGGTTATAGAGATTATGTGTATCAAAGATCGATTTAGTATAAAAAATAGCTTTGTTTCTTTGTTTATGGTTTAGCTACACTGTTAAAACGGATTGCTCATTTTATGCCATAAAAACAAGTATGAAAATCGTGCTTGACCTCTCCCTTATGGTAAGTGCGATAAGTCTGATGACCTTGCTTGCAGTTAGGGTACCTAATAGTAAGCTTAGCTAAACGATAAAAGTTTGATAAACTTATCGACTAAGTAATGCAAAAAATCATTATTATATTCGACAACCACTGTGGGGTAACTTGCAACAGTTGAATTTGACGAAACCTTCTATTACATACATACATTTATTTGTTCAACATCATTAAGACAAGACATAATCAACAATAGTACGACACAATACTCGGTTTGTGGCTGCCGCTCTCCATCCTCGGTCGCCCACAATGCTCGCCAAGTCACGCTCGACCTGGTCCGCCCATCGTGCTCTCTGCGCTCCACGCCTTCTTGTGCCAACCGGATCCGTTGCAAACACCAGCTTTGCGGGATTGTTGTCCGGCATTCTTGCAACATGCCCTGCCCAACGTATCCTTCCGGCTTTGGCCACCTTCTGGATGCTGGGTTCGCCGTAAAGTGCAGCGAGCTCGTGGTTCATTCTTCTCCGCCACACACCGTTCTCCTGCACACCGCCGAAGATCGTTCTTAGCACGCGTCGCTCGAAAACTCCGAGTGCTTGCAGGTCCTCCTCGAGCATGGTCTATGTCTCGTGCCCGTAGAGGATCACCGGTCTTATCAGCGTTTTGTACATGGTGCATTTGGTGCGTGGGTGAATCTTTTTCGACCGCAGTTTCTTCTGGAGCCCGTAGTAGGCCCGACTTCCGCTGATGATGCGCCTCCGAATTTCTCGGCTCACGTTGTTGTCAGCCGTCAGTAAGGATCCGAGGTAGACGAATTCCTCCACCACCTCGAAAGTATCCCCGTCTATCGTAACATTACTACCCAGACGGATCCGGTCGTTTTCGGTTCCGCCTACCAGCATGTACTTTGTTTTTGAGGCATTCACCACCAGTCCGACCTTTGCTGCTTCGCGTTTCAGGCGGGTGTACAGTTCTGCCACCGTTCCAAATGTTCTAGCGATAATGTCCATGTCGTCCGCAAAGCACACAAATTGACCGGATTTTGTGAAAATCGTTCCCCGGCTGTTGAGCCCGGCTCGTCACATCATACCTTCCAGCGCGATTGAAGAGTAGACATGAGAGTCCGTCACCTTGTCGCAGTCCCCGGCGAGATACGAATGAACTTGATAGTTCACCCGAAACCCTTACGCAGTTTTGCACACCGCCCATCGTTGCTTTAATCAGTCTAGTCAGCTTCCCAGGAAAGCCGTTTTCGTCCATGATTCTCCATAGCTCTGCGCGGTCGATACTATCGTATGCCGCTTTGAAGTCGATGAACAGGTGGTGCGTTGGGACCTGTTATCCACGGCATTTCTGGAGGATTTGCCGTACGGTAAAGATCTGGTCCGTTGTCGACCGGCCGTCGATGAAGCCGGCTTGATAACTTCCCACGAACTCATTTGTTTTAGGTGACAGACGACGGAAGATGATCTGGGATAGCACTTTGTAGGCAGCATTCAAAATAGTGATCGCCCTGAAGTTCTCACATTCCAAATGGTCGCCTTTCTTGTGAATGGGGCAGATTACCCCTTCCTGCCACTCCTCCGGTAGTTGTTCGGTTTCCCAGATCCTGACTATCAGCCGATGCAGGCAGGTGGCCAACTTTTCTGGGCCCATCTTGTTGAGGTCAGCTGCGATACCATCCTTACCAGCTGCTTTGTTGGTTTTGAGCTGGTGAATGGCATCCTTAACTTCCCTCAGCGTGGGAGTTGGTTCATTTCCGTCCTCCGCTGCACTGGCATCGTCGTTCCTTCCGTTGCCGTGGGCTCCCGTGCCTACGTTCTCCACGCCGTTCAGGTGCTGATCGAAGTGCTGCTTCCACCTTTCGATCACCTCACGTCCGTCCGTCAAGAGGCCTCCGTCTTTATCCCTGCATATTTCGGCTCGCGGCACGAAGCCGTTGCGGGATGCGTTGAGCTTCTGATAGAACATCCGTGTTTCTTGGGAACGGCACAGCAGTTCCATTTCTTCACACTCCGCTTCTTCCAGGCGGCGCTTTTTCTCCCGAAAGAGGCGGGTCTGCTGTTTCCGCTTCTGTTTGTAACGTTCCACGTTCTGTCGAGTCCCTTGCTGCAGCATTACCGCCCTCGCTGCGTTCTTCTCCTCCAAAACCGTTCTGCATTCTTCGTCGAACCATTCGTTACGTCGATTCCGTTCCACGTACCCGATGGTGCTCTCGGCTGCGTCGTTGATGGCTGCTTTCACTGTACTCCAGCAGTCCTCTAGAGGGGCCTCATCGAGCTCGCCCTCGTCTGGCAACGCGGCTTCGAGATTCTGCGCGTATGCTGAGGCGACATCCGGTTGCTTCAGTCGCTCTAGGTTGTACCGTGGCGGTCGCCGGTACCGTACATTGTTGATGACGGAGAGTTTTGGGCGCAGTTTGACCATCACCAGATAGTGGTCGGAGTCGATGTTGGCGCCACGATAGGTCCTGACGTCGATAATGTCGGAGAAGTGCCGTCCGTCAATCAGAACGTGGTCGATTTGAGATTCCGTCTGCTGTGGTGATCTCCAGGTGTAACGATAAGGGAGGCTGTGTTGGAAGAAGGTGCTACGTATGGCCATATTTTTGGAGGCGGCGAAATCAATGAGTCGTAGGCCGTTTTCGTTCGTATGCTGGTGGGCGCTGAACTTACCAATCGTCGGTCTGAATTCCTCCTCCTGGCCTACCTGAGCGTTCAAATCTCCTATGATGATCTTGACGTCGTGGCTTGGGCAGCGATCGTACTCGCGTTCGAGCTGCGCGTAAAATGCGTCCTTGTCATCATCAGTACTTCCGGAGTGTGGGCTGTGCACGTTCATTATGCTGAAGTTGAAGAATCGGCCCTTGATCCTCAACCTGCACATTCTTTCGTCGATCGGCCACCAACCGATCACGCGCCTCTGCATATCACGTATCACGATGAAAGCTGTTCCCAGCTCGCGCGTGTTGCCGCAGCTCTGGTAGATGGTATGATTACCTCTAAACGTTCGCACCATGGATCCTGTCCAACACACCTCCTGCAGCGCTACGATGCCGAACCCGCGGTCCTTCAGTAGATCGGCGAGTATGCGGGTGCTCCCAATGAAGTTGAGAGATCGGCAGTTCCACGTACCGAGTTTCCAATCGCAAGTCCTTTTTGTTCGCTGGGGTCGTTGCCGTTGGTCTCGGTTCGTATTATTCTGTTGCTGATTTTCCGTTACAATGGTTTTTTACGGCTGGCTCGTAGGGCCTGACACCAACCCCCTACTTTCCGGAGGACCATAGTGCACAGTTGAGCTTAGAGTCCTTCCCTGGCACTCGGACGTAGATCAGCCGCCCCTAACATGGGGATCAGACGCTGTTGTGAGCCGCTCCTCCTGGAGAACAGACGCTCAGGTTTGCCGAAACAAACCCCCCCTTCCCTGTCAGCCTACGACCAAAGTTCCCACCGGGGTTGGTTACCCGGTCTTCTCTAAGGTTGCTCATAGTTTCCGGCCGGTACCGCGTGGAGGTAGGGATAGGAGTTGCTGGGCAGAGGCTAGTGGATCACAATGGGATCTGAATTGCGCAGCATACCCAGCCTTTACCGTGCCGAAACCTTCTATTATTTATCTTCATTTCACGATATATATGACAGAAATAACCGAAATGGATCATTTATTGATTACGTAACGCGGTTATTTTCAAATGACAATTCATTTTTTTCAATTTTTTTTTTGCACATGACCTTCAAACATTGTTAGGAAATACCACATTTTGAAGTTTCATTCATGTTTCATCATGTTAAAAGTTCAATTTTTGTTTTTGAACGTTGTAAAGCAATCACCAACATCAATTCTGAATGGATGGAGTAAATTATTTCAGTTTAATACCCAAATTAGCGAGTTTGACATTTACAAAGTAGAATAGGTGTGTTTCAATCATGTAAATTTAGCAGAAATTGCCAAACACCACTTCAAATTGAAAACTACTTTAAGATGACTCACTCTACCTTTTCAAGAAATGACAATAATCATTGTTGACATTTTGTAATGAGTGCTAAGTCACGAGAATCATATATATATATATATATATATATATATATTGTGTTTGAGTGACGTGAGACCTGTTGCTAAACGATATACTCTCGCTTGCAATAACTATCAATCCTTTCATGAAAAATTATATGTCAATTGGTTAGTGTACATCTTTTTATGGTATGTTTCATGCATAACATCAAAAATTTACAATACGACTATATACTAGAATGTTAGTGCTGTTTAATGATAGCTAACTTGGCTTCATGTCCTATGTTGCAAGTTACCCCACAGATGGGGAAACTTGCAACAAGCATGTATTTAGCACCTCCTGATTAGGTGGCAACGTATTTTGGTAAACCAAGTGCTGCATAGTATTCTACTCGGGGTAATTAGCGTACACGATGCTTCACAGGATGTTTCAAATGTTTTGATTTTCAATGATATTGCTTCAAAGTCGAAAAGTGTTGCAAGTTATCCCATTTGACGGTACATAAAATCGATGGTCCACTAAATCGTGGTACCGTAAAATGGGGTAACTTTGATAGTTTTTCAGTGAATTTTCTGAATATTTTTCCATGTAACAGTATTTCCCCGAGTTTTATATTTTTAAAACAAGTACTGGGGTATCAGTCATCAATTGCAATTGAAAGATTCGATAACCTGAAATATTTTAGGTGACTATTTTTTTTTCATATGAGCGAGAATCACATTTTTATTTTGGGGTAACTTTGATAATGCCCTGAAAAACACATCAAATCTTAAAAAATAATTACAGATTGTAATCTTAGGAGTAAGAACATGATGAGAGAAGCCTTGTGGAATATATCAGACAAAAATTTTTATATCAAAACATTGATTTTTACTGAATTCTACATATAAAAATGTGTTTTTGGAGTACTGAGTGAAAAACACAGTGAATTTAGCTATCATTAATCATTATCTTTGCAAAAATATAAGTTTAACGGTACATCAACATATGATTACATGCTATTCATAGTGAGTTCTCTTATTTTTTGGGTTGTTTTTTTTAATGTTTTATTAACAAATTTTGAACAACACTGATTTATCTAAATGATATTACTAGGGCATTGCATACTGTTAGGCGTTTATCAATGTATAGTAAATTCCAAATTTTTGAAGAGTGTAAAAATCGAATTTCAATTATAAATCAAAAACTGTTCTACTCAAACAATTTTCGAGTACGATTCAGGAATCAGGGCGTAATTGAACATGACAAATTTTGGTCGTTGATAGAACTTCACGATTTTCGTATTATTTAGTAAACTAGTGTAGTTCGTTGAATGAGCTCATTCTTCTCGAACATATTGTGGATTTAGCACCAAATTGGTGTCGGAAGCAAGTTCATTGACTTCCGCTGCCTTTCATATGCGTTAAACATAATGTCGGAAGTAGTGCACTGTATAGTAAATCTGATGCTCTATACAGAGCACTACTTCCGACATTATGTTTAATGCATAGGAAAGGCAGCGGAAATCAATGAAGTTACTACCGACATCAATTTATAGTGCTAAATCTACAATATCCGCATACAAATGAGCTACATATTAAGTTGTTAAACAGGGAGTAACCCTGCGTAGGAAGTAAGAAGGAGGCGCATGGTATATATTTTTCTTCTGACGTTTGAATGAAATTAGGAATTGGACTCCATGGTTCCTGCCTTTCAACTTGATTTAATATTGTTTTTTTTTTGTGATTTATTTATTTGAAAAAAAAAACCTTATTGCCTCCAATACCAATTTGTTTACGCTGACTTGATACAACATGTTCAAATCCGCGTTGTTTTTATGTCACAATGCAAATTTGTTTTTCTCTGTTTTAAGAGGTATTAAGATATTTCAAATCACATCATATAATCCATCATAACCGCAACACCATAGATTTAATACTGGCAACACTGTCGATACCTGCTGAAGATAATTTTCAGACAACGGATGAAAATACACAAACCGGAGAAACAGAGAGCGAATGACTGTTTGAATTCCCTACTCCAAGCCTCGAATATCCTGTCGAAGCAACTACACTCCAAGGACCTAGTTTCTGTACCTTCCCTATTGTAATTCAGGTGTAGGAATGCATCCGCAGTCTACGTGATATTTGGTGGTAAATTCGCACAGCAAGTAATTCCAGAGAGAATCTTTCCTGTTCGTAACTAAACTCATTCGTCTGGGTACAGGTGCACCCAAAACAAGGGCCCAACCATGGGGCAAAACTCGGACTCGAGAGCGCGTGAGAAACCCCACTTCTCAGAGAGCATGAGCAGAAAAGGGCACGAAAACTGCGTGGAGGTTTTCGGCCAGGGAAAATTCGGATCACTCTAATCGCGACGGCCGTGAGCGTTTTTCCACTTGCGGTTCTTCCGACGACGCTTTCCATGGTGATGAAAAAAAGTTGATTAATAATCAATCAAACTATTGTCGGTTCAGTATTAATGTTGCAAGTGTTCCGCGCTGTCATTGGATCAGTGTTGACGTATGGCAGACGACAGTGAGTGGTGACCGAAGTGTTTGATTCCGTTTTTTTCCAGTCGGGTACTTGAAGTTATTTCATCAGTATGAGGTAAATTTTCCACCTGTCTCGCTGGGGATAATGGGGATGATTGTTTGCTTGGTTGTACCGGGGTTGGAAGTTAATTGTAAAATAGGACATTGAAGCAATTCGGAACCAAGTTTTGTGGAAATTTATGTCAGGGTGTTTAAAATGAGTTCGGCAGGAAGTGAGCAAGTTCAGTTTTTCTTGCAGCAAGTTTAGGGGTTCCAATTGGAGCAGTGTTATAGTATACAATAGGAACAGTGGTTTACGTGACTAGAGTACATTTGGGTGGGGGATTTGAACATAATTGTTTATTGAGTTGGAGTAGTCGTGGGAAAAGCGACTTCATGAATTTTATTGTTCTTGTTTCTTTGTCTCAAGTGTTTAAATTCATTTTTGATAATCTGACTTCTGGATTAACGAGATCTACTGAGATTAGTTTTTTAGTTATTGAGAATGTTAAGTTTTGTGCGTCATTTTTGCTGATTGGCTTGCTTGTGGTACAAAAAGAAAGGAAATCATTGTTGCCATTATCGTATTGATTCAAATACGAATAATATGGGAGCATTGAATCAATAAGAGTGATCTGAGCCTTTTGACTGAAAAGTAAAAAGAATGAGTCTCACGATTTTGTTTTGTAAAGACAAGGCATGCTGCTAGTTATTACAAATTACAAAGAATTGGTTGAGTATATAGTTATAAAACGTGTGCCACCAACTGTGAACAATCAATTACAACATATTATGTTTTCTTCAATGCGTGACAATGGAGTTCTTCAAAAACTGCTGGAGGTTGAATTCTTTTTTGTTTTCGTATTCATATGTTAAAATTAATATTTATGGAAATTATATGTTCTCAAAATAGTAAATTTTTTTTTCAAACTAGTCCAAGGATTGGAGAAGCATGGTTGTTCAATTTTGCTCAACTACAAAAGCTTTATTAACCCTTTGGAGCCGGAGGGGTCATATATGACCCCGGTGATGAAACCAACCCTAACAAACGTGTTCGAGGCCAACGAGGTTGCGGCAGCAGTGGCAAAACAGTCCGGCTCCAAAAGGTTAAGTGGCTTTAACGGATTTAGTAAGCAGGCAGTCTCTAGACTAAATGTTTTTGACACAAATGTTGTGAACATGTCAACATTCAATATTGCACAATGATTTTACTGGGAAAAGCACGAAAAAATTATAACGGAGTTTATCAGAACTTGACAGATAATCGTCATGGACTTTTGCAGTCTGGAGAAGAAGATCATTCACTAACTTCCACATAATGTTAGGATATTGTGTAAACAATTCCGTAGGTACACGAAGAAATCAAACTACCTAATTTTTGGGTCGATTTTACTCAAAGCTGAGTATATCGAATAAACTAGTTACCCAAAATTAGGTTGTTTTCCCTCTTTCCCCCACCGATGTTGTCAAAAACAAACAGAGATGCATCTACCCAATGGGGGTCCTTGAGCCCAATAAGCCAATTTTGAGTAAATGTAGGTATACTCAAATTTGGGTTGAATGAGGGGGGGGTCTTGGGTTGAATTTACCTACTCTTAAGTATATTTTTTTGCTGGAGGTAAAGGCAATTTACCTAGTGTGAGTTTAATCGATTTACTCAAATTTGGCTTATTGGGCGGAACTATGGGATTGCGTCAAAAGAACTCAATTTTGGGTAGTTTGGCGGTTCCGTGTACCTTCGTATGGTGTCCGTCCTAGGTACGACCGGCGTGCGATCCATTCGAGAAGCAGAGCATTGATGTAGATAAGGTTTTCTCCTAGGGGATGCCTATGGGGTGCCAGGTACAGTGGATTCCAGTTTTAATGGATTTCACCCAAGTAACACAGAAAACATCTTTGAGAATAAACTTCAAAAAAGACGTTGTAGTATAGTACTATAATCGTATTTGTACACATATTATGTTGAAACCATGTTATAACTGTGTTTGGCAATAACAAGTTGCTGAAAAATGTTATCATCCTCACTACATGTTGAAATAACGTAAATCTAATGTTGGTTACACAAGATAATTGTGTCATCGTTTTGCTTCAATTGAAGATGACATCATTAGCACATAGTTATAACCTTTGAGCTCAAACATGTTATTAAAACGTTGTTTTCACGTACTAAATACGTTAATGTGCAACATTATCAGTTTGATAGCTCTTCTCACTGACTTGATCACTATTTGAGAAACATCTCTTTCACTTAAAAATTCAAGGCAATCCAAATACGATAGCAACTTTAATTTTATGCTTTGCGGTTTGATCCCGCTAGAAGTATGCTAAACGGGGCTACAAATGGGTATGTTGATAGCCTCTAGAAAACTTGGCGCAGACCACCAAGCAGACCACAGTCACCATGGCTCGAAAGATGGGCGCAACCATTCAAATTTATTTGCATGGCAGGCCTCCCGTCACCTAAAAATCACTGGGGGTACTTACGTGGCGGCTAAATCTCACTTACCAGCACAGTTTTTACACTAGTTTTGATCCCGCGAAACATACTAAAATAATTAATTGATATTCATTCTAGGAAACGCACTCAAACTTTGTTATTGTTATACCTATGTTCAAAACAGGTCATCCAAAACCAAAAATGACAACGTCGTATGCTATTGAGAAGTAGATGTTCAAAATACGTTGCTATGATGTTTTTTCAATGTATTTCATTCGATTCTAGTGGTATTCGACAAACATGTGATTGAGATGTATAATAGTCGTAATTTGAACGTATTTCTAGAACTTTGAGTTTTTCCGTATATCAGGCCAGACCAATTACAGTGCCTGCTCAAAAGTTTCACACTGCCATTTTTATATATAGCCGTTTGTTCATCCACTGATATTTCTGCCAATAATTATCCATCTGGAACATTTTAAATATGTAATGAAATAATATATTTTCTTATTGATAACAAAGACAAATTCTACAGTCTAAAAGAACATCATTTATACATCATAATTGAAAATAACATCCCAAAACATTTTGACGGTACTTTGACAAGAAGCCACCATGTTGCATGTCTGAAAATGTGTTTGAAAATTTCTTACAAACCACAGAGATGTCAAAAAACTTCCTACTTATTTCCAATCCGATGGAAAGCGAATGAATTTATGACGAGGAAAAGTGCTTATTTCACCATAAATTTTGAACGGCACATGAAATTAAGTCATAGTGCCCAAACATCGAGATGGTAAATTACAAACGAAATGTAAGGCCCGATAATTATTTTGAGCCATCACTAAATACTGCATTTAAAATAGATGCCATATTTATTTGCTGTGCGTGGCCAATAAATATAATTTTCGTGCCAGCTATAAGTAAGTTGTTATGATGTTGCTGAGAACATATTCGATACATAATTTTATGTTATAATAATGTATTGAAAAACATCTTCAGTAACATCAAAGATGTTTTATAAGCCGCCATTTTTTGCGCTTTTTCGGTTATATAAGTGTATGAAAATACGTTTCCCATATTTGAAACAAAACATGGACGTTTGTATGAAACATGTATTATATACAGAATTATAACAAATTGTGTTACTTGGGCAGCTTGAGTAAGTCAAGTACAAGACACTGAAGACGACCTTACAGTTGAGGTCGAAATACGTATCTGTCAAAAGATGCAAATTCTTAGTGGAATTCAAAGGAACAGTACTTAACGCGATTGTCTTTTTATTTAATATTTTTTTGTAAAAGGAAACACCGATCCTCCCTAATTTAATGAGTACATATAATGATAAACTGCGTTGCGGAAAGAACTAACCCGATATTTTGATATTTGTTTTTTTAGGCTCCAATAACACTTCCATCAACTCCGGATATTCCTTCGGTAGTGCCCTTGGTACTTCATTCGACAATGACTCTGCGAACTTTTCTTTATCTATGCTATTTGGATTTTTTACGACAATTCCTTTGAAAACTTCTTAAGCAATTATTATATGAATTTCCTTTCTATAATTCCTATGGGAGCTCTTTAGGCAATTTATTCAAGATGTATTTAGTAAAAATTAAAGGAATTCCTAGCAGTTTCTTTCGATTTGACTTGCCTCGAAAATTGCTTTAGGAATTTCTCGATTATTACATTGGGAATTTCTTGGGTAGTTTCTTCAGAAATTTCTTTGAAAAAAAATTTTGGTAATAGTTTTAGTATTCTTTTGGACATTCCTTATGAATTTGCTGAGAAATTATTTCGGCATTTCTTTTTGGAATTCTTTCTAAAAATCCTTCAGAAAATCTTTTGTCGATTTCTTCAACAATTCCGTTGAAACAAATATCACCAAGTTATTTTGGGATTGGATTTAGCCAACTTATTTTAAATGCTTTCATAATTTCTTCAGCAATTCCTTTGGCAATTCTTATAGAAATTCTTTTGGCAAATTCTTTGAAAACTCTTAGGTAATTTTGATGAAAATTTATCTGGAAATTTCGTTGTGAAAGTTTTTCGGGAATTTCGTCCCAAGCAACACACATAGTTACAAAACATTCACGACAGCGCACGTAAGGGTTGCACAGAAAAGTGTAGAATTAGCATTAGTTAAAATACACAAAAAATAAAGCAAAAGTTGCACAGAAGTCACTGTGACTTACTGCGGCAGCCCTTATATGCGCTGCCGTGACTGTTTTGTAACCATAACCATGTGTGTTGCTTGGGCTCGTGTTTTCTTTTAGAATTCTTTCAAGCATTCCTTTTCAAATTGATTCGGCAATTCCATTTTCAAGTTTACACGGCTATTCTTTTGGAAATCGCATTTCCTTTGTAAATTTTTTGAGCAGGCCCTATTGAGAATTTCTGAATTTCCAAAGGAATAACCAAAGAAATAGCCGAAGAAAAAATCCCAAAGAATATATTTATGGAATTGTGAAATAAATTTATCAAAAATTTGTTTGAGAAATTAACAAGATAATAACTTAAAGAACTTACAGAGGAGTTTCCAAAAAGGTTTGCTATGAAATTTTCGAAGAAGATTTAAAAGGAATTACTTAAGGATTTTCCAAACAAATTGCCGAAGGAATTTGCAAAGTAATTCGCAAAGAAATCACCGGAGAAATTCAAAATGGAACAGTCAAAGGTATTGACAAATAAATTTACAAATAAATTTTCACAAAATAACCAGACAATATTTATAAACAAATTGTCGAGGCAGCTTTCGAAAGCATTATATATGTACACCAGCAAATCATAGAGAATTACTAAAGAAATAACACTAAAATTGCTGAAGAAATTTGCAAAAAAAAACTGTAGAAGGAATTGCAGGGCAAGAAATTGAAAAAAATCAGTACAAATTTCCAAAGAAATTGCTAATTTAATTCCAATGGAACTACCGCAGAAAATTCTCAAAGAAAAACATGCTGAAGAAATTATGAAAGAAATGGCCAGACCAATATCAAAAGGTATTACTACAGAAAGTCTTAAAGAAAACGACGAAGGAATTTCCAAAAATATTCCCACAAATTCGAAGAAATTTCAAAAGTCTTTAACGAACAATTTTTAAAAGCATTACTTAGAAATTGAGGGTTGATAAAATTGGAACAATACTGTACTCACAATTATGCTGAATCATATTTTTTTATCAAAAGGTCTGCCGTTAGAAGCCCACATGTCACGCACTCAATATCAAACAACTACAAGCATCATTCAAACCAATTCGCCTAAATTAAAAATGCGTTCCAATGAAATCAATTATGCGACTACAATAAGATGTAATGTAAACACCTTACAGTGAATTGTAAATAAGATTTTTACAATATACTATACGGGTTGTTAAGTATCGTAACAATATAAAAAATATTTTTCTCCATATATATTTTTTTACAAAACCATACATTTTATTGTAAATGAATTGTTCGAAATACTGATACGTGGGCTTTAATATACCGTACATTGTATGGTACACGTATGGTTTCAAACAATAAAATGTACCGTAAATATATTGTTTTTAATTGTAATTTCACTACTGGTTATAAATTTAATCATGGTTTTGGAATGGTTCTCTTTTGTTATGTTGTATTGTTTTACATTAGATAAACCATATAATGTTATATTATCTCGTCATGCTCCTTCGATAATGGCAGTTCTAGCCAAACTAACCTAAACTCGTCTAAGTCTGAGTAGCCTCTGATTGCATCAACAGTTGAAGCTTAGGCTCCCATGTCCCACCAGCCAGATAACTGGGTTTTGCAAACTAAGCATTATTTGTGGCAACACTTTGAGCGGCATGATGGAACTATGCCTAGCGCGCTAAGTGTTATTAGACCACTAATGTAGTTGCATGAAGTGGGTGACGAGGTACATAAGTATCATTACAGCGTGCTTAACCGTTTTTGCAATATTGAGGCTCCAGTTTGACTGAACTATGAAATATGTACACACTGGCGTAGCCACGGGGGGGGGGGGGGGGGGTTGTTTAGGGTTAAACCTCTCCCCCCCCCCCCAGCCAAAATTTGTGGAACAAATTTTCAGTATAAAGCGCTTTGCGACGAAAAAATTTTCGGCTGCGCCGCTATTTTCAAACTACGAATGCAATTGCTCATTACATTTTACAATATGTAAATGTCTAATCAAAAAAGGTATCATTGACCGTTGAAAACCCCTCCCAGAGACAATTTCTGGCTACGCTACTGTATGTACATAACAACTCATAAGAAAACTATCAAGTGCGATTCAACTATAAGTTAGGTTAAAAAGCGAAGACGAACTTATATCAGCAGTCGTTTCAGTGTCCAGTCCTGTCGTTATGTTAAAAATGTCAAAGATAAGTCGCATTTAATTCGGTTGTTGTACAAGGCAATTTCACATGAGAGAAGAAGAGAAAGAATAGTGCCCAAGTAACACACATTCTATATAAAAGTTACGACAGCGCAAATTTTGGTTGTATTGAAGTTTATTTTACGTTATTCCAACACAATGTTAGAATTACGTAAAATAAACTTCTATACAACCAAAACTTGCGCTGTTGTAACTCTATTATAACATGTGTGTTGCTTGGGTGTTGAACTCATCCACTGATTTACGGTAATCTGGCCTGCGTCCTTCCGGGTTGACCTACATTCGTATTCCTCTCATCGCACTCTACATACCTAGCCCACCATATCTCTTGGATATGCAGTCCTTAGGACACCTGGTTTACCACTTTATTTAAACATTTTATTGACTTTAAATAGATGTTTCAACTTATTCACTTTTTTCTCTTTCATTTCCTTTGCAACAAAAATGTCACGAACATCAACAAAACAAAGCACGGAAAAAATCATAAACTGAATAAATAATTAAAAATGCGCGAAAAAAGATTGTTTCGAAATAGTGAATGGTTCAAACGTAAGAAAAACAGTATAATATATTGTCACATAAAGATCGGATGTAATTGTATAGTAGCTACCAATGTGCAAAGCTTTTAGCGAACCATTCCATTACAATACACTATACAGGGGATACTCAAAATAACTGGGACAGGTAAAATTTTCACTTTTCAAAAAATGTTCAACTCGCTGTAACTTTTCGAAAAGGGCATCAAATATTCTCAAATTTTTACTGTAAGTTCATCAACTAGTTGTGTATCAGTGGTTCAAATTTGGAAAAGATCGGTCCATTCTACACGAAGTTATATGGATTCGAGAAAAAGGTATAATTATTCGATAGCCAACTTTGAGCTGTTATATCTCCGGATTCAATGAACCGAATGCAATGAAATTTTGTTCATTTATGACTTATATAATGAACTTTAAAAAACAGTTGACTTAATTTGAAATTTATAATAAGAAAAAGAGTTAGGGAGTTTTCATTTATTTCATGTTTTTTAAGTAAATTTATCTATTTTTCATGTGCATCCCATTACATTTTCATTTTAATGTCGGCTATTTGGTTGCTTTCCTTTGAAACATAAATATATTCAATTCAATTATAGGGAATTCAAATGAACTATAATTACTATCTTGAATTTTCAAACGATGATGAAGTTTTGGATAAATTGGTGATATATTAGAAAAATAAACTAATCGAAATAATTTTCTTTCATGTGAAGAATTTTAAGTTTAGTCAAATGTTTTTAAAAGCTCATTTTATAAGTCATAAATGATCAAAATTTCATTGCATTCGGATCATTGAATCCGGAGATATAACAGCTCAAAGTTGGCTATCTAATAATTATACCTTTTTCTAGAACCTTTATAACTTTGTGTTAAATGGCTCGATCTTTTCCAAATTATGACCACAAATACACAACTAGTTGATGAACTTACAGTAAAAATTTGAGAATATTTGATGCCTTTTTCGAAAAGTTACAGCGAGTTAAACATTTTTTGAAAAGTGAAAATTTCACCTGTCCCAGTTATTTTGAGTATCCCCTGTATTGTAGCTAGTACACTGTATGGTACAGGAATGGTTTTCACCAAATACCCGGTTAGTTTTTATCCGGGTAGCTCGGTACTAAAAAACTCATTATTGAAGATTATCAAAATTACGCCCCAATAATAAATACTTGACAAAAATTAGAAAATGAGTTCAACTTTTATCAGTTGTAGCATTACTTGATTCTTGATAAAGGAAGGATTGCTCGGTACCGAAATTGTTTTAAATTGATCACCCAGGCAACTACTGGAACCGAAAAACTGATACACACATTTTATATATAATAATCCTATTTGGAGGGTTCTAAACAAAATACAGTGGCGTTTCGGTTTTATCACTAGTCGTTTTAATCACTACTCGCCCAAATTCACGGTTTTCTATTCGATTTTATCACGATTTCCGTTTCGTTTTTATCACATTTGTTCTAAAACATTCCGAAATCAAAATAAAATCAATACAACATTGCCCAATCCACCAAAACTGATAAAAAATGTGAACTACGTCTCATATATTTTACAGCTGAACGATTTAGAATAAAAAAAATACATTTTTTTCTCGTTTCACCAAATTCACGGTTTCGTTTATATCACGGTAAATTTTTTTTTGATCGTGATAAAACCGAAAAACCACTGTAATCAGCTAGGATAAAATTAGCACCATTTTGGTGCTTTATTTACAGAATATTTACACAGGTAATAAAGTAGTTTCGCGATAAGCTGCTCCCGTTTCATTCAAATGTGCCATTAATAAATATTGGAATTATTTATCGTTTGAAATTTTATTATGAAAAAATTCTAGGGGGTACCAGGCTCCCCTGGAAATCGGAAATATTAAAAGTTAGTTATTGGAAAATGATCGTTTTAGCACAGACAAACAGACGTAACTCTTAGAGGAAATTCATCAAAAAATTTTGCCCGGTGTCATTTTCATGAGCACACTGCCACCTGTTGGTAGAACCGCGCGCGACACTGTCGGCCATGATGAATTTCGATTTGACGTTTTGCTGACACGCACACTACTACATAAATTGCCTGTAATTTTCGTTTGCATCATTCAGCAACGTGTACACTGGCAAACGTCAAAGCGATCGAACACTAGCGCATCTGGTGGAACTATCGCGCAAATCAAATGAAATTTGAATTGATCGTTAAATGCATGTGCCAAGCCGTTTTGAAGAGTGTTACGTCTGTTTGTCTGTGGTTTTAGCTAAGAAATGATCGTGTGAAAATTTGAAGTCCGTATCTCAAGGCTAAGTTGTCCCTCAAGGGGCCTAAACCCAGTAAACACAAAGTCTTATATGATGTTGAATAGCATGCCAAAGTGGAGGCCATATGCGTACCTGCTTCTATTTAACCGCGTGTAAAGTGTGCATATATCGCCTCCACTTTTGCATCCTATCCAACATCATATGCGATGAGTGTTGACTGGGAAAGTTGTCAAAAATTTTATGTGACTAAAAACATTTTTTTTTTGACGACAATATAGGCTATTCTATAAATGTGCTTAGAATTGCGATATCTCTACTTGTTTTTGGATTATTGATAAAAAACGCTTATTTTTGAATAGGATTTGCATAGTGGTTCCTTCGCGAATCCCTAAATGGGTTCCTTGGACTCATCCAAGAATTCATTCAAGATTTCCTCCAACAAGTAATCCAGTAATTTCTTCAGGATTTAAGGGATTTCTCCAGAAATTCCTCCAGGGATTTCTCCAGAGTTTCCTCCAGGGATTCCTCCAGAGTTTCCTACAGGAATTCTTCCAGGGATTACTCCAGGAATTCCTCCAGGGAATTTCTCCTGGTTATTTCTCCAGAAATTCCTCCAGGAATGCCTCCAGGAATTTCTTCATGAATAACTGCTTAGGGGCCATCCATATACCACGTGGACAGAAAATTCATGGTTTTTGACCCCCTCCCCCCTCCCCGTGGACAAGCGTGGACTTTTCATTGACCCCTACCCCCCTCCCCCAATGTCCACGTGGACAACCCAAAATTTTTTTTTTCATAATTCTTAAATAAATGGAAAAAATGATTTTGAAAAAGTTTTTTTTTAATCGTTTTTTTTTCTTCGTAAACAATGTCTTAAATATAATTGAAAACTTTATAAAATACAAATATTCTATAGCTTTACATATAAAACAAACAAGTAGCACAAAATAGGTACCGTAAAACGGGGTATCTTTGATAATGCGGGTAACTATTATAGTGCGGCAGGCATTGTGTAATTAATCTTATAACTATGATTCCTTCAACCAGTTAAGAAAAAGGTAAACGTAAATCAATTCTATACATATGAAAGTTCATCTTAGATGAATTTTTATTAAAATCTAGTTTATATACAACTTTTTGAACAAAAAATAAAAATTGTTGTTATTTTTGTCATTTATCAACCCCTTCAAACAATCTGCTATACGACTTCGTTACAACTATTTTTTCAGTGAATGGACACTTATTCTCGATAGATTCATCATAGTAGATTTCAAATCTGGCTTTGAATCTTTTAACGAAGCGTGTTTTCACGCAATTGAGGCAATTTTGTAAATTGGGATATTATTCTCCATACATTGATAAACGCCTAAAAGTATGCAATGCCCTTGTAATTCATTAGATAAATGTGTGTTGTTCAAAATTTGTTAATAAAACATTAAAAAACTACCCAAAAAAAGAAAACTAACAATGAATAGCATGTAATTATATGTCGATGTACCGTTAAGCATTTATTATTACAAAGATAATGATTTTTGATAGCTAAATTTATTGTGTTTTGCGCTCAATACTCCATAAACTCATTTTTATATGTAGAATTTAGTAAAAAATCAATGTTTTGCTATAAAAATCCTATTTAATATATTCCACAAGCCTTCTCTCATCATGTTAATACTCCTAAGATTTCAATCTGTGATTATTTTTTGAGATTTGATGTGTTTTAGAGCATTATCAAAGTTACCCCAAAATGAAAATCTGATTTTCGGTTATATGAAAAACTAAAAGTTATCCAAAATATTTCAGATTATCGAAAAATTGCAATTGATAACTGATACCCCAGTACTTGTTTTAAAAATATAAAACTCGGGGAAATACTGTTACATGTAAAAATATTGAGAAAATTCGCTGAAAAGCTATCAAAGTTACCCCATTTTACGGTACCTACAAGTTTTAACATTGTTTTTAATTCAGCTTAATGTTTGTGAAAGTGTGGGTTCGATTCTTGCTCCAGTTGGTGGAAAATTTTCGTCAAACAGAAAATTCTTCATTAGGTGTTTTTCGTGTAATGTCCATCGCCTAATGTTAGTGATTGTTCAATGTTTAGTCTGTACAGCCTCTGGTCGAAGACGGTGTTTTTTAGAATGTTTGTTAAATCTATGATTGTCTGATTGTTTTGTTGAGATGTAATTTTATATCTTAGATTTTTCTTGAGATAAGATTATATTTCTTAGATTCTTACAAAAAACTAGATTAACAGCAATTAAATTGTATAACTGAGGTTTAAACTTTATTATCCATTTGAAACATCTTAAATTTTAAAGGAACCTACAAAATTTTACAAAACCTACAAAATTTTTGAGATAAGCCTGTAAATCCCTGCATGTATTTTGACACTTTGAAGTAGTTTACAAATTTGATATGAAACTTCGAAAAATCCATACACCTCTATCCTTCAATGAACATTTTCTGACTGAAACACCAACATTTGCATGGTCTACACTCCAATTTAAATCTCCAGAATATTCCTCGATGAAGAAAACTAAGTAATTTGAAATTCTGATAATTTAAAACAAATTAGTCTTGAATCAATACCATGATTTTTTTTTCCTTGAAGAAGTAACTGCTGAAGAGAATCTCATCAATAATGCGACATAATTTGTTTTGTTTGTAGATTCTTGTTTCCCAATTTATACCTATGTCAATGTTGTCCACGTGGACATTTGACGAACCCCCACCCCCCCTCTCCGTGGACAAGCATGGACTTTTCGCTAACCCCCTCCCCCCTCCAAGCTGTCCACGTGGTATATGGACGGCCCCTTATTTATCTATGAATTCATCAAGGGATTCCTTCAGAAATTCCTCCTCGATGTCTTCCAGATATTCTTTCAGGGGTTTCTCCAGGAATACCTCCAGGAATTAATCCACAAATGTATCCCGGAATACCTCCAGAAATTCCAACAGGGGTTCTTCCCGGAATTCCTCACAGGGATTCCTCCTGGAATTCTTCCAGAAATTCCATCAGCCATTCTTCTATTGATTCTTCCAGGAATTCTTCCTGGATATACTCCAGGGTATATTCCAGAAATTCCTGCAGTAAATACTCCAGGAGTTCCTTCTGGAATTACTCCAGGAATTTCTCCAGGAAGTACTCTACGAGTTCCTCTTGGAATTAGTACAGGAAATCGTCTAGGAATTGTTCCGGGAAATTCCCCAGGAATTCCTACAATAATTATTTCAGGAATTCCTCCAGAAATAACTGCAGGAATTCCTACAAAAATATCTGTAGGAATTGTTACAGGAATTTCTCTTGGATGAATTCCTGAAAAAAAATCTTCAAGTAATTCCTGGAGAAATTCCAAAAGAGATTCTTGGCAGAATTCTTGAAAGATTTCTTGGAGGTATTCGTGAAGGAATTCATGAAAGGGAATTCTGGAAGGGATTGTTGGAGGAGTTCTTGGCGGATGTCTTGGAGGAATTCCTGGACGAATTCTTGGAGGACTTTCTGAAGGAATTCTTGGAGGAATTCCTGGGGGTGTTCCTGTAGGCTTTTCTGCAGGAATTTCCGAAGGATTTCTGTAGGTATTTATTGAAAATACCTGGAGGTATTCCTAGAGAAATTTATAAAGGAATCACTTGCCAAATTTCTGGAGGCATTCTCGGAGGATTTTTTGACAGAAATATTGGAGCAGGTCTTGGAGAAATTCTTATTAGAGTTCCCGTCGGAATTCTTGGAAGAATTTCTGGAGAAATTCCTGAACGGATTCTGGAGAACCTGGAGGAATTTTTGTAAAAAAAAATAACGTTATTCATGAAGTGTTTCCTTGAGAAATTCTTAAGAATTCTTGGAAGAAGTCTCGGAGCAGTTCCTGGAGAAATCCTTAAAGGAATTCTCGATAGAATCCTTGAAGTTGTCCTAGGAGTATTTTCGCGAAAAATTTCTAGAAGTTTCCTGAAGAATTTTGGAGGTATTCATAATGGAATTTCTGGAGGATTTTTGAATGAATTATGGATGGAATAAGGGGTCTCCAGTTAGCCTAGTGGTTAAGGCTATGGATCGCCAATCCGGAGACGGCGGGTTCGATTCCCGTTCCGGTCTGGACAATTTTCTCGACTCCCTGGATATAGTGTATCATTGTACTTGCCTCACAATATACAAAGTCATGCAATGGCAGGCAAAGAAAGCCCTTCAAATAATAACTGTGGAAGTGTTAAAAGAACACCAAGTTGAAGAGAGCCAGGCCAAGTCCCATTGGGGACGTCGAGCCATTAAAAGAAAAAGAAGAAGAAGAAGTGGAGGAAAAGGAAGAAGAAGAAGAAGAAGAAGAAGAAGAAGAAGAAGAAGAGACTTTACAAGCGTCTGTTTTTTCACACAAGATTTCAAATTAGGAGGTGCCAAAAATAGGATTGAATCAGGGATCCAAAAACCAGAAATCTGGAGCAGCATTTGAAAAGGGCCCAAGAGATCTTGTGTCTTTTTTCTAAAACGCTCCGTAGGGCATAACAGCAGCCCGCCCACGCAAATGAACACCGTTATCCGAAAGATCGATGTTTGCTCTATCTGATAACGGTCTTAGTTTTTGTGAATAAGCTGAGGGGGGCTCAAGAGCGACGTGTGAAGTCATTGTTTAACAATGCTTGTCTGCCCTTTTCAAATGTTGCTCCAGAAATGCCAAACGCCGTGAACTTAATGATTCATAAAAACAGTTCTTTGTTGATAAATATACCCCAGTCGGAAATGGTGAAATATCCACACAATCAAAACAAAACAAACCAAAATGTATCATTTCATGATCACCGCAGTGAGACCGCAGTTTGAGTTATGAATAGAGCAGTAGCCGTAAAATGTGCTTATGTTCTATAGTTGTTTTTTGTTTGTAAAAACAGTGTTTCGTGTCGTGAAACTTATATAAGTGTGTGGGGCATTTTACGCTCTTTACACCCATGTTGGACGTTTTAAGGACGGTTTAAGTGTATCCGAACATTTTTGGAAAAAAGTGACGAAAATTCGCAGTGTTTAATCACTACATCGGCATATACCCGAACAATAGCATCGCAAAACCTATCTCTGCTTTGCTGAAGGGGGGCCTGCGTGCCCTACGTCGCTCCCATGACGTCGGTTACGTGCAGCGCGTGTTCCCAGATTATCGTCGCCGAAAATGATAGAGTCTATTGTTTTGGCGGGTGCGAACAAATTTTGCACATTCGTTGCTCTGAGCTTCGTCCGTCCGACTCTATTGCTTTGAGAAATAATGTCGCTCTGCAATACATGTGCTTTGCATGCCGCAAGAAGCAGATAAGCTTGAATGACTTACAGACCAAATACTCCGAGCTGTTAGAAAGAATGGACGATGTCTGCGCTACAGTTTCAAAATATGAGTCCTGTATGCACCAGCTGGAGGAAAATCTGTGGAGAAAAATCGAAACTACACTGATACCGTCTCTCGTGGAAAAAATTGAATCTATGCTAACCGACCGTGGCGCTAATCAAGATCGCCCTTCTTATGCGACCGTGACCCGTGGTTCAAGAACGCCTACCGTAATCGTCGATGGTGCAGCTGATGCTACCGCGACTAAGAGCTTGCAACCGAGTGGAAGTGCTTCTGTCGTTAATGAAAATTTGGATGAGGGATGGACTCTACGCTCTGGAAAACGCCGTATTGGTGCAAAAGCTACTGTGAATGGAAATGCTGTGAACGGGAAAAAATCGTCCGGTGCTAAGCAGGCTACCAGAGCAGAACGATCGAGCAGCTCACAAGCGACGACTACTACTGGTAGGAAGTTCGAACAGACTGTCATCATCAAACCGAAAGAAAGTCAACAGGCTGATTTAACGCAAAAGCATATTCGAGAAAAAATAGATCCAATCGATTTTTCTGTAAAAGGCATCCGTTCCAAGGATAATGGTGATGTTGTCGTTCGTTGTGAAACTAGCGCCGATGCCCAAAAACTTGTAACTGCAGCCGTAAATGTACTATCCGATGACTACGAAATTTCGATACTACAACCCTTGAAGCCCAGAGTAAAAATCGTAGGTTTGTCTGAGGATGTAGATGCTTCTGAGCTTGTCCCGATTCTGAAGAAGCAAAACGGATTGTCACCCTCGTCTGAAATAACACTGATTCGTATGCGCAAGATTGAGAAACGGAAAAACTTCCCGTTCATCGCTATTCTTGAGACCGATGCTCAAACCTTCGAAACTTTGATTCAACGGCAGCGTGTTAATATTCGTTGGGATCGTTGCCGAATTGTTGAAGATGTCAATGTTTACCGTTGCTTCAAATGCTCGAGGTATGGCCACAAAGCCTCTTCTTGTGGAAATCCTACTTGCTGCCCCGTGTGCGCTGGAGATCACGATGTTCGAGAATGCGATGCCACCTTTGAGAAGTGCATCAACTGTGAGCTAAAGAATAAACAGATGGACAAAGGTAACCCGTATGACGAACTACTGAGCATCAATCATTCAGCATGGAGTCCTAACTGCCCGATATATCAGAAGCGTGTGAAAGCAGTCAGGCAGATGGTAGACTATTCGGCCTAGCAATCAACTTCCGACAGCGTATCAACTGCTTTTAGTGGTAATTTTAAGACCAGTATATGTCTTGCCGAAGCACAAGTAGATGCTGCACCAATTCAAGTGAACTTTTCATCGCAGAAACGCGGTTTTTTCAACATTGGCTCAACCAACCTCTGCGGCTCTCCGGCAACGAATCCTGCATCAGAAAACTCTCATGATTGTCTTGTTGACAATCCTGTTTGTACAGGTAAATTAGAAGAATGTATATGTCTCGCCGAAGCTAGTACGGATGCTGCCCATCTTAATAGCCATCTGGTTTTACAGGATATCTCTACTGTATGCCTTGACGGATGTACCACAGATGAAGTAGCTGCTCTCCCAGGTAAAGCTTGCAGTATATGTCCTGCCGAAGTAGTAGATGACCCTACACCCCCTGAGTCAAGTTATCGATGTACTTCTAGCTGCGACGGGAGCTCAACCTCGCAGAGCATCGGCGATCAAGAAACAGGACACAAGTTGTCGTTCTTCTACCAGAACGTTCGTGGACTGCGCACCAAGATTGACGCTTTCTTTCTCGCAGTGACGGCATGCCATTATGATGTAATTATACTTACGGAAACATGGCTTGATGCGCAAATTCTGTCTCCTCAACTTTTTGGAAACTCCTACACAGTCTTCAGGAATGATAGGAACCAACAAAATAGCAGAAAGGCTCGTGGCGGCGGTGTACTCATCGCTATCTCATCAAGAATTAGATGCTGTGGCGAACCCTCGCCTGTACATGAGTCTCTTGAGCAAATTTGGGTTAAACTTAAATTACCCAGATTCAGTATCAGTGTCGGAGTTGTATACCTGCCTCCTGATCGCAAAGCAGACATGTTTAGCATCAAAAACCACGTTGAGTCCATCGAATCTGTTTTCTCGAACTTGGGTTCACATGATCACGCTTTTCTGTTCGGTGACTATAATCAATCCGATTTAGTATGGAATACGACGTCAACCAGTCCAACCTTGGATGTTATACGCTCTTCTGTGTCTACAGCATGCAGTAATCTTCTTGATGGCTTCTGTTTGAACCGACTAACCCAAATCAACCATATTCTTAACCGGAATGGGCGTCTTCTGGACTTAGTACTTGTGAACGAATCAGCCCTTGGAAATTGCATACTTTCCGAAGCAGTCGAGCCTCTTTCCGCTCTGGACAGCGACCACCCGGCGTTAGAGCTTGAAGCATGTTTACCTGACCCTATAGAATTTGATGACGCTCCTTGTGCTTACGGCTTTGATTTCCGGAAAGCAGATTTCGATGGTTTGAATGAAGCACTTCTTCGATATGATTGGCAATTTCTTGAGACGGTAGACAGTATTGACGATGCTGTTAATAGTTTTACACGCGTTATAGAAGCTGCCTTGCTCGATTACGTTCCTTTACGCAGACCACCTCCTAAACCGTTGTGGGGCAATAGCCGCTTAAAGCACTTAAAGCGCAGAAGATCAAAAGCTCTTCGGAAATATAGTAGAAATCGCTGCTTGTTTACCAAACAGGAATTAGTCAGAGCTAGCAACAGATATCGGTTATACAATCGGCTTCTCTACAAGCGTTATACCCTACGAATGCAGGACAGTCTACGACGAAACCCAAAACAGTTTTGGAACTTTGTTAAATCGAAACGTAATGAAAATGGTTTTCCAACGGAGATGTTTTTGGGAGATTGTTATACTTCTTCGTCTCTGGAAAAATGCAACCTATTCGCTAGACACTTTCTGAGTGCATTCAACGACACGACATCAACGGATTCTCAGGTTGAAATTGCATGTAGAGGAACCACACTGAATGTCTGTGACCTTGCTATCAATAATATTACCGTTCAACAAGTGTCTTCTGCGATCAAAAAGATGAAGTACTCTACTGCAGCGAGCCCTGACTGCATACCATCTTGCGTTTTGAAAGAATGTTGTGTTGCGTTAAGTCCTGTCCTGGCAGTTCTGTTTAATATTTCGCTACAGCAACGTAAATTTCCTGAGAGTTGGAAACTATCCGTCATGTTCCCCGTTCATAAAAAAGGTGACAAAAGAAACATAGAAAACTACCGCGGAATCACGTCTTTGTGTGCCAGCTCAAAAGTTTTTGAGATTGTTGTGTACGATATGATGTTTTCCGCTTTTAAACATACATATCTACCGACCAACACGGGTTTTATCCGAATAGATCGGTTTCTACGAATCTCGTGCAATTCGTATCGCACTGTCTGCGAACCATGGACAGTGGATTCCAAACGGACGTGATATACACGGACTTCAAATCTGCTTTCGATCGTGTGGATCACAATATTTTGCTGAAGCGGCTTGAACTACTAGGCATCTGTTCAAACTCTATTTGCTGGTTGAAATCGTACTTGAAGGACCGGAAACTCTGCGTGACGATTGGCTCGGAAACATCTGCTATATTCACAAATCTATCTGGCGTACCACAAGGCAGCAACCTTGGTCCATTGTTGTTTTCGATTTTCATCAATGATTTGTCTCGCCTCTTACCGCCCGGATGTAAATTGTTTTTCGCCGATGATGTCAAAATCTACATGATCATACAATCTCTAAGTGATTGTGCCAAACTACAGCAATTAGTCGACCATTTTGCGGATTGGAGTTTGAAAAACATGCTTACATTGAGTATCCACAAGTGCAACACTATTACATTCCATCGAAAACAAAATCCTATTTGCTACGACTATGCGATCAACAATACCAAACTTGAGCGCGTCAACCACGTGCGTGACCTAGGCATAATATTAGATTCGGCGCTTACTTTTCGAATTCATTACGACGATATCATTTCAAGAGGAAACCGGCAGTTGGGATTCATCTTTAAAATATGCGACGAATTCAAAGATCCATTTTGCCTCCGATCATTGTACTGCGCCCTCGTAAGATCAATATTGGAATCTAACGCCGTTGTATGGTGTCCATATCAATCGACGTGGATTAGTAGAATCGAAGCTATACAGAGGAAATTTGTTAGGCGTACTCTTCGCCATCTACCGTGGCGCGATCCTTTGAACTTACCATCTTACGAAGATCGATGCTGCCTTCTTGGTTTGGATACTCTGGTCAAACGAAGATTCGTTCAGCAAGCCGGATTTGCAGCAAAAGTATTGAAAGGAGAATTAGACGCGCCGGAGATTTTGTCCAGTTTAAACATCTACGCACCCGAACGAGTCCTGCGTCAGCGTGATTTTTTAATGGTGGAATTCAGTAATACGCTTTATGCCGAGAACGGTCCCATTAGTGCCATAACGTCGGCTTTCAACGAAGTATACGAGATCTTCGATTTCAACATGTCGACAGCATCATTCATAAGAAAACTCCAACAACGTAATCCCAACAATCATCCATGATGGCAGGAAACAGTAGATCAGGCGAGTGTTATTCCATTATCCTAATCAGGAAGGAATTAAACTACCCGTTCCTTTTTTTCAGCGGCACGATAAAGCGATGCTTGGACAACCAGTGATGCCATCACCAGTTTGTCGTGTTTTAAAATAGTGACTATGTTTATAATGTATTTAACTTGTAATTTGTAAGTCTTGATGTTAGTTTTGTTAGAAATTGTAACTGTTGTGTTCGGAAAGATGTGGGGTTTTTATGCCTTCTGGAGACTGAAATTTGATGTTGTTGTTCAACTCCACAGGGCTTTTCCCCACCACCTTCATTAAGCCAAAAGGCAGATGAAGTGAAAAGAAATAAAGAATAAAGAATAAAGAATAAAGAATCACGATCAAGAACACAATCATTCCGATACCGAATTCCATCAACAAAACTGTTTACGATGAAGCAATCGAACGTCGAAGCCATCCATTATCGAACATCCGATTCATTCATCCCACCCGAGCATTTGAATCAACAACAAAGTCCGTCCCATATTGTTTACGTTTTCCCTATCCAATGGATTGGTCAACTTTTGCAACCACAGCAACGGAAGCGAAACAGGACACCATTCTTCTCACGGTGCCTACAAGACACCGCCCGTTTCCTTGAAGATTATTAAGTACGAGCTTTGCATACATCGACACATTGTACGCTGCGGGCAGGTCCATGACACCCTCCAAGTCAGTGTGGACGTGATCGTGCCTCCTCCGCGAGGCACCAATTGAGCTAAACAAACAGAGATTAAATTTCTACATGCGTCATCGTTGTTGAATGATTTCGCCTTGCTGTGGAACGACAGGGCGTTTTGGTTGACGCTTATTCGAGGTGACGAAATGCTTCCGAAAATACTTTCAGGGGTAGGTATTTTCAGTGTCTTTTGTAAGCTTTAGAATGGTGGATTACTTCGACTTTAATCGTTTAATTATCCTCTGACATTACAAATTGATGGATCCAAGACATAAGATACAGCAGGATTTAGATAAATATGGGCTTCGTGGCCGAGCGGTTAGTGGCGTCAGTCATTTAGGTGTCTCGTAAGCCTCGGAGTGTGGGTTCGATTCCCGCTCCAGTCGGGGAAAACTTTTCATCAAACCGAAAATTCTCCTCTGGGCCACTGGGTGTTATATGTGTTGTCCGATGTCTAATGTTGTAATGTTCAGTCTGTAGTGGCCGCAAGGTCGAAGACGGTGTAATTGCCTTTAAAATATAAGAATAGACTCAGCATGCATCATAGTATTTTTATCCAGTTTAGTTGAACAAAGTTTGCTGTTGGAAAGGTCAGCGTGGATTGGTTTCTACGCAATGGACGGTTGACGTGTGACGTTAGCCATGGATGATTTATTCGTTTAGGCCATTTGTCATTAATGTTTGATTTTCTTTGACAATGATTGCTTGAATTGGGCACACATCGAGTTTTCAAATACGTCTGTATAAATCATTTCCAATTTGTTATTATTGGTTGCATGTTGTGCCCCATTGCATTATTACAAATAGAGAAATGTATCTGGTTGGCAATATGTTGCATTAACTAAACTAGTGCTAACTTTTCATCGATTGGTTTTCGGCGAGAAGTTGGCCACTTTCTGGATGCTGGGTTCACCGTAAAGTGCAGCGAGCTCGTGGTTCATCCTTCTCCGCCACACACCGTTCTCCTGCACGCCGCCGAAGATCGTCCTTAGCACCCGTCGCTCGAAAACTCCGAGTGCTTGCAGGTCCTCCTCGAGCATCGTCCATGTCTCGTGTCCGTAGAGAACCACCGGTCTTATTAACGTCTTGTACATGGTACATTTGGTGCGGGGGTGAATCTTTTTTGACCGCAGTTTCTGCTGGAGCCCATAGTAGGCACGACTTCCACTGATGATGCGCCTTCGTTTTTCACGGCTCACGTTATTGTCAGCCATTAGCAAGGAACCGAGGTAGACGAATACTTCTACCACCTCGAAAGTATCCCCGTCTATCGTAACATTGCTGCCAAGGCTTGTCCTGTCTCGCTCAGTCCCACCTACCAGCATGTACTTTGTCTTAGCCGCATTCACCACCAGTCCGACCTTTGCTGCTTCACGGCAGCAATGGGATGGGACAGATTATCCCTTCCTTCCACTCCTCCGGTAGCTGTTCGGTTTCCCAGATCTTGACTACTAACTGGTGTAGACAGGTGGCCAACTTTTCCGGGCCCATTTTTATGCGTTCTGCTGCGATACCGTCCTTACCAGCCGCTTTGTTGTTTTTGAGCTGGTGCATAGCATCCTTAACTTCCCTCAGCGTGCGAGTTGGTTCGTTCCCGTCCTCTGCTGCACCAACATAGTCATTTCCTCCGCTGCCTTGGTCCTCCGTGCCTACATTCTCTTCGCCATTCAGGTGCTCGTTGAAGTGCTGCTTCCACCTTTCGATCACCTCACGTTTATCCGTCAGGAGGCTCCCGCCCTTATCCCAGCAGATTTCGGCTTGCGGTACGTAGCCTTTGCGGGATGCGTTGAGCTTCTGGTAGAACTTACGTGTTTCTTGTGAACTGCACAGCAGTTCCATTTCCTCGCACTCCGCTTCTTCCAGGCGGCGCTTTTTCTCCCGAAAGAGACGGGTCTGCTGCTTCCGTTTCTGTTTGTATCGCTCCACATTCTGTCGGGTTCCATGCTGCAGCATTACCGCCCGCGCTGCATCCTTCTCCTCCAGAACCGCTCTGCACTTCTCGTCGAACCAATCGTTTCGTCGACTCCGTTCTACGTACCCAATAGTGCTTTCGGCTGCGTTGTTGATGGTTGCTTTGACTGTACTCCAGCAGTCCTCTAGAGGGGCCACATCGAGCACACCCTCGTCCGGCAACGCTGCCTCGAGATTCTGCGCGTATGCGGTGGCGACATCCGGTCGCTTCGGTCGCTCTAGATCACATTATGTTATAAATGTTTTTTGATAACTCTCTACAATCAATTTGTAACGATTTTCTAATGAAAATTTTGCCAAATCTTTCTGTATTAGCGTATAATATCGTTGATAGAAACATGTTTCAAGAATCATGCAAGAGATTGTAGCTTTTAATTATGTTTTCTTCCATTATTTATCGTGACAAAAATGGTAAGAAACCAGAATGATGATAAACTGGGTAAAGTAAGCACTCGATGGATTTTATCAACACAAACGCGCGGTGCCTTCTGTTAGTTGACGGGCTGCTGCAATAATTTGTTTTGATGTATCTTGTAAGATATTGATTAAACATTATTGAAAATTACTTTAAAAAATGTGGTGATGTCGATGTGGAGGTGTCTGATTCGGAGATAATTCACGAAGCCAACATAAAAAATGTAGGTATTCACAATTTAGAATTCTGGTGTGAAAACGATGCATACCAACACAAAAAGAAATTCTGAAAACTATTCTTGACGTAAAGATAAGAACGTTAAACTTTCCATTTGATTTCATTCGATTTTACATAAAAGAATTTCTCGCACGCAAAGTTGAAAGCACGCTGCATACTGCAGGCAACCTGTGATTTTACAATCCAATGGAGAATTGTGTTGAAAGCGATGGAGGTCATTTTGTTAAAGCGAACTCGATGTAAATAACAATTTTGAGCAGTGCACACACTATAAAAAACGAACTTTACATGAAAAGTTAACTTCATTAGTCAGTTGTAAACATTGGAACAACTTAAATTTACGTGATGCTGAAAATGTCATCTCTGACAACTTTTATGAGAAATTTGAAACAAAAAAGATAAAGCGTTTAAACTGTTTTGACCAAATTTGGAGCATTTTCCTATAGTTTTCATAGGGTGACGCTAGAACAAACCGTTTTATTGCTTTATCTTTTTTGTTACAAATTTCTCGTCCAAGTCGTCTAAGAACCACTTTTAGAGCTTCCGAAAACGAACATTTTCGTGCACTGAAAATGTTCCTACGTCATTCCGTTCAAAAGATATTGATGATTTTCTAGAAAAAATAGGTACTTTTCAAGTATTTTTCACTTGAGTTACAAAAATAACACCCCTCTGATTTTTTATATGTTTTATAACAACATTTCTTTTTTCGAATGCGGGCAAATGATATTTTTTATGTTTGCCCCAACCCGTAATAACACCTTTTTGAAAAACTATGATTTTTTAAGAAAAACGTCTGTAACTTTTGAACCAAAAGAGATAACGGCAATCTCAGCGCACGAAAAATGCCCAACAAGTGTTTCTCGGGCGACTTTGATGAAACATCGAAACTGAAAAAGTTAACGCCAGAAAACCGATTTTTCTTGAATCACCCTAAGCTTATTCAGGAAAATACCTCTAGATCGGTCAATTTTCCAAAGCTATATAAAAAGTGTCTTCAGCAAACTTGCTCAAAATTGATAGATCTACAGCTTTCCCGAAGAATGCATACAGTTATTCTTGCAAATAAAAAAGTTTGGTTACCAATTTCTTTGAAAATATGGACCACCCTAATTTTCATGCACATTGGAAAGAGGGCCTTATTATTAGGGACAAATTTGTATAAGACCATATTTGCCTAAAAACTAATTTGAAGGCGTTGAATGCAACTTTCCTCGTAAATCTGTTTCGTGGACCACTGTGGTAATGGCCTATTTGGGGTAATGGCTTGCCAGCCAACCACATATAGTAAATCATTGGGTGGATAAAATCGTATATTTTCATATATTGAATCAGAATTGTATAGTTTTATATATATATATATATATATATATATATATATATATATATATATATATATATATATATATATATATATATATATATATATATATATATATATATATATATATATATATATATATATATATATATATATATATGTGTGTGTATATTTGTTGACAATGATTATGTAAAATCGCAATATATGCCAAATAAAATCCAAAATTCGACTTTTTTCATATAGTCGCCTCAGATCATAAAAAGTGTTAGATGCAATCGGATGAAATCGTGAAAAATCATACGTGGCAAGCTGCAACTTCGTATGTGTGATAACTCTGAATCGTGAAAATCGCGCTTTACATTGTATATGAATCTGATAAATCGCGGTGCTTTCCTATTTGTATGAACAGAATTGATGCAATCGTATGCTACTGTAAGAATGCTGTATATTTATCGTTTACGCCATTCTTGCGTCGTATATGAAGCGAACGAAATCGTTGAACTCGAATATTAATCTCAAAAATCATAAATGTTCGAAATACAAAAGTTCGAATGCCCAAAAGGTAGAAGGATCAAAAGGTCGAAATAAAAAAAAAAATTCTAGAACAAAAGGTAGAAAATGCAAGTGGTCAAAAGGTGGAAAGGTCGAAATGAAAATATAACTAGGACAATAAGTCGAAAGGTACAGTGTATCAAACAATTGTCCGTACAGCAATTTTTTGGCAGCTTTGACGACGACTGTTTGACAGAGTTTTTGGGTATTTTTGTAGCGTTTCAGTCTTTTCGGGGATCAAAAACAACTATATGTTGGAAATAGAAAACATATAGTTGTTTTTGATTCCCGAAAAGACTGAAACGCCACAAAAATACCCAAAAAACAATTTTTTGGTCAAAATAATTTCTCATTCATATGATAATAACTTTTTTATACGTCAATCAAATACGCTGAAATTTTGATCAATCATGAACCATCATATTAAAGCTCCAATGGTAAAATTTTGAGCGAGTCGAATAAGTTTTCTGATAGTTATAGAACTTTTAGTAAAATCTTTATGGTTTTTGAAAACATTTTTAAAACATTATACCTCAATATGTACTCGATGAAACTTTTTCATTTTTTTGGTGATACAGCTTATACCCAAGGCTTTCATATGCAGCTTCGTTTGAGGTTTTATATTCACTATAAAAATATGAAAAATCTGTATTTGTGTATTTGTGTTTTCAACGTTTTCAAACTCTCTTAATGTAATATTTTTATATAGGCCCTACTAAAATACATATGCAGAGTAGGTCCTATGTATTTTTCGTTCAGTTAATGCACTTTTATTGGTGGAAAACGTTTGGCAGATTATACGTGCAAAATAAAGTAAATTTTTAAACATTGTCAACTACATAAGCACATTTTTCATACATTTTTGTAGTGAATATTAAACCTCAAAAGTAGCTGAATATGAAAACCTTAGGTATAAGCTGTTACACATAAAAAATTGAAAAAGTTTCATCGAGTACATACTGAGATATAATGTTTTAAAAATGTGTTCAAAAATCGTATAAGTTTTTCTAAAAGTTGTATAAGTTTCAGAAAGCTTATTCGATCTCGCTCAAAATTTTAGCAATGGAGCTTTAATATATTATTCATGATTGCTCAAAATTTCAGCGTTTTTGATTGACGTATAAAAAAGTTATGAACATTTGAATGAATAATTCTTTTGACCAAAAAAAAAAATGCTGTATGGACAATTGTTTGATAGACTGTAGATGAGACAAAAGGTCGAAGGGCTAAAATAACGAATAACTAAGACAAGTGGAGCCTTGTAGCCGTGCGGTTAGGGTCACCAAGCTTCTAATCGCACCATGCTATGGGGTGAGGGTTCGATTCCCGCTCCAGACGATGAAACTTCTCGTGAGAATAATTTCTGCTCCGTATCCACTGGTGCATGCTCCGTGTGTCCCTTGTCTAGTGTTAAGTTTAATTCAGTCTGTACAGCTTCTGGCTGAAGACGGTGTCCGCGTCTTTTTTAAAAAATGTCGAAAGGAAGAAGGCTGAAAGGTCAAAAGCTTCGACCTTTTGACCTTCGACCTTTTGTCCTACAACCGATTTTCCAGACGTCAAACTCTATATATGTATCTTCAATTCAAACCATCATTGTCAAAGTTGATAAAATATTTATGACAAATGACCGTAATGAACGACTAACGTCATACGTCAACCGTCCAGTTCGTAAAAACCTATCAACGTTGACCTTTCCAACAACTTCACTCATCTTAACTGGATCTAATTACTTCGATACATGCTGAGTTCAATCAATATTATATATCTAAAAGGAACCAGCTGTATCGTATGCCTCGGATACATTAATTTACTATGTCAGAGAAGAATTAACCGATTAAACTCAAACCAATCTTCCATCTCCAAGCTTACTATAAACAATGTTAATACCAAAAAAAAGTATTTTCGGAAACATTTCGTCACCACGAGCAATCATCAACCTGACCTGAACACCCTGCTATCGTTCCGCAGCAAGGCGAAACCAGTCAACGATGATGACGCATGTAGAAATTTAATCTCTGTTTGTTTAGCTCAATTGGTGCCTCCGCAACGTGGTGCTTTGAGGAGGAGGCACGATCGCGTCCCAACCTCCTTGGACATGGAGGGTGTGATGGACCCGCCCGTAATGTATGCAAAGCTCGAAATCTTCAAGGAAACACGTCCTGTACAGGCACCGTGAGATGAATGGCGTCCTGTTTCGCTTCCGCTGCAGTGTTTGCAAAAGTTGACCAATGTAATGGATAACGAGAATGTAAACAATAGGGGACGGACTTTGTTGTTGAATCAAATGCTCCGCGGCGGTGGGATGAATGAATCGGATGTTCGATAATGGATGGATTCGACGCGCGATTGCTCCGTCGTAAAAAGTTTTGTTGATGGAATTCGGAATCGGAAAAATTGTTTTCTTGATCGTGATCATGAAACGATACATTTTATTTGTGAACAAGCTATGCTTTGTTTTGATTGTGTGGATATTTCATCATTTCCGATGGGGGTACACACTAAAAAAATCTCAATTTTAATAGTGACACAATTGATCGAACTGCCTGAAAAAGCTTTGACATAAACATAAATGTGCCACATTTTTACACTTTTTGTGACGTTCGTATTAAGTTTATATTGTTTGAGTTTTTCCAGCCATAATTTTAAATCACAGAACTGATAATTTAGTTCTCTATGCTGTAAATTTACGCGATATGTTACAGAAACATAATGTTTACTGATGTTGAACTATCAAACAGCACCTTACAAAATCAGATGAAGACTGCAGTCGATTGGAAATTTGTTTATTACGAAGGTGAAACAGCATGTAAGCCGCTCATAAATTTAACACCGAGTTAAGGTGAAACGGGACGCCGTGTTATTTTTCCTATCTTGCCTCTCTTTCTAACAATTTGCCTCGCGATTTTGAAGATGGTAATCTCGAGTTCTATCGCACTGAAGATGCTGAAAAACAATCAGCATATGCACTGCAAGTGAGCATACACAGTGATAGGTTTTTGTTGCAAAATATGAAGTAGAATCTGAGATTACCATCTTAGTAGCAACAGAGCAATGGCGGATATTTCCCCGACCGTCCCGTCCGCCCTTAAGCCACAAACTTGGAAATGACAATCCGTTGCCATCAGCCGATGCAGTGGTAAACGAAAACAGCCACGCTCAGTCAATCAGAAGGCGGCTTTGTCTGCTTGGCTGCGATGACGGCTGTCTCAGTATACATACACTCCAGCAGTGACGACGCGACAGCCGAACCGGCAAGTTCGTTTATGGTAGGAGTTGTTCATCTTCGACTGCCATCTCTTCAACGTGGTGAGTCAGCCGAGAGAGCAAGATCGAAAACTGACACTCTGAGGATCGAAGTTCGATTCCCGAATGGAACTTTTTTGTATTTTTTTTGTTTCATTATTCGGTGCTATAAATAGCACAGTTCTCAATCATGTATACAAGCAGCCGACGCGCTGAGCTGTTGCGGTAAAATTACATGAGTCCAACATTTTCCGTTTCTTGTAAAAATAAGATCGCACACAATTTCGCGTCAAATGTGTTGCTTTCATATGTCGGACTTATATGACACAAAATTACAAGATTTTTTCGAAGTGTGTATGTTTATCAATTGAGTTCTTCTTATGAATCATAAATTCATGCCTTTTGATTTTCCTTAATCCTTTGAGCCCCTGTACTCTCCCCTATTTCTAAACATCTCCTAATCCCAAATCTGTTTTTTGAACTTATACTTAGTCTACCTAGTCTGGTTGGTTAGTTGTTGGTACATATATATTCGATTTTGTTCGGAGGGTCTCAGGTACTTTGCGGGGTGTCCGAGGAGGTCTCAGGGGTTTTTGCAGTTTTTCCCTTGGCATAACAAAGATGTTTTCGGGGGTTTTGGAGGGTCTCATACAACATATACATATATAGGGTCTCTATAGGGTCCGAGGGGGGGGAGGGGGGGTTTCGCAAGCATTTCAGGACGTTCCTGAGGCGTTTGTGGAGGTTTCGAAGGGTCATGTGCGTTCCAATGGATCCGCGGGGGCTTTCGTTGGTATTTCACAAAGTGTGTATGTGGAAAATAGTCGTCTAGCTCTATGATTGTTTATAGTGTTTAAAATGACCACTAGTTATACTTGTAGATCCAATGATCTGTACTCAAGGGAGTTCTATGGATATTCTTAGACAATTCAATAATGTCCCTGTGTATTTCTTCTCAATCCAGCTCAAACTCGCGTTTAACGTCCTAAAACTCCTCTTACCTTCAGTCCCCTATAACTACACTGAATCTGATTCAGTTCAAATGGAGATTCAAGTGTATTCTGTTTACCAACCTTGCCGCCAAGTTATCTCGAGAATGCCACCGAGACGGACACTCCTCTACAGAACAGCAAAACAGCGAGCACCTTTTGTGTTTTTTTTCATCGCTTTGCTGTTTATTTTTGGCAAACAGGCTTGGCTCACCCGGTCGAGTCATATCGCGTGAGTGCCCGCGGGATAACGAAAGCAAGGAAAAAAAAATCTTTTTTACTCATTAACAATTTGAAAAAGTGACGCCATCGGCACGAGACTGTTACTTATGGTCGCTTTCTTCGGTCAGCTGCAACAATTGCCATATGGAACGGATTGCTTCCCCGTCCGATGGCGACGACGATCAAGTTCACTCACTGCCTCGTCCGAGGCAGAATTTTAAATTACAACGTCGCGACCAATATGGAGGAGGGACTTTTGCACAAACAGAGTCCGTTGATCAATTGGGCGGATATAAATAGAACCTTTCTGGAGGAATTGCCACGAATTGATCGCATTTGAGCTATGTCGACATGATTGAAATAAATTGACAATGATATCAATTGGTTGTTATAAACGAGCTTCTGTGGTGGACGTGAGAGCCAGAGCATCCTCCGTTTCAGTCAAAGTTCTGTCAACTCAGGCTGGAATTCAGACGGAATCGAATGGATGGTAGCCTTGTCCATATGGTAGGGCGGGCATAGCGAACAACATCTTTTCCGCATACAAAGGACGTCCCGTCCTAGACTGCTCATTGAATAGATGAGTCGATTCGTTCTGTAAAACACAAAAACGCGAGTCGTTGCCATGAATGACAATACCCCGGCAGAAACCAGTTCCACAAAGGAAATTGATATTAATGGATGTGTTCGCCCGATGACATTCTCAACCTGAACCATCATGCGCTGCACTGGTTTTTTCCTACACTATGTGGTTTGGCTTCGAAGTTTGTTTCGTGATGGCACACTTTTGCACATCGGTATGATCTGTGTTCTATTTGATTGTTTCGATGATATTGTTTATAATACAAAACAAAAAAAAAAATATAATCCGAACAGATGATTGGGGTCATACCATAGATGTCGTTTACGATGGCACGTGATGTGAGTGGAAAAAAACAGTAATAAACTCTATGTTGAATCGATATAACAAAAGACAAAGCAATAATCGCGTGCTGGAGGAAATATCTTATTCTCTCCTGGCTAAAAATCTCGATAAAAAAGATAATGATAATAATTAATAACTTATTTATAATTCCCGGTGGGTCCAGCAACTTTTCGTAAAAGCAATTTCCTTGTTTTCCTCTTAGTTAATAACTGTGGAAGTGTTTATAATTTCTTAAGGACAAGGTATTTGGAGTTCACAGCTCAAATTTTCTAGAGCACAAATCTGGAGAACCGTCTGTGCGGAAGTAAACATGAAGTTACATTTTCAGCCGGATAAGATTGACGGTTATCAAGATTTGTGCTCGAGAAAATTTGAGCTATGTACTCCAAATACTATGTCCTTAAATTCATGTAATAGTCGTTTAAAACATTTTTCCATGATGTTTTTTTTTGTTTCGGAAAGTGTTACATCCTGGGGTTCGGGGTGGCCGAGACACATGGGAGTGTATTTAAATTCCAGGTGGAAACGAATATCCTATTTAAACGTAACTTAATTACATAAAATATTACATTGCAAGATGCGACACGTATACGAGATAAGGACTACAATACTTCTAATCCTAATTAACTACTTTGTGCATCAATCGAAAGGCAGACTCATCGCCTTCGGTGAGCGAGCAGTATAGGGAAAGAATGCTGAGCTGATCAGTGGTTCCCAACAGGGCGATTTCCTCCAGAAATATCTCCTTCTGAAATTTATATTCAGGTATTTTTATGACATTGTCCCTGAGGAAATTGTATGAGGAATTCTTCTATGAATTCCCTCAGAAATATCTCCAGGAGTTCTTCTAACGATTCCTTCCAAAATTCCTGCGGTATCTTTAGAATTTTATTGACGGATTTATATAAGAACTCCATCAGTATGTTTGTCTACTACTTCTGCAGGAATTTTGGCATACATTTTTAAATCATTCTGCTGAAAACTTCTCTACGGATTTCTGCAGAATTTTTTGCATAAACATCTTTAGCAATTTTTTCCTTGAAATTACTTTAAGAGTTCCTCAAGTATTTTTTCATGATTTTTTTTTCTATGTATTAAGGAGGTATTTTGAGGAGTTTTTTTTAAGAAATTTTTGTCCAAGAATAGCTCCAGAATTTTTTCAAGAATTTCTTCTAGGAATCTCCAAATTTACAACAATTTTTTTTAAGAAGTAAATCCTATGTTTTTTTTAGAATTTCTTTGAGAGATATCTTCCAGAATTCTTATAGGTATATTTTGTGCAATTTCTAGCAGAATTGAAAAAAAAAACATTGTTGGAATATTTGTAACAATACCTGCATAAAGCACTGTTTGCAGTTCAGAAGGAATTTCTCAGCCTATCTTGATGCATGGGAAATTCCTTGCCTGAATCGCTCAAGAAACCGGTTTTTCTTCGATCGCAGTACGCAGTAGCGAAGAAATAACAGTTCAAATGGCAGTCATCGAAGAAAGTTTCTGCCAGGAATCACTCAAGAAAATTCTTGAGCGATTCCTTTCGAACTCGAAACTGCGCTTAATCTTTGAAGGAACTTCAGGAGACATTTCTGACGGAGCCTCAGGATCAATTCTAAAAAATCGTGAGGAAAATTCTGCACAGATCGAAAAAAGAGTGTAAAATTCTGTGACATATGATGCACATAATTGGAGCGTGGGATATCGCAGAAGTTTACATGACATATCATGTAAAGTTCATGAAATATCATGTAAACTTCCATTATATGTCATGTAATTCAGCATGACTCTGAGAGTTTACATGACATATAACACAAATTTACATGATATATCATGTAAACCATCATGACACTAAGTTTACATGACTAAAATGAAGTTTACATGACGTGTAAACCTCATTATTTTTATCTGTGTGCAGCAATCCCAAATGGAATCTGTCATAGAATTCTTGGAGAAACCTTTAGAAGAATTCCTGAAAGAATCTCTGTAGGATTTTTCTAAAGAAATGTTTCGATGAATTTCTGCTTAAGGAATTCCGCAGTGAAATTTGTAAAGAAATCCCTTAATATATGTAGCAATTTCTGTGGAAATCTCAGGAAGTACTTTTGAATGAATCTCTAGAGGAATATCTGAACAAATCCATGTGAAACTTTCTAGCGAAATATCTGGAGTAATTTCTTAGGAAGGCCATGGGTGGAGTTCCTAGAAAAGTTTATAAAGTAAAATGCAAGAAAATTTCTCAAGAATTCTTTTGAAAAAAAAAATCCAAAGGAGTCTGTGGTAGATCTTCTAAAGAAAGCCGAGGAGAAATTTCTGGAGGAACTTTTGATTGATGTTACATTCCAAGCACTTCTACACCGCGGATTTTGAACTTTGTTGAACGATATTTTGGTGCTCCAGCTGTCAATTTTGATTCTTTTTGCATCAAAATAAAGATTATTACTTATATCAATCTAATAGTCCTCGAAACTTTCAAAAATGTTTTGAGAAAGCGGCAAATTTCTTGGCGTTAAGTCAAAATTTGTCATTTTTTGCGATGGTGTCCCGTTACGCTATATTTCTTGATATTTCTTGAAAAAAAAAAGTACACATTTTTATTTACAAGGCATGAAATGAATCTTCTAATCAAATCTGATCGTTTGATATACTGGTCGGTATGTTTTCAACAACAAAACCCTTACTGAAGGCAAAAGTTTGATTCTCGCGCAAAACGTAGCGCGTGGAATGTGTCTGATGATCTGTATCGCTGGAAGCATTTCTTAAAATATTTCTGAAGCAATTTGTGGTAATATTCTCGAAGAAATATTTGTAGGAATACTCAAAAAATCGCTAAGATAAGCTTCTGTAAAGATCTCTTGAAAAAAAAAAAAAACTCTTGGGGTATTTCTAAGGAAATCCGTGTAGAAATTCCTAGGAAACAGTTTTGAATAAACTCCTTAAAGAATATGCAGAGAAATTCATAGAGTTATCCTTAAAGGAAATGCCGGACCGGAGAAATTTCTGTGGAAATACATGGACAAATATTTGGATGAAATCTTGAAAGAATCTCTGGAGGATTTCCTGCATGAATTTCTCAATAAATCCCTGTAGAAGTTCCTGAACACATTCTGGCGAAGATTATCAATGGAATTCTTAAAGCAATTCCTGAACAAATTTCTGGTCATCTTGTTTAAGAAACACCTTACAGATTTCCAAACGAATCTCTGGAATATTAAAAAAAAAACATTGATAAAATTTATGAAAGAACTTTTAAAAGAATTTCAGAAGTAATCCCTGTAAAATTTGTGAAAGAATCCCCGTAGAAATTCTCGAAAGGTTCTCTTAACGAACCTCTATAGAAATGTCTTAAGTTATTCCTGGCGAAGTTTCGAGAGGAACTCAGAAAAATTCTGTGTCAATTTCTAGATGAATTCTTAAGCAGATTTCTGAAGAAAACTTTTGAAAAAATCCATGAATGATTTATGAAAATATCTCATAAAGAATTTATGAAGAAATCTATATGGATTTTTAACGTAATCTCTGGAAGAATATTTTAAGAAAACTCTAGAAGAATTCTCAAAGGAGTCTGTGGAAGATTTTCTAGAGAAATCCGTTGAGAAATTTCTGTAGGAATTCTGAACTTTTGATTTTCTAAAGAAATGCTGAAAGCATTTCTGTAAAAATACAAGGATGATATCCTGAAAGAATTATCGTACGCAATTTTGAAAGAATTTGTGATGAAATTTCTGAGGGGAACCCATGGAACTTTTTTTCAGAGGAGTTCTTAGAGGAATCTTTCTAGCATCGTCTGGAGGTAATTCTAAAGATAATTCTTAAGAAATTCTTGGCAGACGTTCCAAAAAAATTTCAAAAGGAGTCCGTAGAAGACTCTCTAGAAAAAAATGGAAGCACCACTAACGGAATCCATGCAGCAATTCCAGAAGGAATCTTAGCAAGGCTTTATAAAGGAATTCTTTAATTTATTTCTGGGATAATCTTTAAAAAAATTGAAGAATTTCTTAAAGAAACTGTGCGTATTATAAGGGGTTAGAGAAATTTTCAAGGGCTTCCTGGTAGTTTTATTTTTTGATGAATTTTCTGTAAGAATCGCATTGGGAATTGCTGAAGGATTCTTTTACAGGAATCCATGGAGTAATATATGAAGATATCCCTAAATTGTTTGATGCTTTTTAAGAGGAATCTCTCAAAGAATTTCTTCAGGAATCACTAAAGGATTTCTGAAGAAATTCATGGAAATTTCTGAATCAATGCTCGCCAGATTTTCTTAAATAACCATTTGAGAAATTTCGAAGAAGAAGCTGATGAAATATCTGAATTACATCCTGTAAGAAACTATAGAAATCCCTGGAAAAAATGGGAATGATGTTTTTGATAGATTTTTAAGGAGCCCGTAGAGTTATTTCCAGAGAATTTTATAGAGTAATGCTTGAGCTCTCACATTGGTAGGAATCTATTATTTTTTGTCAAGAGCTGGTTACTCAATGAGTAACTTGGAGTAACCACGATGGCACCACTGTTACACAAGAAGATCCTTCAGAAATCATTTTATCCAGGTGCTCCATCAAGGGTTCTTACAGGAATTCCTTCTAGCATCCCTTCTGGAATTTCTTCGAAGATTCCTCTTGCTATTCCTTCGGGATTCCTCATGGAAATTTTTCAGAGATTCTTTGAGGGGTTCTTCTAAAAATTTTTCTAGGAGTTTCTACAGATATTCCTACAGAATTTCCTCCAGGGATTAATTCATGAGTTCTTTCGAGGATCCATGCTGTGTAGTACTTCTTTCATGGATTGCTCCAGAAGTTCCTTCGGTGATCCCTCCAGGAGTTCCGTCAGGGATCTCCCTAATAGTTCCGGGATGATTCAGGGATGTCATGAGGAATTCTTTCAGAAGTTTCCTAAGCTGTTTCAACAGGAATTTACTCAGGTATCCTTCCAGAAATACCTTCAGAGATTCTTTCAGGAAGATTATGGATGCCTCCTGGAGATTCGTAGAAGTTTCCTTCAGGAATTCCTGCAGGAGGGATTAATGCAGATGTTTCTTCAGGTATTCTTCTTGATTTTTTTCAGGGATTCCTTTAGTAGTTCCTTCAGAGAATCTTACAGGATGATTCAATGATTCCTCCAAGAGAATTCAGAGATTCCCCTGAAATTTGTTCAGGGATTGCTACAGAAGTCCATTCAATGATTAGTATAAGAGTTCCTTCTACGATTCCTTCAGGATATCCTTAGGGGATTCCCAAGATGAACTAGCCTAGGGTTAAAAATCCCGTTAATAAGGATAAAAAAAACCTTACAGGATTCCGCGAGAATTTTCTTTAGGAGTTCTTCCAGAAGTCTTCCAGGGATCGCTCATGGGGTTCTCTCAGAGATTTTTTCAGGAGAACTAACGGATGCCTCCAGGAGTTACATCAGAGATTTCTCCAGAAGCTCTTTCAGGAATTCCTACAGAATTTTCTTAGGATTACAATCAGGCATATCTCCAGGATATTCTTGAGGGATCTCTCATGCAGTTTCTACAAAAACTCCTCCAAGATTTCCTTCTATAATTCCTCCAGGAATTCTTTCGGAGATTCCTCCTGATAATCCTTCGGGGAAAGACCTACGAGAATTCCGCCTGGAATGTCTTCAGGAATTTCAACTGAACTTTCCTCGGAGATTCGGGGTAATGGCTTCCAGTCTCTTTTCAATTAACACTCCTGGAATTCTTTTGGGGAATCCATTTGGAGATTCCTTTTGGAATTCCATCAGGAATTCTGTCTTCGATTTTTTTCGAGGTTTCCTATAAGACTTCCTTTCAGGATTCATCTTGAAATTCTTTCGGGAATTCTCCTGAGATTCCATCGTAGCTTCCTCCTGGAATACATTCGGGGTTTCCCCCTGGAATTCCTTTGGTGATTCCTCTTAGAATTCCTTCGGGGATTCCCGGATTTCGATCAGGGATTGCTCACGGAATTCCGCCAGGAGCGCTCCTGGAATTTCTTCGGTATTTTCTTCTAGAATTCCTGCAGTGATTTATCCTAGAATTCCTGCGGGGATTCCTCATAGAGTTTCTTCGAGGTTTCTCCTAGAATTCCTTCAGGGGTTCCTCCTGGACTTCCGAAGGGTTGAGAAACCTTCGAGGATTCCGCTTGGAAATCCTTCGAACATTCCTCCAGGAATTCTTCCGGTGATGCCCTCTGGGATTCGTCCAGGGATTCCTCTTGGACCTTCTTCGGGGATTCCTCCTGATATTCCGACGGGGATTCCTCCTGGACTTACTTCAGGGATTCGTCCTGGACGAGGATTTCTCCTGGAATTCGTTCGGAGATCCCCTATGGAATTCCTCCGAGGATTCCACCTGGAATTTCTGCGGGATTTCTTTCGCTGATTTCTCCTAGAATTCCTTCGGAAATTTCTCCTGAAATTCTTTCGGGGATTGCTGCAGGAATTTTTTTGAGGACTACTGCTGGAGTTCTTTTGGGATTCGTGCTGGAATTCCTCCGCGATTTCTTCTTGGAATTCCTGCGGGAATTTCTCCTAAAATTCCTCCGGGGATTTCCCCTAAAATTAATTCGAAGATTCCTCTTGAAATCATTCCTGAGTTTCCTCATGGAATTTCTTCAAGGATTCCTCACGGATATTTTTCGATGATTCCTCCTAGAAATTCTTTGGGGTTTCCTTCTCGAATTCCTTTGGAAATTTCCGCTGGAATTTTTTTTGGGGATTCCTCCTGGACTTTCTTGATAGATTCTTCCAAGAATTTCATTTGGAATTTTTCCTGGAACTCCTTCGGGAATTTCTCTTGCAATTTCTTCGAGGTTACCTCTTTCAAAACGTTCGAGGATTCCTCTTGGAATTTCTACGAGGATTAATCTGGAATACCTTCTTGGATTTCTTCTTGAATTCTTTCGGGGGTTTCTCCTGGAATTCCTTCGGGAATTCCTCCTGGACTTTCTTCCAGGATACTTCCTAAAATATCTTCGGGGATTACTCCTGCATGTTCTTCAGGGATTCCTGCTTGACTTTGGACGGGGAGTCCTCCTGGATTTTTGTTTCGGAGATTCCTCCTGAAATTCATTTGGGTTTCCTCTTGGATTCCTTTTAACAATTCCTCTTCGATTTTTTTCGAATTTCTCTCAGGATTTCCTTCGGGGATTCCTGCTAGAATTCCTTCAAGAATTTATACTACAATTCTTTCGAGGAATCCTGTTGAGATTCTTTCGGAGATTCCTCCTTGAGTTCTTTCGGGGATTTCCTCTGGAATTCCTTCGGGGATTTCTTCCCCTTGGAATTCCTCTGGGGATTCTTCATTCATTCTACCTACAAACATTAAGGGCATCGACAACCTGTGTATTTAACCTTGTACAACAAATCAAGCCATTTGTTTTAAAAATGTTTTACCGAAGTTACCCTCTGTTCAAGTGGTTCAGCTGTAAATAAAAACTCTTCTGAATAAATAAAACTACTTTCTGTCTTTTTTTCAAGCCATGTTAGCTGCAACGCACATGTCCGTCAAAGCACTTTGTGGTACATTGTAGATGTTTTCTTTTTGCCTGTGACATGATGAAAATAAACTATCAATACCGGTAACTCAATTAGTGATTGAATTTTCGCTGCCGACTTTCACCGTCGTAGTTCCATAATGGTTTGGTCATCTATATCTACACCGCTCTGTTAGACACTTCATTCGTTAGCGCTGCATTCTCGTTTATTGCACCGACCAAAGGCATCAATTTATCCACCACAAGGTCATTCCTATATCGACGATTCGCTCGCACATTCCATCGCCTATTAGAGCGTGCTCAGCTCCGAGCTGTTAGAGTGCACCCGTACCTAAACAAACCCTCGCACGACCATCACAAAACGTTGATATTAATATTCGAAATTTATTGATTTGCTTCCGTTTTCTATCTTTCCTTGCAGGCGAATCAATTCGATCCGTTGAACTAAAGTGAAACCCTTAGAGAGGAGAGCAGGTCAATCAGTTGGCACTTCCGCCGTCACACCGAATCCTTCGGGGGAATCCGGTTATCTAGGCTCACCCGTCGTTTGAGCTCCGCGCATCATCGCTTCGTTCGAAGATGTATCGTTCGCTCTAGTCAGCCCGAGTCCGAAGAGAACGTCGTGGAAAACGGTGGGGAAAGTGTTTTACATCATCCATCCTCTCGGAAAAGCGGGAGAACAGCGAGAGGCGAAGCTGAGAGTGAAATGGAGTCATGAATGAGAGTGGGAGAGCAAGACAAACAAAGTGAGCTCTGTGTTGTGTGGTAGCAGCGATCTACCGCCCGCCACCCACTGAAGTGAGTAGTGAGCAGGAGTGGCGACACGCCAAGTTTCGTTCAACTCGGAATAGCAGAAGAAGAGACCCGGCGTTTGCGAGTGACACTCGGGAGGCAGTTCAATTTGTGTGTCCAACTGCGTAATAAGTGTTTGACTGTGCCAGTAGCCGGTGGGCAATAGCAGGTCAATTTTAATTTGAATTAGTGTTGATCTAGAGTGCTGAAGTCTAGGACACACACTAGTCTCATTCGGAAACAGAGAAGAGCCTGAGGGTACAGGATTCGTTCAGAGATCAGAATTAAAGCTGAGAAGTATAGCGTATACAGGGAAATAGAAACCGCGCTCGTTGGTCAACAGGCTACGTTAGTCGCGGTGTGAAAGTAGACGGTTCGAGGTGTCGATCTTTGTAGATCGCGCGTGAGATTGCATCATTGTTGGGAGTTCGTGAAGAGATCTAGAACGCTGAGCAACCCCAGAAGAAAACTTTAAATCTGGGGCTAACTAGGCGGTTCCCATGCTAAACTACCGCCTCGTGTCAACACACTTCCTCAAACAGCCGTAGATTGTTCAAGAACAGGTCTGAAAATGTGCAGAGACAGAGATATGCCACTTCGATGAATTAATTGCAAATTGTTCTGTCGGTGCACCATCATCAACAACAGTGTATGTACGCGTGCTAGCGTGTGTGGTTAGTTATTCTTGTTGTCATCGTTGGAGAAAAGTATTGAGATCTTTAAGTCCTGGAAGAAGTTGTGTATTGGTGGTTATCATTGCAGAGTAGTTTTCGTAGCCAACAACGGACGATTTATCGCCGCCACGAATTCAACTAAATACATCTCTCTTTAACCGGTGTGCAAATGATCATCTGAATACCGCGTGCCAACAAAGTTAAGATCCAGCTGACGAAAAGGGAAAACAAGTTTCCCTTTCCAACCGAGAGTCGCCTAACCTGCAAGTACCGCGCCATCTGTACTTGTGTGGTTCAAGTGTGTGTGTTCGTTCCTCACCATCATCACCCAACACGTTCACCCTTCGATTGTTATTGTTGTCGACCGAAAAGAGCAACCGATAAATAATTAAACCAGCAAAGAAGAAAAAAATATAATAATCACCATACACACCATACCGGTTAATATTCCGCCGGGTGAAGGTGAACCGCGCGGATCGAAAATTGTGTTAACAACACCATTCCCCGACCCGCGTCCAGCAGCGTGATCACCGCTCAGCCGAAAGCTACAACAAGCCTTCTGAACAAGCGGAGCGGTGGCAGAGAACAACAACAACAACAGCAACAACAGGGGCAGCATTCGGAAGTGGTTTCTTCTTTTCTGTTGTACGCAGCAACAGCAACATCATCATCAACAGCAGTAGCAACAACAACATCATCAATAAGCAAGGAACCGATCGCGAACGACCACGAGGATTACGCGAACTTCGCGGAGCAGTTTGCGAAAATTCCACCCAAAATTGAAGCATTTGCTAAAAACGTTTGGGAAACAGTTACAGCTTGTGTGGTAAGTTTCGATCTGACACTTTATTTGTGATTGAACGAATATGTAGATTGTAGAATTATACTGTAGGGGAACAAGTCACAGAATGCGCCTTGCGAACGAATCACATGCGAATAGTTTCACTTATCCCTTGTTGTGACAGCAAACTATAAGTACCATGCGTCTCCTCCGTTTTCACAACAGTATCTGACACCCTCACAATCTTAGCTTCCGAACAACTTGAAGACGATAATTCTACACGTGGACCGCCACATCCCACTCTCCCCTATCGTTCGCCACGGCTTCAAATCAGTAGTACCCACCGATCATGGTAGTGGATCGAATCAAGTTTTTGAAGGGGTAGTTTTCATTATGGCTACGACTACGGCGGCGGCGTCTACATGTGTGACCGACCATGCCGGCAAAATCTCCACCGAATTTGATGCCGGTGAATGGTGGTGCCGGTTCGATGATGCTGATGATGACTGCAAAAAAGTTGGTTCATTGCTATTTTGGGATGAAGTGAGTTGCAGTTTCTGCCCCTTTATAGCTTTAGTTTTACAGTATACGGTTGAGTAGTTGAACCATTTCTGATGGATTGATACAAAAGTGTACTGTCATCAGAGTGCTGCCGATAGTTGAAATATCTCCTATGGACCGAGACTGAATAAGAGTTTTTGAATATTGCATCACCAATTCAGTCGAAGAAGCCATCGTGTACATTGCCGTGCATGGACGTAGCCAGATTTTCGAACAGAGGTTATGAACATACTTATTTTAGTTTTCAAGGACACGTTCAATGCTTCCAGTGAGCCTTTTCGCTCTTTGAAGTAAGCACGACACTAGAAAACGGACTACCATGCAACGTCCGGTGGCGCAGCCGAAAACTTTTTGCGGCGGGGATCGAATCCACGCTCCTCAGCACGATGCGACTAAGAGCCTTGTGATACTAGCCACACGACCACGGAGCCGCACAGCTATTCTTAAACTCAGGCAAATAAACCTAAGATTATCATAAGGTCTAACTTATGAAATGGCCTTTAAACAATTCATAACGGCTAGAACGATTTTCATAAGGTCGGTCGTCGGTCTATGATGCAGAATCGGCTCACAGTTTGGCTTTTATACACATTTAGCAACACGATATTCTCAAGCGTCGATAGCCGCGTGGGTAGGGCACGAGCTCAGTGTTCTCGACGTTCATGGATCGATTCCAGTCTGCATCATTTTGTAATTTTTCTGCCCTTTTCATAAGTTTATCTTATGTAGTTAGCTCACAATAAGCATGTTCAATTTTCATAAGGTATTCTTATGGCATCCATACTTTACAGTTATGGCTAAACTTCATAAGGTATTTTGATGAATTTCGGTAGTTTACTTCGCTGAGTGTACTTAGTATATTTAGCAAAGTACTTAGTACCTAGTAAAGCGTGTCGAAAATTGATTTTACTATTGTGGATTTACCGGCTACTTGTATTCTACCGGTCGCTTCAGTATGGCCTCCAAAGTAGCCGTTTTATAAAAAGAGTAACTTAAAAATGCTTTTAAACATTTTTTATTGTATGCGCTATTCCTCGTTGCCACTAGCTAATCAGCGACATTCATTTTTTGACAATCTAGTTGATTTTTATATACACAAGTAACCGGTAGAATAAAAGTAGCCGATAAATCCACAATACATATTTCTTTATTTGGAAGACTCTTGCGTCACATGGATAGAACGGAGCTGCAATCTTTGGTTTTCGGAATGTTCCTACAACTTTTCTAATACCGTCTACCCCCGTTGGTTTGACCGCATCTAATCTGAACACTTTTTAATTTGACCCCCTCTAATCTGCACATCGTTCAAACTAAAACGGTTTAAACGTCATTCGGGAACGGGGTAGGGTGAACGAAACGTGAGAAACGGTGGGGTGAGAACGGAACGGGGTGAAACGAAACGCAGAATCAAAACAAAACAGCAAAAAGGGTTATCATCAGTGTGTTTTTCGATGCCCACAGGGTTACTAGAACTTCAAATCAAAAATGAACCCCGTTGGTTTGCATGAGGTGTCGTTCAAACCAACGGGGGTAGACGGTATATTATGTTAGTTCTTACGACGGTTCCAGGGTTAAGAAAATAAACATAATAAAGAGAGTTCTCTTTCTCATTGCCCAGGATCGGTAGTGTCATGGTGATGGTGTATAAGCATTAGAACTTTCTTGGAGAACTATATTGGAAATTTGTTTGAAAAGTCATTCAGTAGTTCGATTCAAATCTTCTTCGAAAATTTCATAGAAAACGAGCATTAATATAAAAATTCCTAAGGCCAACAAATAGTAATTTTTCATAAAATTATATTAGGAGTTCATCTCACAGTCCCGTAGGCCTTTTCTTTGTGAATTTAATCGTCCATTCCTTTGGAAATTCAGAATTTGTCAATTGAAAAATAATTCAGGAATTGCCTTTTCAAAGGAATGAAGCAATTTGAAAATGGAACTGCCAAATCACTTTGGAACGAAATTTTGAGAGGAATAGTCAAAGAAAAGCTTAAAGAAATTCTCGGAAACTTCATGACAAATTTCTAATGGAATAACTGGATAAATTTCCTTCAAAATACCTAATGAGTTTCTAAAGGAGTTGTCAAAGAAATTTTCTAAGAAATCATGAAAGCTTTTTTGAAGAAATTGGACAAATCTAGTCCCCATATCAATTGCCAAAATATATTCCAAAGGAGTTGCCGATGAAATTTCCATGGAAATTTCCACAAGTATTTACAAAGAAATTTTCGATAAAAATCTAAAAGTTTACGATGAAGTATTTTCGGAAAGAATTCCCAAAATAATTTCTTGGGGAATTGTTGAAGAAATCATCAATGGAATTTCTGAAGAAATTTTCGGAAGAATTTCAAAACAAATTTTCAAGGAAATTCTGAAGAAATATTCGGAAGAACTCTAAACTCTTTTTCCATAGAAATTCTCAAAAGAAAACCAAAGAAAATTCCTAAGAAGTTACAGAAGAAGTTCTCAAAGTAATAATCGAAGACGTCTCCAAAAGATTTGCCTGAGAAATTTGCAAAGCAATTGCTGATGAAATTTTCGAAAAAATTTTCGGAGCAAGTTACACCAAAATTCCGAAAGGATCTGCTGCAAAAAATCTTCTCATATAAATTATGAATGAGATACAAAGAAGAATTGCCGAAGGAGTTTTCAAAAGAATTGCTGAAGGAATACCAAATAGCATAGATAAAAAAATAAATCTTAAAAAAAACTACAGACCAGAAAAAATGCAGAAGGATTTGCCGAAGACATTCCCAAAGAAATTTGTGAGGAAGTTCGCAAAATCATTGTCGAATGATTTGGGGGAAGAGTGAGGATGTGGAAAATCTTGTGAATTCCTAGAACGTTCAGGATGTGATTTTTTTGAAATATTTAATAGAACTCCTTGGAAATATTATTAGCGATTCCGGCAAAGATTCCTAATAGCGTAGGTAAAACAAAACATAGAGCTATTCTATGAGAGATCCAATACAATCCGAATCAATAATCGTCGAGATTTTAAACCCTTTTATAGCTTTGCCGAGGGCTACCATCGAGTTTCTGCTTGGATTCTTTGGGTTTTTTTCTATAGAAGTTTTTTTTTTCTGAGATTCCTCCTTAAGCGCTTTAAGTTTGATCCAGGAGGGTCTTCTAGGATTCCTGCAGGAGCTCTCTCGAAGGACCCTCAAAAAATTTCTTCTGAAACTCTTCCAGGAGTTTTTTTCTGGTCCTTGTGGGATTTCTTAAGGTGTTCCTTTTGGGACCTATTCTTGATTTCTATCTGGGATTCACCAAGAATTTTTTTCCGAGTTTCCTCTAGAAACTTCTTCCAGAATTTTTGCAGGAACTCTTTCTAAGATTCACATGTTTCTCCTATAGCTCCTCCTGGAATTCATTCATGATTTGATTCTAAGATTACACCAAGAGTTTCTGCTTGAATACCTCAGTAAATTCAACCCGTGGTTCCTCTAGAAGCTTTTTCCATAGTTCTTTCTAGATTATTATTTCACATTTCTACAACAGTTTCTTCTGCGTATTTGTCAGTAATTATTTGGGAGATACTTCATGAAAATTCTTTCAGAATTCATCGTAGAACTTCCTGCGGGATTCCTCTGAATTGTTGGTCAGCAAAAGCTTAATTTTCAAGAACGACACCGTGTTATCCGAAACACAATACATCTTGACTTACATCAAGTTTACATATGGTTTTTCGAATCGATCAAACGGTAGTCTTTGTGAATATCGAACAAATATCAACTCTGTTCGTTTCTTATTGGAAGTACCAAAGACACCTTAAACTTGTATGGTAGCTTCGCATTCCTGATTATACAACGCTCCAGCTCAGCCAACGACCGATTCTTGCGCTCTGTCATACTGATATACTCATGTTATACGCAAGAGTGACATATTCGACAGTTTCATTATCTGGAACGACGATTTCCAGAATGTTACAGTTACCAGAATGATCTTAACAACGAAGAATATGAGCATTCATGAGCATCTTCTGAGATTCGTCCATGAGTTCCTTTGAAATTTTATCTGGGATACCTCTAAGGAACCTCAAAGAATTTCCTATGTACTCTCTTGGAAGTCCTCCAGATATCCTACTTTCCCAGATTCTACTACTTTAAGGTTTCCCCAAGGGCTTCCTTCTAGGATACTTTCAAGAACGTTTTTGGGATTCCTTCAAGCGTATATCGAACCATTTCAATTGGTTATCTCGTAGAATTTGATTAGACGTTTTCGAAAGCCCCAGGCGTTTTCCGGTAGTTGATAACCGAGATGTTCCTTTTCAAATTCATTCTGGAATTTATTCGTGCATTGCTTTAAGAGTTCAACAAGGAATCGCAATTCATTCGGTAACTCATTCTAGGCATTACCCGAGAGATCTCTGAAAGTTGTTCCTTCTAATCCACCAGATGTTCGTCCGAGGATTTCTTCACTATTTTCTAGGGGAATTCCTCTAAGATAATTTTCAAAAATCCCCTCTGATTTTTTTTATTTGCTGCTTCTGGAATTTCCCATATATCATCCTGGAGATTCTTCATTCTGGAAATTCTCTAGGGCACCTTTTGAAAATCCTTCAGCAGTTTCTTCTGGGAATTCTCCAGCAGTTACATTTATAAGCCCGTCTGTTCTTTCTGGAAATTCTTAAGAAGATCCTTGTGGGAATCCTTCAGATGCTTTATCTGGGAATATTACAGGGTTCTTTCTAGGAATCAGAGGCTCTTTTTAGAAATCCTTCAGGAGTTCCTTATGGTAATCCTCATGGACTTCATGTTAGGATTTGCTTCTGTTCTAAAAATTGATGGAGAAATCCTGGAATGCAGACCAAGCTCCTGGAATAGCTTTTGAAGCATTTCTTCAAGAAAATTCCAGAAGAATCGTATTTAAAATTCCTTGGAATAATCGACAGATAGCAATTCTGGTGAATTATCCATTTTAAATTTCTGTAGGAATCTGTAGAAGAAGTTTTTTGTAGAACTGCCAAAATAGCTTTCCTCATATAATTCACAGATGGAGTTCTGGAAATACCTGGAAGATCCCCAGAAGGGCTTCTTGGCAGACTCCCCAGTTGGAGTATCTTGAGGATTTCCTATCATTCCTAAAGCAAATAATAGTGGTACTTTTGGGGTAATCGGCAAATGCAATTCTTGGATTGTTATCCAAGATTGAATATATCCTTCTTCTTCTTCTTCTTCTGCTTGGCGTGACGTTCCCACTGCAGTACACTGGGAAAAAGCCTGCTTTTCAGTTTAATGTTCTATGAGCACTTCCACAGTTATTAAGAGTTTATTACCTAGCTTCCTCAGGCAATGACCATTTTGCATGTGTATATCCTGTGGCAAGCACAAAGATACTCTCGCCTAAGGAGGTCAATGATGTTTCCTTCACGAAAAGTTCCTGGACTGACCAGGAGTCGAACCTGTTAGCCCCATCCTGGATACCACATGTGGCCAGGCCATATGGCCCTATTCATAAAATCATTCCTGAATGTGATTTGATCATTACTATAGGCGAATGGTGCCAAGATATTTTTGTATTGAACACCCTTCTTGAAGCTAATCTTTTGATTTTCCAATGAAAAATATCTTAGTTAATTGGCATTCTATTATCAATCATTTGTTTTCAAGGAATGTCGTCATTAACTGCCCAAGTAACCAACAAGCATTTAAAATAGCATTCCTTCAGCATTATAGTAGTCCTTACGACAACGCTTTTAATGCTTATTAGCCGTATATACGCCTTAAGTGCTGCTCAACAGCAGGTTTTGGAAAAATAACGGGCTGTCTTAGTGCTACCCATTCAGGAACGTCGATTCAAAATGTAAAAAAAAAAACGTAACGCCTCGTCGTCGAGCAAAACAAAACAAAAATAGATTTGCACTTGTTTTTTCTGGCTCTCTCTCCCGAGATGAACTAGCCTAGGGCTAAAAATCTCGTTAATACAGATAAAAAAAAAATCTGGCTCTCTCAGCGTTCCCGCTGCTTCCTTCCTGACCACTCCAGCTCCTGCTCCAGCTTGTTGTACACTTTTTTGCTTGTTTAGTAGTAATTGGGATTTGAACTTATGATCCAGAGATGACTAATTAAATTTGTGCTGCTTCCACGCTGCAGGATACGCTAAAGGTGTTGCGATGGGGAGCGTTAAATATATCCCCAATATAAAGAATGACTGGAATGCGGCTCCAATTCCTAACCTCAAGACAAATTGTTTTCGAAGCGATATTTCGTTTGTATAAAGCATTTTCCTTCCCTATTCGATCTTCATCGTTTTCCTCTTTTCTCTTCCGATCTATACTTGTTATCCGCCCAAGAAAGTGGATCCTTCCGATCGGTGGATCGGCGTACTTCCGAAGCAACGTGAAACGGTAACTTTTGGTTGTCCGTGCTATTAATTAAAACTACCTACAGCAAGGTTTCCGCCAGTGATTTCTGATGGGAGGGAAAAACAAATATGCAACTCAGATGTCCAAATTTGTCAACAAAGGTCAACGCCATGGAAAAGAGACAGCATGAGCTGTCAAATGCATAACATATCTTCCATGCTCTTTGCTCGTAGCATTTACAAAGCATTTTTAAAGCATTTTCATTGCTTCCGAGCGAAAACATCTCAGGCAGTCGAAATGCTAATTAAAAGCTGAATGCTTCTGAGCAGCATAGCTTATGCTAATTCAAAGCAGCTATGCATTCGAACTGCTTATGTAGGGCAGCAAGCAGCTCAAATGCTGAAAACGGTCTGTTGTGCTTAGTGGTTACCTGGGTGGCATCTTACCTCATGGCAGATGCACTTTTTGCACCACTTCTGTTTTACGAACCAAGTTTTCAAATCGCCAAAAATCGATGAAAATGAATTTATTTCGTGAATATTTCTGCAGTAATATCAAGCAAATATTGTTGTATGAGGCTCTTTATCATTGAAAACGATGAAAGTTTGAAAAAATGGCGTCTCACCCTACCTTACCCCATTTTTATTTTATTATGGGCGACGTATAGGACCTGCTCTTTTATCTTCTTCTTCTTCTTCTTCTCCTTCTACGTCCGCACAGGGACTTGGCCTGCCTCGCTACAACATAGTGTTCTTTGAGCACTTTCACAGTTATTAATTGAAGGCCTGCCATTGCATGAATTGGTATATTGTGAGGCAAGGACAATAATACACTATGCCTAGAAAGTCGAGAAAATTTCCCCGACCGGAACGGGAATCGAACCGGCCTTAACCTTCCATAACTCGCGCGGTTGGCCACCAACGTCAGCACCACGCTAATGCTGAGTACAAAAAGCAAGATTTTTTTAACGTATTGTACAAAATACAACAGAATGTCATGTCCTATGTATTCCACGTACGTTGTATGTGATAAAATGAACAAATAATAAAAACAGATACTTTGTATACTGAGAATTGACGTAAATGATCAAATTTCAACCCATTGATCAAGTACCCAAACTAATCAAAACAACACCGCTAAAAAGTCAATTGCATAGACGAAGATAAATAGCAAACCAGAGAAAGCCGGTATGCGTCACCGCGACGGCACCCATCAGAGATCAACATGTCTTTCACGATATAGTCAGCTCAAACGCAAACCCCACATGACAAGATTAGGGGAGGGCCAACCTCATACCGGTTTATGTGCCGGCTAATGAGGCGATCTCAACCCAAGCAGAAGAGAATATCAACAGCATAATAAAATATGTTATTTTGGCATAATAACTATATAATGGAATCAGTTTTTTTTTATGTTATTAGCATATCTTATTATGTTATAAGCTTGTCTGTCATAAGCGGCAAAATAACAAAAATCATGTTCCTGGAAGACCAATTTAATAACATGCTTTGTTAGATTCAATAACAACTTATAAAAATGAATTTTGCGGTGAATTTGAAAATTTGTTATTGTTGTGTTATGTGTCATCACACATTTGTACATTTTCAATAGTAGAATAATAACAAAACTTGGTCTACAAAAAAGTATATTATTTAAATGTTATTAAGTGGATACATCTTAATAACTTAATCATATCAAAATAAGATTGCCCAACAAAACGTGTTATAGAAAAGTAATGCTTTGATAAGTTAATAATAACAAATTATGATATAAAAACAGGCTACATGATTCTGTTGTTATGAATTTGATATTCTCCTCTGCTCGGGTACAGTATTCGGGAATATCCACGTAGAAGTGTATAAATAAAAACACACCAGTTAATGGACGTTTGAGGGCAGGTGGCCAGTGGCCACGCCGAACCAAAACACCGCACCGTAGAGGTTAAACCACGATGAGGCAGTGAGGCAGTGCAATGCGGAGGGAATTGATGCGAAATAATTCGCTTGTTAGTCGCGTGGAACTAAAAATAAACCCTGTGCCAATTTTTTTTCTGCTTGCTGTATTCATTGGTCATCGCGGTCGGTATGTGCATTTACGTGGGTAACACGTCAAACGCAGCCACTTCCCTTTGTGGTGGTGGTATGCAGAACAAGAATAACCGTAGAAACGATTTGAGCTTGATCAGCACTCAGCAGTATATGTAGTAGATGTAATGTACACACCATGAATTGGATGATTAGTTAAAAATCAGCTACAGGTTGAAAATAAAATCCAGTAAGGGTGAGACAGCAATTATCGTAGGATTAAAATAATGCATCTCCAGTATTTTTGTCTTTATCGTGTAACGCTATATGATCACTCTAAAACGAAATTTTGATGGAACTCTGTAGGTTTAAGTTTTATATTAGGGGAACAAGGTTCAAAATGTACTAGTGGGGTAAGATGGCCCAACATACAAAATAATTCCTGAATGCGATTCGATTACTGCTTCCCGGAAAGCAAGTCATCATCTTATGAGAATATTGTTTGTAATTGCTTGAATCTGAGTACTATTGACTAGAGTCTGGATTTATTTGAGTTTGGAATTATTTAACCTTCGTAAGATATTAGGATTTTTGCACCACAATGGCGTAGCGTGAACGTGCCTGTCTGGGTCATATTGACCCCAACATCCTTCTAGGGTTTAAGTGCACATTTCGAATGGTAAGCCACTCCTAAGCTCCGTTGGTTGGTGCCTTGTGTAATTTCGATTGCTCTGGTAATGCACGGATTTGCCAATCATGAATTGTAAATTCATCTACGCTTAAGCGCATTCCTCTTATAGCTCATGTGGATTTCTATTTCATCTCCTCCTGACAATTTGTTAGTAGCATTTTCTGCATCAAACCCGGAATTCCACTTCAATTGAGAAACACTACAGCCTAAGCGCTAATGAATCAATGAAAATGAAAACAGAAGCGCACATCTGGCATGACTTGCGGTCAGCCCGAACGATGCGGTTCGAGCACCTTGTAATTACGCGGAATTGTTCTCTCCCCCCGCAGTATAGTCGTCGTCGTCATCATCCACATCAAGCACAATACTCGTTTTGATTATTATGATGAAATGAAAACGCATCTATCAGCGTCAAACGCTGTTAACCTTAATCTAGTTGGTGGTTTCAAGGTCACGGTAAAGATATTGTTTTCTACTATTTCTATCGACTTCATAGGACTGCGCTTGACGACCGACAAGCCCTGCCATCGGTTTTATCGATTTCAATCAAAAAGGCAAATTCGTTGCCCTACCCATATCTAATGCTGTTTGCTGCACCCATCCAATTTGATGTGTGAGGATAGCGTGACGATAAGTTTAGCCACTCGGTAGGCTATTTTCGAACTTTTCACCCTTTCGGGGTGGGATTCTTCGATGCAGTGAGGGTGTTCGATTTTGAATGCCAAAAGCTGCAATCCTCTCGGTCTAGGAGGCGCAGTACTGCAGTGTGCCTTGTAGATACACCGGGCAAAGCTGACTCACTGATATCGCCATCATCTTTCGCCGTTTATGGGGGCACTTGTTTTTCTGTCGTTTATTTAAATAGAATAATTGCCTGCACAAGTCGGCTACTATACATCTGTTGATAAAAGCGAACGAAAGTACCTAGGTATATTAGAGGTCGTGAATATGCATGGATCATCGTTTCATCGTCGTCGAGCCTGCTAGCTGTGCTAGTCGTAGCCGGTGGATGGGGTTTTGGTATAATAATATACCTTACGCCTTATAAATATAGCACAAGGTCGCGTCAAATTCCATAAACAGCTGCTTCGGAGAGTTTTGCACCCAAGTTTGGCATTTCTTAGAAACTTCAGCTGCTTTTAAGACGCTTTGCTTGCTTTGCGTTTGCTGTGGCGGACTCACTGTGTTGATTTAATTACACTAAGCCGGCACAAGGCGCAGCAAACAGCAGTACTTCGCGATGTATCGATTGTTTACTGTGTCACTTGTTCGGTTGCTTGTAGTAAATGATATGTAATGTGTGATTCTTAAAGTAGATTTTTTTCTAATATTTTTAAGACTTACTTATTTACTAGAATTTTGATACGCCCTAAGTAGAGCTTGGTAGCCGTGCTATGAGCGTCAACAAGCCCCTAATCGCACCATGTTGTGGAATGAGTGTTGGTTAGAAAACGGCCTTTCCACCTGAAAAAATAACCTGGAAAATCTGGAATCCTCAGAGAATATCTTGAATTCCTAGGGACCCCCTGTACCCCCTGTAAAAAATAAAACATTGGGTTGTATGAATTACCTTCTTATACCCAAGTTGTGGTATTCAAATACCATTTTCGTCATCTAAAACTGATTTAACCGTTATGTGTCCGACAAATTTTTTGCTTTTTTCTACACCGTGATTTTTAAATGGGCGCTGGGTACCCGTGTGTGATGATTTCTCTCCGAGTTTCTTACTGTTTCTAGGATTTCTGTTGGAGCTATCGCTAATATTTTTTATAAAGGTCTTCTCGTTTCTTTTGTTTCAAAGATTTCCAGGTTTTTTCGCGTAGTTGTTTACTGGATTTTTTTGCGGATTTTATCGTGATTATTCCCACAGCTCTTCCTGGAATCCCTACCAGAAATTGTCGCAAGATTCTTGATGCTAGTTTTGGGATTCCTTTCTTAGTTACTCCCGGAGATCTTGCAGGAAATGGTCAATGAGTTTTTTTTCGAAATGTGTCCTGCACACTTAAAAATTCTGAAATTTGCACGTGACGTAAACTATCAGCGTACTTAAACATTTTATGACTGAATGACAAATATGACTCAATTTTACATCTATCCTGTAAGTTCGAGTTAGTTGAACAAGATGTCAACAAACCTGTCTGAACAGGTATGTAGAAACACCTTCACATTTATCGTGTTACTCCTAACTCGGTGACATAGCCGAGAGGTATAGTTCATACCTCTCATTCGGCAGACCAGTGTTCGAATCGAGTACAATATTTTACTTTGATATGTTTTATTTATCGATTCGGTTCTAGCGATTGCTAGACGCTAGGAACAAACAAGTTTTATTTTGGGGTGTCCTCGAAGACGTAATTTACATGTTTTAACCTCTAAATATGTGTCTTTGAAGACGCTCGTATATGTCAGGTTCAGGACACCTAAAATACATGGATGGGATAACTAAAGAAATTCCTTGTAAGAAGTTTCCTGGGAAATATCGGAAGAAATGCAAATGATACCTTGTAAAAAAAAACTCCTCAAAGATTTAAGAACTTCGGAAGGAATCATGAGAAAAAAAGTTGTACATCTCGGAAAATAGTTCTGAAAGTAATCCCGAGAGTAAATTACAAGTACATTCGCGGAGGAACTCAGAAAATTTCTAAGAGAAGTCCCAGGAAGAACTACAGACGAAATCGTACAAGGGAATCCAAGAGAAATGTTACAAAGCCCTCTGAAAGGAATCCCTGGAAGAACTTCTGCAAAAGTCCTGAAAGAAACTATTGAAAATCTATCGTGAAAAAACACTAAGGGAATCTCCTGAGTTCGATAAATCTTGGAAAAATCTTTGGGAGAAATCCAGTGAGAAGCTCTGCAAACAAATCGGAAAAAAAAACCTCTGGAAGAAATCCTGGTACTACAGCAGAGACCTAGTGAAAACTCCTGCAGGAATCTTGGGAAGAACAAATTTCGGAAAGAACTATTTGGGATATGCGTTAAAAAGCTCTGGATGAAGGCTTGTGTAACTGTGTCAGCAATTTTACGGTTATATGGTCTGGAGAACATGAATTGGACTCCTGAAAATTTTTCAAATTTCTTTTTTTTTCGTGAGTTTAACCTATGTTACTAAGCTCATTCTTTAACATTTTTCTCGTATTTTTTGAAGTTTCCGGATATTATTTCTTTATGAAAGAAAAATTAGTTGAAAATGTCAAAACAATTTCTTACAATTAAGGCTGATCCATATTTCATTTTGACTTTTTTGGTCCCCCCCCCTGCTTCAAAAATGTTTGGCTGGATTTCGAATTTGAGGGGGCAGATGAAAAATATTTACCAAAATACCGCGTTTTGCTAAAAATTCTATAACAAATCCGATGTTTCAGATTGAACGGTTTTTTATTTAATCCCCCCCCCCCTTGACCAGCCAAAGAAGTAAGTTTTTGTAGCGGCCTAATCCAAAAGAACTTTGAGAAAAAAAATTTAAAAAAAAGTACTTTAACAATATTTTGTTTTTTTTTCGAAGGAGTTTTGTAAACAAAATTCTTGGAAGAATTCAGCTATTTGGTTTTAATGCTTAAATAATAAATCTTGCGCATTTGCCCTTACAATTTTCATTATTTTTTTGAGGATATATCTGCATAGTTTTAGAAATATTGAGTTTGTTCTTCTTGTTTGCTCACTTCCCGCTAAAAATGCAAAGAAAAAATTAAATTTTTGCTAATTTTTGAACTTAAATTTCAAAAATCATTTGGAAAAAAGCTGGGAAATTCGGTGATACCCTGTCCCCACATTCACTGATACACTATTACAGTGATATGATCAGAAATCCTGGAAATCGGGATTATTTCATTGACCAGTTTTCTGATTATGACCTTCCTAAATAGTTTGCCACTTGAATATGATATTTATTTCTCGCGTTTAACAAGTTTCAGTTGAATTCTTATTTAATTATGTTCTTCAAAAACCTTCAAAACCAGTGAATCAAGAAAAATGCAAATAAAAGAAGCTTTCTTTGCACACCTTAATGATACAAACAAATATTTCAGAATCGTATTCAGTATGTTATATCCAGTTTAAACCTTGCATACAAGATTTTTTATTAAATGGTTTAGAATTGACATCACGAATATAAAAGCTAAAAAAATCCAGGAGTCCGTATATTCGCCTCACTGAACTCATATTCGCTACTCATTGATGAAGAGAGTCAGATGCCGCAAACGGGCTGTCCTGAATCTAAATACCTTCACCAGTGCGATGCGATGCACTTTTCGCTTGGCATTGTTATTCGTTGCTGCTCGTTCGTACTTTGGATCAGTCTTTTGCACCATGACCATCCGCGAACCTCGGATTTTCATTTGAGCTTAGAGACTTTATTATTTTCGTCCACTTGTGATTTGTGAAAAAAAAGAGTAAGTCAAGAATTCAGTGAAATTTCATGAATCAAAGTAGTTATTTCAACCTCCTGAGATGTTACACTAGGCGTTCCACGACAGTGTAGTGCACGGTCAGCGGGCTTATTTGGATCGTATTGATCCCAATATCCTACGAGGGTTAAGAGACTAATCAAAATATAGAGTAGGGCTTAAGTTCAAAAATAGCATACCATAGAAAATATACTTCATCCTGATTCAAACATGAAATAATCAAGGTAATAAAAAGATAACATTTTGTTTGGTAAACTAATCTGTTCTTTTTTTATTCTGCTGTGACGCACGAGATTGCCACAAGAGATTAATCTCAGCCGTGGATTTGTACGTCTGATATAATAGTGCGTGAACACGTGTTTGTGAAACAATAAGGATTAGATAAAGTGCGTCCACTTTTGCTAAATAAAAAGTAGTTACGTGATGTCGCACGGCAGATGACACATAGCTAAATTGATCCTGTGGTTCAAGCTGCTATCGGATGTATTTGTACTTTTCGAAGTAACAAAGAAGAATATATAAATTGTCCACTTACATGCTTATAAGGATACAAAAACGAACCAATAGCTAGATTTCATATACAAAACTTTTGATTTTCCAGCTAAATGAACTTAAAATCAATTTACATTGACTCATTCAAAATTTCGCATTGCAGTAAGGAACAATTTGACACTTAAATATTAATCATCCATGAAACTTTTACGATGGGCTCCTAAAATACCAAACAATCTCCGAAATAAAGCTATCTGCATGATATGAATCAGTCACTGTACCAATGTTGGGCATGTCTTATGGTGGTACTGACATCAACTAAAATTGTGTTTCTTATCAGTATTTACTCACGCATTATACGCATTTGTTAAGACTGGATGATTGATCTAGATTTCGAATAAATAAGTTTGATTACTTGTCAATATGAAACAAAACAAACATAATGTAAATGGAAGTTTTTCTAAAACCTTTTTTTCTGCGTTTTAAATAAAACTGAGACATTCTCAAAATAAGAAACTGTTTTTTAAGTTGCTATGACCCAATAGCTAATTGTATGAATTCCTACATGTTGGAAATCATTTCAAACCCTTGAAACCAGTGCTCTGCTCAGACCCTTTCTCACATTCACCTGACATTGGCGTAAGTTCAAGCCTTGTGAGCGCAGTGACGGAAGAATTTAATTACCTACTTAGTCAAAATAATGATAGTACTCCAACAACGGATGGCGTACCTTATCTCCAGCAATGCAGAGCCAGCTCGCAACTAGACTCAACTTGTTCTGTCTGTTCTGAACCGGGCAATTCCTGAATGTGTCGAGAATGTCGAGAATATACGACACCTATGGTGATCCCGAAGAAATTGGTTTCCCATGCGGAACGTGATGCTTGTTTATAAATATTTCACCAGTGGCAGCATCTGATTGATTCGGTTATCTTATCGTTAGAAATGATGTGTGGTGAGAAGTTGTAGGGAGATGAAAAATCGAGATAAGATTTCTAAATTTAGGGGCCCTTGGTGGTCTAATTACAAATTTTGCGTTGTTTTAAAATGATTTCGTTTTTGATTTTCACCCTTTTTTTGCAATGAAAAGCTGACTAAATAACGTTATAGTATATTCTTTTTTATGCCCTTTAATTATTAACCATAGGTAGACATATTATTATATAGACGGAATCATAAGTCAAGCCACGAGCTCCATGATTTCAATCATTAGAATACATAATTCAGAGAAAACGAAATCAAAGACAAATAAGTAACTATATCTACAGTGCTAAATAGTTATATGGTTCAATTGCACGAAGCATTGATTGTTTGCATTGTTTAGCCCTAAATCCTCCGTCTATGTGATAGTAAGCACGTAGTGCAGATTAGCGCCCGCAGTAATTACCGTCCAAGTATGGTGTGTACTAGGTAATAACGCCCAGTGCAGGTAAACGAACAAATTTCTTCCTACGTTGTGGTCGTTGACGGTCATCTCGGGCCATCTCGACGTTGCCTCCCAAAGATGAACGCGACTCACACCTAGCTGTCTACCAGATCTGGACCGACACGCTGCGGTATGAATCAGTTTGAATTAGATTGAGTCAGTCCGACCCGACCTCCTGGCTGTACTTTATACCTACCTACTACAATCGTCGGGATTTCTGCTACATTACCCTGTATTATGACAACGACTAAAGACGAGATGCGTCCATGTATGTGCTGCGTTCACTGGGATAATTCATCTTAGTGCTCGTCCATAAACTACGAAAACTTTGTAGGCCATCTGAATGAAAATCTACAGGCAGAATCAGTTTTCAATGGTGTGTAATAGTAGGAGGTGTCAGACTAACCGTAAGATTATAGTCAACGTAATTTATGAACAATGTCTGTGCCTCAGAAGGCTGCCGGCTGTGAAATGCTCACATTACACACATGTACGAACCTTTAAGTACTACTAACGCGCTCATTATAATTTGTTGTTTGCACATCTTGATAATGGGAATTATTGCACGCTATATTCTGACGTTTACTTTGCGAACAATTTGCAGTGTCGGTGCGGCTGGCTAGGCTAAAGCGATAATAAGATAATTTGAAAGGCGAACGAAGAAATTTGTGACGATTTGGGAAAATTATAAGGCATTTACTGGAAACGATTTGTAAATATTGGATACGGAGAATACACCGATTGCAAACTCCCATGAAGTACTCAGCTTATCAGCGTTACGTACCCACTGGGATGAAGCCTGCTTGTCAGCTTTTTCTCAGATATTCTATGAGCACTGATCATTTTATGTGGTGTGTATCGTCTAACAGGTACGAAAATACTCTACTATACAGTGGACTATTGGGAAAGAAAACTAAACGTTTCGTAATTTCCATATAAAATAGCCATTTTAGAGTATATATGGTGTATGTGTCGGTGGTGTCTGTGAGCTAAAAATTCCCTGTATCATTCAGTTCGGCAGGCAGCATTTTGTTGGTTATTTCAAATTCATATTCGCTACCAAAATACCTGAATGAAAGTTAAACAAGTTTTCTGACAATCAAATGTAAAAAGCAAGGATTTGAGAGAAATTATCCTCTGCATTATTGTTGCTAACGCTGCTAAAATATTTATCGGACGTGATTGCTTAACCCTCATATTATTATTATTATTATTATTATTATTATTATTATTATTATTATTATTATTATAGAGTTTTGGCACTTCTCAGCAAAAATTGCTGGAAACTTTCACCTACCCCGGGCAATCGGAATGCCAAAGGGGATTAGGCTCTGTGGATCTCATTAGCCGGTTTTTTAGCTTACCGATATAGCCACAAAATCATCAAGTTATTAATAGAATACGGTCGATAAATCAGCATATGATATAAAATATAAAAATAAGTGGTTTTCACTATGATCGATGGGAAGAGTTGTACTTCTTGCAGTTGTCGAACCGGATGTCCATGCTTGAACCTGATTTTGCACCGGAAATAAGTGTTCCCTGGTGCAGCTGCCAGTTGGCTATTTTTTTCAATAAATAGCTGTTTATTCTCAGTAGATCTATTAAATTGGAATCCAAATCTGGCCTTTAATTTCTTACCGAAACGTGTTTTTACAGAGTGGAGTCAATTTTGTAAATTGGGACAGAAACCGGTAAACGCCTAAAAGTATGCAATGGTTTTGTAATTATCGTTGGCTTAAAGTATGATCCGTGTTTTAATTCTAGATCTTTTTTCCTTAAGTCTACGGGTGTAACAATAACTTCTTTTATTATACAAAGCTACGATTTGTAATCTATCATATCCAGTAAGTCTTCTGTAAGTTCAATAGACAGAATCAGCTCAGTCGGGGTATCCTAAGTCATCCAAACTGTTCTTGAGTTTAGATCCTAAAGTCTACGGGTGTAACGGTAACTTCTTTCATTATACAAAACTACGATTTGTAATCTATCATGTCCAGTAAGTCTTCTGAAAGGTTAATAGACAGTATCAGATCAGTCTGGATATCCTAGATCATTCAAACTGTTCTTGAGTTTAGATCCTGAAGTCGGTAACTGCTTTCATTATAGCTGCGATTTGTAATCTATTACATTCTATTGGTGTCCAGTAAATCTTCTGAATTGTTCCTGAGTTTAGATCCTAAAGTTTACGGGTGTAACTTTAACTTCTTTCATTATACAAAGCTACGATTCCATCATGTCCAGTAAGTTTTCTGAAAGGTTAATAGACAGTTTCAGGTCAGTTCGGATATCCTAGGTCATCCAAACTATTCTTGAGTTTAGATCCTAAAGTCTACGGGTGTAACGGCTTTCACTGAAAGCTACGATTTGTAATCTATCATGTCCAGCAAGTCTTCTGAAAGTTACAGTGGTTGTTTTTATCAACTAAGCTTCATAACAGTAAGTAGCCCATAATATCCCAAATAAATTATAACAACGCGCATTGTTCCTCTAACTACTTTGCTAAGTACAGTAGATTATGTACCACTACTTAACGTAGTGGCAAAAGCTATTATCACAAGTGTAGACCTGAAGCTATGGTTTCCGGAGTAGTGTTGTTGATGTGGAAAACATATCTCAAAACTATCTTGAAATGACTCAAGATATGCCAGGGGGATTACAGATTACAGTTCAAAGTTCATTGTGAGATTAACTTCTGTTACTGTCAAGAGCTAAACTTCAGGATAGTTTGGACGACTCTCAATGTCCCAAAGGTTCATAATAATATACATATAGTAGACTTCAGGTTGGTCCAGTCACCGCGATTGATTATGAAACGTTACTCAGTATGTCAGATATAGCTGATGTTACGAGTGTAGACGTGGAGTTCTGAACTCATAGATAGTTTGACTGACCTGGGACATTTCCATAGTGTCTCTAAATGACATTTGAGATTTCAAGAGCTTCGCGGACCCCAGCAGATTATACAATACTATCATTTATGGCGAAAACACAAAGTTATTCTTGTAGATTTAAAGCATAGAATTATAAAACAGTTTGGACAACTCTAGATGTCCCAAAGGTTTATAAGAGGCTAGTAGACTTCAGATTGACCCAGAAACTGCCGTTGATTATGCAACGTTACTCAGTATAACAGAGATGGCTACTGTTACGAGTGTAGACCTGAAGTTCTGAACTTTAAGGTAGTTTGGCTGACCTGGAATATCCCTATAGTAGCTATAAATGACATTGTAGATGTCAAGAGCTTCACGGATCCCAGCAGATTATGCAATACTTTTATTTCTGGTGGAAACACAAAGTTATTCTTGTAGATTTGAAAGACTTCATTATAGAACAGTATGGACCACCCTGAATGTCCCAAGGGTTTATGATAAAAAAAGTAGACTTCAGATTGCTCCAGTAACTGCGATTGATTATGCAACGTTACTCAGAATAACAGATATGGCTACTGTTACGGGTGAAGACCTGAAGTTCTGAACTCCAAGGTAGTTTGGCTGACCTGGAAAATCCCTCTAGTGTCTATAAATGACATTGTAGATGTCAAGAGCTTCACGAATTCCAGTAGGTTATGCAATGTTATTATTTGTGGCGAAAATACATAAAATTATTCTTGTAGATTTGAAGGACTTCACCATAGGACAGTTTGGAACCTCTAGAACATTCCAGAATATAAAACACCTTTTGATGTTCTTGACGAAGGCTAAATGGATACATATAAACGAAACCCATATCCAAGTTCAGCTGGTATGTCAATTATTTCGTTTTTCCAAATTTATAATATAGCTTATTAATGAAGTCCCAAATACAAATATCCCCGTTTTCCCCTAATAGAGGTCTCAATTTGCAACAAGTATGCCTAAGACAGTATTCTGTTTTATCGAATGAGTGAATTTATACAGTCGTTTCTATGTTGGGGCCATATATGACCCCTCCGGCTCCAAAGGGTTAAGCGATTTCTGAAAAACTGTCTGGGTACGAGCCATAAGGAAATATTTGAAAAATCAGCTCAATAAATTTGTGTAAGACCTTTTTGTAATGTTTCTTTCCAGGCCCGGGCACAGGGCGCTAAGGGAGAGTTTTTTCCCGATTTCGGCAAAACGAAGGGGCAGCGAGTTCGTGGTTTATCCTTCTCCGCCACACACTGTTCTCCTGCACACCGCCTAAGATCGTCCTTAGCACGGGTTATTCGAAAACTTTGAGCAGGTTTTCATCGAGCATAGTCCACGTTGTTGTCAGCTTACTGACTCGATCTATCTGAGGTAGACGAATGCCTCCATCACCTCGAAGGTATCGCCATCTATCAGGCATTCACCGCCAATCCGACCTTTGGTGCTTCGCGTTTCAGGCGAGTGTACAGCTCTGCCACCGTTCCAAATGTTCTGATGATAATGTCCATGTCGTCCGCGAAACAGACAAATTGACCAGATTTTGCAAAAATCATTCCCCGGCTGTTGAGCCCGGCTTGTCGTATCACACCTTCCAGAGCGATGTTGAAGAGTAGACATGAGAGTCCATCACCTTGCCAGTCCATTGTTGCTTTAATCAGTCTAGTCAGCTTCCCAGGAAAGAAGTTTTCGTCTATGATTCTCCATAGCTCTGCGCGGTCGATACTGTCGTATGCCGCTTTGAAGTCGATGAACAGGTGATGCGTTGGGACCTGGTATTCACGGCATTTCTGGAGGATTTGCCTTACCGTAAAGATCTGGTCCGTTGTCGACCATCCGTCGATGAAGCCGGCTTGATAAATTCCCACGTACTCATTCGTTTTAGGTGAAAGACGACGGAAGATAATCTGGGATAGCACTTTGTAGGCAGCATTCAAAATTAATGATCACTCTGAAGTTCTCACATTCCAAATGGTCAATGTTTAATCTTATTATGACATTATTAACTTTATTTATTTGTGTTAATAATAGTATAAATATTGACACACGCGGTGCTTAAATCAAATTATTGAATAACGCCACGATAATTTATCTGTTTTCCTCCCAAACAATTATAATCATCAAAATTGGATGCTATATGTTTTTCAATCTTTATCCGGTTTACAGTAAATCTCATCCAAAGGCTCTAATTATGTCGTGTCGTCATTACACCTAGCGAGAGGTGACAATCGCATGTACATTTTCGCAAACCGATAAGTGGTCCACAATAAACTGATAAACAACACCCGTCGTCTCATCTTCTCGAGAGGGTGCTGAGGAGAGGCTTTTCTGCCGGGGAAGATAACGAATCAGTCGCCCCAACGGTGTCTCCGCGGTGTCTTATTGTCCCTGTATTTGAAGTCGTTTTAGTTTGCACTGGTCAACAACGGGGGATGATGTGATATTATAAAAGCGCTTCCCAGGCTGGAGGCATCCCTCACTACGGTCGTAAAAAGCTACCCAAGAGGAAGTCATCTCCAAAGACGCTGAGAGCCTCGAAATTGGCGGACTCTAGTGAATCATTAGAGTGAATTGGATCACATTCCCGCACATTCGTTTTGAAACGTTGAAAAGTGTTTCCCAGATTATTGGAGCAGCATCGTAGTTGTGTTGGTTGAAGACGCGCGCGCCCACTGCGAGAGGGTTGAACTTTGCCGATTGAGTGAGAAGCTCATTCTCCAAATCACTCTCGCGTGATAAGGACGTTATTCGGAACAGTTGCCCTTTCGTTCGGAATCGTCATCATCATCGTTGTCTTCGTCGTCGTCGTCGTCCGTAGGATATGTGTTACTGTGTCGGATGCCGGCGGTGTTATGAGATCGTGCACGGTTATGAATGAATTAAAAAGCAGTGATTATATTTAATGAGAATATAGTGCTTTGTAAAGTGGGAGTAATCGAGAAGAGCGAAGAAAGATAGGAAGATTTTAGTGTGAAAAACAGAACTACAATATGTTATGTGTTCCGCCAACGGAGCATACCCACGGGCATGCCGGACTTTTTAAGCGATTTATCCATGCCTGTCATGTAAAGCAGTGGAAGGAAAAAGTAAGTTACAATGGATTTTGACAAAAAAGTGAAGAACAATCAAAATATGTCATGTCCCGAGCAGAAGGGAATAACAAAAACATAAGGAGCTGTGTTATTTGGGTAAAATAACTGAATAATAGAATCGATTATTTTTAGGTTATTAACATAACATATTATGTTATAAACTTATCTGCCATAAGTGGCAAAATGACAAATACCATTACAAAAAAATGTACCTGGAAACCATTTCAATAACTTGTTTTGTTAGTTTCAATAACAACTTAATAAAAGTGAACTTTACAATACCATTCGATCATCTGAATGAAGGTTTTGCGTCAGATTGATGAAACTCAAGATGTTGGTGAGTTTAAGGGAAGATCTCCTTAAATTTCAGCTAAATTTATGCAGAAATGTATTTTTTCAACCCTAAAAGGGATACCTGGGGTCCATTGGACCCCAGGCGCCTTTCAGAGCTCGTCTTTGATGGAACACACTCAGCAAGGTGACGAAACTGAGGCCATGAAGGTATCCCTTTTAGGGTTAATAAGGAAAAAACAATCTAAAAATTCTTTCTCAACGTTTATTTGACGTATCATATGTAGGCGAGTTATAGTAAAAAATTCAGCTCAATCGAAGCATTTATTACAGAGAATTAGATGTGTGAAGTGAGCGACGTTGCTTAAAAATAGAACAAAAATCGATTTCAAATCATCAACCTTGTATGGAAAGTCGAAAAAATTTCCGCTCTACTGTAATTTTTTTCCTTCGCATTTTCGAACTCAGGGCATGATTCTACACCAAAAATGATCATCAGCTTACCAATATCAAACTCGTAGCTAAGTATTTTTTTGTGTCTATATTTGAAAGGCTTTCTGCCTGATCACTGGTTCACTGGTAAGCTATAATATTTATTATATAAATTGCTTTTAAGGGAACGACTGTTACTTTAACTGGAGACTTTTAGTGGCTACGCAGTCTTTATTCTTAAAACGGGTTTATTGTTTACCCAACATTTCGGCACTTAGGGATGGTGTCTTAGTCCACGTAGGTTCACCAAGTGTTACTCAGTCATGTACCAAAAAACTTAAATCAGGACAGTTGAAGTTAGCCGAAACACTAGAGACAAAACGAGAACATTATTTTCCCCCTGATGAAGGCACCATCCCTAAGTGTCGAAACGTTGGGTAAACAATAAACCCGTTTTAAGAATAAAGACTGCGTAGCCACTAAAAGTCTCCAGTTATTATATAAAATTATTCGTTTTGTCTCACAAGCCCGCCAATAACATGAGTAACATAATTATGCTTGAAAAAGTTTGGTTGTCAAAAGCAATTTGTGAAAATTGCTCATGTATTCTACAAGGATTTCTTCAAAAAAATTTCTATAATTTTTCCTGAACTTCCTCTGATGGTTGCTACAGAAATTTCACCAGAAATTTCTGCATGATTTTTTTTTTAAATTCTTCTATCGATTTCTCTAAAAATTACGTCAAAAATTCCTTCTATGTTTATCAAGGGACTTCCCTATGGATTTTTTCAGGAATTTGTCCTATAATTCTTCCAGAAATTCATCGACAGATTTCGTCATAAACTTTTCCAACAGTGAATCTTCCAGAAAATTCTTCGAAAGTTTTTTCACGGAATCTTTCACTGATTTCCAAAGACTCCTCTTGAAATTCTTCCAGAATTATCCACAGAATGCCTTCAAGGACTTCTTCAGAACTTCCCGTGACCATGTGTCCCAAATTTCATCTTAAGATTTCTCAGAAAATTTCCTTGAGAATTTCACCAAAAGTTTTTCCGAAGAATTGTTATGGAGTTTTTCAAAAGATTTTGCCAAGAATTTTAGTAATTGCTCAGAAAAGTCAGAAAGTTCTTCAATCTCCAGGGATTTATTGAAGGGTTCCTGCAGAACTTCCATGTGTTTTTCTGAATATTATTTAAGTAATTTTTAGAGGATTCGTTCAGAAATTTCTTACCTAACTGAATACAAAAATGGAACAAAACAAATAGACAAGTCATTATTGTCAAATTGATGTATTAATTTCAAAAATTGTTACTGTTGTGCTATTGTTGATAAGTTGATCAATAGTACACCAATAACAAAACTTGTACTTCAACAAAACATGTTATTGAAATGTAATTGAGTGAAGTATATCAATAGCTTGAGATTGAGATTGCCCAACAAAATTTGTGTTGAAAAAGCTATGCTTTAATAATTTAATAATAACAGAACAAGGTATAAAAACAGGTTATGTGATTTCGTAGTTATTAATTTGATATTCTCCTCTGCTCGGGGTACTGCAATATGAAGCTTGTGTATTTAATCCATCACTTATTTGAAATGTTTCCCACTTATTATCCATACGAACGAAACAATAAGCGAAAAGTTAAGCATTTAAAACAAATATATTACATGGTTTCAATAAGCAACTTTAGTGTGTTTGTACATACACTCAGCGAAAAAAGCTAACGAAGTTCATCCAAATACCTTACGATTTTTTTCTATAAGTAAAAATTATGGATGCTATAAGAATACCTTATAAAAATTGATCGTACTTATTATGTCAAAGTTCATAAGACAGACTTATGAAAAGAACACACAAATCTTAAAATGATGCAGACTGGATTCGATCCACGAACATCGGGATCACTGAGCCCGTGCTTTATCCACACGGCTACTGACGCTTGAGAATATCATGTTGCTAAACATATATAAAAACCGAGCTGTGAGACGATTTTACGTCATAGATCGACCTTATGAAATTCATTCGAATCATTATGAATTGTTTAAAGGCCATTTTATAAGTTGGACCTTATGGAAATCTTAAGTTTGTTTGGCTGAGTGTAGTCTGATTAATTGTGTAGTGTTCGTAGTGGTTTTACCAGTTAACTCAAAATTAAAAAAAAATGACCTATATTTTCCTTTTTTGTGAAATATAGCAATTAAATTTTTAAGTGTGCCTGTAGAAGCCAAGGGATTGTTCAAGAAGTAGCGAAAAGTGGTTCAAATTCGGACTTCCAATTTTTAAAATAAATATCAAATGACGATTAAAAGATTTAAAAATCTGTTTGATGAAAAAACGACAACTATTTCGAATCCTTGGTAAGGATTCAATAAGGATCGAAACGTTGGAGGAAGAAATCAAACTTTACTTTGATTTTAAGAGAAGATTGATACGCCGAAAATATCCCAAGAGCAATTCTTCATTATTTTAAATGACCTTCTCATCGGGGCTTTATTGATTTTTTTTTCTCATCACACTTTCATCACAGAGAAACAGACGTAACACTTAAAATAAATTTCATTAAAAACATCGTCACGAAAACGTAATCGCCCAATGCTAAACGTACTGTGTACCGGGCCGCCACTAAATGCCAGTGCCGCGAGTGGTCGATCGACCTACTACTGAATATTTGAATCGTTTGTGACGTCTGTTTCTCTGTGCTCTCAATATGCATCCATATTCCAATTGTTGAACACCGGCATTACCCAAACTGTTGACATGACTTCCATAATTTGTATCGCTTTCAGGGGCGTTTCAGGGGCATTTCAGTGTCGTTCGAGAGGTATTAGTAAGATCAATGGGCTTTTCAGGAGGATTTAAAGAAGTTTCAGGAGCCTTCCAGACATTTTAGAGCGATTTCAGGGGCTACCAGGAATTTTAGGGGCGTGCCAAGGAATTCCAGCGGTGTGCCGCAGGTGCTGCAGGGGTGTTTTAGGGAGTTTCAAGGACGTTTCAGGAGTATCCATGGGATTGTAAGACGTTTCAGCAGCGTTGCAGGCAGTTTATTCTACTTACCAGGGATACCTGCTGTTTTAGGGGGTTCCGGAAAGTTTCAGAGGTGTTCTAGGGATACCAAGGGTTTGCAGAGGTGTTCCAGGGGATGAGGCATTCATTCAATCCAACGGAAATCCAAGGGAAATCCCTTTGAAGCCCTCCTGAAAGGGCTTGAAATTCCTTTATACGCCTCTGAAACATACCGTAAACCCCTCATAGATGCTCCCTGGAACCTTCATGAAACTTCAAAATGAAAATTTGACATGTTTATAATACATACATTACACTTTCAACTTCAACCAGTGTATTACTACTGTGGAATTATGTTTCCGTGCAGTAAAGTAAGTAAAAACAAAAATTACAGTACTAACTGTTTAACCATTGGCGTATTACCTTTCGTATAATTGACGCAGTGCACATGTAAAAAATGTATGTATTGCTTTAGTTTATGTACATGTGTTGTGCAAATTATAAGGTTCGATAAAGCTTGTGTTTTGTTTTGGCGTAACGTCCCAACTTAGATAAAACTTGTTTCTCAGCTAGTGTTCTATGATTACTCCTACAGTTATTAATTAAGAACTTCCTCTGCCAATGAATTTTGCATTTGTATATCGTGGGCAGGAAAGAAAGCAAAGAAAGTCAAAGAAATTTCCTTTTCACGAAAAGTTTTTGGATCGACTGGGAATCAAACCCGTCACCTTCAGCATGGTCATACTGAATACCCACGCCTTTATAGCTGTAGCTAGAAGGAATCAATCATGTGTATATTTGGAATAAATTAATTGATTCCAGGATAGCCAATAGGCGTTTTCCATATATATGTCTGGTTACTCATCAATATACTTACCTTACCGATCAGGCTAAGGCTGGGGTGGCCTCTGCTGTACATAGTAGCTATCTCCATTCCACTCGGTCCATGGCTATTTGTCTCCAGTTCCGCACTCTGCGTAGGGTCCGCAGGTTGTCCTCCACTTGGTCGACCCACTTAGCTCGCTGCGCTCCACGTCTTCTTGTACCGGTTGGATGACTCTCGAGAATCGTGACCCGCCCACCGTAGCCTCCCGATTTTCGCGGTATGGACGATGGTTGGTTCTCTCAGCAGCTGATGCAGCTCATGGTTCATTCGCCTTCTCCAAGTCCCGTCTTCTATCTGCACTCCGCCGTAGATGGTACGCAACACCTTCCGTTCGAAAATTCCACGGGCGCGTTGGTCCTCTGCACGTAGGGTCCATGTTTCGTGCCCATAGAGGACTACCGGTCTAATCAGCGTTTTGTAGATAGTTAACTTCGAGCTACGGCGAACTTTATTCGATCGTAGAGTTCTGCGGAGTCCAAAGTAAGCACGATTTCCTGCCACAATGCGCCCCTGAATTTCTCTGCTGGTATCGTTGTCGGCGGTCACCAGTGAGCCCAAGTACACGAATTCTTCAACCGCCTCGATTTCATCACCGTCGATATAAATTCGGGGTGGCGGGCGCACTGATTCCTCCCTGGAGTCCTTTGCCATCATGTACTTTGTCTTCGACACATTAATGACTAATCTGATTCGCCTGGCTTCACTCTTTAGTCGGATGTACGTTTCCGCCATCGTCTCAAATTTACGAGCAATAATATCAATATCATCAGCGAAACCAAGCAGCTGAACGGACTTCGTGAAAATCGTCCCACTCGTGTTTATCCCCGCTCTCCTTATTACACCTTCTAACGCATTGTTGAACAGCAAGCACGAAAAAGCGTCACCTTGCCGTAGCCCTCTGCGAGATTCGAAGGGATTCGAAAGTGTCCCTGATACTCGAACTACGCACATCACTCGATCCATCGTCGCCTTGATCAATCGTATCAGTTTATCCGTGAATCCGTATTTGTGCATAATCTGTCATTTCATTTCTCGATCGATTGAAATATATGCCGATTTGAAATCGATGAACAACTGATGTGTGGGCACGTTGTATTCGCGGCATTTTTGTAACACCTGGAAGATGGCGAACTTCTGCTCCATTGTAGTGCGTTCACCTATAAATCCAGCCTGATATTGCCCCACGAACTCTCTTGCAATCGGTGATAGACGACGGCATAAAATTTGAGAGAGTATCTTGTAGGCAGCGCTCAGTAGTGTGATCGCGCGGTAGTTCCCGCAATCCAACTAGTCGCCCTTTTTGTAGATGGGACACACGATACCTGCCATCCATTCCTCCGGTAATACTTCCCCCTCCCAAATTATGGTAATGACCCAGTGTAGTGCTCTCACCAGTGCTTCTCCACCGTATTTTAGAAGCTCGCTTGGTAGTTGATCCAGCGGCTTTGTTGTTTTTCAACCGGCCAACCTCCTCCTCAATCTCTTGAAGGTCAGGGGCCTGAAGTCTTTCGTCCTGTGCTCATACTCCTAGATCTGTGTTACCACGCCACCTTCGGTACTTGCAACGTCGCCATTAAGGTGCTCATCGTAATGCTGCCACCACCTCTCGACCACCTCACGCTCGCTCGTGAGAATATTCCCGTGATTATCTCGGCACATGTCGGCTTGTGGCACAAAGCCTCTGCGCGAGCGGTTCAGCTTCTCGTAGAACTTTCGTGTGTACTTAGCGCGGTACAGCTCTTCCATCGCTTCGCGATCTCGTTCTTCCTGCTGGCGCTTCTTCATCTGGAAGACTGAGTTCTGCCTATTCCGCGCCTATCTGTAACGTGCCTCATTCGCTCTCGTACGGTGTTGCAGCATCCTCGCCCATGCTACATTCTTCTCGTTTTTCAACTGTTCACATTTGCCGTCGTACCAGTCGTTTCTGTAATTCGGAGTCGCTAAGCCTAGTGCTGTAGCCGAGGTACTATCTATGGTGGATCGGATGTCCCTCCAGCCATCTTCAAGTGTAGCTGCGCAAAGCTGCTCATCAATATTGTGATCTTTTAAAGAAATTTGCCATTGTATTTTGAAAGTGAATTTAAGGGGGTTTATTGTTGGAGGAAGTTTTGTCATAGAAAATCCTGTAATGAATTTAACTAAATACAGTTCTGGCTAAGTTTCTTGTTGAGGTGAACCATCAGCGGATTAATTCTGAAATCTTGGCATCATTTAATGATGAATTACAGTTTGCGTCGGAGATTAAACAAAGATTTCTCCATTTTTTTTCCACATTTTGGGGTAATATTTTGCAGCACTCAGTTCAGAGTGCACAACTAATACAGTTGCTCAGAAAAAATATCTATGGATAGCTACGTCAGAGCAAGCAGTTGTTGCTGGTACCGTGGATAATAGGATAATGTAGAGAATTGTCTGTGACCACTTGAGAAATAGTTAGCAGTCAATTGAGAGAACTGAAACCGTCTACTGCCTCTGTCATGCTCAGCTATGATTTTCGATAGCTCACTATGGAGACGCTTGGTTGCTAAGCCTCGTTCGGTAATCCTCGTGTCTGTATGCCATTATAGTGTTAGCATTTACACGTTAAATAGTATTTACAACTTAGAAAATGCAATTGTCACGTTCAATAGATGAGTAATTGTAGTTGCGGCAATAATCTTTCTCGGTCAATTGACTGCTGTTACCACCGATAGTTGGCGCAGCACATGGACGACGTCATTCAGGCACCCTCAGCCGTAGCAGCGGCGCTGTGGCACATTCAATTGAGGTGGTTTTGCGTTCCCTTTATTTCACTGCTAGCAGCAAGCAGCCCAGCGACTATTGTCACAGTCTCACTGGGCTGCGTGGTGCTAGCCCGTCAGCGCATCGCACATTGTCGCGATATGCATTCTATTGATTCCGTACTATAGCTGCCGCCTATAAAAGCGGCAGCTGAATTCATGTATCGTTAGTTGTAAGCAATAGAACCACCACAGAGCAGGAGCACTGCCTCTCTGTGGTGCGCAATAAATAATAACTGAAGTAGCAGAGAAGTAGTTCGTCTTCCTCGAATCCTCCGGGAGAAATCACACAACGTAGGAGTCTGAACAAACCGCTGGACGAAACAAAATGAATTGCTTGTTAACCCAAGTAACCACAGTGCTGAAGCCTTATTACATGCAAATATACGGTGTATTTAGTGCAATCATTACTTTACATGCAAACTTAAGGTTGATTTAAAGTGGAAGTGGGCAATTATAGAATCAAATTAGGATTATACTGGTATAATCTTGAAGCAGTCGCATAATTGCCCATTTCCACTTTAAATCAACTTTAAGTTTGCATGTAAAGTAATGATTGCTCTAAGTACACCGTATATCTGCATGCAATAAGGCTTCAGCACCGTGGTTACTTGGGAATAATCTTAGTATTGATTTGATACTTGATACTACTACCCTTCTGAGAACAGTTTTTTTTACGAAAAATACATGGCTTTCAAAATTATCTGTTTTGGTGAACAGAACATCTTCTAGAATAATAATGGAACACGCACAACCAGTGAAGTTTAATGGAAAATTGAGAATTGCAATTGATGTTCACTGTGACACACTTTTCAGAAGATACAAAAGAAGTTTCATTCATTTCCGTGGGCATACAATCCCACGAAAACAAATTTCCCAAAAATACGTAATCCTCACCGTTTCCCATCGAAAGCATCCAATTGGAGAGCAAATTTTCGTGACCGTGACTATTTCATTACAACAAAGTTGTTAACACGAACGAACCGGTATGCACCACACCAAACGCCGAGGAACGTGACTCGGCTACTTTGTAGGCCGGCCGATTGGATCGGATCGGATCGAATCTAGGTATATAGCCAAGCCGCGTGTCGGGAGGTGTGCTCAACATACCTCACCTTTAAATCCACCCACATACCGCTGCGGATAGACGTACCCTTACCTACTACTAGCCGATTCGTGCCGAACGACCATCATCATCAGGTGTGCGGATATGGTGATGGATGTCTAAATTTAGATCAAGTGTGATTATTACAAGGCGTAATTGATTGACAGACAGACAAGGGAGAGAAGAGGTTCTTCTTGACTGATTTCGTGATAGCCCGGAGCAACAAAAGCTTTTTGGGGAAGATTTTGAGCGTTTGTAACTTACTGGTGGCACAATTGCCGCGATGAACAGTTCCCAGGATGGACGATGATTGCGTTGACAAGGTAATTGCAGCAGTTGAGTCAATTTCGTAGACTCATTTAAAAACAGTTCTGATGAAGTTCTGTGACGTACAAGCATAATAATGTACCTAAATTGGTTCACAGGAATTCAATTGCCAGTTTAATCAGATGGCCTTCAGGCTTCGTGATATTTATCTGGTGATGTAATATCTCTCACCATTTTTAACATCTATTACAATACATAGTACGTTTCAAAATTCACATACATTGGAAAAAATTATTGGAATTCTCATGAAAATTATCAATGATTGATATTTCCTTACGGTTCTCAGAATCCTTTTATGCATTTTGATATTTAAATTATTGCTTGGAAAACTTAGAAACCATCTCTACCATATTTAGAAAGTAATGTAAGAAAACATGAATCGTTGAGATTACTTTCGATGAGTTTTAGTAGCGCCATATGTTGTAATTTGAACTGTCGCTCAAATTAGGATCGTCAAGTGTAAAACAATTGCATAATGCTAGAACAACAACAAGAAATAGAACACACCAAGATCTCTAATTTTCGCTAAGTAGTGTTTTTGTCATTCCCTGTATCTCCACCTCCATCAACAAGATATTTTCGGACACCGAACACGTTATCCAACAGTTGTTGTCACAAGTGACTCCGAAACCATTAACGTGCCTCCAAAACAACACACCGTGGGTACGATTCGGCTCTAAACTTCCCGCCCGGTCGTAAACAAAATTACGGCATTTTCCGTTTACATTTGTCATCCACCAAAAACTACTGCGCACCAGATTGTTCCCCTCTTGGCAGTTTGGTTGACAAAACATAGGGAATCGCGCTACTTGGGCGGTGGCTTCTATATTCGTCTGTTTTCCACTATAACTCAGTCAATCTTGAATCAATTGACACAATTCTTGAAATGCAGTGAGATAGGTATAGTATCTACCCGTGTACAAAATTTCAAGTCAATCGGTTCAAAATTGACCGAATTACAGTGGAAAACAGACGAAAATAACAGACGAAGAAAACCACCGCCCAAGTAGCGCGATACCCTATGTGTATGTGGGAAAGTACGTTGGCAGCTATCAGTAAACTACGGTCGATTAACAGCGATCAGATTAGCGTGAACTGAGCTGTGGTGAACATTATTAGTGAGACACACCGGCCGGTGGTTAATCAGAGTGTCTCGGGTGTAACCGGCTTGGGTTAGTTGTTCTTCAATATGCTCCGTCAATCAAATATCATACCGGTGACCGACATGTTGGCTGTCTGTTCTTACTCTTTTACTGCATGAGTTGAAAACAGTTCGGCTTCTTGTAGTGCGATTTCAAAATTGACGACCAAATCTCCAATAAGCAAGTTTCATAATTTTATGAAATTATACTTATTGAGATGAGCATCTGTGCAATTGTGTTTCATGTTTCATATGGCTCGTTCTACAGTTTTGCAACATTTTATGACATTTAGCCGTAATTGGGATCCAATGAATATTCTAAGAAAATTTCAAATTGCGATGGAATATTATCAATTTTAAATAGAAACGGGATGTCAGAGTTTGTTCTTGGATTTCTCCTAAAATTCCATCCAGAAGATTTCCCAGATTCACTTCTGGGTTGTTCTTGAGTTGTTCCTGGGATTACAACCAGAGTTCCTACTAAGTTTCTAAAGAAGTATTTGTGTAAACGTTTCCTTGTCTTAAAAACAATATTTCCAGGGATTTATCTTAAAAAAAAAAATCCGGGCTAGAAATTTATCTCAAAGGTTTCCAGCGTTTCTCCCGAAGTTTCCATAAGAAAAAGAAGTAACTGAAAACAGTTTCTCAAGCAAAACATTGCTTAAGAGCCGTATGTTACACTTTTGTTAATTCTTCAGGACGCGCGCTGTTGTAAAAAAGTACAAGACTACCAAAAAACCTCGCTCGTTGTATACAGTGCGAACGCGGTGCAGTTTCGGTTGCTTGATGGCACGCATCTTGAAAGGTTAAAAATAAATTTGTGTTTGGTCTCTTACATTTCCACCCAAGATCACTTCTTATTTTTGTCTGAGTTGTTCCCCAAGTTATATTTGGAATTCCTTCCAAAGTTTCCCATGTTTTATCTCCAATAGTTCTTCTCATAGCTCCCCGCTAGATTCTACCTGGACTGCTGGAAAAAAAAACATGACAATGATTCTCAAGGCATTATTTAGAGAAATTCCAACAGAAACACACAAAGAAATTCCGCGGCAGGATTCTTGAAAGAAGAAATTACAGAAACAATTCCAGGACATAGGGTGACAATGGGTATTATCGGCAGGTTTGTTCTCTTCGTCATGGGAGGTTTTTGTCAGCCAAATTACCTGAAACTTGGCCATATAATTCAGCTTGGTTGGGAAGGATTTGAGACCAACTCTGAATTCAATAGATTTAAAAAAAAACTCAAAGACGAAGAGAGCAAAACGGCCGAGAATAGGTGATTTCCCCTATTCTGTGAGGGACTCTGAAAGCAATACTAGGAAAACCGCTGGAAAAAAAATCCGTAATGAACTCCTGCAAAAAAAAAAATCCGGAAAAATGGGGTGCTTAAGTGGATTGTACGACATTTCTCCGAAAACGAGTGTCCCAAATGCAGTTTTCCCGAAAGTTTTTTCCCCGAATGTGCCATTTCCCCGAAAAAGGATTCCCCGAATATACTGTTTTCCCGAAAAGAGTATTGCATCTGCTATTTAACATTCTTCGTGCATCAGCTGATACTCATCTCGTTAACGTAGTACACGTGGGCCGTTATGATCCAAATGCGCAACTAGGGATTCGGTCTTTAGGCCGAAATACGCCTAGCCAAAGCACGTTAAGCTGAATGGGTTGTTAACCTGAAGTTCATAAGATCGAATGGGTCAATAGGCCATCTTCCTAATTTTCTTTATAAACGATAGTAAAATGTGTTTTCATAGTCCTAGAAGATGTTTTAGTTCCTAGAGTTTTTTAGCGCATTCTATGGATAATGGGATATAGTTCCATTATTTTATGAAATTCTTTTATTATTTTCCCTTTTCACTGATAGATGATTTCTTGATGTTGATGCTATACTATTACGGAAATATTAGTGATCAATCTGCCAACATTCTTTCGGCGATTTTCCCTTCTTGTTATAACACGCAGTTGTTTCGAGTTTTTCTATTACATAGTTTATTGATGGTAGATGTTTATTAAACTACTGAATGTTTCATGACAGAATTGTCTTCTTTGAGAAGTTGGCTATTCTTTCATGAATTGGGTTTAACTGTCGGTCAAACTGGTTTATTATTCGTCTTTCCGCCGCTATTCAATCGCGAATGTTTTCATTTTATAAAAATAGTTCTTACGATGTTTGTGCATTTAATACATTAAAATCATTCCACAAGATTTCCCGTTTATTGCTTTGAACTCAGTCGTACTGATGACCCATAATTTTGACGACATATTCGGCCTAATGAACTTCGGCACAACGTTCTTCGGCATGACATACTTCTATTTAATGACCGTCTTTTTAGCCTGATTGATAACATTTCTATAATAAAATTACACTTCTTTCAATCATGGGCTGATCTTTCAAGATGAACTATTCAATAAATCATCAGTTATTTGCCTGTTACTATATTTATTATTGTTTTTTTTTCTGTTTTCATGTCCAACTGTTCGAAATCTTCATCATAAATTCTCCCTTATTTCATCGTACACTGTTCTTTCAAAAAAATGTTATTAACATATTGTCGGCAGTCTAACTACTAATATTTTCATATTTTTTTTTTAAAGCGTGGGTATTATGATTCCTTGTCTAATTAGAGGCGGTTTGAGCAAAACTTTAGACAACTATGTTGTTTATGTTGCAAGAAATGGAGAAAACAACAACATTGTTGCCCAAAGTTTTGCTCAAACAGCATCAAATTAGACTAGAAATCATAATACCCACGCTTTTTGCACCATTTTATTGCAGAAACGGAGCATTGACCTTCTCACCATACTAAAATTCAGCTCATTACTTCAAATCTAGTACTTCACCGATCTATCCTATTACAAAAAAATCTGAAGAGTGCTATTTGTCAAACAAATTTAATTGATTTTTCTTTTCAAAGTCTGTTAAAAACATTAAAATTCAGTTCATAGACACCCGCATCTAGACAGTTACACATAGTATACAACCTTTATGCTGATAATGAACATTTGTAGTTTACCACAATCAGGATGACTCGTTTTAAAGGTATTATGCATTTTCATCAATTAAATTATTCAAAAATAAAACGGAAGAACAGTCTATGAAAAAAGAAGGGAAAATTAAGATGAGCATGTTCCTTGTTGAGTGCCATATCATTTTCAATCAGTACAAGAACAGAAGCGAAGAACCCATGTTTAAAAGAAGAGCAAACCTCATTGAAGCATCATGAATTATATTTTATCTCGAAAAATCCATGATAAAAGGGAATGTACAATATCAGCGAGTTGTGAAACTTTTCATTCCATGATCTTGATGGCTTCATCCATTCGTAAATTTTCTTAAATCATAGAAATTCTTAAGAAGTAAAAATTATGGAACAGTTTTTTTTTCACACTACACTACACACTACACTTTCAGCCACTTTTGTACTCAGGCTAACTCTCCGCAACTTCGTTCCAATCGGATTTAATCAAGAAAAAATACAGAAACCAGTACTAAAATTAGTATAATAAATATTTCGGGGAAACGGTCCATTCGGGGAATCGGTTCATTCAGGGAGTCGTTTTTCGGGGGAAAAAATTTTGATTTTCTATGAAACATTTGTGGTTGCAATAACCTCTTGCCAAAAAAAAACAACTCTAGAACGAATTTCCGAAGGAGCTCATTGACGAATGACCAAAGAAAGATCAGAATTAGTTCCCGGAAAAACATCTGAAGAATTTACTGTAGAATCTTTTAAGAACGTGGACTCCTGCAAGATTTTCTTATGGAACTCCTGAAGGAATCCCCAAAGATACTCCGGGAAGAATTCCCAACGGATGTGTTCGAGAAATCCCTAAATGAAGTCTTAGAGAAACTTTCGATTGATCTCCAGGAGAACACTTCTCTTGGAGGAATTCTTAATGGAACTCGTACAGGAATTCCTAATGAAAGTCCTTGAGAGATTCTCGAAGGATCACCTGAAGGAGTTCTCAAAGGAAATTCAAAGGAAATTCAGAAGAAACCATCCATGGAACTCCTGGAAAAATTATAAAAGCAAACCCTAGAACCCAAAGAAAACCCTAGAGGACTTCTCAATGTAAATCCTTGATTATTTGATGATGGAACATCTAGATGAATTCCTAATTGAGAACTTTGAGAGATTTCAAGGAATAATGGCACAACTGGATTTTTTAAAGGAATTCCTAGATAAATTCCCAATGGAATTTTTGGACAGATTTTCGAATAGATTGCTTCAAGAATTTTCCATCAAACTTTCGTAGATATTTCCAATGTAATTCCTGGAGGAACACCTTAAGGAATTCCCAATGCAACTCTTGCAGAAACCCCCAATAAATTTCTTAAAAGAATTTCGTATGAAGCATCTGGAAGAATTGAGGGACCATACAGCTACAGCTGTAAGGGCGGGGGTATTCATCATGACCATGCTGGAAGAATTCCATATATGTGGAACTAAATTTAGTTCTCTTAAGAGATATCAATTGAAAGAGAGAGATTATCAATTGAAGCCCTGATGAAATACTTAAAAAAAAACTCCTAGAGGAATTCCCAAATGAGCTCCACAAAAAAAATCCCAATGAAACACAAGAAGAATTTCAGAAGAAACTCAGGAGGAATTATTTCAGGAGTTCCTGGTGGAATTGTCAAATAAATTCCCGTAAATGTTTATGAAAAAGAAAACCCTGAAATAACTCATGAATTAATTCTTGACTCCTGAAACAATTTTCGAGAGGTTTTCAATGTTACTCCTGGAGAAAGAATTTTGATTTCCGAAGGAACTCGTAGGAATATTCTTAAAGGAACTTCCGGAGAACTATCCGAATAATTTCCTGGTGAAATTTCCAAATGAGCTTCTGGGATAATTCCGAAAGCAACTACTGAAGCAATTTCCGAAAGAATACCTGAAAACTCCAGAAGGAATACCGCCCAAGGAACCGTTCATAAACCGCGTAGACTTTTAGTAGGGATGGAGGGGTCTGAGAAAAGTTTTCGCTCCATACAAGTTTTAAAATACTTCTATGAACAAGAGCCTACGAGGAAGGAGGATGTGGTATCGGTATGAGATGGTCGAACTTTGGTCTTGAACGTCTTGTTGAAGTTTACGGAAGAGCTCGTGACGTGATTCCCTAAGAAACTTTTTGAGGAATTAAAAATGCAAGATGCAGAGGAATTTAATTTGAAAATTTTGGAGTTATTTTAGTTGGAACTATTGAAAGATCTCTGAAGGAATTCTCGAATTAAAAAGAAAAAGAATTCCTGCTAATGAAACCCCAGAATAAGTTCGTATTGGAAAAATACCAGAAGAAATTCTTTTCTAAAATTGTTGCAGCAGCAAAAAGTTTCTAGCTAAAAAGTGTTATGTCCAACGTGTTGTGCAAAATACACCATCTCGATCACTCGAGGGTTAAGGCTTAAGTAGCACTCTTGCAGATATTTTGTATTGCTACTCACGTATTCTGGTACATAATTGAAGCTTATCATGGGAAACGAATAAGCCCAAGTAATATTTTATGGTCAAGTAGACTAAAAAAGGTTGTTAGAACCATCATAAAATCCAAATAAAAGATACACGGTTCTAATACTTTGGCAGAAATATGTAGTAATAAATAATGATAACATTATTTAATGAACAAGACATCTACGACTCCTTAATACGCTAGTAATGAATTACTTGTATAGGTAGCAATTCGATTGCTTATTTGGGGCACTTGATCAGTCATACTGCTGTAGCAAAACAGTAAGCGAACAGATAGCATTAACTTGACTAAAATGTGGCTTGTTTATCGATTTTCTGGCTAACAATAATATAAAATAATATTTTCATGTTTTTATGGCATTTTGTATTCAAACTAATGGTTGCATTTGGAATTTTACACGTATTTCGCATTAATAATTATTCGAAATACTGTTGTATCACAACTGTATGTTCCACACTATCCGCGCTGGTTTGATTACTTTGGCAAAGTGCTTTCCATGCGTGCGAATCGTTATCGTGGGCGTTAGATCCATTATTATACGTCGTTTATTTATTATTGTGACGGTCCCCACAGTCGTTATCCTCCGCAAAACCCAGTTGCCTCTACTGCATGTATACGTAGATGATGGCGAACCTTGTAAGATGTAATCTACATATGATTGCTGATAGCCAACTGGCACACTGATATACATAGTTTGTCTCCGCGAATGGCTTCGCTGTCGATTAGCACCAGCAGATGGAGCCATTTATTTGCAATCAGCAACAACACAATGCAAAACCCAGTTAGGTATTTGACTTGGCCGATAATGGCCAGTAAATCAATGTGCCAAATTTGGCCAACCATTTGATTGATGTATCTTTTCCTGGCGATTCCTTAAGATGGGCGCGTGCGGGAACACTCTTTGTTGGGTCGTTCATGTGGCATTTGGACGGGTGGTGTGACTTCCAGCTATCAGTGGTATCGATGTGACTTTACAATGATGGTGGGAATTATCTGAGTTTGGGTGATAATGATTGTGCAGGTTGTATGATCGATTCGTCTGGCGCTTTTAATTATTGTCATGCTTAGCGTTGTTTATATGACTTGGTGCCAACAATTGTTTGGATTTGAATCTCTCGTAATCACAGAGAAATCTGTATTGAAATACACTGCAAAGGTAGTTGCAATCTTTTTTTTACATACATATTTTGAAATTAAAATTTTTGAAGTTGTTCAATACTGACATATGTATTACATATGCATATGCAACACATAAAATAATCGTGTAAGGAATCGCAATACATGTACATTGTCTATACTTTTTACTTTTATATATAGAAGAGTATGTACTTTCCATCCTCCGGCTGTTCGGGCTCGAAAGTAGTTGATCATCAATATTAATTTCTATTCCCGATCAGCCTAGATAGCCGTGTAGTGTCGGTAGCAGTTCCCTCAACTGGCTAAGAATAACACTACGGACCGTCTGTTCCGGTGGTAAGAGTCCACTAACAGGTGACCCCTAATTCATGGTGTCAAGCGGCTTAATGCGTACCGTGCCTAGGAATGAATGGTTAGGGGGGTCTAATAAAAACCTAGCCGCTAACGGTGCCTGTGGAGTACCAGGGCACCCTCCACAGTATTTTTGCCCTTACTGTGTTAAACGGAGCAATGACGCAGTGGACCTAATTTGTCTCCGGGATAATCGGCTACTTTTCTTAAGTCTCAATTCCGAGGCTTAACAAAAGTGGGCAAATGTATATTTTCATGACTGGAATCAAGTTTGTACAGGTAAACCTTCATCACGCAAAAGGTGCTTCTGCTGTGTTGAGTCGAAGGTTTAAAAAAGAAGGACTGGAAGTGGCGCTTATTCAAGAGCCATGGTCCAATAAACGAAAGATTCTTGGTGTTCTAACACAAAATAGTAAACTATTTTATGATGAGCAACAAGATTCTCCCAGAACTGCTGTCCTAGTACGTAAAACGTTAAAATGTTATCCTATTACAGAGTTTATCAGAAGGGACATTGTTGCGGTCATGGTAGAGGTACCAACCACTAGGGGTAAAACTGAGATCGCTGTGGCTTCAGCTTACTTTCCTGGTGATGTTCCTGAGGTACCTCCTCCTGAGATCGCATCATTTGTTCAATTCTGTAAAGAAAACAACAAATCGTTCATCATTGGCTGTGACGCCAATGCGCATCACACGGTTTGGGGTAGTACGGATATTAACAGTCGAGGTGAGTCACTATTAGAGTATCTGTCTTCGAACAATATAGACATTTGTAATAATGGTGATAAACCTACTTTCTTAAATGCAATCAGACAAGAGGTCTTGGATCTAACACTGTGCAACGCTGCAATCTTTGACAAGATCACAAACTGGCACGTGTCAGATGAGATTTCTCTATCTGATCATAAACACATAATCTTCAATTGGAGCGGTGGAGATTATTCTAGAACTGCATTTAGAAATCCCAGGAAGACAAACTGGGATCAATATGTAGAATTGTTGAATTCGCATTCATTTACAATGGGAGAAACTATCGATTCAACCCAAAAGTTGGAATCATTTTCTCAAAGAGTAAATGAAAGTATCATCAATTCCTTTAACAGCAGTTGTCCCACCATACAATCGTCTTCTAGTAGAGACGTGCCATGGTGGAACTTTAAACTGGATCGCCTAAGAAAATTTTCTCGTAAAATGTTCAATAGAGCGAAACAAACGGGAGATCGGACTCAGTATAGGAAAGCCCTGACTGAGTACAACAACGAAATACGAAAATCTAAAAGAAAATCTTGGGTGCTGACATGTGAAAACATAAACAGTACTCCTGTAGTTGCTAGACTACAAAAAACGCTTGCAAAAGATCATGCAAATGAATTGGGAAATCTGAAGCGTGACGATGGAGCTTTTACCAAAACTCCTCGTGAAACTTTGGATTTAATGATGGAAACCCATTTTCCAGGTTCGGTTCTAAGTGTGGATTCCAATGATACTATATCTCTTAAAGGTGAAGGATGTCCTAGTATAAACTCAATGGAGTCAAATAGTACAGTAAACACCGCCTCAGATTTAGCTGATGAAATCTTCACGAAGGCCAGAGTGGAAAATGCGAAAAGATCTTTTCAGCCTTTTAAATCTGCAGGAGTTGATGGGATATTTCCAGCACTGATTCAAAACGGAGAAGCGGTGTTGGTTCCATCACTAATTGAGATGTTCAAGGCTAGTTTGAGATTGAATTTCGTTCCATCAAAATGGAGACTTGTAAAAGTTATCTTTATCCCGAAAAAGGGGAAACGAGATAAAACGCATCCGAAAGCATATAGACCAATTAGTCTTTCTTCAGTTTTGTTAAAGACTATGGAAAAGGTTTTGAAGGATTTTATCAATTCTTCTTACATAAAAGAGCATCCCCTGTCTGACTTCCAGTTTGCCTATCAATCTGGTAAGTCAACGGTTACGGCACTTCACTCGCTAGTAACAAAGGTGGAAAAAACGTTTTCAGCAAAAGAAATAGCTCTATGCGCCTTTTTAGATATAGAAGGAGCATTTGATAATGCCTCCTATTCATCTATGAAGCGTGCCATGGAGAACAAAAACTTCGACCAATGTATCATACATTGGATTCATACTGTGCTTGCAAAAAGAGAAATCACCTCTGAGCTGGGAAGTTCTTCTATAACAGTAAGGACAACAAAGGGTTGCCCTCAAGGAGGAGTCCTCTCACCACTAATGTGGTCCTTAGTTGTAGACGATCTTCTAAGAAGCTTGAAGGAAAGAGGTTTCGAAGTTGTGGGCTTTGCAGACGATATAGTCATAATAGTGAGAGGAAAGTATGACGAAACTGTTTCGGAGAGAATGCAAAGGGCCCTAAACTATACATATTCATGGTGTATTAAGGAGGGCCTTAGCATCAACCCGTCAAAAGTCGTAATTGTCCCTTTCACTAGGAGAAGGAAGATCAACCTAAAAGCTTTTCGGCTTGGAGGGATACAAATTCATCCTAGTGATCGAGTCAAATACTTAGGTTTGATTCTGAATGCCAAACAGAACTGGAATGCTCAAATTGAGTCCGTGATCGGTAAGGCAACAAGTGCGTTCTGGTTATGCTCCAAAACTATTGGCAGGAAGTGGGGCTTGAAACCAAAAATGATAATGTGGATTTATACTGCCATAATCCGCCTAAAAGTGACGTATGCTTCGTTTGTTTGGTGGCCAAAAACAAAAGAGGCTACCACGCAATCAAAGCTTGCGAAAATCCAACGTCTTGCGTCCATTGCTGTTACAGGAGCGATGCGTAGCACTCCATCAAAAGCTTTAGATGCGATTCTCAATCTGCTACCTTTGCACGAGTACGTGCAATTAGAAGCAGAAAAGGAATTGCTGCGACTTAAACGAATTGAAAAGTTTATGCCAGGTGATCTTGTAGGTCACCTGAGCATTTCACAATACTTCCAAAATAGGCCAGTGTTGAAAATGATTAAAGACTGGATGAAACCTGTGGAGAACCATGATGTTCCTTACAAGTTGCACGAAACAACTCGTGCAGATTGGGAAGTCGGAGGTCCCACTGTTCGTCAAGGATCAATCAAATTCTATACAGATGGCTCAAAAGTTGGAATAAAAACGGGAGCAGGAATCTACGGCCCTGGAATACAAACATCAGTGGCGATGGGACACTATCCTACGGTGTTTCAAGCAGAGATTCTTGCTATTTTGAAATGCGCAAATATCTGCCTTGAGAGAAAATACAGATATGCAAATATTTGTATTTTCTCAGATAGTCAAGCTGCACTAAAAGCATTGTGCGCTTACAAATGTACTTCAAAGCTTGTCTGGGAATGCATTCTTTCACTGCGCAGGCTGTGCCAAGGGAACTCAGTAAACTTATACTGGGTTCCAGGTCACTGCGGCATTGAAGGGAATGAAATGGCAGACGAGCTTGCTAAAAGTGGTTCCAATTTACAATTTGTTGGTCCAGAACCATTCTGCGGAATATCAAACTGTACAATTAAAATGGATCTGAAATGCTGGGCTGAGCAGAGGGTGATATCCAATTGGATGGATGTCAAAAATTGCAATCAGTCAAAACGATTTATAACACCAAATGCTTATAAAACCAAAAAGCTCTTAGAGCTCAACAAGAGAGCTCTATGTACATACACTGGCCTAGTAACTGGACACTGTCCGAGCAGGTATCACTTGAAAAATATTGGCCAGATTCAGAGTGATATCTGTCGTTTCTGTAATACGGAACGTGAAACCTCGGAACATCTGCTTTGCAGTTGTGGTGCTTTATACATGCGCAGGCAAAGATTTCTAAATAGTGGTTGCTTGCAACCCAGTGAGATCTGGTCTGCAGAACCTGGGAAGGTCTTGGGGTTTATTAATTCCATTGCACCTGACTGGGAGACGACGCGTCGTGGCAGAAGCTGATTACTTGACACATGGTAATTAGCTGGCTAGATGCGAATATCAAAACGGGACATGCCACAAAAGTTCAGCTTATTGGACGCAGTGGCTTAAATTCCCCAACAGGGGAGGAAAAAAAATGTACTTTCCAAAATTATCCCATATACTAAGATCACAGACAACAGACGTAACTCTTAGAGGAAATTCGTCAAATTTTGGCCGGTGTCTTTTTTTATGAACACAATGCCACCTGTTGGTAGAACCGCGCGAGAAACTGTCGGCCATGATGGATTTCGATTTGACGTTTGTCTAACACGCATACTACTACACAAATTGCCTGTAAATTTCGTTTACATCATTCAGCAGCGTGTACACTGGTAAACGTCAAAGTGATCGAGCACTAGCGCCTCTGGTGGAACGATCGCGGAAATCCAATGAAATTTGAATTGATCGTTAAATGCATGGCTTGGTTTTGAAGAGCAGATAGGTATAATTTAATTTAAAAAACCAATGTGTTTCGTTAAGCTTGGTATTAAAATCCTTTAGCATGTTGAAAGCCCTATCTGATGAACAGGTACCTCGACATTCACATACACGTTGCTGAGACCATTTGCAATCACAAACATATTTGTTTGCCAAGTAATCTTCTTTTCTCGAGATAGTTTCGCATGATAATTGTTACAAGTGCAAAGTGATCAGTGCACTGCGGGTTGGAAGATTTGTTTTCAGATAACGAACTGCTATCTTGTGTGCAATCGGACGCAAGTGCTTCAGTTTGTGTTTATTTAGAATTTAAATTCTTCGGTATAGTGCAAAGGTACTTGCGTAGGATCGAAAGCTACAACAAATGGGTAGTATCATACCAGGAAATGTAAGGCGTCCAATCAACACTACGTTGAAATCAAAACTAGGTTACTAGAACCTTCAGCGCCTTATGAATGATTTTGTTATATAAAAATCAGTTATTTTGGAACCCATCGAAGTTTTAAAAAATCATGATTTATCTTACGATTACCTTGTTGAATTGCTTCGTCATTACTCTCCGTATTATTGCATGTTCTAATTAGTTTTGCTCCTTGTCCTTCTCTTGCAGTGCGGCATGCGTCGCCCATCACTGGGACAGAACGAAGACGACCTAAGTCGTCTTACCACGGTGATATCCCCAACGACAGCCAGCTTATCTTCGGCGCAAACGGAACCCGACGGAGGTGACCATAGCGGTGGCTGCGGCGACAAGAGTAATCACAAGATCAACAATCACCACCTACAACAGCAACAGCACAACAAGAATGGCAGTAGCAGTAGCAGTAGCATCAACAGTTGTTTCAACAATAACAACAACAACAACAGCTGCTCCAAGAACTGCAACATTAGCAATAGCAGTAGCAGCGGATCGCTCGGCGAAGCCAAACTGCCTAATGTAACTAATTCATCTGAGTGGCAGAATTGCAGAAAACGCAAAGAACGGCAGGACAGCACGTCCTCCATCAGCCAGGATCGGAAACTGATCCGGTCGAACAGCGAGGAGCACCTTCCCAACTGCAAGGAGGTGATCCGTCGCGTGTCCTCGCATGAGGACTTCAAGAAACCCTCGCCGCTGATCGAAATCAGCGTCGACAAGGAGAACATTATCGAGGAATCTGCCGAGGAGCAGCAGCAGCTGGAAGAGCAGCAAATTTTCGAGAAGAATTTGAAAAACAGTTCGGAGAATTTGAAAAAATTTTTCATCGGTAGTGAGAGTCTTTGTGCAGCCAGCAGGGATTCCACTGAAGGGCAGAATCATCACAAGGTCGATGAGGCTCGTCACCACCATCACTATCATCTACACAGCAATCATCTGAGTCATCACAACAGGAACCGTCTTTCGCCTAGTCGTGATGTGCTGAAGAACCGAAAAGACTCGGACAGCGAGCTCGATGAAGAGCATGCCCGACGGCGTCACTGCGAGCGGTTCTCGAAGACTCGCCCGCCGCCTGGACGAAAGTCGGTTTCTCCCCGAAACCGCACCAAAACGTTCAAATATTCCGGTAGCAAAGACAAGAACGGAAGCGAGTATTTCTACTCCAAACATGACTCGCATCATTCGGTCAAGCATGAGCGCCGTGGATACGGCAAGAAAGAAAAGACAGCAGAGCAGAAGGCATCGGAAGCGGAGATTTGCTCCGACTATAATGACAACACCGTCCTGGATAAGGGCAAGGATGAATCTCCCCGCGAGAAGCAACTTCCCTGGGACCAATCCTTCCAGGACGATACCCCGGTGGTGTGTCAACGGTTCGCAGAACACCAGTTCGAACATGCCACCAAGATGGCAACGTTCGGAGAAATACGTAGTCTACCACCGAATGCCACCCTAAAACACTACGGAGGCTATCGCAGTTCGGAACTCCACCAGACCAACCAGAAGCCGATCCCGCAAGCGAACAACATGTTCGACGATCGCATCAAAACCATCAGTCGCAAGCTGAGCAGTCTGAAGAAGAAGCTAACGCAGTACGAAGACCGGTTCGAGCGGGAAAATGGCTATAGGCCGGCCCACGAAGACAAGACCAGTGATTGTGCCATCAAGGCGGTCGTCGTCGAAATCCACAAGCTGCGCAAGGAGAAGAATCAAATCAAGGCGGATCTAGCGGTCCAGAATGCGAAAGCTGCCAAGGCCCAAGCGCTGGCCGATTCTCAGGAAGGGGAGGAAAGCAAGCTGTGCAAGATGAAGGAATCGATCGCTGATATTGAGAAGGTGAGTGCGGGTAGCGATGAACGGGTGAACGATTGTTATCAACCATTTAAATACGGGGTTGCTAGTCATCCTAGCAGCGTCACACGATATGAATGAAAACAAAAGGTTTCAACATACTACTGGTCTGATTGGCGACACTTGATGGGATTCTGTCACGTCATTGACTGTCGCCCAAATGACGGCATTGATTGAGCGTCTCTGGCTACACCATTTCAATTCATTGCTAGACGTTGTTTACTGTGACGAGAAAGAAGGCCATCTTCAATTAAAATACCATGATTTTATTTGATATTTTCACATTTGTTTGAATATTGCATCATAATATTGATTCCTGCAGAGGTTTAGCACTCTCAAGACGATTCTTGATGATCTATTTTAAGAATTTTTGCAAACTGAATGTATGGTTTTTACACTTAATGAAAAAGTCAACAATTTTGGCTAATAATTCTCTACGGATTTCTTCTAGGATTCCTACCAGGTTCACTCTTGAATCCTGTAGGGATGCATCCCAAGATGTCTCTCCCGGTATTCCACTCAGGATTCCTCCTGAGTTCCCTTTAAGGTGAAGGTCACCCAGCGCTCTTTTTTCCAAACAACGCATTTTGCCTCGCATTTTCTCGAGTACAAATCCGAAGACCCCCATCATCCGCATTGGTCTGAAAATGCTACTCGGTGTTCTTTGCGAGTAAGCAAACGTTCAGTAGCATATCAAATTCAGTGGTGTAATTCGAAGGGGATGAAAGGCGGCCATTGTGACGGCTATTTTTGTTCTCTAACAACCTTACCCAGCAACTCATCCCGGAGTTTTATCAGGGATTCGTCGCGGTAATTCCAAACGAATTGCTCCAGAGATTATTTCAATGATTTCTCCAGATTTTTTTCAGGAATTTCTCTTAGAATTACTTCAAGGATTCCACCTTTGATTAATCCATTTATTTTTCACAGGTTTCTTTTAAAGATTTCTTTCAAGATGAATTCTTGAAAAATGTCTTCTTTGTCTTTAAAATGTCTTCTGAGTTTCCGTCATCACTTCATTTTTGTATTATTTAGGCGATTTCTCTAGGAACTTTTTCCAGCGTTGTCCTAGACATACCTCCCGAGTTCCATTTGAGGATTCATCCTGGGTTTTTTCAAGATTTTTTTTTTGAATTATTCTAATGAGCTGTTAAGGGATCCCTTCAAACTTTTCAACGGGATTTGTTTCCAATTTTTTCAGGGTTTCCATCACGGATGCCTCCAAGGTTTCTTTCATGTTCATCTTGAGAATACTTCAGGAATTCCTCCAGGAAACTGTCAAAGATTCCCCTAGGAATGCTTTCTGAAATTGCATTAGTAGTATCTTCTGAAATTCCTTCATTGATTCCTCCCGGACTTCCTATCGGAATGTCTTCCGGGATTCTTTCACAAATCATTCCCAAGATTAAGGAATTTATGCTAGTATTCTGTCAGTTCACTTCCAAAGATTTTATTGATTCCATCATGGATCCTTTCAGGGACTCCTCCCGGATTCTTCTTAAGATTTTTTCCGGGATTTCTCCTGGAATTCCTTCAGGGATTCCTCCAGCGATGTCTCCAGAGATTCCTTTCGTGATTGCTCTCGTGATTCCTCCAGAAATCTCTTCCTGAATTCCTACAGAGATTCCTTTGGCTATGCCTTCCGGGACTCTTACGTGAATTCCCTTTGAAATTCCTATAGGGATTTCGCTACGGATTTCCCTGTAGATTCAGGGATTCTAGATTTCTTCCGGAATTTCTTCATTAATTCCTTTCAGGATTTCTTCATTGAATGCTCCATTGATTTCTCATGGGATTCTTTCTTACATTGTATCAGATATTGTGAGCGTTGTTCTAAGCATTGTAGCAGATATTCTATCTTTTTGCCTTTCTATTACACCAAAGTGTACTGAAAGGCTATATGTTCACTAAAAAACGAATTTTTGATACATAGCAGGCTCGGAGGGTCAAGTCACATATACCAATCAACTGAGTTTGACGAATTGAGCAAATGACTGTATGCACGCGAAAAAATCCGTTCTAATAAACGTGAACAAACAACAAACACAAATATGAGTACAAGCAAATATACACCGTGAACTGGAACTAGTTCCAGTTGTTAATATGGACGTTCTAGATACCGTGAGATACAGTGCATCACGGTGTACATTTCTTATTGTTGTTATCGTTACTATGCATAGTTATGTTTGTTCCCGTTGCCGTGACTGAGAGTATATCGGAACGGATTTTTTTTGCGTATGTGTGTAGTAGGGCAGTTCATATTTCAAACATGCCCAGGTAAGCAATAAGCATTTGAATAAGCCGTATTTCTGTTTCATATATGCATTCGGCCTGCTTACTGCAGGCCGTATAACAGACCGTATAACAGCAGTTCGACTGCTAAACTGCCCTACATTAACAATTCAAATGCTACTTAAAATCTGACAGCAGTTTCGTAGCATTTTCAATGCTCGGTATTTTTTGGTCAACAGGCATCATAACTGCTACTTTATTGCCATGAAACTGCTAAGAGCAGGGTATGAAAAACGGATCACGCCGAAAAACAAACGCTTTGTCCTAAGCGATGCATGTTGGTAACAAAGGCGCTCCGCAACAAACGCATGTCAGGCGATGAGAGCAATAAAACAAACATCGCTTGCCGTGCGTGTGCGGATATTCCGGCTTTTCTGCTGAAATTTTCGACCCACATCATCGAATTCACAAGCATTTGAACGAATTAAGACTCTTGCAAACCTCAGAGTCGAGTTTCAGTTGTAAAACAATGCGAAAATCACGATGTGAATAGAACGAGACAAATATTCCTACCGTTTTTGTTGTGAACAAGCTCGGGAGCGATTTTGTCATTATCTGCTAACGAAAAAACAAAGCGTAGTTGCCGTGCCTTCTTTGTTGCCTATTTTTCGCTTGCGGTGGCATTTTCTGCGTACACTGGCTAAGAGAGATGAGTGATGCTAAAACCACAACACATTTACACTTTCTAATTAATGTGCCACGACTGTAGAAGTCATCATCATTCGCATGTCCAGTCAATCATAGGTAACAACGAATAAACTCAATGGGAAAACATGCATAGGCAAATTAATTCCAAGGTTGGTTTTCTATGATCGATTTTATTATCAGCACCTGCCTAGCTCATAGCATAACGAAGCAACTGCCGGTGTAATACTCATGCCTTAAAAAGATCACATATCCAATGCGCTTTATCTGATCATCTACAGTTTACCCTGTAGCGCGGTTCAACAACATCGTCAAACCGAGAATCGAGGGATCGAATCCCAATTTGGCCGAAAGCAGCAAAAAAACAATAACAGCAGTTCTGGACGTGTCCCAAGCCACACAATTTTCACAAGAGAGCAAGAAAAAAGAAGAGAAAGGGAAGCCATAAAATGGGCAGGGGAAATATTTTGTTTTTATTTTTGACAATCTGGGGGATAGGAGGGATAAGCATTTAATCAGCCGTATGTCGGGTCAAAACCTGCATTTAATTAGCACTAATGGCGCATATACGGCAGATTAGTATTTAATGTCCTGCTGTAAAGGCGCATATGGTACCGAATTAATGCTCATTGGTTACCTGGGTGTTGAAAATTCAAAGTTTCCATATGTTTATTACAATCCTTGGTGCAAAACTAGAGTTCTGTCAAATTTTCATCCATTTCGGTGGTTATTTAATGGTGGCCCAAAAGCAAAATAGGTTTGTATGGGAATTATTATGGAGAATTTTCGTTGTAAAATTCCGGTCTTTGGCAACCGCAACATTCATCATTGAGATCTGAAGAATTCAATTTGACTTTGACCCTATAACTTTATCCACATCCACAGGGTGGAGAACATTTTTTTTAATTCTCCATAATAATTCCCATACAAACCAATTTTGATTTTGGGCCACCATTAAATGACCACCGAAATGGCTGATAATTTGGCAGGACTCTAGTTTTGCACCAAGGATTGTAAGGAACGTATGGGAGATTTGAATTTTTAATATTTTTGAAGTCTGAGCTGCCCTAGTGTGTAGTATATGTATGTGTGCGTATGCATGTGTATGTGTGTCACTCATCTTCAATGCGCTTCCCATTGGCCGATTTTACAGATTTTAGCACGAATCGAACCGAAATTTTATCGCATGTCGGCCTTAAATTGAAGAGAACAGTCTAAAATTCAAGATGGCGGCTCAAAACTTAAGATGGCATCTGTTTGATGGAATTGTAGGCAGTAAAAGCATGCAATATGGCTATGTTTGGTATGGGGAACGACCAGAATGTTTACTCCATCAAACAACCGTGATCTTGAATTTGGAGCCGCCATCTTGGATATTCTGCTCGTAATTAGGCTCTAAAATGCAATATGGGTATATCAGGTATGGGAAGGAGTCCGGAATCTAAAAATGGCGACCAGAATGTCCAAGAATGTCGGACTTAAATTCAAAATGGTGGCTCAAAATTCAAGATAGCGGCTTTTTTCAAGAGCTTGAGGCTCAAACATCCAAAGTCAGATAAATGATATGATTTCTGGTGCCATGAAATGGATTTTTGTTAAACGTATGCAAGTGCGATATTAATCAACACGTCACTTCAGTTCAAGCTTCAGTTTTGTTGAAATGGGGTTTCGAAGGTACGATAAAGGTCACCATGAGACGAGCTTGGTGGTCTAGTGGCTACCACTTCTGATTCATATTCAGAAGATTCTGGGTTCAATCCCTGGTTCGTCCCTTTCCTCCTACTTTGTATCTTTCTATCTACTTTCTCTCTCACTCTCTCTCCTACATATACATCTCATGTATATTCGTATGTTCGTAGCGATCGCTAGAACCAGAAACGGATTGAAAAAAAAAACCGTTTCCCTACCTTCCAACTTTCATCACAGCACAGTGTCAATCTATCATATAACGCCTACAAGTTATGCAACCAAGCGGACTGTGTCGCTTCACAGTAATCTTCACACAATCTATCGCTTTACGCCTGGCATCCTTGCACCAATGCATGATCCATGTGCCAAAAATAAACATTTCCCACCAACACACCAACATCCGCATGACCTTGTGCAGGCGCAGAGGATTCAACGGCCTGATGTGGGCAAGCGATTGCAATTATCACTTCCCTCCCCTTCCCCATTGACCTGCAACCTGTAGCAACTGCGGGCGGTCAATCAAGCTCAATGGGATTTCGAAGGCACGAGAAAGATCACCATGTTATGGAAAGGTAATGGTTGAAAATCATTTTTTCTTTAGAAATGCACTTTATCTGGAACTGGAATGCAACAAAACCTTTTTGTTGCAAATACGTAAGAGCAGAATGCAGCAACTGCAAGCAAGCTCAACCTTCTTCATTGAACATGACATTCTGATATCTCACTTTAATTTTTGTTCCTGTAAATTGTATGTGGAAACTCACACCTGTTCATATATTTATGTTTCATCTAGCCATGAGCTCATCGATCTTTAGGGACATACGTCTTGAAATCCCACTTCAACAGTGCATCAAAACTCCAGACGCACAAATCTCAAGAAGCAAGCTTCAAACAACAGTGCATGTTATTATTCTGTGCTTGCTCACTTGTAATAAGCTTAAAATGAGAAGCTCAGGTGCGCTGGTTTTGTTTTCGAAGAGATTTGTGGCCTCGAAATCGTGAGTAGGTACCAAAGTCGACCATTGTGGCGGCCATTTTGGGATTCTAACAAGTCTGTCCTTAAGTACTCGTTCGAGTATAGGCTATCGGATCTACAAACGTAATCAGTCTGAAACGCCATGAATCGCCTTTGAATACCCCTGAAACTAACTGTAGCACACCTTCAAGCTCCCAAGACTCCCACGAATTCCTCTGTAATCCCTTAAAACTGCTCTAAAATTCCTCCTGAACCTACAGAACCCCTTGAAAGCTCTGGAAACGCCCAAAAATGACTCATCAGAAAGCTTGTGAAGCCCCCTAAAACTCCCAGGAACCCCTTTGAAATCACCAGAAACACTCTGAAATATCTAAAAACGCCTTTGAAACCATCGTGAAACCCTCCGGAAGCTCTTTTGAATGTCTCTGAAGCACCCAGAACTGAAATGGCTGGAAACATCTTTAATCGTACTTACACCCTCAAGAAATTTCCCTGAAGCGAGAGTCTGTGAAGTCCCCTAAAATCTCTCTGGACCTGAAAGGCCTAGACACGTCTCTAAAGTTTGACCTTCCTTAAATATATTTGCTACCTTGAAATCCCTTCAACCTTTAAGACTTATTACCTAATAGGAGGTTCCAGTGTATTTATCCTAATATTCTCAAAATGGATTTATATCTTAGCCAACATTTTGGGATTTTTTTTTCAAATGGGAGACATATTTCTGCACCATTTTATTTGCATGCATCAACAGTGTTCACTTTAGTTCTATATTAAAATTCATGAATACATGTAAAGGGATTAATAAAAATTGCAATCCAGCTCTGTAGAGCTCTAGATGCGGATATTCAATGTTCCAAATATAAGTATCTTGTAATTTTTGAAAATTGACATGTGCATGTCAGTGCAGTGTTGCATTGTGTGCCGCACAGCAAAGTGCTATCGATCAAATATCGTAATGATTGCTACATTCATGTTTGGTGCAGTACAACTCACATTCGTATGTGTAATCAATATCAAATTGTTGTTTATCTACTAACATGCTTGTTCTGTTCATTTACCGTATCAAACTATATGCATGCTATAACCGTGACCGTCCCAGCAAATGTCAGGGTCACAGTAGGTATCTGTCGTATTGTTTGTCATTTTTTCTATCATAAATTTGCACCGCATTGGAATTACCACAAAAAAGGAGGTCGGTGTAAAATGCTCTATCTTCTGTTACAATCTTCTATCATAACATACTTCATTGAAATCGTGATAATGATTGATCGGCTACTAATTTGTTGTATTACCGCACGTTGATATTCAAAAGTAATAAAGTTAAAGTTGATATGATGCTTCTTCTTCTCTAGTAGCGTATCTACTGGGGCAGAGATTGCTGCTCAGAGTACTTACACAGTCATTAACTGAGATTTTTTTCTGCAAATGATCATTTTTCATGTCTATATCGTTGTTAAGGTAACTTCCTAAGAGTTTCGGGACCGAGTAGAAATCGAATCCTCCCTCTCGCCTATGCCAACTTTTCTGTATGAACCACTGACCCTCCCCACCCCCTTTCAAAGAATGATTCAATAAAGATTGATAGTTTGACTCCATGTGCACAGACTTTTAATCCAGCTAACTTATGCCACGAACGTAGCAAATGTTCTTTAAAAGTGTGGAATTGCCGGAAAAACTTAAAGATTTAACATTGCACCACCTTTGCTCATTGTATACGGTAACTGTACGATACCGTTTTGCTGGATTTTCAACTTTCCAAGAAATGCTAGTAAACCAAAGATGCCTATCTCACCGTTCGTTCGTCGCTTTTCACAGAATGCAAATACGAACGAACCCCCTGTTGTTACGTCATCGCCGGCAATCGCGCAGTTTCCGTTGCGACAAAACACGCGGGAGCCAGTAAATTCGTCCTTGAAAGTTGGAGGCGTAGCTTGATTGATTACGTCGAACGCGGATGTGGTTTGGGGTGGTGGCGGCCAGCCGGCGCTGGAAGCCTTTTCAACCATAAACAACGACCACCACCCACTACCACTAAGCGCCACGCCGCCGGAAAGGGTCGATTTGCACGACGAAAGTTTATTTAAAGCGGGAAAATGCCTAATTGAATGTTGAATCGATATTGTGAGTGCTTTTGAGAGCATGACATATTAGAAGCATATGCCACAATAATATAAAGTCGATTAGCGATATTTTCGCGTTCTGGGTGATGGACCAATCCAACTAGTGAATTTCTGTTTGCTAAATAAAGTGATACCATGCCACGCTCGGTAATGCAGGTACTGCTTTACTATTGTTGTAGATATCTAAGCTGTTTACAATCAGGTCAAGTTCACCAGAACTGTCAACAGATCAATCAATATGCACAACAAATGGCTAGAGGCGCCCTCATGGCAGTCACTTTACTGTCGTGTTTGTTGCTTCGTTTAGCAATCAAACCGGCCGTCCAGCTAGTCCTACCAATCATTACAGCTCGCTCTAATCTAGTCTACAGCAGACAGAGATCAAACCACATGATAGTGCATGTGAGCACAATTAAATGTGGGAGGTTGTTAACTAACCTATGCACATCATCGGGTTACGTGTCTACGGATGCAACAAACTGTGAGAATCATGATCTCCGTCTTTTCCCTGTACGGCATTCTTGGGAGGTTCTAATTGCATAACACGAAAATATCGTGAATTGTCTCAAGCTGACTCACATCACGTTGCATTATAGGAAAACATCTGTTCGAATAGGCAGCAATGATAAACTCGTACGGTTTTGGTTCGTTGTCGGCTAGTGTGATCTGATAGTTGCCATGTCCATAAATTTGCATTCGTTATACACAGCCATCAGCGTTAGATATCTAATTGAAATCACACGTTCCTCTCTTTACTTGCAGCGTCTTCATGATAAACGTGAATCGGACAACCGCAGCGAAAACCTGGACAGTCTCTCGAGCGATCAGCTGGTCGAGGAAAAGGCTTCTGTTCAGCGGGCCCTTCTATATCTGGAGTCGATCTACGGACGTCCCACCAGCCGGGAGGAGCGTGATGCCGCTCGGCCGCTCTACGATCGATACCGGCTCATCAAACGCCTGGTCAACCGTGCCAACTCGATCAGCGGTCCATGTGGGGCCAACTCCCAGATGCCAACGATTTTGGAGCACGAAGCGCTGGCTATCGTGGGTACCACCACTCCTTCGACGGACATTTCACCACCGTCGGCCACCTCGATGGTCCAGTCACCCACGGACACCTCGACTGCCTCGACGGCTGCCCAGTCAACTGATGAATCCGAAACCACCTCCAGTTCCATCACCGAGAACATCCACTCGATGACGGTCGAAGAGCTTTGGGAGCACTACGATGCCGCTCGGGAGGAGAAGAAAGAACTCCGACGGACCATCAAAGATTTTGAACAAAAGTTCGAGGAAACCACCGGGCGCAAGATGCTGAAGTCGGACCGCAAATCCATCGAAGATACGTACGCCTTGTACAAACAGAAAAAGGCAAAACTCCGACTCATCGATGCTCTGTTCAAGAAGCAGATGTCCGTGTAAGCGCCTTCTCATTTCATTCTTATACACTCCGTTTTCCATACTCGGCGCCTCCGAAATAGAAGCTTCCTTGAATGTCTACCGACACGTTCCCTTGTTCCCTATTTCAATCAGATGAAAAAAATTTGTGTAAAAATCTGCAAATGCATTCAATGAGAAATGTATGCTTTTGATAATTTTGCGTTACGCATGAAATTCCGTGATTTTAGCGTCCGAATTGGTTCGTTGAGAATATCAGATTCAACTATGACCAGAGTGACTAAAACATGATAAAAGTTTCGAAACCATGCTAAAACCAAGGATGTAACATAGTTCGTTGAAATCTACTTGAGTGTGGTGTAATTTTACACGATACATAATGCATATGATATCCGATATTTGCAGATTTTTACACGAAAAGAGCTTATCTGTGAATGTCTCTTTTTATTTATTCCATTTATCATCAAACTTCAAACACCTTAATACTCTTATAAATGTTGTGTTTTTCTTTGTTTTTTCCCAAGAGAAAAAAAAAACAAACGAAAAATTGTGCTTACCTCGCGTCCTTACCATTTGTGTGTATATTTTGAAATCTATGGACTTGTTTATTTTTGGATAAAAACGAAAATAAGTTTTAGAGAGAAGAACGTCGTGTCGACGATAAGCAAATGACAAAAAATCAAATATTGAATCTTTACAAAATAAGTGAATTATATAAAAGCAAGAAAAGAAAATACAAACTCCGATAAAGGTCTCAAGCTATTTGGAAGATCGGCATCGATTGATATATATCTATACAATGTGTATTTCAGGGCTTGTTTATTTGTTTTATTTTCCAATCGTCTATCATCTGTTGTTACATCGATTACATTAGATATCGTTTATTGGTTTGTGGAACACTACGCATTAGCATTAGGGAGACTCGTCTCCGGGAAGCTTGAAAGCTATTTTATGAAAAGAAGTGATTTTTTCTGTCGAGGGAAATACAAAATAGTACCGCTTACATTATACAACTAAGCAACATAAGAGAAAGTACACATTAATACTTATTATGCGAGTTGAGACAAAGAAAAAGGTAATTAAAAAAATGGATCGTTCAGCTTCGAGCTAAAAGTGCAAACATTTATTCGATAATATTTACATTTCAAGTTGTGACGTAAGCAAAATACATGTAATGTATTAGATTTTTTTTTATTTGAACGTTCATGGGCAAACACTTGCGAAGAACGAACGAGAATAAGTGCAAACTTGTAGCTACGAATGGATTTGCACGGTCGAACCATCATTAAATATGCCACTTTTTGGACCGTACTACAACATTCAGACAGAATCCATTTGACGTACGATAACATATAAAATAACACAAACCGTAACCGTGCATAAGTTTTTCGGTGTTTTCAATAGATCCGATCCGTATAGTTTCATCTCCACCAATTGTAGTTATGATAACTTAAGAGCAACTATTCAAAAAAAAAAAGCCATAAAACCATACAGAAACGGATTACAAAACAAACAAAAAACACCCAAGTACCCAATTGCATACACCTACACACAGAAACACAACAAACATATACAAATCGAATACATGTATTTGTAGCTCTTTAAGACTTATTACGATGGATAGTTATACCGCTGCTGGAGGAGCCGAATCACGAAAAAGAAAACAAGAAAAACAATAAATTCGATAGGTTCTTGAAGAACGATTCATAGCTATGTTTACTTATTATCACACATTATTATTATAACAACATTATTATTGCTATTCTACTATCTATTATGGTTCTGATTGCTCCACGATAGGTATATCTGGTGAATGGATGGCATTACTATTATCATATTATTAAAAAAAAAAAAGAAAACCAGAAATAAAACAAGCAAAACCCTTGGTTCAAATGCCGAACCGGGGACGTGCGCGATGAGTCAAAGTCATATGGATCGAACCGAGAAAGTTGTGTGCAAATCTCTATGTAGCGAAGCGAGCGATTATGGATTTAATAGGTTTAATGAAAAAGAAATAAACATGCAAAGTTACGTAACGAATGTATCCGATTTTTTTGAGTTGAGTTATCCGAAAATCCTTTATTAGATCCACTTTGTCACATGGAAGTTTCTGAAACTCGAACACGTGAATTTAAATTTGAAAACATCACGTACATGTCAGGAAAGGAATAAACGTGAAGCCCTCAAAACAAAGATTACACAGCGCAACATTTTTTTTTGTCTCAAGAGCAAACTTATGTGTCTCCGAAGGATTTTGGGTCGCTGAATCCGAATCCGGGTTTAGATTTGCTCCAACACGTCACAATTTTGAGCAATACCTCAATTTATAGGGCAAAATTTGCGATTTTGGGCTTTTTTGACTGCAAGCCATTAAGCTTGGAAATATTTTTTTTAAGCAATCAAAAGGTTAATTGGTCAATTAACATCTAAATCAACGACTCATGCAAAATGTTTCATTTTACCTAATTAAATTTAATAGATGCGCATAAGCCTACCAGCACAAAAACTACTAAAATACTACTTTGAAACAATCGCTTTCTACTTACGAATGATGTATCCTCCTGAACTTTACGTGCCATCGAAGAAGCTTCTCTGCATCTTGAGCTGTCATAGTTTTTGTTGAAAAAAAAAACAACAATCGAGAATGGAAAATATTTCAAATAGGTTTTAAAACGGGTTTATTGCTACTCTTAATGCGGTTTGCAAAACCTCTCCGAGAGTGGTCCACTTAGCCGGAAGATGCTCTTAAAGAGGTTATCGAGAGGTTTTGATATATGATTCAGTTTTATTGCAAGTTTTATAAAATTGGGAAAATATTCGACTGGGATTTTTGATAGCTACGGAGTTTTTCGGCTTTCAGTCACGGGAAAAAGTGTTGATAATTTTATATCACTGCCAACGTTTCGATCCTTGGGTTGGATCTTCCTCAGGGCTCGATCTTAATCAACTTGTAAAGATCGTACTTTGCACACGATCGTTTGTCTGGTTTTTATTCCATAAAACACTGCACCTTTTCCGTTCATCACCAGCACCCCAGTAGGATGTTGGGTGGGTGGTACGAATCGGGAGAAATTCGAAAACTAGAAATCAGCGGAACACAAGAATGCGGCTGTTATCAATCGCCGTTCGGGTTTAACTGTTAAAAATTGGTCATGAAGATCTCTTGCAGAGCCGAACAAAACTTAAAATGTTACTTGGGCTATCATGTCCAGTCAGTCTTCTGAAAGTTCAATAGAGAGTATCAGATCAGTCGGGATATCCTAGGTAATCCAACTATTCTTGAGTTTAGATCCTATAGTATACGAGTGTAACGGTACCCGAGCAAAGGCGGATAACAAAATGATAACAAGTTCTGTAACCTGGTTATCATTCGTTTGATAAATGAGTTGGTTTTCATTTAGGTTAAATTAAGAGCCAACATAGCAAAAATGAGAACTCAAATTTACTCCTCGAATATCAAAATGATAAGAAGTTAAGTTATTATCGAGTTCAAGTTGATAACTAATTGTCTTATACAATATTTTGTTCAGCATTATATTAGTTATCAACATGAAAAAAATACAGCTGATTGATAACTGGTTTTGTTATCAATTAGTTATCATTCAAAGCTATTTTATCGACCAAAACAGTAAAATTATACTTTACCGATATTGTCAGCAATTGAAAAAAGTTTCTTGTAATTTACAACCAATATTTTCAACTAGCGCCCAGGCGGGTCACGAACCCTGATCGAGTGATTGCTGGTCGCAGCCGATAGCCCCTATATCAACGGGACTCAGTGGGAGTGAGAGTAACTGAAGGCTACGGTTTCATACTACAGTCGCATTGAAGGTGGAAAGTGGAATCTATTTTTAGATTTGAGGTACAACAGACTCTCAGTTTTGGGAAAGCTTCGACATATGCGTTTGGAAACAGATAACATATTTTGTTATCATTTAGTATATTTATGTTATCGCGATGCACCAAAATTATCGATAACTGAATTTGTTATCATCTGGATATCATCAATTGGAAAACATGATAACAAAAATAATAAAATGATATCACCGATAACACAGTTTATTATCAAAGTGATATCACTTTGTTATTCGCCTTTGCTCGGGTAACTGCTTTTATTATACAAAGCTCAGATTGGCCTATTGACTTGATTTTTTCTTCCATGGCTGGATAGCGTACACAGTTAGAAAATGTTACAGCATATAACCTGTAACAAGAGGACCACGTCGTATCGCACACATTTTTCCATCTGTTTAAAACAGGTTGCTCTCAGTAAAAAGCTTGTTTTCAGTATTCCATACAAGAAATTTTTGAATGTAAAGTTCAGTGAAGTAGAATAGAAAGTTAAATGCAAACTTTTCTACGTCAGGTGTAACTTTCAGAAATTTTTGCTGTGCACGTAAAAATTATATCAAATTATCTGAGCTATACATAGTAGAAAGTGCATGAAATAGGCCCTCCTGCCCTAATAGTTCCACACCCTTGTAACTGAACAAGATTGATCCTGATGGCTGACACATCTCACACACTTCAGCGCTAAAGCATTACATTCATTGTTATCAATCGTTCAATCCGATCAATTTGTGAATATTCCAAAGGCTTATAATAAGCAAGAAGACTTCAGATTGCTCCAGTAACCACGGTTTATTATGCATCGTTACTCAGTTTAACAGCTATGGCTACTGTTACGGTGTAGACCTGAAGTTCTGAACTCCAAGGTAGTTTGGCTGACCTGGAATATCCCTATAGTGTCTTTAAATGACATTTGAGATTTCAAGAGCTTCACGGATCCCAAAAGATTATGCAATACCATAAGTTGTGGCGAAAACACATAGAGTTATTCTTGTAGATTTGTAGGACTTCATTATAGAACATTTTGGACGACTATAATATCCCAAAGAGTTAAAATAAGCTGGTAGACTTCAGATTGCTCCAGTAACCGCGGTTAATTGTGCAGCATTACTCAGTATAACAAATATGGCTACTGTTACAAGTGTTGACCTGAAGTTCTGAACTCCAAGGCTGACCTGGAATATCCCTATAGTGTCTCTAAATGACATTGTAGATGTCAAGAGCTTCACGGATCACAGTAGTTTATACAATGCTATAATTTGTGGCGAAAATACATAAAATTATTCTTGTAGATTTGAAGGACTTCACTCTAGGACAATTTGGAACACCTAGAGCATCCCAGAATATAAAACATCTCTTGATATTCTTGACCAAGGGTTAATGAACACATATAAACGTAACCCATATCCAAGTTCAGCTTTTAGAACAACTGGTATGTCAGTTACTTCATCTTTCCAAATTTCATGGTGTTCAGAATGTTCTAGGTTGTCAATGAAATCTCAAATACAAATATTGCCGTTTTTCCTTAATAGAGGACTCAATTTGCAACAATTTTGCCAAAGACAGTATTCTGTTTTGCTGAATGGATGAATTTATACAGCCGTTTCTATGTTGGGGTCATATATGACCCCTCCGGCTCCAAAGGGTTAAGGCGAAACTAGAAGTGTTGCGGAGGCCAGTCATCCTTTGCGCGATACACCAAAGATTGAAAGCAGCTTTCTTGTTGTGCAGCTTCAATGCTGTAATTCGATTTATTTGATTTATCTTAATTTATTACATAAAAATATATACATACATTTTAGTATTTCATTCCGCGCTTTCTAAAGATGCAACCTCCTATCAACAACTTGCTATACTTTGTGCCACTATCTTCTATTCGACCCGTGTTGCCAGTTTCACAGAGCATTTTCATCTCAACAGGAAGCTTTTTCTCATTTTTTGGTTTATGATTTTTTATAAAATAACGAAGCAATATTTTCAAAATCGGTTTCGTGCACATGTAGAGTATGGATCAAGGTATCTCCTGAATTTTTTTCAGGTTGAAAATGTTTTTCGTTTTTGCAGAAACCATTTTTTTGTAAAATTTTGTTTAAAAATGGTTTCTGCATAAACGAAAAACATTTTCAACCTGAAAAAAATCAGGAGATACCTTGATCCATACTCCACATGTGCACGAAACCGATTTTGAAAATATTGCTTCGTTATTTTATAAAAAATCAAAAAATCAAAATTCCACTAATTTGATGCAAAAACTATGTTCAAATGATCGAAACATATTATATTCAGCTTTCTATTTATGCAAAAGATTGAAAATTCATTGACTGAAACGCAAAATATTTGAATTTTAGAATATTCCATATTTTTGAAAATTGTAGAGCTCGATTTTTAGGAAAAAATCAAAAACTCTTCTACTTAAAAATTTTCGAAGCATGATCTTGATAACAGAACATAATTATGCATCAAAAATTTGGGTCGTTGATAGAAGTTCATGACTTTCGTTTTTTTTTGTAGACTAGTGTGATCACCACCCATCTGTGAAAACGCCACAGAACATCTCCGACTACTGATCCCTCGAGATCAACAACCGAGCACCAAGGTAGTAGGTAGTTGGTGTCCGGCCCTGCGAGCCAGCCATAACAAAAATCAGAAACAGTATAACTCGTCTGCTTACTTACTTTCAGTCCTGATCATTCATCCCAAATAACAGACTTGTCACAGAAGAATCACGGCGGTGCTATTTTTTGTTGCGCAGAAGTTACTGTGACTTACTTCTAGCAAGTAAGTACACAGCAACTTCTGCGCAACAAAAAATTACACCGCCGTAATTCTTCTGTGACAAGTCTGTTACTTAGGATGGTGGTGCTGAGGGACTAATTGAATGATCTTCAGCCCTGCCGCCGAGGAACGTTCGACAAGATCATCGAACTTACTCTGCATATCAGCTAGCGCCGTTGAGCTAAGAGAGCAACGTCATCAGACAGTTCGAAGTCATTTGGGTGCTCCATGGTAATGGGCTGCCAAAGCAACTCATGATTTGGTTCACGATCAATCGCACCTGGTACTTCGATGAGGACCAAATTCGGTGATTGTATACATCCTTGCCTCATTCCAGCAACGACCCGAATTCATTGATTTGCTCCAGGGTGACATGGAGGCTGACAATATGGTCCACACAGGATCGTCCTGCACGGAATTGGGCTTGCTACCGTCGTAGAGTTGCGTCAAACATGACGTCCCGCCAATTAACGCATTCAGCTAAGCATTTACAAATTGCCGTGGTTTCACATATATTTCAGAATTATTAGTTCGATTTCATGCTACGGATGGCTGCTTCTATCTCCTTAGGAGATAGAAATAATAATAGAACTTCGATGTTAACACGGGTAATGCGTCGAACCCTTGGCGGATCATGCTCTGGTGTTGATGGTGTAACCGACACTTGAAAAAGGTTTCCAAAGTGCGCGAATTAGCGATTCAGCTGGTCTGCTGGATCGGTCAATAGTTGTCCAGGCGTGTCTTTCACGGGCATCGTAGCATTCATCTTCAGGTATCATGTATCAGTAGGTCGGCTCCAGAGGCACGGTCTCCTCCATTTGGGAAATTTGTGCCATCGCCATGGACACGAGCCTATTCATCATTTACCTGAGGGAGGAGGGAAGGAAAAAACGATGGGACAGGGGAATGGACAGATAAAGGAATAGGATCGTCATACACGCATAAGCGTACTACAATGGGTTCACATAGCGTCCTGAAAAGAGAGCCAATAGCTCTTTACCACAGCGGGTCAAGAACAACAGAACGTCCTGAAGTTTCAGGTTTATGAAGTCAGTTTCACTTAATAAGTGTTTCCCGAATACTCGGAAACGCAGTTGCGCAAAAATTGGACAGTTACATATCAAATGTTACGAAGTTCCATAATCGGATTCACAGCTATCACATGCAAATGAATCAGCTTGCTGAATATTCGCCATGAGACCAATTAAGTCATGTGATGCTCCAGTACGAGCAAACTCATCAGCCAATTCATTTCCAGCGATGGAAGAATGGTCAGGTACCTATACAAGGTGCTGAATTCAGCTCCTCGATTTGAGTTCGACAAACTATCTTCGACCTAGAGTTGGCCGAAGCAAGTGCTTTAATGGCAGCCTGGCTATTTGAACAGAAGTATATTACTTTGCCTATTACGTGCTGCTGAAGCGCTGATTGCACTCCGCACATAAGGGACTGTCCATAAACCACGTGGTCATTAGGGGGGGTGATTCGGCCAATGACCATTTTGTATGGACAAATAAAAAATTTTGTATGTACTAATGACCACGCGGGGGGGTTGAAAAGTCCCAAAAAAATGACCACGTGGTTTATGGACAGCCCCTAAGAGCAAAGATTTCGGCCTGACAAACGGTGCAGTGTCTACCAAATGAGTAAGACTGATGCAGCCTTAGCTCACGAGAATAAACACCAGCACCTGCTCGACCTTCGAGAAGAGATAACCCATAACGCCATTGGCGAACACGAACACCACAAGAGTGGTAAAGTGTCTTTAATAACTTTTAATAATGATAATAACGGCATAACATGAAGAGGTTTTATTTTGATAAGAAGGGGCAACATTGTTATTTTGCCAAACAACATTAATACAAATGTGGTAGAAGTCCAAAGACTGTTTTAAAGATCAGGTAACCGATCAGTTTTATTTTGGTTATTTCTGACCTGCACATGGATTTCTTTCAAAATCTAATGAACGTCACAAATCCAGACCTGAAGGGTCAATGATTCCTCACGGTATTTATTGCGATCCCGGAGATATCCTTGGGCTCGGTTAACATTGTTTTTTTTTCACTACTTTTACTACACTGAGTGTGCTATCACGACATTACACTTTCGTACGGTATTGTTTATGTTTCTACTATGCAAACAAACACAACATATTTTCTTATGGGGTGCAGGAATTACGTCAATAACTCTGTTATAATGCAATTATTTTTTATGCAAACGATGTGCTGGATGAAACGTATGAATCATAAGAACACGTCATAATTGATATACTCATTTTGTAATAGGTAAAGGTAACTAATTGAGGTGGGGCTGCACCTACACGGTCGATGAAATGCCATCCGTTGAAGTAGGGGATTAGCTCTCCAGAGTCGAGAGTTCCTCAATAAAAGGAACACTTATAGTGGATTTGAAACTAACTTATACGATAGTCATTATAAAAATAGTTTGTTTCTTGCGATAACCTATACAATGAGCCATAACGGGAAGCTAATTGTTGTACGGTTAGATTTGTGAGAAACTAGCAGAAAGATTTCCTAACAAACTGATTTGGTTATAGATGGCTTCGTTTAACGACTGTGGGAGATGTTTAAACTTCTTCTGGACTTACAGTAAACAGTTAAAACTTTCGATGCCGCTTTGTTGGGTCACGGATCGATAACAAGATTGGATCGTACAAACAGGCATTCTAGAGATTTGCTTCAGTTTCGTTTTTTCTTTAGAAAAGGGTCAACAGACAGAGTGATTGTCGGTGCTATAAAAGGTTCACTACGTTGGTATGTACTAGTAATGCTGATTTTAACACTAGTTTAGTTGTTTGGTATTTTTAAAATTAAAATCTGTTATTTTTCCTAGTACAGATAGCCTCGCAGGTATTTGGGACATCAGTCCCCGTGTGTTGATATAACAGTTCTTTTGCAATGGTGGATGCTAGATGTAGTGATGATTGAAATAGTCAACATTGGCCTATCATGTTATAATCTAGACACTCTACTATGTTATACTACTGCTAGATTTGGATATCTCTAATCAATTGCCACATTTATTGCTGATAATATACTCCACAATAACACTTGTCGTTCTTTTTGTTCATGGATTACTGTTTACGCGAATCATGCTAGTTGATATTGTTTTTTTTTGTGGTTGGTTTTCAAGCTGTGTGTTATAAAATTGTATATGAAGCGTATTTAATCTTGCAGTTCTACAGTTGATTATTTTGTTTGTAGATGTATATTGTATTTGAGTAATTCAAGGTTTTCACGGTTTCATAATTGTGTCCTTTTCCCGCTGTCGGTATGTTTTATTTGATGATTTATTGTTGAGAATAACATGGTTGGTTATGTGTAGAAATGATCAAATATGCCTTCACGAGTGAATAATGTTGGACTGGATATTAAGTTACTTTGGTATTTCTACATTCGTTGACAGCGGTAAAATGAATTTCCATGGCAACTATTTAGAATTATACTGAAATTAAGACACATCGTCGCATTATTTTTGAGGAAATCACTGACAATTATATGTCAAAATCAATCTGGAGCATTTGTATATGAAATGTTTTTCGACAATAATGGTGTCATCGAGATTACCCCAAACTACTTTCTTTTCTGAGTTTCCCATTTTTGCACCCTCATTCTGCGCCATCTTCGTCTTCTCTTTGGCACAACTTCCCAACTGGAACAAACCTTCTTCTCAGCAGAGTGATCTATGAAAAGTTTCACTCCCTCATTCTGATTATTCTGAATATAATAAAATCACCTAGGGTGACATTGGGTATTATCGGCAGGTTCGTTCTCTTCGTCATGGGGGGTTTTTGTCAACCAAATTGCCTGAAACTTGGCCATATCATCCAGCTTAGTTGGGAAGGATTTGAGGCCAACACTGAGTTCAATAGGGTTCAAAAAACCCCCCCAGACGAAGAGAACAAAACGGCCGAAAATAGGTAATTTCCCTATATGATTTTTCGAATCTTTTTGAGCCCTTCTCGAGCAGAAGAAAATAATAAGAGAATAACATATCAAGGTATTTATCTTAAATACTACCATACCTTGACATGCCCTTCATTAGGTGATAATAAGAGGCAAAATAACAAAAACGAATACCAAAATGTTGTATAAATAACACCTAGAAAATAACAAGTCTTGTTATTTCAATAATGAATGCATACCTAAAATTTTAAGTGCTGTATTTGTTATTCCAAAGAAATTGAATAACAAACTAATAACATTTCTTGTTATTAAATGTTTTATTTGTTCGATGACTTCATGATGTAATAGCAAATCTTGTTCTTCGGTTATTTTCAATGCTAAACCAACAAATACTACGTCAATACCACACTCTGCTCCAATACCTCCAACTTTTATTGTGATGTCCTCAGAACATTTCGTAGAATAACGCAGCAATAACAATTTTAGGTTTTAGAGCACATATTGCTCTTCGCATGGTAATTGTAAGGTATGACCTTCTACTCGGGTTACAAATATAAGAATGAAAACCCTGCTGACTGTTACATATCTCATTGCTTTATACGCTCCAGAAAAATCTCTTCCACGTTACTGAAAAGTCACCTACACTCCCGATCAAAAGTTTGGGGTCACCCCTCAAAAACATGTCATTTTTTAGGCCCATATCTCCGCCAATTTGCGTCCGATTTCAAAACCCTAGATTTCATTCAAAAGATAATAAGTCATAGAAACTTTGAACATGATTTAAAAGAAACTTTTTCAAAAAAATTTGTATGTAAACTTAACCCAAAGTTACCAAATATTCTAAAACATGAATATAAACTTACGGCAGTGTCGCTGAAAGTTGGGTCGACCAAATTTTAAGATGAGAGCGGTAATATGACCCATTTTCTATTAGCTTTCAACTGCTTTTTACAGAACTTAGCTAAAAAATCTAGAAAAAAAGTTATTAAGTAAATTAACTCTTCATGTCATCGACCAAAAGTTTGGGGTCACCCCTCAATATGATGTATCAGCCAAAAGTTTGGGGTCACTTTCGTAAAACATGGAAAAATAGTTTGGTGATATCTTCGTCAACTATAGTTCAATTTAAATTCTTTTTGGCTCATTTAAAAGATAATTAACTAAATTTACGTTTGATGTCTTTAACTTAACGTATTTAAGGATTTTTGTATATAAAAATGTTATGTAAAGTTAACACATTTCACCGCACCTCAAAAAATGAGGCAACTCCAAGGGCAACTCTACGTTGAGTTTTAGTATGTAAATTTTAACAAATATGTGTGGTTTAATGTCCATGGAGTAAGTATCATTCATTTTGTTGCAAATAGCATAGCATAGCATAGCATAGCATGAATACTTGCACAAATCTTGGATGGAGTTGCAAAGTTGAATATTTCCATTAACATTGCTGATGTCGCTACTATCTACAATGTCATAGATTCACTCAGCTCCACACACCAGGCCAAGTCCTTGCAAGCATTTATAAATCCCTTCATCAACTTAGAAAGAGCCCAGAACTGAAGCAGTTTCCAATAGATGAAAGGATGTTGAAAATAGCGAATTTTCAACTTATATGCAGTTATATAGCAAATATATACTGAACTAGAATTATTTATAAAGAAATAATAATGGAAGGATCTCACTAATTGTTGTGTGGTTTTTGTGGTTCAATGCCGATCATTTAATTGTCTTGAATAATATTCTTCTCTGCAAAGAACAACACAATACTCAGCTAAGAACAACACAATACTGAACACTAAACACCCTTGCATCTATTGTTTTGATTTTCACGCGAGACAATAGCGAACGCGATCGATTGTGCTGCCCTACTCACCCCTTACAGGAGCGATGCATGTACAGCAAAGAACAACACAATACTCATTATTCATTTTGTTGCAAATAAGCCAAAAAGAATTAAAATTGAATGAAAGATGACAAAGATATAAACAAATCACTTTTCCATGTTTTACGATGACATGAAGAGTTAATTTACTTAATAACTTTTTTTTCAAGATTTTTTAGCTAAGTTCTGTGAAAAGCAGTTGAAAGCTAATATTTTTTTTTTAGTTTTTATTTTCGTGTATTTTAACTTAGATGCTAATTGTTTAGGTTAATTTAATTTAGGTTAAGTTTACATACATTTTTTTTTTGAAAAAGTTTCTTTTAAATCATGTTCAAAGTTTCTTTGACTTATTATCTTTCGAATAAGACCTAGGGTTTTGAAATCGGACGCAAATTGGCGAAGATATGGGTCTAAAAAATGGCATGTTTTTGAGGGGGTGACCCCAAACTTTTGATCGGGAGTGTTTTGCATTTTTTTTTTATCTTTTTGAGAATTCCGATTAAGTTGCTCCTCCATGCGGACAAAAATGTCTCTATAAGATAGGAACTTCTTTCGAGAATTTCTTCAGAAATTATTTCCTACAGAGAAACAGAATATCCTTCGAAAATTGATGCATTAATTCTCAATACTCACATACAGAAACCCTACCGGAGTTTGCATCAAACATTTTTTTAACATTAGAGGTTTTTTTTCGGAATTTTGTTTGAAGATTCCTTAGAAAATTGCTTCTGAAATTTCTTTACAGATTTTTTGAAAAAATCGTCCGAGTGTAAATTCAGAGATTATTTTAAAAATTTTATTAGTGATTCCTCCAGAAATTTCTTAATAATTTTTTCAGACATTCTTGCATAAAATGCTTCAGAATTTTTTTTCTCAGAATTCTTTAAGAGTTTCAGGAAGTTTGCCAGGGATTGATTCGACAATAAATTCTGAGCATTCTTTTAGAAAATTTTCAAAGGAGTTATTCAAAAAGTTCCAGAGGATTTCCCAAGAATTTCCTCCAGAGATCATACATAAAATCTTTTAAGCATTCCTCTAAGAATTCTTTCAATAAATCTTATAAGGATTTATTCTGAAAGTTGATCTAGAGATTGCTCTTATTATTCCTAGTTCAATAGTTGGGGATAAACTACTATGAAAAAAAGCTCAAAAAATGAAAAAAAAAATACTTCTAAAATAATGTTCCTTCGGAAGCTTAAAAAGGAGTAATTTCAGAGCATTTACCTTAGAGTGCTTGGGATATTCTTCCATGAAACTCATCAAAAATTCAATCCTTTGGAAAACATTCCACAGATTTTTTTAGTTACATATTACTAGATGGATTCTTCTAGAAGATAGATGAGATGAGAATTTATTAGATCTTCCATACTGCATGTGCAGCCCAACGCTCGAGTTAAACTGTTGAAAAATGGAAAGTATTGCTTGATTTAAACGATACCTACTTAAATGTTTCAGGTATTCTTAAAAAAACCTTGGAAATCCTTTACAAATTCTTCCACCGTGTCAAGATTCTTTAAGAAATTTTTCTTTTAGAAAATCTTTCGTGGATTTCTTCCAAAACTACTTAATTGAATCCATTCAGTAAAACTTTTAAAGATTCCTTAAGAATTTTCTCCAGGGATTTTTTCGGAAAAATTTCAATGAATTGCTTTAGAAATTCCTTTTTATTCTTTCAAAAACTCCATCGGGATTCTTTTAGAGAACCTTGCACAGATTTCTTCAAAAAATCCTCCAGCGATTGCTTGAGAAAATCAGAAATTCACATTTTTTTAGACATTCCTCCAGGATTTGTGGATATGTATGATAATGTATGCCGTAAGTTTATATTCATGTATAATAATCCTACAAGAACTCTAGCACATGATCTTCCGAAGGGTTTTTTTTTTAGAAACTCCTTCAGCGATTTATGGAATTCTCCTCTGGATCTCTTAAAAAATCTCCAAGGAGCCCTCCAGTTCTTCCTGTAAGTTTTTTTACAGTATTTTTTTCTAGTTCCTCTGGTTTTTCTCCAGAAAATCTTATATTAAACATAATCTTATATTCCTCCAGGAATATCCAGAAGATTTGCAGTGATGCTTCTGGAAATTCCCCCAGCGATTTTTTCAGAAAAGGATCAAATATTTCTTCACAAATTTCTCCCATAATTATTTAAGAAAATCTTCCGAAGTATCCTTCAGAAATAGATCCATGAGTTCCTTCATGAAATTTTCCAAGGTCTCTTTCAGAAATTCCACTAACGGTTACTTCAGATTTTTTTTCACGGAATCTTTGAGGAATTCGTTCAGGATGTTCTTTGGATATTTCTCTATAAATTGCTTTCGAATTTATTCCATAGATTGCTTCAAAAAATCTTCCATGAATTTGTCGTCAATAAATTTATAAATTTTCGGAAGATTCTATTAGAAATGCCTCTAAAAATTTCTTCTGGAATTCTTTTAAGTATTCCATCACAAGCCCCAGCCAACCACATATCGTAAATCATTGTGTGGAAAAAATCGTATATTTTCATACATTCAATCAGAATTGTATAATAATATGTATATTTGTTGACAATGATTTCGTAAAATCGCATTTCATGTAAATTAAATTTCAATTGCGATTTTGTTTCATATAGTCGTCTCCGATCATAAAAGGTGCGAGATATTATCGGGAAGATCGTACAGAATCAGATAGAATCGTGAAAAAAACATACATTTTTAGTGTCAAGTTGCAAGTACGCTAGCATCGTATATATGATTTCTTCGAATCGTGGAAATCGTCGCTTCACATCGTATATGAATCTGCTAAATCGAGCTTGCTACCTAAAGGTATGATTACAATCGGTGAAATCGTATACAACTATAACAATGTTGTATATTCATCGTTTGTGTCATACTTGCGTCGTATACGAAGTGAACGAAATCGTAGAAATCGTATATGCATTTTTACAGTCGCATATGATTGTTACTGCACTTTTAATAGTCGAATCTTAATCTCGGAAATCGTAAATGGTTTTGTTTACATATTTGTAGGATGGAGAAAAAGCAAAAAATGGTATTCATCACAAATTTGTATTTTTGTTATTGATGACACATTCCCACCATGGTAGCAATAATTTCAACCAAATATATAGGTTTTCATACTATTTATATGCACGATGTCAATTCCGGGCCTCTTGCACGGCACCACTTTTGGTGCCACTCAATGCACAACAACAATGTTCCCACCACAAGTCTCGCACCGTATCATGCTAATTTTTATTCGTTTCATGCCATTCGCTTTGAACTCTCTATTTTCAACTTGGCAATATAGCCAATAGAGATAACGCGCAGTTCTCAATCAAAGGACCTAAGTTCGATTCCCACTGAAAACATTTTTTTTATTTGAAAATCTTGAGTCGTATATCGGTACACTCAATCGTAATAAGATCATGCATAATCGTATATATAGACGGAGAAAATCGGCGAAATCGGAGAAATTTTTCGAGAAATCGCAAATCATGTTGGATGAAATCGCAGTAGTCGTATATATGTTTCGATATGGCCTCCACTTTAGTATGTATATGCCTGTTTCGTGCATTGAATACGATTTATTTGGTGCTATATATGTGCGACTATTTCAGTTGCAGTTTCGATATAGACACCAAATTGCTGGCTGGGGCTCCTCCTGGGTTTCATTTAGTTAGATTTCGTTGAAAATTTTTGCAGGATTGCTTCAGGATTTCCTCAGTAATTCCCGAAGGTATTCCTCCAAAGATTTTACTATGGTTTTCTTTAAGATATCCGTTAAAAAATTCATAGAGAGGAATATCTCCAGGTATTCATGTGATTTTAAATATTTCATCTAGGATTCCCTCCAAAGAAACTTCTAAAAGTTTCTCAGCGTATTCTTTCAGAATTAAATTTATATTTTTTCACAAATGTTTTTAAAGAAAACTTTATAGCTGTGAAAACTTTACAAATTTCTCAAAAGTACGTCTTCATACTTACAAGCATGAACTCATTTGTGATCTTCAAATTGTAGATTACACCAGATCCAATTCATTATCGGTTATCTCCCTGATGAAATCAGTGAGTTGACAGAGTCCCCTGCTTCATTGGCTCACCAGCAGGTTACTGACCGGTGTTTTGTTATATGCTGGAGTGGTACGTAGCTTTCTGCGCTAGACGGAATCTCCTTAGGGTAACCTGGGGCAAAACGCCTTCACGCTATTGCATTATATAAGTGAAGTTCCATCTGATGCAAGCTAACTAGACGTAAAATTGGGTCGGACAAGCCAAAGAATGCAAAGAATTTTCGAATGTAAAGCGTGGAAAACGATGATTTTCCACATTTGGAAAGGTTGCCCAATTTTAGCAATTGCGCGGTGGTTATATGGAATCAACCTACCCAACTAACATTATTGTTGTACAAGAGTGGAACAAACTACTCTTATGCAAACTTTAGCTTAAGAAACTGTTATTCAGCTAGTTCTGTTACTTGGGTATTAACTACCATCCGCCTCCAACACCTTCCATTTGCTGCCGTAAATAGTAAGATGGAGCCGCCTGGTACTTCACTAGAGTTCAAAACGGAAAATTCCAGAGGTCGTATTGCCCCACCTCAAGGTGCGTTTTGCCACCAACAGTTTTTCAGCACCCAAATCGTAACACTTTTTAAATTGTAAATTTGATTCGGTAAAATTGATATCACAGGAACCAAAAGTTAGAGTCTCTTAGTCCAATCAGTAAACTAACTTTCAAAACGCAAGACACCCACAAAATCATCTTAATCTTAGTTACAGGGCCACGTTTGCTTAGGGGGTGTATATTACCCCACCTTCCCCTACATACGACGAGCAAATGGCCAAGGCCAGGGGCTACTAATCGCGCAAGCCAGGGGTTGAACTGCCACGTTTTTGTAGCGCCTTCAGCTTCGTCCTTGATCGGACTGTCCAATCGGAAGCTTATCTGCCAAGTCATCTCCGTCATGGTGTTAACATCCAGCGTCACAAGTTGACGAACAACTAGCTTACGATCGGACTATCACACGATTATACTTCGAGATAAGGACTTCCACTTTCCAAATAGTGATTACCACCCTCTCTTCAGTCACAGTGTTGGTGAGGCGATCCTACGCTTCAAGACTATCCCGCAGAGGAAGAGCGAAACGAACGGCGGGTGGCGTTCGCCGCTGCAAAAGCCGCGCTGAAGACCGAGATAAGAGCAAGCAAAAAGGCCTGCTTTGAGGGTCTCTGTCAGAGTGCCAATGCGAACCCGTGGGATGACGCCTACAGGATCGTTATGGCCAAGACGAGAGGTGTAATGGCTCCTACAGAGCAATCTCCAGAGATGTTGGAGTGGATCATCGAGGGGCTTTTTCCGCGTCATGGTCCTAGTCCTTGGCCTCCTTTCGTAGGACAGCCGGGGCCTAAGTCCCTTAGAGGAGGTAAGGCCCCAGGTCCGGACGGAGTTCCGAACCTGGCCTTAAAAGTAGCTATTGCAGAGGCTCCCGAGATGTTCAGGTCTGCTATGCAGAAATGCCTTGACGATTTTCCCAGAAGCTTGGAAGAGGCAGAGCCTGGTACTATTGCCAAAGGCGGGGAAACCATCCGGAGACCCGTCGGCATATAGACCAATATGGTTGATAGACATGGCAGGGAAGGTGCTCGAAAAGATCATCCTCAATAGAATGTTGAGGTCACCGAGAGCGAATATTGTCTTTCGAGTAACCAGTACGGCTTCCGGAAGGGGAGGTCCACCATAGACGCTGCTATCTTGTCGGTTACAAAAACCGCCGAGAAAGCACTTGAGCCTAAGAGGAGGGGAATTCGTTTCTGAGAGGTAGTGACTCTGGATGTAAGGAATGCGTTCAATTGCGCCAGCTGGTCTGCTATTGCCGATGCGCTCTTGCGTCTGGGGATACCGGGGTACCTGTTCAAGATTCTCGAAAATTAATTTCAGCATCGAGTACTAGTTTACGACACGGAGGTGGGACGGAAGTACTTTCTCATAACCTCAAGAGTCCCGCAAGGTTCCATCCTGGGTCCAGTGTTATGGAATGTCATGTACGACGAGGTGTTGAGGTTAGAGTATCCAGTGGGAGTGGAGATTGTCGGATTTGCCGACGACATTACGCTCGAAGTCTACGGTGAAACGATCGAGGAGGTGAAGTTGACTACTAGGGTGGTACACACTTATATGAAAAACAAAAATTTCGAAAAATGCCAAGTCTTACCTCCTCAATCAGTTATTTTGGACTCCCAGAAGCTACGTTCAAAATTTGAGCAAAATCGGTTGAGCCTAAGGGGGCGCTCAAAACGCTTGAAGTTTGTATGGGAAAACTTGGCCAAATGTATGCAGAAATTTTAAGTTTTCGAATTTTGCCGCTAGGTGGCGCACTAAGCGTTCAATAATCAAACCCTTTGGTATTATTGTAGGTGACTATATGCCAGAGAACTTTGTCGAAGACCGCGAAGTGATCCGACAGCTGTGAAAAAAGTTATACCCTAGGTAAAGTGAGGCAAAGTATTGAGATTTCATTATTGATATTATTCCTTTACATGTACTGGAAAAATAATAATAAAGTTTATCCTTGGAGATGAACCAGCCTCGGGCTGAAAATCTCCCTAATAAAGATAATAATAATAAAGTTTATCTTCACTTTTTCTAGGGTATAACTTTTTTCACAGCCGTCGGATCACTTCGCGATCTTCGACAAAGTTCTCTGGCATATAGTCACCTACAATAATACCAAAGGGTTTGATTATTGAACGCTTAGAGCGCCACCTAGCGGCAAAATTCGAAAACTTAAAATTTCTGCCAAGTTTTCCCATACAACCTTCAAGTGTTTTGAGCGCCCCCTGAGGCTCAACCGATTTTGCTCAAATTTTGAACGTAGCTTCTGGGAGTCCAAAACAACTGATTGAGAAGGTAAGACTTGGCATTTTTCGAAATTTTTGTTTTTCATATAAGTGTGGGCCACCTTATTGACTACCGACCACTCGATCAAGGTTGTTGAGGCGTGGATACGGTCCAGAACTGGAGCTGGCTCACCACAAGACTGAGGTGACGGTTGTTAACAACCGGAAGTCTGAGCAGCAGGCGGAGATCAGTGCAGGTAAGTGCATTATCCTGTCAAAGTGCTCCGTCAAATACTTGGGCGTGATGATCGACGATAAGCTTACCTTCGGTAGCCACGTCAACTATGCCTGTAAAAGAACCTCCACAGCTATTGCGGTACTGTCCCGGATGATGTCCAATAGCTCTGCGGTGTACGTCAGCAAGCGCAAGCTTCTGGCTAGTGTTGCTACGTCCATACTTAGGTATGGCGGCCCGGCGTGGGGCACTGTTCTAAGTACTAAATGCTACCGACGGAAGCTGGAAAGTACTTACAGGCTAATGTGCCTGAGGGTTGCGAGCGCGTACCGTACCGTGTCACACGACGCTCTCTGCATCATTACTGGTATGGTGCCTATCGGCATCCTTATCAGTGAGGACATGGAGTGCTTCGAAATGCGCGGCACAAGAGGCATACGTTGGACTGCCAGGATGGCCTCTATGGTCAAATGGCAGCGCGCGTGGGACAGTTCCACCAAAGGAAGGTGGACCCATAGGTTGATACCGAGGGTAGATAGTTGAATTAATAGGCGCCATGGGGAAGTTACATTCCACCTGATACATTTCCTTTCAGGTCATGGTTGCTTCCGACAGTGTCTACACCGTTTCGGGCATGCGGATTCCCCCGAATGCCCAGTGTGCAATGGTTTAGAGGAAACGGCGGAACACGTTTTGTTCGTGTGCCCGCGTTTTCTCCCAATGCGTGACCGCATGCTTGCCACATGCGGGGGGATGAAACTCCGGACAACTTGGTCCAGAGGATGTGTAGGAATGAGTTTGGCTGGAACGCCGTTTCAACGGCTATCACCCATATCGTCTGGGAGCTACAGAGGAGGTGGCGCGTGGACTCGGAGAATGGCTAGTCCAGATGCAGTACAAGAGGTGGTCCAGGGGTTCGGAGTCGGCTTCGTAGGTCATACCGGTGCCCTGCGGTCGAGATCGACCCTTACAGCGATTAAGTGGCCGCGGAGAGGAAGTCTTGGTATTGGTGCTGTCGTGGCATCGGTCTACTGGGTTGGATTCCGGCCCGCGGTTGGAAAGGGGTTCCCGGCAAGGGTCGGGGCAGGTAGAGACCCTGCTGTCAGCAACCTTCTGGTGCAGCTGATAGGGCCTGGAGGGTAGTGATACCCTTGCCTTCAACAGGTCAGATCAGGTTGCACGTGGGCATCAGTTCTTGATGTCTGCCAGGCGGTTGGGCGCTGGCGGGGTTGACCTTGTCCGCCTTCCGAGGACAAAGGGAGTGGTGAGGACCACTCGGAAAACTTGCTAAGCGCCAGCATGCTACCGTGACATACTCTCCAAAACGAGTCATCGATGTTCGTTGCTGCAGGCTACACAGCTATCCTTGAGGGTACGTGTGCACTAGCCCCTCTCTGAAGCAATGCCTTCTTGGTGGTTCCGGAGAGACGAAGGGTTTGGTGACCATAGGAATGTGTTTTAGTGGTTCGAGGAGAGAGTAGTCCTGGCTTTTACAATTGTTGTATCGTAATTCTCCTGCATAGATGTATTCCGAAGTTCCTTCACTGATTCATCCAGACACTCTCCTCTTGGAATTTCTTCTCTCTTGAAGTCGTTTAAGTATTATTCACAAAGTTTCACTAAGCATTTCACTTGTAATTTTTAAGGATTTCACTTGTAGTTTGTAAGTTTACTGATTCAATTCCTCCATGAATCCTCAAAACCCAGATAAATGTTATGTGTGATTTATGTTCTCAAGTTGCAAAGAACTTCTATATTATAAGGTCATATCGTTGGAGCTAAGCAGTATTTTGTTAAATATATGTCGTATTAAAAAAACATCATGGCTTGGTTATTTCAGAGCTCAATTCAGAGCATACTTTAGTGTTTTTTTTTGTAGAACAACTCAATAACGGACATATTGAAAAAACAAAATAAGAATTTGAACAGCATAGGCATTTTTTCCAAGTAAGAAATACCTGACAACCATTGAAAAGTCACAAACCATGAATTTCATAGGAAACCTAATATACCTAATATAGTTAAAACACCATAGGAATAGAATATTGTACTTGTATTAGTAATTTAATCATCGTTATTCAATTGTGCATGCATATTTGTCAAATCAGTTGTCATTGATGGTTTGTCTGTAGATTGATTTGAATAAGATTTAACCTTTGTTCGCCCGAAATAATCATCAATTTAATATCTTTTATCCAGTTCCTTCATTATACGCTACAACAGCTTTTCATTTTTGAATTTTCTTGAACACATCCAGTTATTAAAATGCAGCAAATCCTTATTCCAACTTGATTCTGCTTACATGGCATGCATATACGTAATTGAAATCCACCAAAACCTTAACGTCTATCACTTAAGCATTACAAGGAGAGAGGGAGCTTCAGTTTCGAGGGATGGCCTGTGGCAACAGGAAAGAGTTGTAACAATAAGGGGTAACAAATCCCGCTAATCTGAATCCAATTCGTCGGCACAAAATGTTGTTCCTTACATATTTCCAATAGTGTACATAATTCACGGCCTTTTTGTGAGCTTTTCAATTTTTGTTCGTTTAGGGGTTTTATAAAAGTTTTTTTTTCTTCATACGATTGCGGTGTTATTTTTTGGATGCTTTCAGTACAAGCTTGCCCGAGTGGGTGGGTGGAGAGTTAGCGTTTGCAAGCTTTCCGACTGCTGCCACCATTCAGTGGCTGCGTCCGTTTGGAAAAGGAAGATAACTTTCGCACAATTGCTGCAGAGAACTTATAGCGATGATGATTATGGAAAAGGGAAGCTTTTCCGGTGTGGTTCTGTGTCTGCACTGCGGTGCTGTAATGTAACGTATGATATTTGCTGGAATGTTGGGAATGTACGCACCACACTGACACGATCGGTGAACCTATAAAACTTGTGTGAAATACGTTTTAATACAACAACGGTCACTTAATTGGTATTCTGACACTTAATCCGCTAGAACGTCTGGAACGAAAAGTCGAAATCAAGCGTTAGTCGTTTCTGAACAAATCGGAACAAATTTTTGATCCTTTTATCAAAAGATTTCAACTCTATGCTAGTCAACTGTGAAAGCGAAAAAACTTGAAGAATATTGTAAAACTGGAACTCTACACTAAAAATAGTATAAAAATCTCGATTCTACTTACATGGTAATAAGCGTACAATTCTTCTACTAACTACAAATTTTCTCAGAACGGACTATGCTATAAAATGTGATTTGAACGGAAACGAAACATGCGAGAGAAAGAGATATTGAATAAAGTTGAATTACGGTTGCACTTTACTATATGTATATAGAAAAAGGACGAAACTTCACTCATCTATTTATTGTACGTTACACAAGCTGGTGGTAGGTAGTCGGAAGAAGTTAGCTGTTCACTAGACTAGAAAGATAAAGTTGCTAGGACGAAGCGGAAGCGAGTGGTTCGACTTGCAGTTTTCAAAGCCAATTAGAAACTAAATTGAAGCCGTGAATTTCCATAGCCAATCAATGAGTAATTAGAATAGACAAGTACGGTGATGCACAGAACTACACGGTTACTACGTGGTCTGTCAATATCGGAAGATAAATAGGTGAAAGCATCGCTGAAAGTGAAGGAGTTAACGTATTTGTTTGGAAGACGGTCGTGTGGTGCATGCTTCTTATGGGTTGTGGTTGCATTTGCTCAAGGTGAGTAAGAGGGAAGCAAAATGTCGTCGCAGCGTTGGGGTTAACTAAACTTTCCGTTTTCGAATATCTTCGCAATAAAGTATTATCGAAGCATTGAAAGGCATTCAATTTTATGAGATTTTACCCATGTTATGCGACAAGCTCTCTTGAGTGGATCATATGTTTGACGGCGTTCTATTCGTTGTTTTTGTTTTAATTAGATGCATTTTTCGGCTACAGTTTGTTAAAACCATTTCTTCTATTTTTATTATGCCAACTATCAACTAAAATAAAATCAGCTTCTCAACTTGCTCGTTGCTTATAAACAATTTCACAGTTATTAACTGAGAGCCTTGTCTGACAATGTGCTGCAAACCATCTACCAGAGTTGCGGCAACACACGCGAGCTGGGAACAGCTTTCATCGTGATGGGTGATATGCAGAGGCGCGTGATCGGTTGGTGAGCGATCGACGAAAGAATGTGCAGGTTGAGGATCAACTTCTTCTTCTTCAACTTCAGCATAATAAACGTGCACAACCCACACTCCGGAAGTACTGATGATGACAAGGACGAATTTTACGCGCAGCTCGAACGCGAGTACGATCGCTGCCCAAGCCACGACGTCAAGATCATCATAGGAGATTTGAACGCTCAGGTAGGCCAGGAGGAGGAATTCAGACCGACGATTGCGCCCACCAGCAGAAGAACGAAAACGACCTACGACTCATTGATTTCGCCGCCTCCAAAAATATGGCCATACGTAGCACCTCTTTCCCAACACAGCCTCTCTGATCATTACACCTGGAGATCACCACAGCAGACGGAGTCGCAAATCAACCACGTTCCGATTGACGGGTGGCACTTCTCCGACATTATCGATGTCAGGACCTATCGTGGCACCAACATCGACTTCAACCACTACCTAGTGATGGCCAATTTGCACCCAAAACTCTCCGTCGTCAACAACGTATTTTACCGGCGACCGCCACAATACAACCTAGACAGAGCGACTAAAACAACCGGATGTCACCTCAGCATACGCGCGGAATCTCGAAGCCGCGTTGCCAGACGAGGATGAGCTCGATGAGGCCCCTCCAGAAGACTGCTGGAGTACAGTGAAAGCAGCCATCAACGAAGCAGCCGAGAGCACCATCGGGTACGTGGAACGGAATCGACGGAACGAATAATTCGACAGAGTGCAAAACGGTTTTGGAGGAGAAGAACGCAGGGCGGCCAGTAACGCTGCAAGGAACCCGACAGAACATGGAATGTTACAAACAGAAGCGGAAATAGCACACCCGCCTCTTTCGGGAGAAAAACGGAGGAAACGACGACGGCAATGCAGTGGAGGACGGAAATGAGCTCCCACGCTCAGGAAAGTGAAGGATGCCATTCATCAGCTCAAAACCAACAAAGCAACTGGTAAGGATCATGTTGCAGCTGAACTCATAAAGATGGGCCCAGAAACGTTGGCCACCTATCTGCACCGGTTGATAGTCAGGATATGTGAAACCGAACAGCTACCGGAGGAGTGGAAGGAAGGGGAAATCTGCCCCATTCACAAGGCGACCATTTGGAATGTGAGAACTTCAGAGTGATCAATATTTCGAATGCTGCCTACAAAGTGCAATCCCAGATCATCTTCCGTCATCTGTCACCTAAAACGAATTAGTTCGAGGGAAGTTATCAAGCCGGATTCATCGACGGCCGGTCGACAACAGACCAGATCTTCACCGTACGGCAAATTCTCCATGAATGCCGTGAATATCAGGTCCCAACTCATTACCTGTTCATCGATTTCAAAGCGGCATACGACAGTATCGACCGCGCAGAGCTATGGAGAATCATGGACGAAAACGGCTTTCCTGGGAAGCTGTCTAGACTGATTAAAGCAACGATGGACGGTATGCAATATTGCGTAAGGGTTTTGGGTGAACCCTCATGCCTACTCTTCAACATCGCATTGGACGGTGTTATGCGACGAGCCGGGCTCAACAGCCGGGGAACAATTTTCACAAAATCCGGTCAGTCTGAGTGCTTTGTGGATGATGGGCATCATCGCCAGAACATTTGGAACGGTGGCAGAGCTGTACACTCGCCTGAAATGCGAAGCAGTAGAAGTCGGGCTGGTGGTGAATGAAAAAAAAAAATATGTTGGTAGGCTAAACCGAACACGATCGGATTTGTCTGGGCAGTATTGTTACGATAGACGGGGATACCTTCGAGAAGGTGAAGGAATTCGTCTACTTCGGATCCTTACTGACGGCGGACAACAATGTGAGTCTTGAAATACGAAGGCGCATCATCAGCGGAAGTCAGGCTTAGTACGAGCTCCAGAAAAAGCTGCGGTTTAAAAAGATTCACCCACGCACCAAATGCACCATGTACAAAACGCTAAGACCGCTGGTCCTTCACGGACACGAGACATGGACCATGGTCGAGGAGGACCTGCAAGCACTTGGAGTTTTCGAGCGACGCGTGCTAAGGACAATTTTTGGCGGTGTGTAGGAAAACGGTTTATGGTGGAGAAGGATGAACCACGATCTCGCTGCACTTTACGGCGAACCCAGCATCCAGAAAGTGGCCAAAGCCGGAAGGATACGGTAGGCAGGGCATGTTGTAAGAATGCCGGATAACAACCCTGCAAAGCTGGTGTTCGCTTCTGATCCGGTTCGCACAGGGAAGCGAGGAGCGCAGAGAACACGATTAGTGGACCAGGAGGAACGTGACCTGGCGAGCATTGAGTGCGACCGAGGATAGAGAGCGGCAGCCACAAACCGTGTATTGTGGTGTACTAGGGTTGATTATGTCTTGTCCAAAATACAGGGGATGGCCAAAATGTTTGGGATAGGCAACTTTTTTTCTCCCACAAAAAAAAATCAACATGCTGTAACTTTTAATAGAGTGCATCAAAAAATCTCAAATTTTGACTGTTTGTCAACCTATTATATGTGCATCATTGGTACAAATTTGGGCTCGATTGATCAATTTTTCGCGAAGTTAGAACCGTTCAGCTAAAACACTATTATTTAGACAACTCATTTTTGAACTGTCATATCTCGGAAACCAGTGAACCGAATTGAATGAATTTTTTAACGATTATCAACAATATATTGATACTTAATACGACGTTATAAAATGTAATATTTTCTCACGGCGAATTAAGTTATACCGGATTGAAATTTTTACCCATATAGAGGAAAATAAGTCAAATTTACAATACCACACCAAAAATTACTGAATGTGTTCTTCCTTCAATCTAAATAGGCTCTAATGTATCTGATTAGAGATAACTTGATAACAGAAGTGGAAAATCTTTGGATATCAACACTAAAATTTATTGACATTGACGTAAATAAATTACATTTTTTCGAGAAAAATCGAAAAAGTGTCAATACATGATAACTTTTTTCAATGTTTAAAAAGTACCTATGTTTTAATTGTTTGTGAAGCATTTACATATTGTTAGTGTACGTTCAAAATTTCATTCAATTCGGTTCACTGGTTTCCGAGATATGACACCTCAAAAATGAGTTGTCTGAAAAATAGTGTTTTACGCGAACGATTCTAACTTTGCGAAATATCAATCAATCGAGCCCAAATTTGTACCAATGATGTACACATAATAGGTTGACAAACAGTCAAAATTTGAAATTTTTCGATGCACTCTATGAGAAGTTATAGCTTGTTGAACTTTTTTGTGAGAGAAAAAAAAGTTGCCTATCCCAAACATTTTGGCCATCCCCTGTATAGTGTTGAGCAAATAAATGTATGTATTTATTGTCAATGCAGTGGCAAGCAGATGTGGTATCGACCCTACCACAGACCACACATTCTGAGGGCATAAGAAGCTGACAATATATCTGCGCCATACCTTGGTGTCCGCCTAAAAAAGGGAGTCATTAAGTCCGTAGCTGCATGACTGTACAGCTCAGCTCGAAAGTGCGAACAACACTAGCCCATCTCCGAAGCAACACCTTCTGATAGAACCCTGGGGGACGATGGTCTTGACAGCAATGATAAAGGTTTAGAGTATGGTGGGAGAAAGTAGTACCTTATCTTTTGTTGACGAGAGGATGTTTCAGTCCCTCACTACCTCAACTTTAAATTGAGGAGCGGACCTGGTGTGATGGTTAGAACACTTGACTATCACGCCGAGGACCTGGGATCGAATCCCACTCCCGACAAACTTACAAAAATTCTTTCTCAGATGTCTGTTGAGAAAGATTACTTCCCCCATTTGTTAGCGAAGAAAAATGTTTTTTTTTTTGCGAGTTATGCAAAGAAATCTGAATAATCGAGGCTCCAAATCCGTTCTACTATATGAAATATGCAAATATGAATATGCCAGTAAAATCTGGTGTGTATCAGTGCAGAATATTTGATAAATAGGTCTTTATCAACGAGCGAAAGAAAGCGTTTGACTAGAAACCAGATGGACATCGTAGCAGAGTCAGGACGTAGCAGAGGAAATTTTTGATTGGGTAGCAGTTCAAAACGATGTCGGGCAATCACCGAAAATGGGGATAGGGATATTTTACGTTGGCCGTCTGCTCCATCATGGGTGGACTGGATTGATTCTAGTGAATAAGCGACATAAATGGACCCCCGCAGCTAAGCAGGATAACATGTTGCAATACAGTTAGATCATGCTGAATGGGTCAACGTTTGTGTAAACTTTCTGGTGTTAGGTTCTAATTGGAACAAATTTTGCTCCTCAACTTAGTGTTCTACGAACATTTCTACAGTTATTCACTGAGAGATGTCTTTTCCAATTGACCATTCTACATGTGTACATCATTTGGTAAGTAGATACGATGCTACTCTATGCCGAGGGACTGAAGAATATCTGCAAAACTTTCGACATGCTGTTGCTGCATACCCAGAGCCGTAGCATACGGTTGGCCAGGTTGGCCCTCGCCAAGGGCGCTAGCAACAGACGGGTGCCGAAAAGGCTATTGTGTTCTGGAATGTTATCAAGGCTTCACTATTTACAGTAACTAAGATTTACGTTCTTCTGAATTCTCAAAAAATCAGATATCTCTAGATTGTTTGAATATTTGCCATGATGTTTCCTGGGAATTTTCTACTATTATGTTCAGACGACGCTCTTTCAGTTTTTAACAATGTTGTTTCCAGTAAATGTTTCAAGTTGTATAGTTTTTTTTATTTCCCCAAACCAATAGGGTGTCGATGGGTATTATCGACAGGTTTGTTCTCTTCGTCATTGGGGGTTTGTGTCGGCCAAATTTCCTTAAACTTGGTCATATAATTCAGCTTGGTTGGGAGCCAACTCTGAGTTCAATAGCTTTCAAAAACACCTTCATTACGAAGAGAACAAAACTGCCGAAAATACACAATTTCCCCTATTTCAGAAATAACGTTATAAATTCCACCGGGATTTTTTTTTCGAAGTTCTCAGTTCAGAAAATCTTTCAAAAACTCTTGTAGAAATAGAGAATTGTTTAGAAAAATCCTAAAGACTTCCTCCAAAAACTCTCACAGAAACTCCTTTGGCGAATATTAAAAAAAAAACAAAAAAATCTTCTGGAGATTCCTCTCTAAATTCCTCCTCCGGAGAGGCTTTCTGCAAATTATCTAGTAATTTATTCAGAAAGGATTCCTACCGATACTTCCCCAAGATAAAATACTTCCATAGTTTTTTAACGAAATTTCTGCAGATGTTATTTCAAATAATCTTTCAGGGATAAATTTGGAAAATTTGTTCAAGGGTATTTTCATAAATACCGTCACTGATTACTTCAAAAAAATATTCTTAAGGTATATTCTGCCATTTTTATGCTTCTGTTTTTTAATATTTCTATTTTTCAATGCTGCTATTTCATTTTTCATCCTGGAAAACCTTCAATGTATTTCTTTAAAAATCTTTGAAGATTCCTTCAAATATAACTTTAAAAAAATTGAGAAACTCTTCTACAAATTTCTGCATTAATTCCTCCATGGAGTCCTATTGAAAATCCTGCAGTGATTCCATTAAATATTCCTCCACGAATTCCTTCAGAAATGCCTCTGAAAATTCCTTCAAAAAATCTTCCTGAGATATTTTTAGATAGTCTTCTACAAATTTCTTCAGAAATTCGACTAAAATCTTGTCTACATTTCTAAAGAAAGAAAAAGTCTCACAAACCAATAATCTTCCATTGATTCCTTCCAAAGTGGTTTCATGTTCCCTAGATATTGCTGCTTAAATTTTTGCTAGAATTGCCTAGGAAATTATAACAAATTCCTATATAATAAGAAAATCATAAATTGGGAAGTCCTTCAGAAAACCCGTTAGAAAATCTGATAATTTCTTCAAAGGTTTCATGTGAATGCCTTCCATAGATTCCTTCGAAAAAATCCCTCAGAGAATTTTTCATAAAACTCTTTGCAACATTTTTTTAGAAAATCTATCAATCTATGAAACTTCTTCAGAAATTCCTTCAAAAATTCTTCTTAGTACTTTTTCAGAAGTTCTCCCAGCAGTTTTCTAGGATTTTTTTCACGAGCTGTTCCAACAATTTCTGTAATTATTACTCCATTAATTCCATTGAAAATTATTGCTTAGACATTCCCGGATTGGTATTCCTCTGGGTATTTCTGCAGGAATTGCTCCAGAGATTCTTGCATAATTTCGTGCAGTGATTCCAGTAGGAATTCTTCCAAAGATTCCAACAAATCCTTCCTGGTGCTGGTATTCCTTCATGCCCATGATGAAAATTGGTAAAACCGTTTGGGGATTCCTGAAAATCCCTGAAACTCAATTTAGTATTTTTGAAATCGAAATCAAGTTGAACGTTAAATTAAGAAAAAAATAAGATGTCTTGGAAAATATCTGCATTATTTATGTTAGGAATCTGAAATGTATATGTAATGTATTTGAAATAATAACTTTGATGGTCTTGGTTAGATCTTGAAATGCAAAATGTGTTCGTATGTATACTTGTATAATGAAAATATTGGAAAATTTTTGGGTGAATCCCAATAAAATTTCTAAAGAAATATACGAATGACAAACACTCTAAGGAAAATAAAAGAAAATCGGGAGAATTTGTTTCTTCAAATCACCAAAATGCACCAAAAAAAAACATGAATAACTACAAACTTTTGCAAGTTAACAATTATCGTGGGGCGCCAATCTGGATGCTTGCCAAAGGGCACCATGGAATCACGCTACGGCTCTGTGCATACCCCCACGTTTACCGCTAAGTCTAATGGGCCGATTGGTATCCTGGATTGCAAAAAAGGTCAATTGATAAATAACCGTTTCAGCAAATAAATATGAAAAACCATTTTCACATGAAAACTGACGATGAAGTAGTCAAACTTAAACCTATCGATTATAAAATGATTTAGAATTAGCAGCAGATAATAATTGACGAAACTCTATAAGATATAGTATGGCTAGTTGAGTCTCCATTTTTTGCCTTTCTCGTACACCAAGGTGTACCGAAAGGCTATATGTTCACTCCAAAAATGAAATCTTGATAGAACCCCCAGAGGGCCAAGTCTTATATACCAATCGACTCAGCTCGACGAGTTGAGATGATGTCTGTGTGTGTGTATGTGTGTGTGTATGTATGTATGTGTGTGTGTGTGTGCGTGTGTATGTGTGTATGTGTACAAAAATGTCACCTCACTTTTTGGCAGTAAACCTCAACCGATTTTAATGACCGATGGTTCATTCGACGCGGAATCTGGTCCCATTGTTTCCTATTGAAAATGGTTCGGATCGGTCCAGCCGTTCCGGAGTTATGGCCATTTAGGTGTTCCGGACCAGTAGCCTTGGAAGGGGCCATGCATAAAAATGCAACAAACACATACATGCGACACATCAAACTGCGGCATTTTCGATTACCTGATTAACAGTTAGCAAGCAAACAATCTCAGACCATATCTGAACCGGTAGTGCTCCGGAACCGGTTCCGGATGTCCCGCTGGAAGTGGCCAAATATAAAAGTAAACCAAATCCATACATGCGACATATCAAAGCGCGGCTTTTATGATAATGAAAGGTTGGCATAAAAAAAGACTCAGACCATATCTGGACCGGTTATGTTCCGGAACCGTTTCCGGGTGTCCCGTCGGGAGCGGTCAAATGTTTAAGTGAATCAAAACCATACATGCGGCACATCAAATCACGGCTTTTTCGATAATCTGATGAATTGTTAGCAAGAATATTGGCTTAGACCACATTTGAAAGTATCTGTAGTGTTCCGGAACCGGTTCTAGGAGTCCCCCGAAAGTGATCAAAGATAAAAGTGAATTAAACACATGCATGCGGCACATCAAATCGCGGCTTGTTCGCTAGTCTGACAAACGGTTGGCACGAAAATATGCTCAGATAACATTTGAAAAAAAAAACCGGTTGTGTTCCGAAACCGGTTCCGGTTGTCACGTCGGATGTGGTCAGATGTAAAAATGCACTGAAGCCATGTATCGCATCAAATCGCTGCTTTTTCGACGACCTGATAAATGCAAGAATATAGGCTCCGACTACAATTGAAACTACCGGTGATGTTCCGGAACCACTTCCCACTGGATGTGGTCAGATGTAAATTGAAGCAAACCCATACAAGCGACATATCAAATTGTGGCTTTTTCGATAACCTGAGGAAAGGTAAGCAAGAACATACACTAATATGCCAGAATGATTCCATTCCAAGTAACATTTTAAGTTTTGTTCGGCTCTACAAGAGATCTTCATGACCAATTTTATAAAACTTGCAATAAAACTGATTTATACATCACCCAAGCAACACACTTGGACATTAATAAGTTCCTGTAATTTGTATGCAACTATATTGAAAGTTATGCCATTTGAACCAATCGTCTTATTAACAACTAAATTGCAACCAAAAAAGCGCAAGAGGTGGAGCCAATATAAAACATCCATTCGTGATATGAACGGTTTAAATACGCAACCAATTTATAACCAAGATACAACTTTTAGTCGACCTAAAAAATGGTGACAGATTCGACAACTAGTCAGCTAGTCACCACATTTGTCACTGCCAGTAATAATGCTTCAACAGTTTCATTCATGTGATTAATAAATTGTGTGCTTAAATATACCGCAAATAAGGCTGACCGAGAACGTCAATTTGAGTGCCGTTCCAGATTTATCGGTAAGTTACGCATTTTAGCTCCGTATTCTCAACGCGCCTCAGTCTACCGATCATTTTGCGAGTGAAAATTTAGGCATTTGTGGTAAAAATTAACTCGCCATATTGTTTCGACGGAGTGCATTTCAACAGCTTATTTAATGCACCCGTAAAATGCTGAAAATTAATTTTAGAATAAAGAAAGATACTGTTTGCTAAATCATGTCTATGGGAATGCGTATTGACAAAGTACAAAAATGCTGCACGCGGTACACGGAACCGTCAAACTACCCAAAATTGGATGCTTTTGACGCAATCCCATAATTCGGCCCAATTAGTCAACATTTGAATGAATCGATTAAACTCACGCAAGGTAAATTACCTTTACCTCCAGCTAAAAATATACTCAAGAGTAGGTAAATTCAACCCAAGACCCCCTTCATTCAACCCAAGTTTGGGTAAATCTACATTTACCCACAATTGGCTTATTGGCCTCAAGGACCCCTGTTGGATAGACGCATCTCTGTTTATTAACGACAACATCTGTAGGGGAGAGAGGAAAAACAACCTAATTTTGGGTAACTAATCCATTTGATATACTCATTTTAGGGTAAAATCGACCCAAAATAAGGTGGTTGGAATTTTCCGTGCAGGGCATAAACAACCAAAAAAACAGGGCAGCCAATTTAACGCCCCATAATAAATTAAAAAGTTTCCATAAATAATTCGGAAATTGCCAATAAATAAATAGGGGTGGAAGCAATAATAAACTATAAAAGTTCCATAAACAAATCAAAAAGCGCATAAATAAATCAAAACTTCCCATAAATAATTGATTTTCGAGCAATAAAAAATGCCAGAATTTCCACAAATAAATCAACAATTGCAATAAAAAACTACATTTTTTCCAACAAAAAATTTCGAACATAGTACATCACAGAACTATTATGATAGAAAATCTGAAACTAAGCGTGCAATTTAACAGACAATCGCTTGCTGTCCGAACTCGCTAACGCTCGTCGGACTTTAAAAAGGGATAACAACTCTGTTCGCATTCTACCGGGCAAATTCTTGGATCTGTGGATTGCCTAGATCCGAATTGACGCAGTTACGGCGGGTCCGCCGCATGGCTCCGCCGAAACTTTTACTTTACTCATTGTTTCATATTTATTGCTAAATTTTCAATTGCTTTTTTGATGTTTTTCAATTGGAAATTTTTTAATTATTTATGGAAAAATCAGATTTATTTATGGAAAATTTAAACTTTTGTGGTGGAAAAAATGTAGTTATTTATTGCAATTTTTGAATTATTTGTGGAAATTCCGACAATTTTTATTGCTCGAAAATCAATTATTTATGGGAAATTTTGATTTATTTATGCACTTTTTGATTTGTTTATGGAAATTTTATAGTTTATTGTTGCTCCCACCCTTACTTCTTTATTGGCAATTTCTGATTTTGGTATGGAAAATGATCACTTTTCTATGAGTCGTTTATATTTTAGCCAAAAAACAGACACTTGGCGTGTACTTCCCATTTACGTCGACAAGAGGCTGTCCATTTATTACATAACGAAAATTTCACGTTTTTTGTAAAAAATGTAAACCCATTATAAAATTTTTCGTGGGAAACTCCTAATATTTTTATACTTTACGTAAGATTTCTCAAAACCCCATATATTCAAATTTTCCCAGTGGTAGGTACCAGTCGTTCAGTACTGCGAAAATGGGGCAGAATTTTTTTTTATTGGGTGAATATTATACTTCCAATCAGAATTTTTTAAATTTTTACCACTTTAATTTTATAAAATTTGGAATATGTCGATAAATTTATGAAGAAAAGGTTACATTTTATTTGAACATGATTTCGTTATTTTTTAAACATTTTGGTTTTTTTATAGTGCATTTTATATTTTTCATGATCACAAAAACATTTTGCCGGACATTTTGGAACATCTACCTCTCCTGTCAAAATTGTTCGTTATGTTCTAAATAAGTTCCAGGTGCAACATGTTTATAACAATCAGAATCAATGTTTTGGTTGATTTGGTTTGTAAACGGTTGTAACTAAGATTCGTTGAAACAATCATATTAGGGTAAGTGTACCAATTATGGCTATAGTACCAATTATTCGCCATAGTTGATTTTCACCCTTTAACGATATATATCAACAATGAAAAAAAATGTGAACAACAGATCACGTTCACAAAAGATGGTTGCACTCATTTAAAGTCCACATTTTGCTCAAATTATGATAGAAATAAATCATTTTCCTTAAAATTTCGGCTTCCTTGCACCCTTTTTCGCCATAGTGTACCAATTATGGCTAATCCCATAAGAAATGCATGCAAATAGTGCGAAAAGGAACCGAAGTTAAAAAATGTAGCCATAACTGGTACAGGGTTCCTATCATTGGCACACGCTGTAATAAACACTAAAAGTAGTTTTGGCTCCGTTTTTATATTTTTCCTGTAAAGTATGGAAACTAAACTATCTTTTAACATATTGGTGACATTCGTTGGTCTTCTCGTTATTTTTGTACGAATAGTTTTCCTTAAGTAGTGCCATAATTGGTACAGGCACCCTATACTTCAGTTACAAATTGGTTTCGCAAGTTTCGACTAATGATGACGTTTTGTTTTCATTTTGCTAGTTGTTATAAAACTGTTACACCTCAGTTTGGCATTAACACCAGGATTTTAATAGGTTTTAATTTTGTTTGTTTCATGAAAACTCAGTTGCAACATGTTTGCAACGATGATCATTTCCATTTTAGTTGCAGGTGCTACTTGGGCAAAACCTCTTGATAACCTCTTTAAGAGCATCTTCCGGCTAAGTGGACCACTCTCGGAGAGGTTTCGCAAACCGCATTAAGAGTAGCAATAAAACCGTTTTAAAACCTAGTAGAAAAATTTCCTGTTCTCGATTGTTGTTGTTTTTTTTTTCAACAAAAACTATGACAGCTCAAGATGCAGAGAAGGTTCTTCGATGGCTCGTAAAGTTCAGGACGATACATCATTCGTAAGTAGAAGCGGTCATTTCAAAGTAATAGTTTAGTTGTTATTGCGTTTTTTTTTTTGTTTTTTTTTTGTTTTAAGTTATTGCGTTGGTAGACTTATGCGCATTCAATTTTACCGTGAATATTGGGGTTGCAGAATCATAAAATTAATGCGCTTCAAAAATAGTAAATATTATCACCTTGGAATGAAATAAATCAATTTGTTTATTTAGTAAAACTATCTCGAATCACAAGAAAACTCATCAGAGAGAGTTTATTTATGTGAGCATGTTATGGAAACGGTGGCAAACTATCAATTCATTGGTAGTTTGAGCAAAATTAACTATTTTCCATTCACGTTAGCTAATTCTTCAATATGGCGACAACCATAATCCGCGAAAATAAAACGAAAGCAAGTTTACTTTTATGATGACCGCAATAAACCTAGAAATGTTGTAGTTCTGCTTTTCTACCAAAAGATGTCGTTACTAATCGAACGGATCGCCATCTGTTGAGAGTTTTAACAGTTTTATTGTGGTAATAATGATTGCCAGAAGGTTTGTTTACTCTTAAAATCTGTCTTTATGGATATCTTCAAGCATACTATAAAACATTTTATCAATGGTTTTCATGAAAGCAGTCATAAAACTGCGAGTTTTAATTATTGCTGTAATAAAACCCTAATAAAAATCAAACAAAACCAATCAGCAATGAAATTGTTACTTGGGATGCCATTTCTTAGAAGGTTTTTTCGGCAAAAGGTAATTTCGACCTTAACAAATTGCAAATACTCCATATAAAATAAAAACCTAGATTAATCCACCTAGTGGTGATAGTGCCTTTCTCGTCAAATATGTACTCATGATCTTTACATCGACATTAACCGATCCTGAGAACACTAATACGCTTAAAGCATCAAAAATAACTTCGGACGTCAACGGAAACAACATGAGTACATATTCGACGAGAAAGGCACTATCACCACTAGGTGGATTAATCTGGGTTTTTTTTAGTTAATATGAGAGCTAACAAGTTGGGAATTTTACTCAAGTCGATGGTCACTTTGTACTTTGCATACGCATACCTATCTCTATGACACCCCTACTGCATCAAACAGGACCGATACTTGCGTCGCAAACGGGCCTCATCCCCGAACCGCAAATTCTCGATCGATCTGGACTGTCGACGCATGTAAGCCCTGCTTTCGCATTCCGGACTTTGTTGGGCATGCTTTCGCCGTGCGTTACAATACAAACTACCGAAAGTGGTACAGGTACCGAAGAACGACTGCAGATCGGTCTCGGTCGATGAAAATTTCAACTTCCGGCGGTCCTCCACGGAAGAACCCGCAAAAGCTGTGTCGTCGTGCGGTAGACTCGGAGCAGGTACGGAATGTTGCTTTTTCAGCAACAGGACTTCCCGAAGCAGATCGGGATGCTGTTGTTGTTGCTGGTGACTTTGGTTTTGGTTTCGGTTGTGGTGGTGGGTGAAGGATGAGTGGAAAAAACTAGAATAGTGCCATGCATCTACTGGAAGCGAAACGGGACGCATTGAAATAAATTTATGCCTCTTGGACGTACCTGCACGTTCTTCCAGGAACTCATCTTCATCGGACGATTCGATGCGGTCTTCCACCAGGGAGGACTGCCGCGAAAGAGACTGAAAAGGGAGATTATTTAAAAGTAGTTCAATATGTTGGACGATGTTTCAACAAACCGCATTAACTCGTCTTCTTGGAGGAGATCGCTTGTTCCACAGAGCTTCCAGCTGATCGAAGTGCTGTGACTGAGCCAGAGCAGCTTGTTCTGGGCCAAGGTTTTGCTGGGATTCCATGGTCTTGGATTCAGCCAGCTTGGATATTTCTTCCATACTAGCCGACACCGAGAAACGGCGTTTCAGTCTTTCGTCTACTTGTGCCATCATGACCGACGAGGTCAGATGGGCGTACTTCTTCTGCCAGGTGTATGTATCCAGGGAAACTTCCTTTTTCAGTAATCTTCGCGTTGGACGCTTGGGTCCAGCAGGTCGTAGATCTTCGACATCCCGTGCTGGTGCTGAGTAGGTTGGAAGCTTAATGTACGAAGCAGGTGAGTTATGTAGACATATAATGGGAAGACACGAACTGTCCACTAGTTGAACAACGATCCTAGAACATTCTAAGCTGATATCGAACCGAGTAAACTGAACATGCAACTGCAGTGACGTCAGAGCTAATCCACGCTTCGTTTCCCAAACAATAAGCGTTTTATCGTCACTTCCGGAAACAGCAGTTGTGCCTGTGTTTGAAGATATCTATTCAAAAAACTGCAATTCTTAATAGATCTACTAACTTACCATCAGCCGAAACCTTGACGCACGTAACAGGCGCTAAATGGCCAGCAAGCGTGTGGATCTCCTCTCCCGTATGAATATCCCAAATGATGAGGTTTGAGTCCTTGGATCCTGATATGACTTGACTCTTGTTCGTGACGGAAACCGCCACGCAAGTAACTGCATCGGTATGGCCGACCAAAACCTGAGCCAACTTACCTCCGGAGGCTTGCCACACCTTCAGGGACATATCCTTGGATCCCGATATCAAGTATAGCGAGTCGGCGGTTATGATAAAGCACGTGATTTCACCGGAGTGAGATACCAAGAACTTTTCATCTTCTCGAGTGAGCGACCATATCCGCAAACTTGTATCACCATTCGTACATACCGCGAACTTCATATTATTCGTAACCGCTAAACACTTGAAGGGACCTTGAACACTTTGAAGAATCGTTCCTGAGTCGGCCATCCACACGAAGAGGCAACTTTCCCGATCAGCGGAAATAATCCGCCGCGAATCCATCAGGAATGTAACAGACGTAACAAACGTGTTATGACCCTTAAAGGTAGTCGCAATCGTCCCCAAAGCTAAACTCCACACATTTACAGTTTTGTCCTCTGATCCAGACGCCACGAATTCGCAATTCGGTGCGAAACTCACGCACGTCACCGTACCACTATGCCCCTCTAAAATCGCCGTCAATTCCGGAGTGTTCAGTTGCCATATTTGAATGCAGCGGCTCGCCGCAACCGCGGCCGTCGTTGAGTCCCGCGAAATGTCGAAGCAAATCACAGGACTTGCCGCCGCTGCCAAAGCAACCCGACTTTTGGCTATTTTCTTCATGGTTTTCTTCTTCTTCGGGAAGAAATGCACTATGGAGTCTTCGTTTCGGAATGAGTAGAACGTAATTTTGTTTCCGCCGGCCGTGATGAGATAGTCGTCCTTGGCCATTATGTACACTGCCGTGACGGGGCCCGGGTTCGGCGGAAGAGATCGAATTACACGGCCCGAGTGCATGTCGTAGATAAGGGCGCGGGTGTCTTCGCCTCCGACGATAGCTCGTTGGCTGTCCATGGCGATACAGAGCGCGCGGACCTGAAAGGATAAGGGGAAATGATTAGAAACAGTAAGTTTACGTATTTAACTGTATCAACTTTTATTTAGATTCAGTGTCAGATGAAACTCGTCTATGAGGATGTTTCCCACCGTAAACTTCGAACACAACTTTCCTTCAGAAGGTTTTCATAAACTTTCCAGAAATTCTTTAGAAGTTCCTCCAGAAACCTTTACAGGAGCTCGAGAGAAATTTTCCCAGCAATATCAGCTTGAATTTATGCTGGAGTACCTGCAGCAATTTGGGGTCTCTAGTTAGCTTAGTGGATCGAAAATCCGGAGATGGCGGGTTCAAATCTCATTCCCGTGGAAATGTTAAAAGAACACTAGGTTGAAGGCCAAGTAACAGTGAGAACGTAGAGCCATAGAAGAAGAACATGTAGTAATTTCGCTAGAGTCTATAGAGAAACCTCACAGAAGTTTTATTTGAAGTTTCTCGGACATTTTCCGGGAATTCCGTAAGATCTGCTCCAAGAATTCTTTTAACCCTCTAATACCCAATCCCGCCTTTAGACGGGGTATAGCTTGAGCATTTTTGTAATTTTTGTTTCGTGGAAAATCATTTTTTTTATATTTTTGGCTGATATTTAGGACTGTTCTGTATATCTGAAAATGGTTTTTGGTGTATTTTAAAGCGTATTTACATTTTTTTTTAAATCATTGAAAAATTGATGTTATAGTCACCTTTTAGAAGTCATTGTTTATTTTGCATTGAATCGCTACAATTAACATATTTTAAATTTTTAACAAATCATTCTATCCTTGTTTAATAGTTTAAGGGAATCGAATACACTCGAAAATTATTTTCCTTAAAATTACACGGAAAATAAAATGTTCTGCGAAAAAAAAATTAAAATAATAATATATCAAAAATAATCATAAAATCTCAAAATGTTTTCATTTCAAAAAATACGTTCCCCAAATTGGCTTCCAGGAAAAATATAATAGTGTGGGGATGTTCAAAAATAAAAATTAGGAAAATCAAAGCCTGAAATTCACGAAATCGAGAATTAAAAAGAATCATCTTCCAAAACATGTTTAAATCGATTTTAAATGACGAAAAATGATATTTAGATCAAAATCAAAAATTTGGGTATTAGAGGGATAACATACACTTCCGTCAAGCAATCATCTAGGACTTTCTCCAAGCATTCTTTCAAGATATTATTAAAAGAGGGAACTCCAGGATTTTTTTGCAGAAATTCTTCTGATCGGAACTGTTTCACCAAATTTAACTAAGGATAAGTTTCATAAACTCTTTGCAGGTTTCCACCAGTAATTACCCACAGGATTTCTTGAAGAGGTCTTTCAGATATTTGTCCGAGGCCTCCTTCTTCAATTTCTACAAGGATTTCTTTAGGATTTTGTAAATCCTTTATGATAATTTTATAAAAAAATCCAATTATTCTATCATGAAATCTTCCAAGGAATCCTCCAACGCTTTGTTTGCGTTGTTCTTCTATCCGTGGATTTACGAAGATATCCTTTGAAAATTCCTCCAGTAAGTGCAACAATTCAGCAGGAATCCTCACCCTCTTTGACATTATTAAATGAATTACTCCAGGCGCTTTCCAAGTATTCTTTCGAAAACGCTATCAATTTTTTTGCAGAATCACAAATACATTTTTCTTAGTTATACTATATAACTTTTTAGAAGAATATATTTAGATTATTTTTTTTTTAAATTTCTGTTTTCACCCCTCGAGGAACTTCTCTAAGGACTCCTACAGAAATTCATCCAAGGATTCCTGAAATAACAATTTTATGAATTTCTCCGGAAATATCGCCAAGCATTACTGCGGATACATGCATAAACCGCTTTTCTTGGTCATTACTCACTCCCCTAGGTAAATACGAAAAGGGATGGAAGACGAGGCTCTTGCACATGTGTTATGCACATGTGTGAAAAAGTGAGAAAAAAAGAAAAACGGTGAACCACATGACAAGGCAAGATTATAAAAAAAAACTCAGATTAATCCACCTAGTGGTGATAGTGCCTTTCTCGTCGAATATGTACTCAACATTTTTTCCGTCGCCATAAGCCGAAGTGTTCCCGAATCCTGAGAATACTCTAGAACGCAATAAATCTCATTTTCTTCCTTTATCACAGTGCTCGTTGACTCGTCAATGGGGGGTGGAATTGATAAATAATGAATGTATTTGATGAAAAAATTCTGAAACAATTGGGTTTTTAAATTAAGAAAAATGTATTAATTTTTTGATTTTATACAAAAGAGCACCTTTTTCTGAACCACCATAATTTTTTTCAGATTTTTAGAACTTCATTTTGGTACCTTAAATCGCTTTCGAAGAGATTTTTCGAAATCACCTTTTGACAGCTGGCCAACTGCTTGACAGCTCCGCCCAGTACAAAATGCGACGAGGGGTGATTCGACAAATCGCTCCCAAACTGATTTTTAAATAGGTTCCCGGGCACCAAAATTCATGAAAATTTGGATTTCGGCTCAGTTTTGCATGCAGATTCTGAATATGGAATTATCTCAGCACCGCTAAAGAAGCCAATTAGGCAAAACCGCTCAACTCATCGGATTTGATAAAAAAAAACTGGAAGATTCTAATTTCACCTTGAAATTGAAAAATTTATCGGTTTATTTATTTGTGCCCTTCCTCATAATGTTGAATTCCGACCAAAATTTCCAAGAAGGACCCCTTCTGTAGAAAATCGAAATTTGTGTCAGCGCGAGGCTCAACCAGTTGCATCAAAATTGTTCGCAGTAATTTTAGACGCAAAAGGGGATTGGTGCTATAAAATTTAAATTTTTCCATACAACGTTGATCCATACTACTGTATAATGACGACTCAGGAATCTAAAATAGTGTAATTCGACAAGATCGCTTAAATTTTTATCAAGATTTTGTTATTTTACACATATTAATCGCTTGCATCGATTTTGTTCACCTGCGTAATTTCAGCAATGAATTAAATGCTTTGGTTGTTTTCCTTCTCTCCGCATTGACCAATGTGGTGCTAGCTTCTATGCGCGAAAAATCGCTAAAAGTAAATCGCAAAAATATTGTATGGCGAATAGCATCTAAAGGCGTATTTCTCGAAGTGTAACACATTATTCGAAAAAATATTTGGTAGCGGTTGTGCACAATGGTGACCGGTTTGGTGCCTACCAAATATTTTTTTTGAAAAAGCTTGTCATTTCGAGAAATTCGAGTTTAGATGCTTTTCGCCATACAAATAAAATGGATTTACTCCTGCTGATCAACTGTGGCCGCGTGCCAAGCTGGTAGTCCATTCATCCAATCCTAATTCTGCAACACTGGCGGTAATCTTAAGTGTGGTCAGAAACAATTTTCTTGCTGCCCGTCCGTTTATCTGGTTAACTAACATTTTTGATGATTTGATGTTTCGCATTGGTTTAGTTTTTTAATGGACTACCCGCTTTGCGCGCAGCCACAGTTGATCAGCAGGAGTAAATCAATTTAAATTTGTATGGCGAAATGCATCTAAACTTGAATTACTTGAAATACAAAGCTTTTCCCGAAAAAATATTTGGTAGGCTTGATAGTGGTCATCATTGTGCACAACCACTACCAAATATTTTTTCGAATTATGTGTTCCACTTCGATAAATTTGCCTTTAGATGCTATTCGCCATACAATATTTTTGCGATTTACTTTTAGCGATTTTTCGCGCATAGAAGCTAGCGCCACATTGGTAGATGCGGAGAGTAGGAAAACAGCCGATGTAGGTAATTCATTGGTCACTTCCGACGGGACATCTGGAACCGGTTCCGGAACACAACCGGTTTAGATACGGTATGAAGCTATTTTTCTGCTTATCGTTCATCTGGTTATCGAAAAAGCCGCTCTTTGATGTGTCACATGCCTGGGTTTGGTTCACCTTTGTAATGGGAAGCAAGCAGCTGCGGTTATGCTAAAGTGCCGGTAGTGGCGCTTTTCTGATAAATGCGGTAAACGTGATAACAGTGTAAACAAGCAGGAAAGTTTGCGCTACGGAATCATAGACGGCGCTCATGATGGAACGTTTTTCACATATACAGCGGCGCCACCTGGCACTTATCCACTCGAAACATCATGCGCAACACGGGTGGAAAATTCCAGTCAGGGAAAAAGAAGTAAACAACTTGAAATTTATATGGTGATGCAATGAATGAATTAACTACATCGGCTGTTTTCCTACTCTCCGCATCGGCCAATGTGGCGCTAGCTTCTATGCGCGAAAAACCGCTAAAAGTAAATCGCAAAAATATTGTATGGCGAATACCATCTAAAGACACATTTCTCGAAGGGGAATACATTATTCGAAAAAAATAATAGTAAGAAATCAAAGCTTGTTTTTCTCAGAGATGGCGCCACCACATTAAAAGTAAAATCATTTTTCTTGTATGGACAAATATCTGGTTTGCACTTGTTCCGCATCGCAGCGATTTGTACTTTGGGGCAAAAAAATGCAAAATAGAAACAAAATCATTATCCCTACGCGTTTCTTGTGGATTCATTGCAGTAACAGAGAATTGATTACATCACCATACAAATTTCAAGTTGTTTACTTCTTTTTTCCTGACTGGCATTTTCCACCCGTGTTGGATAGGTGCCAGGCGGCGCCGCTGTATATGTTAAAAACACATGGAACACGAGCGCCGTCTATGATTCCGTAGCGCAAACTTTTGTGCTTGATTACACTGTTATCACGTTTACCGCATTTATCAGAAAAGCGCCACTACCGGCACTTTAGCATAACCGCAGCTGCTTGCTTCCCATTGGTAGTGGTTGTGCACAATGGTGACTACTATTAAGCCTACCAAATATTTTTTCAGTAAAAGCTTTCTATTTCAAGTAATTCAAGTTTAGATGCTTTTCACCATACAAAATAAAATGGATTTACTCCTGCTGATCAACTGTGGGTGTGCGCCAAGCGGGTAGTCCATTCTCTGTTACTGCAATGAATCCACAAGAAACGCGTAGGGATAATGATTTTGTTTCTAATTTGCAACTATTTGCCCCGAGGTACAAATCGCTGCGATGCGGAACAAGTGCAAACCAGCGATTTGTCCATACAACAAAAATGATTTTACAAGCTTTGATTCTTACTATTGGCAACTTCCGGCAGGACATCTGGAACCGGTTCCGGAATACAATTACAGTCTGGATTCGCTGGTTGGGGCACGATTGCGCCTCGATTAGCGAATTGTGTTCGCTAGTTGGGGCAACTGACAATGAATTAACTACATCGGCTGTTTTCCTACTCTCCGTATCGACCAATGTGGCGCTAGCTTCTATGCGCGAAAAATCGCTAAAAGTAAATCGCAAAAATATTGTATGGCGAATACCATCTAAAGGCAAATTCTTCAAAGTGGAACACATTATTCCAAAAAATATTTGGTTATGGTGAACACTATTAAGCCTACCAAATATTTTTTCGGGAAAAGCTTTGTATTTCAAGTAATCCAAGTTTAGATGCATTTCGCCATACAAAATTAAATTGATTTACTCCTGCTGATCAACTGTGGCTGCGCGCAAAGCGGGTAGTCCATTGATCAAAATGCTCTAACCACATGCAAATGGCGAAAAATATGTCACGAACTACTCACATACTCGCACAAACTTTCTGTATGTAGAAGGTGCCATGCGACGGCGGTCAGACGTCAAACTCATTTTGACATCGATTTTGACATTGACAGTGCTTTTTAGTTGGGTTTTGCCCCAACCAGCGAACATCCAACCATCAAGACAGCCCATCTAGCGAGCCGCCAACAAATGAATCGGCACTGCAGTTCAGATATTGCGTTGCGTTGCATTGCGTGGTAAATCGGCACTGCAGTTCAGATATGGTCTGAAACTATTTTCTTGCTTACCGTTCATGTGGTTATCCAAAAAGCCGCGCTTTGATGTGTCGTATGCCTGGGTTTGGTTCACTTTTTTAATTGGCCACTTCCGGCAGGACATCCGGAACCGGTTCGGGAATACTACCGGTTCAAACATGGTCTGAAACTATTTTCCTTCTTACCATTCATCTGGTTATCGAAAAAGCCGCTCTTTGATGTGTCGCATGCCTGGGTTTGGTTCATTTTTTTAATTGGCCACTACCGGCGGGAGACCTGGAACCGGTTTCGGAACACAACTGGTTCAGATACGGTCTGAAACTATTTTCCTTCTTACCATTCGTCTGGTTATCGAAAATCCGCTCTTTGATATGTCGCATGCCTGGGTTTGGTTCACTTTTATAATTGGCCACTTCCGACAGGACATCTGGAACCGGTTCCGGAACACTACCGGTTCAAACATGGTCTGAAACAATTTTCCTGCTTACCATTCAACTGGTTATCGAAAATGCCGCGGTTTGATATGTCGCATGCATGGGTTATGTTCTCTTTCTTATTTGGCCACTTCCGGCGGGACACCCGGAACTGGTTCCGGAACACCACCGGCTCAGATATAGTCAGAGACTATTTTCCTACTTCCCGTTCATCAGATTATCGAAAATGCCGTGGTTTGATGGGTCGCATGCATGGGTTTGTTCCATTTTCATAACTGGCCCATTCCTGGGGTACCGGTCCGGAACACCTAAATTAATTACCTGCATCGGCTGTTTTCCTACTCTCCGCATCGACCAATGTGGCGCTAGCTTCTATGCGCGAAAAATCGCTAAAAGTAAATCGCAAAAATATTGTATGGCGAATATTATCTAAAGGCAAATTCTTCAAAGTGGAACACATTATTCGAAAAAATATTTGGTGGTGGTTGTGCACAATGGTGACCACTATTAAGCCTACCAAATATTTTTTCGGGAAAAGCTTTGTATTTCAAGTAATTCAAGTTTAGATGCATTTCGCCATACAAAATTAAATTGATTTACTCCTGCTGATCAACTGTGGCTGCGCGCAAAGCGGGTAGTCCATTGCCATAACTCCGGAACGGCTGGACCGATCTGAACCATTTTCAATAGGAAACAATGGGACAATGTACCCCTTCGAATGAACCATCGGTCGTTGAAATCGATTCATATTTACTATCTAAAAATGAGGTGACCTTTTTGTACACATACACACACACACACACATACATACACACACACACACACACACATACATACACACAGACATCATCTCAACTCGTCGAGCTGAGTCGATTGGTATATAACACTTGACCCCTCCGGGGGCTCTATCAAATTTTCGTTTTTGGAGTGAACATATAGCCTTTCGGTACACCATGGTGTACGAGAAAGGCAAAAACAGAAGTAACACTCTTCAAAAGAGCAAGGTACATGCATTCAACGATGAATTCGAATTTCTAGTGTTCACTTGCTGAATGATGCAAGTGAAAATTACAGGTGATTTGTGTAGTAGCGTGCGTGCTAGACAGACGAACTTCAAATCGCAATCCATCATGGCCGACAGTATCTCGCACCGTTCTACCAATAGGTAGCAACGTGTGCATGAAAAAGATAGCGGACAAATGTTTTAATGGATTTCCTCTAAGAGTTATGTCTCTTTATCTGTGTGTTGTGTGTGATCATTATGATAACGCCTTTGAACCAAATGAATTCGTCATCCAAAAACTGTAAGTTTTTCTGAATGTATCACCTTCTAAAATGTTGTACGCCGTGAGACAGTGCATCCAGGTATTGGTCCAAAAATTCTTCTATCTCTATGATTATTTCCAACGATTTGTGTGGGGATTACTCCATAAATACCCTCCGGATTCAACCCGTTAGCTTATTCTGGATACATCATATTATATATCAAAGACACATCTTCAAGATTTTTTTTCCAAGAATTCTTGTTCCCTTGGAATACTTGTGGAATTTTCCAAGGTTTCCCGGAAATTTCAGCAAATATTTTTTTAGAAGTTCTTTGATGGAAATATCCGGGAATTCTTCCAGGGTTCCTCTAGATAATCTCGAAAGAATACTTCAGAATTTTTTCTAAGAAAACTTTAAGCACTTCTCCAGGGAATCTTCCAAGAGTTTCTTTAGAAGTTGTTGGAATGATTCATCCGGGCATTTTTCAAAAAATCCACTAAAAATCTTCCAATGAACCTTTTAAACAGTCTTCAAAGAGCTGTTCTAAGAATTCCTGCTAGTATTATTGCTAGGATTGCTCCAGAAATTCTTTAACAGGGTTACGTACAAAATGCTGAACCACGAAAGGCTGAAATTACAAAAGGCTAAATGCATCAAAATTCTTAAATAGTGATTTGACTAGTTTTCAAACGGTGCCAGCAGAAATGATGCTGAAGACCACTCTAATAATAATAACTCAGACAGAATACTCTCATTATTCCCATTATATACTGATTCTAAGGTCTATTTGAAAATTTTCTTGTTGGTTGATTACCCAGCCGTGGCACTCCCATTGGTTTTGCTTGAGCTTGACGTTTGATGCATCTTAGGGGAACATGCTTTCGTTACTATGTTCTTAATCGAAAAGTTTTACAACTGTTTGCCAGCAATTACAATCTTATACTATGCATTTTTGAATGCCAACATTACTATGACAGAACTTCTCAAAAGAATTGCATATATTTCAAATCTCTGATAATATTGTTTGCAGCTGTAATGACAAAAATCTCCAAATCAGCATGACGCGAAAGAACAGCTCGTGTTTAAAGAAGGAAAAATTAACTAAGGCCCACGTAACCGATGCGTGCCAATATAGCACAGGTAATCAGCAAGACTATGCTGATGGTAACGCTTTCGATTGGCGTCCGGGCCAGAAACTTTTCATTTTGGCAATTTCCTTAACTTCTTTTGGCCTTGTATATCGTCGTGCCTGTTACACGATATACCAAAGCTGAGAAGCACCCGTCAACATACGATCGCATATGATGTTGGAGGCAAAAGTGGAGGCGATATACGCACACTTTACACGCGTTTAAATGGATGCATGTGCTTATGGCCCCCACTTTAGCATCCTATTGAACATCATATAAGACTTTGTGGGCAGGCTTTATCTCAGTTGAGGTGTAACGCCAGGAAAAATAAGAGGTGCTATAACTTATTTATGCATTTTAGTATTTTTAGCCTTTTGTAATTTCAGCCTTTTGTTACAGTTTCTTAATTTCAGCCTTTAAATATGTTACCATCCCCTTCAACAATACCTCTAAGAATTTAAATTCTCCAGAAACTTTTCAAGAATTACACAAAAAAATTCCCAACATTTCTTTATCTTGAAATTCTTGCAGTATTCCTTCTAAAATTCATCCAACTCAAGCAACATTTTGATAGACAATAAGTCTTGTAAATAGACAATAAGTCTTGTAGTTCTCATAACAAGTATTACTCCAAAAATTCTCCAATGATTTCTTCAGCAATTGCTTCTTTTAATGCTTCTTTCAAGTGTTCCCCCAAGAATCTTTTCAAGGATTTCCTCAAGAATTTCTCTGAAAATTCTTTCAGTAGTTTCTTCTAGGATGTCTTCAAATATTTCTCCAGATATAATTTCATGAGAACCTCCAAGGATTCATCCTAAAACTCCTCAAGCGACTCCTTTAAAGGATCCTTCAAAGAATTTCTTCAATAATCCCTACTTTCGAAGATCATCCACGGATACATATGGGATTTTTACCAAGAATGTAAACAATAACTTCTGCAGAAAGCCAGGGCCCGTGGCGCAGTGGTCACACGTTCACATCATTAGCGGATGGGGTCATGGGTTCGATTTCCAGCCTCGGCATTTGCAGTTTTTATCATTTGTTCTTCAATCGAGAGCGATTGACACCTGACCCTCTTCTGAGCCTATAGCTCTAACGGATTCGGATAATTGAATTTCGGCGAATGGCAATTTAAAATGGACCCCCAATTGAACTGGAAAAGGAACAACATGTACATATCAACAGCATTGTGCTCATCATTCTACAATGGACAGTGTAGAAATGTGCATCCAGTTCGAAATAGCAGAATGTACCTATACATTTAAGCGCTGTACAAAGTGTAATTGCAGTTGTCAATAGTAATCGCTTTTGTAGTGTCCTAGACATTTGAGTTGTAAATTAGGTTAAGCGGTCAAGAAATGAAGTAGTTTCTGCAGAAAACTCTGGAAATATTCCGGAGAAATCTCTTTGAGAATTCTAAAAAAGTCTTCGGAAGAAATCCCTGAGAATTGTTTAGAATGATTTTTTTGAAAGTATCCTTGTAATCCTGGAATTGCTGAAAAATCTTTGAAAGAATTCCTGGGGGAATCTTTAAAAGAATTTCCAGAGAAATGCATGCAAGATTTCCTGTGTACATCTACAAACGAGCACCTAAACGAATATTAAAAAAAAAAAGACATTTACACCGTCTTCGACCTTGCGGCCTCTACAGACTGAACATTACAAACATTCGACAACGGACAACACATATAACACCCAGTGGCCCAGTGGAGAATTTTTCGTTCGACGAAAAGTTTTCCCCGACTGGAGCGGGAATCGAACCCACACTCCGAGGCTTACGAGACACCTAAACGACTGCCGCCGCTAACCGCTCGGCCATGAAGCCCACTATTTGAAAGAGTTTTGGAGATAATCCTAGAAATAGATTTTGAAGAAATTTTTGAAAGAGATCATCGGTAGAATTACTGGCAGTTTCCTTGCAAAATGGCCTAAATAAATAGTTGAAGAAATTTTCGAAAGAACTCAAATCCTTTAAAGGATTATCGAATAATTAATAAAGAGATCAGAGGAATTTGACAATCTCAGTCTTGAAAATTGAACTATTTATTTTATTCTGCCGACGGCCATAGAATCATCAACATATTTCCAGTCGCTCGCCAAAAAAAAAGGGAATTTCTGGAAAAATCATCCCAAGAATGTTTGTGTGAATTACCGGATGTTAAAAAAAAATCCAAAAGGATTCTTAAATAGTATATTAGGCTGTAACCAATATTTACAGCATCACCCTTTGGCTGGTCAAGGGGGTGGGGCGTTAAAAATAATAATTTATTTATTTATTTCGAAAAATATTTAAAATTATTAGAATTAGATTTTAAATTATTGGCAATTCCCCACTATTTTTATTTTTTTTATCTGCCCCCTCAAAATGCAAAATCTTGCCAAAAATGTTTGAAGGAGGGGAGGACAAATTGTCAAAATGAAATATGTTTCCGTCTTATAATGATTCCAAGAGAAATCCATGGAGGCAATACTTGAAAACCCTCAAAAGTCCTCAAACACTTGGAAAGAATCACCAAAACTCCATTTAAACAATTGCCGGATGAATCCTTTCGAAGAAGTGAGCAATCATGGGAGGCATTATTACCTGATAGAATTTTAGAATAATGTTTGGAGCAATTCTTGGAAGAAATCTCAGAAAAAAAGTCCCAGAAATGCTCTCCTAAGAATAACCGAAAGAATTATTATTAGAGTATCTAGAAATATCCTAGGCAAAAATTCTTTGGGATTTTTTGGAAACATTTGTGGAGCAATCCAATAAACAATCAACAATACAAAATCTGGAAAAACCCTCGAACGAATTCCAAGATGCATCCTTGGAAGACGAAGAGTTCTGGAGACAATAATAAAAATTAAATACTGGGAGAGATTTTTTGATATACCCCCACCAGTCACGAGGTCGACTACCACCGTCAGCATCACGCTGAATGCTGATGCTGTGCACGGCAAGCGATTAATCCCGAAGTAATACTAGAAATAACACCAAAGGAATCTTAAGATTAGTACCTGAAGTAGTTTCTGGAAAAAATCCTGGAGAAATCTGTGAAAACAATTCCGGGATTCTAGGGGTTCTTGTGAGAATTCCTAGAAGAACCCTTGAAAGAATTACCGGAATTCTTTTGAAGTAATGCTGTAGTGATTCTGGAAAGAATTGCTGGAGGGATTCTTGAGAATATTTATTGTGGAGTTCTCGCAGGATTTTAGAATTTGCCATTCCTGAAAAGATTCCTGGAGGATTATTGGAAGAATATCCGTGAGAGGAATTCCTGAAAGAATATTTTGAACAATTCTTGGAGGAATTATGAAAGTGATCCCTACAGGAATCCCTGGAATAATGAGTAGTGGAATCTCAAACAAAATTCCTGAATAAGTCATTGGAAGAATTCTTGAGCTTAAGCTCAGTTCGTGGGAGATGTTCGAATAAAAATCATAGGTAATTCACGGAAAAACTAAGGATTTTCAGGAAAAAAAAGCAAAACTCTAGAATAAAGTCGTTGTGAAAGTTCCTGATTCGCTAGATTAATCCCTGAAATAACCCATGAAGAATTTTATTAAGAAATCCTGAAGAATTCCTGTAGAAATCCATAGAAGAATCTGATACTAGGGAAAGAAAAGTGCAATTATTGCAGATTCTGCTAACTTTAACCTTCCGTAACTGGCGCGGTTGGCCACCACCGCCAACACCACGCTAACGCTGAGTGAAAAAGCGATATTTTTTCAACGTGTTGTACAAAATACAATAGCGCGATCGCTCGAGGGTTAATACAACCCGAGCAGAAGAAAATAACAAGTGAATAACATATCAAGGTATTTATCTCGAATACTACCATACCTTGATATACCCTTCATTAGGTGGTAATAAGAGGCAAAATAACAAAAACGAATACCAAAATTTTGTGTAAATAACACCTAGAAAATAACAAGTCTTATTATTTCAATAATGAACGCATACCTAAAATTTCAAGTGCTGTATTAGTTATTCCAAAGTTATTGAATAACAAACTAATAACATTTCTTGTTATTGAATGTTTCATTTGTTCGATGACTTCATGATGTAATAGCAAATCTTGTTCTTCGGTTATTTTCACTGCTAAAACAACAAATACTACATCAATACCAAACTCTGCTCAAATATCTCCAACTGTTATTATGATGTTCTCATAACATTTCGTAGAATAACTTAGCAATAACAATTTTAGGTATTAGAGCACATGTTGCTCTTCGCATGGTATTTGTAAGGTATGCCCTTCTGCTCGGGAATACAAACCAAAAATATGCTATGTTTGCTGCTGAAGTTGAAAATCTTCCTCTACCTAACCACACATTTGATTGCCATTGATATTGTACAATTTGGGCAATGTTGATGCTAATACAAATTCAGTTTTGTGCTCCAAGAGAAAATAAAACATGAACAATAAATAGTTCAAGGATCACATAAGAACGTTTCGTGTTTTTCAAATTGGGGTGCTGATCTGCATAATCAACTTACCGTATCTGAATGGTAGCATCCACTCGTTATGCTACGACGCGACGTTTCGCTCGATAAATAACACCAAACAGCCAACGCTATTTTGAGCAAGCGATTCTTATTATCCTCCCTCTCGATTCAGATACATAGGTAATATATTCTACCCTGAATGTAAGCCATATGCGAAAAGCGTATATGTATAAAATGATATTGACATAAGATGTAAATTTCAATCATAATTCTGGTCGCCTAATCGTATAAACATCATAACTTATACAGTATTCTGCCATTTGCTTACGATATCTATAAACGTGTATGCTTGCTAGATAGCTACGTGGCGTAAATCAGTAGAATCATTCCAACCTTGGATAGCAAAGCAAAACGGCAGTGGCACATTTTTCCCGAAACCAGAAAGTCAACCAACAGAAGAACGCTTCGTTGATAAATCCTCCAGATAGCACCAAATCAAGATGTTCCACCTGGATGTCAAGGTGTACCGAATGGTGTACGTGCTCGGAAGCATTAATGAACCTTCATTGCAAGCTTACGCGCCGTTGGTCGTCGTCGTCGTCGTCACCAGCCAACGGAGATTCACCGGGCAAAGCATCCCGCCTACCTACATACCAAACTGTTGGCCATGCTTCGACGCACACCGAATCAAACGGGAAAACAAGTGAACGCGCTGAAGCAAATATGGTTAGAAGGATGCCGATAAAAACCGACTTTCTCGCATGAAAAGCTTCACCCTCGCCTCGTCGAGCAGTAGGACCGTCGCCAATTGGGGGTGAATTTTCATGTCGTGAAGGGCTTCCGACACGAGGGAATAGGAATTATGATTATGTCGACACGGATGTAAGGCAAACATATCGCGTTTGGGGCCAAAGTTCTCACGAGGAAATAATGCAAATTTATGGGGTGCAAGAGATTGGATTTAAGTTTGGGGAAGAGTATAGGGACTGTTTTTTTTTTCTGCAGGTCGGGAAAATTTTTTGTCCTTGCGTCGTGAGGCTGTTGGGTCTGGGACCATTTGGACAGTAGGACTTATTTCGGGCACTCGCTGCTATAACTCAGTCAACTTTTTTACGATTGACTTGAGTTTCAGGATATGATCAGATACGTACAGTATCTAGTCATAATCAAAAATTCAAGTCAATGGGATTGAAATAGACTGAGTTATAGCAGCAAGTGCCCAAAATAGGTCCCGCTGCCCAAATGGTCCCTATTTAAGTTGTAGAAATTTTGCACAGGGTAGAATTTTTCAGTCACTTGTTGAGCATAGAAAATTATGAAGATCTGCAGTAATCCATCCATTTCAGATTTTTAGTAAAAGTTCAATCGAAATTTTTTGGTAAACGACTCATTCCATTTCTTTACTGCTCTGACGCCGTCGCTATCTCAATGAGCAGCTTTGACAATCCAAGCTGTTCGGTCTAGGTCAGCATGCTGAGTCTGATGATGGTTGAAGCGTAGGGAAGGTAGTAGACGTATTTTAGCCCGGGGCAGATATTTTGTCCCACCTTGGGAATTTTATGCAATTTATAATATAATCCGCACAAAATCTTGGCAAATTATTTTTGGAACTTCCAAACCAAAGCGTGTGTCTCAAATAAAATGCACGCAACTTGTGTTTCAATTCACCGATAACAGCCAATCAAACCAAATTATAGAATCAATCTTTGCTTTTTACACCTCTCCGGAAATCCGCACATCTGCATAACCATTCTGAACAAGTCAGGGCTAGCAGCGATAGCCGTCTTAATGGCTCCTGTCGGAATACCGTCCGGAACCGGAGCCTTGTTCAACTTAACCTTCATCGTGCATTAGGGTCATTATGTCCCAAAACGCGATTTCAAGCATTAATATCTCTTTTATAAATTAACTTATAGTAATGAAACTTCTTGACTTTTAATATTTTGTAGAAACGAAGCATTTAAAACAAAAAAAAATCTTAAGGTGAAACCAAAGTGGCGCTACAAAAAAGTCATGAATAATGCGTTGGGGTCATTATGACCCAGAAATGCAAACTCTCATAGAATGATGATTTTTTCACCAATTCAAATGGCCAATGTCTGAATCGATAGGTAATTTTGTCAAGAATGTGTTGATATGTTGAAATAGTGGTTCCGGGAACATTGGCCACCGAGAATCTGCTACACAGGGCACCATGCCGAACATGTGGGATAGCACTACATTTTGCCAGTAGTTGTGGAATATCGCGTGTTCTGGACCACTTAGAAGGTTACTGTATTCGGCAAAGTTGCTCAAAAGACTAAGAGCTTTCACATAGAATCACAATTTAGTTCGAGAACCAGTCAATGCGTGGCACTATTTGCCTTATGAGCTTCCAGTTCTGCCTGAACGTCGTGTATCTCGTGTTCTGGCTTACTTAGAAGGATTCTGTCTTCGGCAAAGTTGCTCAGTCGACTAAGAGTTTTCGCATAGAAACAAAATAGTTCGAGAATCACTCTAAATTGCAGCAAAGATTATTTGGGGTGTTTTGATCTTAGAAGCTGAAAGCTTGCTATAATTGTTGTATATCCATGTTACTATGTTTCAAAAGCTTCCTAGCACTTGTTTTCTTAGGGCTGTCAGTTTGATTTCAGTATCAATTAGTTTATCCGGAAATTTATTTTTATCAATTATAACTTCGGATATCTGTGCAGCAATAGTAAGAAATCAAAGCTTGTTTTTCTCAGAGATGGCGCCACCACATTAAAAGTAAAATCATTTTTCTTGTATGGACAAATCGCTGGCTTGCACTTGTTCCGCATCGCAGCGATTTGTGCCTTGGGGCAAAAAGTTGCAAATTAGAAACAAAATCATTATTCCTACGCGTTTCTTCTGGATTCATTGCAGTAATAGAGAATTCAATACATCACCATACAAATTTCAAGTTGTTTACTTCTTTTTTCCTGACTGGCATTTTCCACCCGTGTTGCGCATGATGTTTCGAGTGAATAGGTGCCAGGCAGCGCCGCTGTATATGTGAAAAACACATGGAACACGAGCGCCGTCTATGATTCCGTAGCGCAAACTTTTCTGCTTGTTTACACTGTTATCATGCTTACCGCATTTATCAGAAAAGCGCCACTATCGGCACTTTAGCATAACCGCAGCTGCTTGCTTCCTATTCCTTGAGGAATTTCTTTGTAAATCGGTTCTAAAATTACATTGAAAGTTTTTTTTCGGGAATTTCTTTGGCTTTTTTTTGAACCTGCTACAATATTTTTGGATTTTTTTTGGCAATTTGGAAACTGCCAGCTATTTTGTCAAAAATTGAACTCGCAATAGAAGTTTTCAAGATTTTTTTTTAGAAACTTCGTTAGAAATTTCTTAAAACAATATTCTGTGGCAAAAAAGTTTTGCAAATTCCCTTGGAAACTTTAATTTATGCAGCGAATGCTTCGGCAATGACTTTTGTGAACTTCTTTAGAAATTTCTTCTACGGAAATTTCTTTGGGAGTCCCGTTTGAAAGGTCTTTTTGATGTTTACAATTCGTTTGGAAAATCCTATGGATATTGCTTTGACAATTTTTCAACATTTTTTCTGGCAACATCTTTGCCAATTCTTACTGAACTCGATTGGGTATTTATTTGGGCATTTCCTTTGCAAATCGATTTGGCAAATTCCCCAAAAGTTACTCTGTGAAAATATTTCAAATTTCCTTTTGGCGCGGTGTTTCTTCGGCAATTTCTTTGGAAATCTTGTCAGCAATTTTTATTGGATTTGATCCAAAGCTTCATATATGTTTTTTTTTTTTGGAATTTCTTGGGCAATGTTTTTGGAAACTGTTTCAGAAATTCTTTTGGAATGTATAGCAAAAGTTTTTGCTATGCAAATATATTAACTGTACTCAAAATGAAGAATATATTGCAGTGAATATATTTTCATGGTCAATGTTTTGATTTTGCTTTTTATTTTCCGAAAAATGATGACGAATGCTTGAGCCTTAAGTCTCAAATTTGAGACTATATAAGGGCCGGATTATTCAAATGTTGTAAATTAGCTTACATTACTACCTATACGGTTTCGACGGAAGGATTGCTTAACGACTGGATATTGTAGCTAGAGAAACGTTATGTTTTCCGGCCTTGGCAGTCTTTCAGAGCAGCAAGAACAATATTGCTTCATGCCAAGGCCGGAAAACATAACGTTTCTCTATATACGGTTTCGATTAATGCGTTTTCGCCATTGGCGTTTGGTTTGTCGTTTCTGTTTCCTTTTCGTGCTGTGACTGTGAAGAGTGTAATCCGGTCTAGTTTGAGTAAAGGCTACGGCTAGGAAATCTCAAATCAATTTTCAGCGTAAAAAGCGTGTGCAGGCTAAGTGGCTCTACTTCAAAAAGTTCATTTTCGTAGGGTAACTTCTGTATAGGTTACCTTGTGAACCCAGTTTGGCATCTTTCATTATAAATGAAAATTCGTGTCTCGAGCATGCTATTTTTTAGAATAACGTTAACTGTATGTTTCAACCTTTTCTTATGGATGTCTTCAAGCAAGCTGGCTGATATTTGGCAGTATTGCTTCGATGATTACAATAGTTTACAAAATAAAACGAAAGTCGTGAACTTCTGTCAACGACCAAAGTTTTTGAAGCATAACTTAGCGCTGATTTCGAAACCGTACTTCAAAAAATTTAAAGTAGAACAGTTTTTGAGTTTCAGCTCAATATCGAGTTTTACAACTTTTAAAATTGAATTTAAAAAAATTCAAATATCTTGCGTTTTGTTCAACCAATTTTAAATCTTTTCCCATAAATTAAAAGCTGAATATAATACCATTCAATTATCTGAATGGAGGTTGCGTCAGACTGATGAAATTCAAGATATTGACGAGTATTAGGGATGATCTCCTTAAATTTTTGCAAATTTTCCAAAAATATATGAAAAAATGTATTTTTTTTAAAAGAAAAAAAAACAACTTAAAAATTATTTCTCAAAGTTTATTTGACATATCATATGTTGACGAGTTACAGTAAAAATTCAACTCAATCGGAACATTGATTACGGAGAATGATATGTGTGAAGAAGCAACTTTGCAGCAAAAATCGATTTAAAATCATCAACCTTATATGGAAAGTTGAAAAAATTTCCGCTCTACTGTAATTTTTTTCCTTAGCGTTTTCGAACTCAGGGCATGATTCTACACCAAAAATGATCATTAGCTTACCGAGTTCAAAAATGCTATAAACTAGTGTTACATCATCTGAAGTAGCTCAAACATTAATTTGCGATGCTTCAGTTTGATAGATTACTTAGGTAGTACAGTTCATGGATAACTTAACATAGAATTGCACCTAACCCAACTCTTATGAGCAGAATTTGTCATGAGTTTACTGATTGGCATGTGTCAGATGAAGAGTCTCCATTTAACCTACTTTGCACTTTTGAGTGTCCCTTCGCAAAATTTGCGTATGCAGGCGTCCCTGCTCAAGGGAATCTGTACTAATTGGTTTCGATTACATTTTATGGATATCTCGGTTCCATTGCTACCCCAAGAGAGTTCCATTGAGGTTTTGTTACTAAAACGTTGTGGTATACCGTAACTATTGTTTTGAACTAAGCTTGTCCTCTGTGGTCTGTGCGGGCCGCAAGAGGTATCCCTAAAATGAACTCTGATCGGTTGAAGCTCAAAATATCTTCGAATAAACCAGTCTTTTGTATAGCTACGAATCACTAGCTTCTGTCCCGAGGATTGTAGCGTAGCTATAGAATCGATTTGGTGAGCATTAAAAAGCTCTGCTTACTTCAAATCTACAGGAGAAACTGGGATTTTGTCCTATTTTTCTCCAGAGGAATTTTAGTATTTCATACATATTTTAAACTCTTGTAGTTTTCCATTGGGTATTTTCATGGCGTAAAGTTACACTATATTTTTATTCCGAAAATGTGCGTGCGTTGTGTAAAGAAGGAATGTGTTTCAGATCTACCTGGTTACCTCGTTCTTTCTGAAATGCTTGAAACGCATTATCGATTATCACATCTGTGATGTTCGTCTGGCTAACATCCCGAGCAGAAGGGCATACCTTACAAATACCATGCGAAGAGCAACATGTGCTCTAACACCTAAAATTGTTATTGCTGCATTATTCTACGAAATGTTATGAGAACATCACAATAACAGTTGGAGGTATTTGAGCAGAGTTTGGTATTGATGTAGTATTTGTTGGTTTAGCAGTGAAAATAACCGAAGAACAAGATTTGTTATTACATCTTGAAGTCATCGAACAAATGTAACATTTAATAGCAATAAATGTTATTAGTTTGTTATTCAATGACTTTGGGATAACAAATACAGCACTTGAAATTTTAGGTATGCCTTCATTATTGAAATAACAAGACTTGTTATTTTCTAGGTGTTATTTATACAAAATTTTGGTATTAGTTTTTGTTATTTTGCCTCTCTTTACCACCTAATGAAGGGCATATCAAGGTATGGTGGTATTAAAGATAAATACATACCTTGATATGTTATTCGTTTGTTATTTTCTTCTGCTCGGGATGCCTATTCATATGAACGAACTAACATGCCTCCCAAGAAAGCACTCGCTCAAACGTAGTTTTTGCTTGGGTGATTTCTTGCATATTGAGGATGCTTTCGATGACATGCCTTTCCATGCCATATTGAAAGTTGCATGACAACACAGGCTACTTCCAATAGCTAAAGGCTTTCTTTACGCTTTTGCGTTTTACAGTGCCATTTTTAGGGCACTGATTAAACCCCTTGTGCTATGGGCTATGAGCTCAATTCTGGAATTTTTGCGGTATCCTTGGAGGTAATCCTGGAGAATTTTCTAGAAATGCCTTGCTAGAATTCTTGCTTAACTTATGAAAGAACGACTGAAACAATATGTGTGTTGGAAAACGAAGGCAAAACATCAGTGGAATTCGTGCCTATTATGGGAGAAAACTGCGATGAAGAACCATGTCGGTAAACAATGCTAGTAAGATCGATGGTGATCTACGTTGATTGAACCATGCTCGGACCTGCAGGTAGGGTCAAGTGGGGTAAAATGCCATTTTTCAAACTTTCATCGTTTTCAATGATAATTAGCCTCATTTGTTAGGCTTTCAAAGTGGTAACAGCAACTAGACAATATTTGCTCGATACTTCAGCAAAACTATTCACCAAACTATTGCATTTTCATCGATTTTTAGCGATTTTAAAAACTGATTCGTGAAACGGAAGTGGTGCAAAACGACCATCTGCCATGGGTTAAGATGCCACTTCATGAAAACATTCAAAAATTACGTCCATCAGTTTTCGGGCATTTCCGACTCCTTTTCCCCCCTCTGTCCCGCTTTTTCGTATACTCAATAAATGGAGTGTTACCCCCCTCCCCGCAAAACGATGATCGTAATGTTTGAATGACCCCTAACATGGAAAGCGTAGACATCAACAACCATGTGTCTCCATGGGTGCCTCAATTTCGTTGGAAACACTTGGCTGGTAAAAAAATCACCAGAAAACCTTAATTGCAAGCACGAAAAACCGGAAGTTGCCAATTTTCATTGGGAAATCAAAAGAATTTTCGAGGGTTTGGTGGCCTAGCTTCTAGAAGAATGTTCGATGCAAACATATCTTGACACCATTCACCTATAGTAATGATCAAGTCCCATTCAGGAATGATTTTATGAGTTGGGCCCTTTTACCCCATCTTGGCATTTTGGGCTTTGTTCCCCTACCGTAATTTCGGGTGAAATTGATCAGTGGGGTTTAATTGATCGACGAGAGGGCCATTTTATTTGTTAAAAATAACGATTTAAACTTAAAACAACTTGTAAAAAATGTTCATCATCTGGCTCAAGAGTTATTGAATGATGAGTTTATTTGTTTACAGCCAATTAGTCACATGTTTCTGTATAAAATTCAATATTTTCCGAAACTGCCTGCCAGGCGATTTACAAAGACACTTTCAAGCTTTTGTTACCGTAGCTGTATCTCTAATATAACGAATATTCGAAAGAATGTTTCTAGCTGCAAAGTATTCGCTAAACTTGATTTCGTCATCAACAGTTCTAAAAACATTGAAATTTATGCATAAAATTGTACTTTTCGGAAGTTATATCATATTTAGTATGGAAATTGAATACTTTCAGGCGTTTTCTCAAGATTAATTAAACTTCAAAACAAAATTTTGCATAGCCTTCTGCATTTCGGGGTGGTTAATTTAGGAGGAAAAAAATCAGCACCTACAAAAACATGTCACTGACTGATCAATGTCACCCCGACATCAATTTTTTTTGAATTTTTATTTCAAATGATATTTATTGTAATAAAATGATTTGGAGTACAATTTTTAAACTCATTGACTGATGAAAACCATGGTCGTACTTGTTTTAAAGCATTAAATATATCAATATCGATAAGTACTCTTGGCATCTTTTCGGCGTATCAGTCTTCTCGTAAAAATAAAAAAATACGTTTTGATTTCTTTCTTCAACGTTTTGATCCTTATTGGATCTTTATCATGGATTCGAAATAGGTAGTTGTCGTTTTTTCGTCAAACAGATTTTTATACCGGTTAATGTCATTTGATATTTTAGAATTCCGTCCATTTTTAACTGGAAAACCATATTTTTTAAAAATTAGTAGTCAGAACCAGAGTCGGACCACTGTTCGCTACTTCCAGTCATTTGAAACGGTACTTGAAATACAGTACCGAGTGAAAAAGACGAATTATTTACAAGCTAGTGCACAGCGGAGTTTTCGAGCGACGCGTGCTAAGAACGATCTTCGGCGGTGTGCAGGAGAACGGTGTGTGGCGAAGAAGAATGAACCAGGAGCTCGCTGCACTTTACGGCGAACCCAGCATCCAGAAGGTGGCCAAAGCCGGAAGGATACGTTGGGCAGGGCATGTTGCAAGAATGCCGGACAACAACCCTGCAAAGCTGGTGTTTGCAACGGATCCGGTTGGCACAAGAAGGCGTGGAGCGCAGAGAGCACGATGGGCGGACCAGGTGGAGCGTGACTTGGCGAGCATTGGGCGCGACCGAGGATGGAGAGCGGCAGCCACAAACCGAGTATTGTGGCGTACTATTGTTGATTATGTCTTGTCTTAATGATGTTGAACAAATAAATGTATGTATGTATGCACAGCGCCGGTTCTAAGGGGGGGGGGGGGGACATATTTTAGGGGCCCCACAAAATCCATTTTTGGTTGTTACACATCAACTTCACTTTTCATATTCTGCTATTCTGCTATTATCAACGCATCAACTTCATTTTTCATATTGCTCAAATACAGTTCAAAAACAAGAAAAAAAAAATTCTCTCATCGCTCCTTGGGCCCTCCACATCTGTTCTGGCCCGGGCCCCCATAATCCTTAATCCGGACCTGCTCTGCAAATGGTATTCGCTATAAATCCGGTTGCTATAAGCAGGACAGAAGCACAGTGTGCAAAATGGGGTTCTGTCACATTCGCCCGAAAACCATTCGCCCGAATTCCAAATGCCCGAATGACAAACACCCGAATGTAACAAACGCCCGAAAGTCATTCGCCCGAAAAGACCATTCGCCCGAAAAGACCATTCGGCCGAAAGACCATTCGCCCGAAAATCATAATAATCTAGAACACTTTTCTGAAATCAGTTTAGTCGTCGTCCACGCGTATGGCTGAACGCTATTATCAACTAAAAGTTTCTGCAAGCATTTTCATCAGAGGTTTTTGCTTTCTTTGAACACAGTCTGACTTATACTGTTACAAACATTTTCGGCAATATAGCTGTGGAAACATTGATTAGAATTGTCCCTTCTTTTGTTAATAGGCTTATCTTTCTTGTTTCACCTTCAAGGAAATTAAATTCAATTTTATGTCATTTGTTACCAGAAATTTGCCCTTCTTGCAATCATGAGCTGTTCTTTTAAGTTATTCTGTTATGGGGAACCTTGACGTTTTACGTTTTTACAACTTCTGGATGCCAAACATAATTTCAAAAGAACAGCTTGCTCAAATAAGAATGCTGAATTAGCTCACACGTTCCAATTTTTATCAATTATTGTTCACTTTAACGAAACGTAGTTATGTAATATTTTCAAAAGCCATTAGTCCTTCTTCAAAACATAGGCCGTTCTTTCAAACTAAGCTGATATGATTATTATTGGCGCTAGTCCAGCTGTTCTTGCGATTGGTCAGATACTAAGTACACCATGGGCCTGTCCTTAAACTTTCATCAAACCAAAAAAAAAAACTGGTCCTAAGAAATTGCATGGAATTGGCGCATGACTTTCGGGTGAATGGTCTTTCGGGCGAATGGTCTTTTCGGGCGATTGGAACTCGGGCGTTTGTCCTTCGGGCGTTTGTCATTCGGGCGAATGGTTTTCGGGCGAATGTGACAGAATCGGTATCATAATGTTTAAGCTAATAACCAAAAACTACATGAACTTTCTATAATTAGAAATCATTCGATCTTTTTAGCGTTAACTTCATTAAGCAGACGCTTTTTAGCTAGAACAGTTCATTCATTAGACTCCTCTTTAATAAGAAGCCATTGGAAAAGACTCGTTCCGAAGTTGAAAGCTTAAGCAAATTTACTTGATAATAATGTAACAGCGTCACGTCGTCGTCTGATTCCAGCAGCATTATGGACAGCGCGACAAAAGATCCCCAACAACATTCACGTTTGACTTTTCTATTATGGCCCGGTCCCATCTTCCAGTCTATCCTGCCGTCACTCACAGCATCCTTATTCCAGGCTGCCCCTCCCCTCAGGGCGGTGTAATTTCCGTTTACGGGATTAGATTGCTTGTAAGGAGCTTACCTTCGATTTGTGCCCTTTTAAAGCGTGCAGCTCGGTCCCGGTGGCGAGCGCCCGCAGGTAGAGACCATTGTCCTCGCAGTACGCCAGCAGGAAAATCTGAAACGAAATACGGACACGGTTCAGCGGTGCGGTGCGGTACGGTGGTGGGAGGAATTCTCGAGAAAAGTTAGTCAATTTTTATCTTTTTGCTTTCTTTGTAGGTCAGATTCGCGCAGAAAGGTAATCAAAATTTACTCAATTTCTGTCTTTCTTTTTCTTACCGAATCACAGGAAATTTGAAAGTTCAGCACCGGATGGGGCAACTGGATGCAGTTCAGCAGGGTGAAATTGTCCAGGGACCAGAGGCATACGGTTCCGTCGTGGCTGGACGAGACCAGCACCTCGCTGGGCATGGCGACGTGGATGGCCGTGACCGGGCCTCGGTGGTGGTCTATTTTTGTGATCTATAAATAGTTAAGTGGAGAATGCATGTAGTGTGTTGATGGGTGTTTTTCGCAGCAATTACCATTTTGCATATAATGAATACAATTTATTCTGCACTTCCATCGAGCAAAAATGGAATTTTTAATCATTTAATGCATTTTGCGCGACCCAGCGATAATGGCGAAAATGCAGTTAAATGGATGCGGATCAATTCAATTTAGGACTCTGTGGGACGTTGTTGATGTAGTCTGTAGTTTACAAAGATATATCGCCGTGTTACTGCCCATATTTGCATAGTCAACGTAAGCGCCACTGTAGTTTTCAACACACATTTGCATTTATGACAATGAACAGTACGAAGTTCAAGATTTTTTCCAAGTTATTATCTAACTAACGGTTGAATCTTGCACTCTACTTAATAAAACTGGTCAGACAAATGAACATGCGTTAGATATTTAATTTAATTTAATTTTATTTAATTGTGCATGCTGACTTTGGCAATGGTAGTCACGTCGACTATGCGAACATGGGCAGTGTATTTCGAGTAGTTGAGACCTGAGACGAGACTCGCGAAGAGGAAAAAAAGCAACATCAAGTGCAGCCCAACTGAGCTGTCAGTTGTAGCCCGTTTGATTACGTTACCTAAAACGAGTAAAGTATTGCTATCCGAGATAAATTCTGAAGCCAAAATTCACTCCGAGCAGCAATTTCTTCTCCTGGTACTGTCAAAAATAAATTGAAAACAAAATATTCCAATGATTACTTTGCTTGGCGATTGTTGGCGATGCAAAATTTCACCTCAACATGATTTTGTGCGTGAATGGGATTCAGTCACACTGCATGTGAGGTGATGTGGTCACGTACGTGTTTGAACCACCAGCCCAAAACATAATGTCAACACAGATAGGAAGAAGAAAATTATAACAAAGTGGAGAAAAAGAAGACCGTCTTCGCGAGTCTCGTCTCAGGTTGAGACGAAATAGATTACAATTGTTCACAAAATAAAATGAAAGACGTGAACTGCTATCAACAACCAAAATTTTTGATGATAATAAAATAGGTAAGTTGATTAGTTTTTGAGTAAAACCTGAAAATCAAGTTCACAATTTGAAAAATGTGAAATTTACTAAAAGTCAAATATCTTGCGTTGCAGCCAACCAATTTGCAATGTTATTGCATGAGTATAAAGCTGAATATAATATATTTAGGCTGATACAAATTTGATTTTGACTTTTTATCTCCCCCCTTCAAACATTTTTAGCCGGATTTTGCATTTTGAGGGGGCAGATAAAACATATTTATCAGAATATCGGGTCTTGCATCTGCAGAAAAATTTTGCGTCAGGTTGATGGAAATCAATATATTGATGAGTAAATAGGACTATCACTATATGTTTTGCAAATTTTCAAGAAAAATATAAAAAAATATCTAGTAAAATAATTAAATAAGAGAAAGCTATTTCAAATTCCTATTTCAACGTATACTTAAAATTAATGATGTTAACGAGTTGGAGTTACATGAAAAATTCAGCTCAATCAATGCACTGTTTACGGAGAATGGGGTCTATGAATGGCAGGGATGCCATAAATACAGATTTATCTACAGATTTTTGAGCGTCAGTACTGATTACATTTTAAGTGAAATTCAGATTTTTGATCTAGAGAGGCACGGTGTGTTGAAACACGATTATTATCGCACTTTCATGAACCTAAAATATTTTTTCGTTATAAGTCAGCCCGAGCTGTGTAGATTAAGATTCTGGAGGTTAAAAAATCTTTCATCGGGGAAAATAAAAATAAATTCGATTTTAGTATTTTACCACTTTTCTCATATAATATGGTGTATCACGCAAATCTGATGAACCTAAACTACGCTACAAAAAGTCCCCTTTCTAATAATAAATTTGAAATCATTTAGAGAGAAACGAATGCAAAAGTCTTTACAACGAGCTTAAATTTGTTTGGCGTTCGTTTCATGTGTCCAGCCCATTGCAGTCTGCCGAAAGTCATAAATCATTAAACAAATATGGGGACTTAATAACGCTAAATTTTAAAATTTATGTAATGTCCAATTAAGTTATTTTTGAGCAAGTTAAGCAGAAATACTGATAACTCTTCGAATATAATAAGAACTATTAACCCTCGAGCGATCGCGCTGTTGTATTTTGTACAACACGTTGAAAAAATCTCGCTTTTTGTACTCAGCATTAGTGCGGTGCTAATGCAGGTAGTCAACCGCGCGAGTTACGGAAGGTTAAGTATACTGTGCTCTGATTTTACATGGCTCGATGTTTTACTAACAAGTGAAAATTCATCCTATGAATACTTTTATTCGCATGTTGGACACATTGGGCCGATTTCTTCACCCTGGCTTAAGCGTTAAACCAGGTTTAACTATATGGGTAAGCCTGGTTTACCGGTTAATCCGAAGTGAAGAAATCAGCCCTTTGAAAATAGCTTTTAATTACTCTTTCGGCACACGCCCTTGATAAACGTACTTTAAACTAAGCATATGTAATCATTTTTTTACAGTGAAATCAATCAATGTTTGGTTGAAACAGTTTTAAATATAATTTTAATATAACCTGGGCGTGTTTTTTTTTACTTTTTATTCCGTGTCGGGTATTTCCATCACTGCGACCAGTTTTTTTGATCTATTGTGACATATGCCCCTGATAAGTTTTATTATAGCTATGTATATCAAGATGACGTACCACTATTGTGAGTGATCGCCATCGTTTGATTAATAGCATTAACCCAGCACGGTTCGACATTTCGAATGAACTGCACTACCGTAGGGTATCGCGCTACTTGGGCGGTGGCTTCTATATTCGTCTGTTTCCCACTATAACTTAGTCAATATTGAACCAATTGACTTGAAATGTTGTACACGGGTAGATACTATATCTATCTCACCACATTCCAAAAGTTGTGCCAATTGGTTCAAATTTGACTGAGTTATAGTGGAAAACAGACGAATATAGAAGCCACCGCCCAAGTGGCGCGATTCCCTACTAGGTGTTGTTCTCCAAATGTCAGATGGTTCTAACAGCCCTTTGACGAAGAACTTACGTCTTGTTGTAAAGAGTGCCGGACAGTGTTAGTGGAATACATGTACGTAAAAAGAAAATCGGATTAAATACTAGACACTGAAGATGACCTAACAGTTGAGGTCGAACTACGTATATGCCAAAGATTGCAAAATCTTAATGGAATTGAAGAAACAGTACTTAACTCGATTTTCTTTTTACTTAGTTTTAGATATGCTCATGTTACATTGTTGTTTATGCTGAGAAAAAAATTAATTAAATTTACAGATAAAATAAAAATTGAAAATGTAGAACAAGATTAAGAAAACATCAATGTTTTGGAAATATTAGAAAGTATAAAAACAACAACAAACAGTGATGCGCAAAGTGAGGCAATATTGACGCAATTTGAGATTTCAATACAACTTTTTAAGAACTGTTATTAGTTCTTCTGTGCTTCATTTCAGAATCAATGGATGGTATTGATACATTTTAATTGCTTAATAGTTATAATATAATACATGGAAAATGGTTGGAAGGTATCGAGTATACGGGTAACTTTTGTAATTCAACTCTAATGGATAGTTTCCACTTTGTAAGTACAGTGCAGTGGTCTTTGAGTTTTCTGACTAGTCGTTTTAATCACTATTCCTTTTTCATTTCGTTCTTATCACGCTTTCCAAGAACAAGTGACATTTCTCCCCATACTGAATCAGTTGTCAAACTCACTTTGCAAAAAAGAAATGAATTTTACTTGAGAAAAAGAAACTTTATTTTATGCAATCATAATATTGAAACCATTAAAATGCATGAAGTTTTTATCAAGACCAAAGTGTTTTATAAAAAAAATGCTTGATAACCCAGACGAACATAGAAAAAAAATCACTGCACGAGACTACTATTATTGAAATTTTTCAGGTTACTTGCAAATTTATTTGTTTCCAATATATTTTATGCTTAAACTATAAGATGTCATTCACATTGACATATATTAAGCATGCGTTGCATTCGGTAGGGTAAATTCTTAATAAATACTTGTGATGTTTTGAAAAAGATTTAAATAAAATTTGTATAATTTTCCTTGAACAAAAGATTGTTTGATTAAAACAAATCGTTATGACATTCAAATTGCTCATCATGACTATATAATATCATGTTAACACGCTGTTTCATCTTACCCCGGTGTACCTTATTTTAAACCTAATGTTGAATAATCATTTTTGAACACATTAACATAATATGACAACGCCAATCTTATGAATTATGTTAGTATTTGAGACTCAACAGCCCATTTAATCCTAAAGGTATCATTTTATAAGTAACAAAGAGATAACTGCGGTGAGACTATTCACTGAACAAAATCCACAGTCTTTAAAAATTTTAAGATTCTGTATGGACAAAAGTCCTCAACAGATCAGAGGAAGAACTTTTACAAATACGTCACACTCGCTCAGTATAGTCGACTCATACTTTTTGGCAAATAACCATGTGGATTTTGTTTGACATGCAAAGTATGTGCAACTAATACCCGCCATTTCAGGCAAATTAGCACATGAAGAATATGTTCTGCAAATGGTATAAGTCACAGGTGTATGGTGCTTCCTCAAATGTATGAGTCGCACTAATGGGAGGTATTTGTTTACCTCCATTACGAATACTTATGTACCAGACATATGGAAGGAATGAAGAGTTTTATGATTTATGACTTTCGGCAGACTGCAGTGGGCTGGACACATGAAACGAACGCCAAACAAATTTAAGCTCGTTGTAAAGACTTTTGCATTCGTTTCTCTCTAAATGGTTTCAAATTTATTATTAGAAAGGGGACTTTTTGTAGCGTAGTTTAGGTTCATCAGATTTGCGTGATACACCATATTATATGAGAAAAGTGGTAAAATACTAAAATCGAATTTATTTTCATTTTCCCCGATGAAAGATTTTTTAACCTCCAGAATCTTAATCTACACAGCTAAGGCTGACTTATAACGAAAAAATATTTAAGGTTCATGAAAGTGCGATAATAATCGTGTTTCAACACACCGTGAGAGGTTGTTATTTTTGCAAGGGATACAGGTTTTCCATCTGGGTAATGAATGGGATTCACATTTTTATGATAGTGATACAGATTTTTGCCTTTCTCGTACACCAAGTGTACTGGAAAGGCTATATGTTCACTCCAAAAATAACATTTTGATAGGAGGCCCGGAGGGTCGAGTCACATATATCAATCGACTCAGCTCGACGAATTGAGGTGATGTCTGTGTGTGTGCACACTTAATTTTGATTACCGAGTTCGGTAATTTTTTGACGAGATTAAAACTGCTGAGCACCGAACTCGTTCAGCAAAAATGCATTGTTTACCTTTTCCATACGATTTTGACAGTTGTTTTACTGAGCCTCAGTAAAATCGATTACCGAAACTACCGAGATCGTACTGCTGTTATAATCTCGTCAAAAAAGTACCGAACAGGCAATTCAGAAATAAGTGTGTGTATTTTTTTTTCCCTTCTAAACCATAGGGGGATAATCTGCTCAACAGACACCCTAACTGAGGCCGTCTTCTACAACAAAAGTAAAAGCCAGGACTACTCTCTCCTCGTACCCACTAAACCATTCCTATGGTCGCCAAACCCTACGTCTCTCCGGAACCACCAAGAAGGTATTGCTTCAGAGAGGGGCTAGTGCACATCTCACCCACAAGGTTAGCTGCGTAGCCTGCAGCAACGAACATCGATGACTCGCTTTGGAGAGTCCATCACGGTAGCATGCTGGCGCTTAGCCAGTTTCCCGAGTGGTCCTCGCCACTCCCTTTGTCCTCGGAAGGCGGGCAGGGTCAACCCCGCTCACGCCCTACTGCTGAGCGGACATCAAGAACTGATGCCCACGTGCAACCCGATCTGACCTGCTGAAGGCAAGGGTATCACTACCCTTCAGGCCCTATCAGCTGCACCAGAAGGTTGCTGACAGCAGGGTCTCCAACTGCCCCGACCCTTGCCGGGGACCCCTTTCCAATCGCAGGCTCGAATCCAACCCAGTAGACCGACGCCACGACAACACCGCTACCGGGACTTCCTCTCCGCGGCCACTTAATCGCTGTAAGGGTCGATCTCGACCGCAGGGCACCGGTATGACCTACACTCAGAATATTCTTTCGTAAAAGCTCAACGAATATGCTTCGTAAAACTAGTTTTCGTAAATTAAAAGCAATTTGCGTATAATGTACGGTCCATTCGTACCACCATGCTGAAACAGTACAAATAGAGTTGTATCATGTACGAATTCACGAATCCGACAGACGCTAAACTTGTTCATTCGTAGATTTTAGCTCCTACTTTGCAAAATAAAACAAAATAAACAAATGTCAAACGTTTTTTACTAACCATGCGTAAAAAGAAAATTTCGTTTCGTAGAATGCAACTAAGCTTTGCAGTCATCACTGACGATTGATTGGATCGCAGAGAAGCAAAGCAACATGTTTTCATGAGCATATGACGGTGCGTATGCGAGAAGAGGAAAGGAAACATGCTCTTGGTTGGAAGTAAAAGTTATTTATAAACAGAACCAAAGTAGAAAGCGTTCTGGTTGTATTCGAACGGCTTCAACAAGCGCCCACAGATGGGTGGCTAGCACTGGTAGGTACCAATCAGAAGATACGTGAATCGAAGCGTGTGATATCTAAGTGGACGAACGTGTGGTATTTTTTTAAGCATGATTTATGTAATTCCGACAAAAAAAGAGACACAAAAACTTGTCGGAGCAATTTTGTACGAAACGAACTCATGCACATTACGAAGCTTTTCGTTGCAGAAAACAACGAACGGCATTTGTAAACATGACGAGCGATTTTGTACAATGAAACAAAATATATTTTCAGTGTACGAAGCCGACTCCGAACCCCTGGACCACCTCTTGTACTGCATCTGGACTAGCCATTCTCCGAGTCCACGCGCCACCTCCTCTGTAGCTCCCAGACGATGTGGGTAATAGCCGTTGAAATGGGGTTCCAGCCAAACTCATCCCTACACATCCTCTGGACCAAGTTGTCCGGAGTTGTGTCCTCCCCGCATGTGGCAAGCATGCGGTCACGCATTGTGCGAAAACGCGGGCACACGAACAAAACGTGTTCCGCTGTTTCCTCTAAACCATTGCACACTGGGCATTCGGGAGAATCCGCATGCCAGAAACGGTGTAGATACTGTCGGAAGCAACCATGACCTGTAAGGACCTGTGTCAGGTGGAATGTAACTTCCCCATGGCACCTATTAATCCAACTATCTACCCTCGGTATCAACCTATGGGTCCACCTTCCTTTGGTGGAACTGTCCCACGCGCGCTGCCATTTGACGATAGAGGCCATCCTGGCAGTCCTGCGTATGCCTCTTGTGCCGCGCATTTCGAAGCACTCCATGTCCTCACTGACAAGAATGCTGCTAGGCACCTTACCAGTAATGACGCAGAGAGCGTCGTGTGACACGGTACGGTACGCGCTCGCAACCCTCAGGCACATAAGCCTGTAAGTACTTTCCAGCTTCCGTCGGTAGCATTTAGTACTTAGCGCGGTGCCCCACGCCGGGCCGCCATACCTAAGTAATACTTAGTAAGTATGGACGTAGCAATGTGTGTGTGTGTGTGTGTGTGTGTGTGTGTGTGTGTGTGTGTGTGTGTGTGTGTGTGTGTGTGTGTGTGTGTGTGTGTGTGTGTGTGTGTGTGTGTGTGTGTGTGTGTGTGTGTGTGTGTGTGTGTGTGTGTTTTTACTTGGTAATAAAGCCTTTACGCCTTCCCGACACGCGTTCGATAAGCATGACCAGTGCTACCGATTTCGTCCATCGCGTGCCAGTTCGTGAGGGACTCAGAACAGAGAAGAGAACTCTGAACCCTACGCCTCTAACCTCCACCAAGGTCTACAGTGCCTGCTTCCCCCGGATTCCACTAGAAGCGACTATATCGGGGGGGCTGTGCTCATGCACTTCACTTGTTATCAGGCATAGCTAGTCACGCTAGATCGCTGACTTTATCTCCAACATAACAGCTGCGCTCTCGTGAGCTTTGACATACTGCTGCTGCTCTCCAAGTTGACCAGTGGAATGCCGAGGTCAGTTCGGCAATGCCAGTTGGAGGGTGGCTATTCTACTTCGGGTGGCTTTCTCGCTGCGTTCGTTGACCTTTTCCTGGGCGAACCGGTTGAGTGCCGAGGTCGGTCCGGCGATTCCGGTTGGAGGGTGGCTTCCGGTTCGCTGGCGCCCCGACGACTCGAACCCGGTTGATTCGACGTAGTTTCTTGCGACTCAGCGTAGTCCCCGGCGGTGGAGCTAGCTTACTCCGACGGAGAGTTCTCCGGCGGTAGAATATCTCCCGAAACCGTTGTTCGCGTTGCGTATTCCTTCGATGTTGATTGGCAGGGTGTCGAAGTCGGTCCGGCGATTCCGGTTGGAGGATGGCTTCCGGTACGCTGGCGCTCCAACGACCCGAACCAGTGGTTTTCCACGGGCGCTGATTACTCAGATAGTCCCCGGCGGTGAATCTATCCTACTCCGACGAAGAGTTCCCCGGCGATGGAAGATCTTCCGAACCGATACTTCCCAGATCGGTGCCGAGGTCGGTCCTGCGATTCCGGTTGGAGGGTGACTTCCGGTTCACAGGCGCCCCACAGGCGTGTGTGTGTGTGTGTGTGTGTGTGTGTGTGTGTGTGTGTGTGTGTGTGTGTGTGTGTGTGTGTGTGTGTGTGTGTGTGTGTGTGTGTGTGTGTGTGTGTGTGTGTGTGTGTGTGTGTGTGTGTGTGTGTGTGTGTGTGTGTGTGTGTGTGTGTGTGTGTGTGTGTGTGTGTGTGTGTGTGTTTTTTTTTTTTTTTTTTTTCCTCCCAACCTCCCAAGCAGAGAAAACCGATTGGAAAAACTCTGCTACACCTTGACGCCTCAATCCCCCTGGTACCACTGATATGCGACTGCTTCAGGGGGGGCAATGCGCTCATGCGCTCTTCTGCTATTGTGCTCATGCACTTTTTGTCGCTTCTAAATTTGTTATTCTAGTCATTCTCGTTTTCGTACCTAACCTATCGCCATTCAGCGACACAGTTAGTACAAACATACACCAAATTTGTTATTCTAAAATTAAATTTGTTATTCTAGTCGTTCTCGTGTTCGTACCTAACCTATCGCCATTCAGCGACACAGTTAGCACAAACACACACCAAATTTGTTATTCTAATACCACCAGCAAGTACTTCGGATCATACTGAGTTTCTCCGAGGAACGGTGCCGTTTTAGCACTCCAGTTTTTCGCGCACGACTCGGATAGTCCCCGACGGTGGATCTACCCTACGCCGACAAAGACTTCCCCGGCAGTGGAACATCTTCCGAAACCGTTTCTTCCCGGACAGGTGCCGAGGTCTCTCCTGCGATTCCGGTTGGAGACTGGCTTCCGGTTCACAGGCGCCCCGACGACCAAGTTCCGGTGCTTCTCCGCGATATACTCGGTCTAGTCCCCGGCGGTGGACGGACCTAGCCTACTCCGACAGAGAAAGACCCCGACGGTGGAAGTTCTCTCGACACCGATGTTTTCATCCCGACCAGTAAGGTGCCGAAGTCGACCCGGCGATTCCGGTTGGTGGTAGACTTCCGGTTCACCGGCGCTCCGACGACCAAAAACCGGTACTACGCAACGGACGACTCAGTCATGTCCCCGGCGGTGGATCAAGCCTACTCCGATCGCGTTCCGGCGCTCTCTGGTCTTCGCGCCACTTCCTTTGCAGCGCGGACAGCATCCTCGTTACTGCTCTGTCGACAGCGTTCCACGTAGCTTCGTCGCGACACATTTCTTCGACAATGTTGTCGACTGTCAGGCCGCGCATATCCCTGCGCATCTCCGAGAACCTAGGGCATTCGAAGACGACGTGCGCCGGTGTTTCCTCCACGTTCACACACTCCGGACACAGAGGGGAAGACGCGTGACCGAATCGAAACAGGTACTTCCGGAAACAGCCGTGCCCGGACAGAAACTGCGTCAGATGGAAGTTCACCTCCCCATGCTTCCTGTTCACCCACGCCGACACATTTGGGATCAGTCGGTGGGTCCACCTTCCGTTCGCCGCATTGTCCCACTCTTGTTGCCACTTCACCAGCGAGTCCATTCTAGCAGCTGCTCTCGCATTCCTTACGTTACTCCGCCGATAGCACTCGACGTCTTCCTCTAGGGTGATGCAGATGGGCATCATCCCAGCGATAACGCATACAGCCTCCGACGAGATTGTTCTGTAGGCACTCGCGACTCTCATAGCCATGAGCCGGAACACACTGCCCAGCCTTCCACGGTTTCTCTTCGTTTTTAGCGCCGGAGCCCAGGCTGGCACTCCATACCTAAGTATTGAGGTTGCAACATTTGCCAAGAGGCGCCTCCTACTGCTTCTTGGACCGCCCGCGTTTGGCATAATCCTCGCTACTGTGTTAACCGCCTTCGCCGCCTTTTCGCAGGCATAGTCAACGTGCGCGTTAAAGTTTAAGCGGTCGTCGACCATCACGCCCAGGTGTGTGTGTGTGTGTGTGTGTGTGTGTGTGTGTGTGTGTGTGTGTGTGTGTGTGTGTGTGTGTGTGTACAAAAAAACTCACATCACTTTTTGGCAGTAAACCTCAACCGATTTTAACCCTCTAATACCCAAATTTTTCCAAATGTTCTGGAAGATGATTCTTTTTAATTCTCAATTTCGTGAATTTCAGTTTTGGATTTGTCTTGTTTTTATTTTCGAACATCCCTATACTTTTACATTTTTCCTGAAGGCCTATTTGGGGTACGGATTTTTTGAAATGAAAACATTTTGAGATTTTATGATTATTGTTGAAATATTTTTATTTTAAACTTTTTTCAAAGAAAATTTTATTTTCCGTGTAATTTTGAGGAAAATAATTATAGAGTGTATTCGATTCCCTTAAATTATTGAACTAGGGTAGAATGATTTGACAAAAATTTAAAATATGTTGATTGTAGCGATTCAATACAAAATAAACAATGACTTCTAAAAGGTGACTAATACATCAATTTTTCAATGATTTGAAAAAAAAATGTAAATACGCTTTAAAATACAACAAAAACCATTTTGAGATATACAAAACAGTCCTAAATATCAGCCAAAAATATAAAAAAAATGATTTTCTACAAAACAAAAAATACAAAAATGCTCAAACTATACCCCGTCTAAAGGCGGGGTTGGGTATTAGAGAGTTAATAACCGACGGTTTGTTCGACGCGGAATCTGGTCCGATTGTTTCCTATTGAAAATGGTTCGGATCGGTCCAGCCGTTCCGGAGTTATGGCCATTTAGGTGTTCCGGATCGGTACCTCAGGAAGTGAGCCAGATATGAAAACGCTCCAAACCCATCCATGCGACACATCAAATTTCGGCATTTTCAATAACTTGATGAATGGTAGGCAGGAAAATGGTCTCAGACCATATCTGAATCGATAGTGTCCCAGAACCGGTTCCGGGTGAGCCGCCGGAAGTGGCCAAACATAAAAGTGAACTAAACCCATGCGTGCGGCATATCAAACCGCTGCTTTCTTGATAACCTGATGAACAGTAAGCAAGAAAATAGTCTCAGACCATATCTGAACCGGTTGTGTTACGGAACCGGTTCTAGTGTCCCGCCGGGGAGGTGGCCTAGTATAAAAATCAACCAAAAACATACATGCGACATATCAAATAGTGGCTTTTTTGATATCCTGATGAACAGTTAGCAGGAAAATATTCTCAGAACATATCGGAACCGGTAGTGCTCCGGAACCGGTTCCAGGTGTTCCGCCTGAAGTGGTCAAATATAAAAGTGAACTAAACCCATGCATGCGACATATCCAACCGCGTCTTTTTTTATAACCTTATGCATAGTAAGTAGGAAAATATTCTCAGAGTGATCCGGAACCAGTTTCGGGTGTTCCGCCGGAAATGGCCAAATATAAAAGTGAATCAAACCCGTAATGCAACACATCAAATCGCGGATTTTTCGATAACCTGATGAATGGTTAGCAAGATTTTTTTTCAGACAATATCAGAAACTACCGATACTGTTCCGCAACCGATTATGGGTGTTCCACCGGTCAAATGTAAATCATAGATCATACTTTGGAAGACCTTTAGTGTACCGAAACCGGTTCCATGTGCTCCGCCGGAAGTGGTCAAATGTATAACGAAACCAAACGCATGCACGCAGCACAATAAAGAACGGCTTCTTCTATAACGCGAAGAACGGTCTGCAAGAAAATAGGTCACATTAAAGACTACCGTGATTTCGGGTGAAATTGATCGACTTGAGGGCCTTTTTTGTTTGTCAAAAATAAAGCTTTAAACTTTAAACAATTTGTAGAAAATGACCATCATCTGGCTCAAGTGTTGTTGAATGATGAGTTTACATGTTATACAGCCTATTAGTCACATATTTCTGTATTAAACTAATTATTTTCCGAAATTGCGTGTTAGGCGAACTTCAAAGACACTTTCATTTTTTTTACCGTAGCAGTATCGCACATGGAATAAATATTCGAATGAATGATTATAGCTGCCAAGTATTCGCTAAACCCGATTCCATCATCAAAATTTTTATAAATATTGAAATTTATGCATAAAATTGTACTTTTCCTGAAGTAATGATTTATTTGGTATGAAAATTGCACACTTTCAGGCGTTTTCCTATGATTTATTAAGGACAAGGTGTTTGGAGTACATAGCTCAAAATTTCTAGAGCACCGTTCTTTAGAACCGTTGAACGGATTTGGATGAAAATGCATCACGCTAATTGTTCAGTGGTTGTCAACAGCGTGATGCATTTTAATCCAAATTCGTTCAACGGTTCTAAAAAAAACGATGCTCTAGAAATTTTGAGCATGTACTCCAAATACCTTGTCCTTAAACTTTAAGTTTAAATAATTTAAAACTTACTAAACTTGTAAAAGTTTTGCATAGCTTTTCGCAATGTGGGGTGGGTAATTTGGATGGAAAAAATATTTTCATCACTTACAAAGGCATTTCACTGACTGATCAATTTCACCCCGAAACAAAAATTTCTGATTTTTTACTTTAAATTATATTTATTGCAATAAAATGATACGCAGTTTCGACCTCGTTGACTGATGAAAACCGTGGTCGTACGTACTTGTTTTAAAGCATTGAGTTTGACCATGTCGATAACTATTCAAAAATAAGAACCCAAAAACTGTGAAAAGTGATCAATTTCACCCGAAATCACAATACGTTTTACCCTGAATAAGAACGAAAAAGCCTTGTTCCAAAGAATTAACTTTGTAGATCCTGTCTGATATGCTCTTCATACTTTCTAGAGCTAATCGTCTAATCGTCACCGATCTTTCCGTTTTTTTGTTAAAAATGCGCGAGTAGTTCAAATAATAACACAAAAGAAAACAATTGGAACAAAACAAATAATATAATATGCTCCATCTTAGGATATCATTCGATTATTTTTTTTTTTTTTGAAAGGGAGAATTTGTCTAGCAATATGTAACAGGTAGCTTGAACATGTGGATAAGACTTTACCACACATTCCGGATTGCCTGTTTAATTTATTTACCAATAAATACGCTGCCACTGTTCCCAGACAAAATAAAGCAATTAACTTTGTATTACTGTTATCACTGTGACATCGATTTGCTTCTACGCGATCCTGCGCGTAAGCTCATTTATTTCCGTCAACCATATAATCTAATTGGAGCGAACAATACATAATTAAATCGGTACGCAACCCCCATCAACAAATTGCACGGAAGGGATAATCGATCCAATTACAGTTTATTCAATCATCACGCGGACAAACGGCCGATAATTGAGTATCCAAATTCATCGAGATGGATTTGGATGTCGCTGTATGTTGGGTGTTCCAGGTAATAGGCTGATGGATGATAAGCTGATAATTATACGACAGGCATTGATAAGTTATTACTAATTTGAGAAACTATTGGATTTGGATGCATCCATAGTTCATTTTTTTATTTAAGTCTAAGCTTACGATCCAGTTATTGACATATTAATACCAGAACCATAATATATACGACTAACAATATGGAACGAGCTCACCCATTAAATAATGAACATGTGAAATATAAAAAAATGCATCACCATCTTCCCGAACAGGAACAAATAACTGACACATAACTGCAGCATATTAAAGTCAGGTATCATACCAAGACGAGGTATTTGTCGGTTACCCTGTTATTGAAAATAGCTTGTTTTGGTATTTTGTAGATATTGATAAAATACCTCAACGAGTTTTTAGTTTGGAGTTGAGGACTGCTTGAGGTATTATTCAATTATGGAAAAATCGCTTTTTGTATGGAAAAATCACCGATTATTATTTAGGTATTGCCATATCTGATATTATTATTCACGTGTTATGCGCAGAATATACACCAGTTATTATTTTAGGTATTTTACCTTTTATACAGGGCTTCTTCATACCTCATTCAGGTTGTAGGTATTCGGTTTCCATACATGAGTTTGTTATTCAGCAGCTATTTTAGTGTAAAATTAGCATTTAAGTTAAAATACACGTTAACACAAACAAAAAAAGCAGCTATTTTCTCCTGCTCAGGTTACCAATATTCTGTGAAAAAGACGACGTTACGTCATTCTAAACCTAAATCTATTACACATTTATCAACTCTCACTCTCATTCCATGGCTGACATCATTCACATACAAGTCCTTCTCCGCCTTGTACTGTCTATCGCCAGGTGATGTTCCAGGTAAACCCAATCTGCTCGCCGGAAGTGCAAAACAATGTCGAAAGCTTGGCTACTTACCACCTTCCCGCTCTCGAACAGAGCCACAATAATGCTGGAGTCCTCACTGCTGGTGATAAGGTACTTATTATCCAGTGCCAGCGTACAGCACGTCACCGGAGCTATGTGTTCGCTGTATTGTTCGAAGCAAAATGGAGAAGATAGACAGAAAAGTAAGTAATTGACGTGTAAAATGAGACATACCGGGGGACAAATGCAAATAACCCATCATCCCAGGTAAGCAACTAACAACGGCAGCCGTTGGTTGCGGCGCTCTTTCCAAGAATTAAAAGAAAAGTTATCCCCATCATCACAGTCTCACACTTTTTTTTGTCGTGCGAACCAGCTTCTGTAAGCAGCTCTACAATACATGTTGTTGATGAATTGACGGCTGTAGGTAACAAGGACGGAGCTCATTAAATTACCGGTAATGAAATCAGAGTTAGATTCCAAGACAACCGGAAACTTCCAGCTGGTTGCAGCAGACGGGCAAGGTGTTTGGACTAGGGAGGTGAAGAGCGCAGTGTGTATAAGGTTGCGCTGTTTGGCGCGGCAGGCTAATTGACACGTGCTCGCATTTCTTTGATGTAGTTAAATATTAGAAACGGTGTGAAAAGAAATTAATTAAATTATTTTGTTGGGGTTGAAATTTTTCTGAATACATATGTGAATGCTGCGTAAATAAATTTTAAATGTCTGTTTTACGCCGACTGTAAGCTCAGGGACAAAAGACTGAATGACACAACGTCAAAAAGACAAGAAGGTCGAAAGAAGTTGCTTCATGTGACCATCTATATAAAAAAGTGCTCCATAATTTTTGTTTGTTTTTTTTTTCTACGACCTTTTTGTAGATGGCTCCATGAAGAAGAGAATGAACTTTACCAAAAGTTAGCATGGACAATTGCATAACAATGGTTTTCCAGAATCTAGTTCAATTGTTTGCAAACCCGAGTAGGTGAGAAAATCTAACGAATAACACATTCAGTTATTAACCTTCACGTACCCGACCCCCAACATCTCATTTTCAATATGCTGGCATTCCGAGAGTTTTAATCCAATTTTTTGAAGTCCCCATCAATCGATCATAAACTGGTGCAAGTCCGGAACCATTTCGGAGATATTCCGGATTGTACTGGGGTCAGGGAGGGTGCCGAAATGGCTTTAAATGATTATTTCATGTGTTATTGTGTTTGAACCATCGATTTTTAGCTGAATTTTCATTATGAACAATAAAACACAACTGCGATAATCAAATTTGAATAAGTTGACCCATCCGGATCACCGTGACAGGTTCCGCGGGGGCCTCATTGGGGACACTTCTGGTTTTAATCCAAAACATGTCGTGCGACATATCAATCTGATATGGCCGCTCCGGAACACCTGAAATAGATTCTGCGGGAGTCTCTCAAACACATTAACACACGAAATAATCACTTTTAGCCATTTGACAAAACATACCCCTTCCACACACCCTGACCCCAGTACAATCCGGAATATCTCCGGAATAGTTCCGGATATTACATGACCACTTGAGTGTAATAAATTAACACCAATTTATGATCGATTAAGAGCGACTTCAAAAAAAAATCGGATGAAAATTGACGAAATGCCAGCATTTTCAAAATGAGTTGTCGGGGGCGGGTATGTGAAGGTTAATAATTGAATTACTGAAGAATAAAGACTGATATTGGTTTGATTGAGATAAGAGGTAAAACATTAGAAATAATATCAAAATCTAGTATGGAGAAGTGTTCAATAATAGCTCGTTAAGATATTACAAGATCAGAACAATAGCAGACAAGATTTGTTGACCTTTTTCTTGAAAAAATAAAAAAATGCCAACACCCTGCATCGAACCTACGACCTTAGGCTTCACAAGCGGCGATGCTTACCACTCAACTGCGGCTCACTGTTGTGGATGTCATGACAACAAGAACATGAAGTTTTTCGTTTCCCCAGCTCGGAAAGGGGCACATGGCATTTCACTAACATTGAGCCATCTCCATGGGTGTATGTGTTCCATTTCGTGCAGAAGAGCTAAATTTGTTCTTACGTGGAAATTTTCAGATATTTCGAAAAGAACAAGAACTGATATCATATCTTTTTGAGTTATTGGTTCGATATTCTTTATTTTTTTGAATAACACATCAAAATCACATCGAGCTATGACAGCAAAAATTGTTCGAATTGAGCTTCGATTTAGATATTCTCGTCGTCCTTACGGAAATAAAAACAATAGAGAACTTTCGAAAAATAACGCAGTTTTTTGAAAAATCCATCGGCACCTCCAGTGAGAATTATCCAATTTCATTGATTCTTTGAGATATCCATTTGGGAATTTCTTTGAAAATTCTTTATTTTTTTCATTATAACAGTGGTTTTTAAAACTTTAAGCTCGCGGAGCACTTTTTGGAAAAAAATGCAATGCGATGCACCAGGTCATTTCAAGTATGACGTCTTCTTCTTCTTTTTCTTCTTCTTCTTTATGGTTGTACGTCCCCACTGGAACTTGACCTGCCTCGCGTCAACTTAGTGTTCTTTAAGCACTTCCACAGTTATTATTTGAAGGGCTTTCTTTGCCTGCCATTGCATGAATTTGTATATTGGGAGACAATCAAAATGATACACTATGCCCAGGGTGTCGAGAAGATTTTTCCGACCGGAACGGGAATCGAACTCGCCGTCTCCGGATTGGCGATCCATAGCTTCGCCACTAGGTAAACTGGACCAGTATGACCATCTATATAAATAGGTTGTATCTATTTTTTTGTTTTTTTTTCTGTTTTTGGACTTTTTGTATATGACTCCATGAACAAGCGAATAAGCTACAGCAAAATATAACAAGCAATTGCATAAAAATGGTTTTCTAGGCAAATTGTGAGATGAGAGAATCAAAAAAACATCTAGAGAATCTTCGCAGATTTCTGCAAATTCGGTCGACAACTGCTGTGAGAATTGTACAATTTCTTTAATCTATTTGAGAACTTATTTAAAAATTCCTTCAACTTGTCAACAGATCAGGAGTTTGCAGAACTTTTGGCTCGCGGAGCACTTTTTGGAAATAAATTGCAACTCAATGCACCAGGTCATTATAGTTAAATAATGGAATTTTTAATAGAATGAAACTGTTGTATTTTTTATGTTTCTCCTATATAGATGTGATTGTGACACTGACTTGTATTTTGTTTTAACAACTTGCCGGAGCTTAGTACGATTAACACTTTTATTGCGGTGTATATTTCTAAAAAATACTCAGGCAAAATCCTTCGAAATGCTGAGTAGATTCGTAGTGAAATTCCTAAAACATTAGTGGGAAGTTTTGACGGCTTCCTAGCAAGATCCTCTGTGAAATACTGCGGTGACCTCTGTATAAATACAAGCAAGAGTTTTTGATAGGCGTTTTACCAAGACCTTCACTTCACTGGGTATCTGGAGTAATTCACGGAAAGTATCACTACAATATCATTGAAAGCTTCTTTTTTGGAACTTTGACATATTTCCAACAAGCTGTTTGGTCAGCGTAAATTTTTCTCTCACCTCTGTGAGGAGCACCTTCTAATATTTTTACCGTGGGCCTTTTACCTAGGACCTCTGGGTAATACTTTCTATTTATTTTTGGTTTACTAGGAGACTTTTTGCCTTGATAACTGTATTGCAACTTCTTCGGGGATTTCTTTTATTTTGTTCTGACGAAAATTAATTTAATTTTTTTCTATCGATTTTTTTTTCGATCGAAATCGAAATCTATCGAAATTACACGCGTGCCGCTGTCCGATCACTTTTGCACATTTTGAACGCATTGCCACACCCAAACCTGTGAACGAAAACTTTTTGTATTTCGTATACGTAAATTCAGCATATTAGTAGTTCCATGTCAAAAAATAGGCTCAATCCATCAGCGCAAACCAAAGTTATAGCATCCCAAACTTGGCCATTTTGTATGATAAACGGCGTTTTTTTTTTCCTTCTAAGCCATAGGGGGATAAATCTGCTCATCAGACACCCTAACAGGAAGGTTAGGGTAGTGTGGGTTTAAGGCCGTCTTCTACAATGCCGGTAGAAGCCAGGACTACTCTCTCCTCGACCCACTAAAACACATTCCTATGGTCGCCAAACCCTACGTCTCTCCGGAACCACCAAAAAGGTATTGCTTCAGAGAGGGGCTAGTGCATATCGCACCCTCAAGGTTAGCTGCCGTAGCCTAGCAGCAACGAACATCGATGACTCGCTCTGGAGAGTCCACCACGGTAGCATGCTGGCGCTTAGCCAGTTTCCCGAGTGGTCCTCGCCACTCCCTTTGTCCTCGGAAGGCGGGCAGGGTCAACCCCGCCCGCGCCCTACTGCTGAGCGGACATCAAGAACTGATGCCCACATACAACCCGATCTGACCTGCTGAAGGCAAGGGTATCACTACCCTTCAGGCCTTATCAGATGCATCCGTAGGTTGCAGACAGCAGGGTCTCACCTACCCCGACCCTTGCCGGGGACCCCTTTCCAACCGCGGGCTCAGATCCAACCCAGTAGACCGACGCCACGACAGCACCTCTACCGGGACTTCCTCTCCGCGGCCACTTAATCGCTGTAAGGGTCGATCTCGACCGCAGGGCACCGGTATGACCTACGAAGCCGACTTCGAACCCCTGGACCACCTCTTGTATTGCATCTGGACTAGCCATTCTCCGAGTCCACGCGCCACCTCCTCTGTAGCTCCCAGACGATATGGGTGATAGCCGTTGAAACGGCATTCCAGCTAATCTCATCCCTACACATTCTCTGGACCAAGTTGTCCGGAGTTGTGTCCTCCCCGCATGTGGCAAGCATGCGGTCACGCATTGTGCGAAAACGCGGGCACACGAACAAAACGTGTTCCGCCGTTTCCTCTAAACCATTGCACACTGGGCATTCGGGAGAATCCGCATGCCCGAACCGGTGTAGATACTGTCGGAAGCAACCATGACCTGTAAGGACCTGTGTCAGGTGGAATGTAACTTGCCCATGGCGCCTATTAATCCAACTATCTACCCTCGGTATCAACCTATGGGTCCACCTTCCTTTGGTGGAACTGTCCCACGCGCGCTGCCATTTGACCATAGAGGCCATCCTGACAGTCTTGCGTATGCCTCTTGTGCCGCGCATTTCGAAGCACTCCATATCCTCACTGATAAGAATGCTGATGGGCACCATACCAGTAATGACACAGAGAGCGTCGTGTGACACGGTACGGTACGCGCTTGCAACCCTCAGACACATAAGCCTGTAAGTACTTTCCAGCTTCCGTCGGTAGCATTCAGTACTTAGCGCGGTACCCCACGCCGGGCCGCCATACCTAAGTATGGACGTAGCAACACTAGCCAGAAGCTTGCGCTTACTGGCGTACACCGCTGAGCTATTGGACATCATCCGGGACAGTGCCGCAATAGCTGTGGAGGCTCTTTTACAGGCATATTCGACGTGGCTACCGAAGGTAAGCTTATCGTCGATCATCACGCCCAAGTGCTTGACAGAGCGCTTCGACAGGATAGTGCACTCTCCTACACTGATCTCCGTCTGCTGCGCCGACTGCATGTTGTTAACAACCGTCACCTCTGTCTTGTGGTGAGCCAGCTCCAGTTTTCTGGACCGCATCCACGCCTCCACAACCTTGATCGAGTGGTCGGTAGTCAACTTCACCTCCTCGATCGTTTCACCGTAGACTTCGAGCGTAATATCGTCGGCAAATCCGACAATCACCACTCCCACTGGGTACTCTAACCTCAACACCTCGTCGTACATGACATTCCATAACACCGGACCCAGGATGGAACCTTGCGGGACTCCTGAGGTTATGTGAAAGCACTTCCGACCCACCTCCGTGTCGTATACTAGTACGCGATTCTGGAAGTAGCTTCCGAGAATCTTGTACAAGTACTCCGGTATCCCCAGACGCAAGAGCGCATCGGCAATAGCAGCCCAACTGGCGCTATTAAATGCATTCCTTACATCCAGAGTCACTACCCCGCAGAAGCGAATTCCCCTCCTCTTAGGCTCGAGTGCTTTCTCGGCGGTTTTTGTAATCGACAAGATAGCGTCTATGGTGGACCTCCCCTTCCGGAAGCCATACTGGTTGCTCGAAAGACCATTTACGCCCTCAGTGAACCGCAACATTCTATTGAGGATGATCTTTTCGAGCACCTTCCCCGCCGTGTCAATCAAGCATATTGGTCTATATGCCGACGGGTCTCCGGGTGGTTTCCCCGCCTTTGGCAATAGTACCAGGCTCTGCCTCTTCCAAGCTTCTGGGAAAACTCCCTCGTCCAGGCATTTCTGCATAGCAGACCTGAACATCTCGGGAGCTTCTGCAATAGCTACTTTTAAGGCCAGGTTCGGAACTCCGTCCGGACCTGGGGCCTTACCTACGCTTAGCTATCCCCGCAAGTTCCACATCGGTGACCCTTTCCTCATCGCCAGCCCCAGTCCCCGGCTGTCCTACGAAAGGAGGCCAAGGACTAGGATCATGACGCGGAAAAAGTCCTCCAATGATCCCCTCCAACATCTCTGGAGATTGCTCTGTAGGAGCCATCACACCTCTCGTCTTGGCCATAACGATCCTGTAGGCATCACCCCACGGGTTCGTATTGACACTCTGACAGAGACCCTCAAAGCAGGCCTTTTTGCTTGCTCTTATCTCGGTCTTGAGCGCGGCTTTTGCAGCGGCGAACACCACCCGCCGTTCGTTTCGCTCTTCCTCTGATCGTGCTCGCTGCATCCGCCGCCTAGCCCGTAGGCAGGCGCGGCGCAGGTCCGCAATCGCGTCGGTCCACCAGTAAGCCGGTGGCCTCCCATTTCTAGGGTGGACTCGCCTAGGCATGGTCGCATCACACGCACGTGAGAGCACCGCTACCAGCTCGTCGCCGTCTAAACCGAGTAAGTTTCGCTCACGGCGGAGCGCTTCCCTAAATACCTCTTCGTCGAAGTATGATGTCTTCCACCTACGAGGGCTTGGCCTTGGCCTAGCCGCCTCTTCTTCTATCCGCTGTCTGCTGTTGTTGTAGTCGATACTGTAGCGAACCGCCAGGTGGTCGCTGTGAGTGTAGCCATCGTCTACTCTCCAGTTCGGACTACTTGTTAGGCCAGGACTACAAAAGGTCACGTCAATAATTGACTCCGCTCCATTTCGACTATAGGTACTCTTGGTACCGACGTTAGCCAAGTCGACATCTAAGATGGCCAGTGTTTCTAGCAGCATCTGACCCCGCTGGTTCGTGAAACGGCTTCCCCATTCCACAGCCCAGGCATTAAAGTCACCCGCTATTACCACCGGCCTTCGCCCTGTTAGCACGGTCGTTAAGCGGTCCAGCATTTGCGTGAACCGCTCGATCGGCCACCGCGGAGGCGCATAACAGCTACAGAAGAAGACCCCGTTTACTTTGGCGACCACGAAGCCCTCATAGGTAGTAGACACCAACTCCTGCACGGGGTATTTACCCGTCGTCCATATCGCCGCCATTTTCCTGGTCCCATCCGAGGCCCAGTTGCCGTTGCCGGCGGGTACTCGGTATGGGTCCGAAATGATGGCGATATCCGTCTCCCACTCAGAAACCGCCTGACAAAGCAGTTGCTGAGCCGCATCACAGTGGTTCAGGTTCAGCTGCGTTACCTGCACTGTGATTTGTTGTTCACTGCGGCTTTCTTAAAGGCCGGGCACCCTGGACCACCCATCGCATGTCTGTTTTTCGAGGTTTTCCCGGTACAGATCATGCAGATGGGCGGACTCGTGCAGCTTTGGGCCTTATGACCTTCAGCGCCGCATCGCCTACACAGTTTGCGCCTGTCGGGGCCTTTGCAGTCCCACGACTTGTGTCCTGGTTCCAGACACCTAAAGCAAACCTCTGGTGGCTCGTGGAATGTCAAAGGACATACGCACCAGCCCACCTTTATCCGCCCTACTTTAACGGACTTTTTAACGTCCGCCACAGGTAGCTGAACCAGAGCTATCTGTGTCCCTGCTGGCCCCTTCCGCAGCCTGACGGCTGTGGCGGCCACCTGAACATCGCACTGTTGCCGCAGTGCCGTGACGAGCTCTTCCGCTTCGGTGATCTCGTCTAGGTCTTTGACCTTCAGAGTCGCCTCATGCGTAAGAGCCCTCACCTCCACTCCATCACCAAGGACCTCTTCTGCCAGCCTCTTGTAGGCGGCGCCCTTGTGATCCTTCTCGCGCTTAAGCTCCAGGATCATTTCGCCCGTACGAGTACGTCTGATACTGCGTACGTCGGCTCCAAGACCCTCAAGCTTGGCGTCGCACCTCATCGCCTTCAAGACGTCCGAGTATTTCGACTGTTCGGTCTTGATGACGATAGCGTCACCTTTTTCGCACCTGGCACCTGCCTTCCTACGCCTTGGCTTGGCGACCTGCACTTCTGCCTGCGGATTACCCTTCTTCTTCCTCTTCCGCTCTACCTTTGTCCAAGGAGGGTCCTCTCCTTGGATCGCCCTGCTCTGTGGCTGCTGAGGGCCCACCATTGGTCGCAACCCCTTGTTCCCATCATTCCGGGACGGGCCGGCCTTTTCAGGCCCACCCTTCCCAGCTTTCCGGGAAACCTGGCTGGGGTCCGACTTTCCGACGTTACCACCGGCTTTCGGGGTTATTATACGCCTGGCCTTGCGGGCGCCGCCAGACAGCTCCTCACCTGACGGCTGCCTCGCCCGCTTCTGCGAATGCTTGTCGCTTTTGTCGCGAGCACTCGCTTCCACTCTCTTCGGACTACCCGCGAAGGAGAAGGCCTCCGTTTGTGTAAACTTAGACGCTTTCTCCTTTGCGGGTTCCGCCGCTGCTGCAGCCAGCAACGCAACCGCGTGCTCCTGCTTGGCATCATCGACAGACGCCCTAAGCCGAAGCAAGGCCGTTTTCAGGTCCTTGCTTATATTCGACTTAGTTGTCGCAAAGTCGATAATTTTGCCAAGCTGCTGCTCAGCTACCTCAAATGCGGGCCGTCCTTTTTCTGCAGCTTGGCTGATGGCCCTCAGCAACCATGCTCCGTCCATGACCTCCGCTGGCTGGCTTGCCGTGGAGTGGACAGGAGCTCCCACGCTTGAGCTGCGTAAGCAGCTTCCAGCACCTGACTCCTCGCTTCTCCTTGTAGGAGACCTCATCAACCCGCTTCTTGCGAAGGGGTTGATCGCACCGCTACTTCCACCTGTATTTTGATTCTTAAGATTTTTACTCATATTTGATTCCCACGAGTCGCACGAGAAAGAATGTCCACCACGCCAGAGCTCTGCATTAACGCGGTAAGGGACAGCTTACTGTGGGGGGTGCCCAGGTGCCCCACAGGCTCCGTTAAAGATCGAGCATCTTTTTCACCCCCTCGATCACTCATTCCTCGGCACGGGTCGCTTGACACCTTGAATTGGGGTTAGTAGTCCTATTCTTAGCCGGCAACTACACGGCTGACTCGCAAGCGGGGGGGTGCGTCAGGCCCCAGGACATCCGTCCCTGCTGCCCGAGACAAATGATAAACGGCGTTTGTCCAATCAATTGTGCACCACAGTGTACATACATATAAACATACAAATAGACAAACATACAAACATATAAACTTACAAGCATAAAAACATACTATCATACATACATCGACTTTTGTATGTATTGATTAACCTTCACATACCCGACCCCCGACAACTCATTTTCAAAATGCTGGCATTTCATCAATTTTCATTCGATTTTTTTGAAGTCGCCCTTAATCGATCATAAATTAGTGCAAGTTTATTACACTCAAGTGGCCATGTAATATCCAGAACCATTCCGGAGATATTTCGGATTGTACTGGGGTCAGGGGGTGTGGGAGGGGTCTGTTTTGCCAAATGACTAAAAGGGATTATTTCGTGTATTATTGTGTTTGAGAGGCCCCAGCGGAACCTGTTTCAGGTGTTCCAGAGCGGTTGCTACATACTTCAGTCATTTTTTTTCGGTTCCATTCTCTTGAAATCATGAAGTTTGATACGTCGCCCGGCATGTTTTAATTGCAAACCAGAAATGTCCCCGATGTCACCCCTGTGGAACCTATGCTAGATGTTCCGGGTTGGCCATATTAGTTGATACAGACTTCAGTGTATCGTTTCTGATTCAGTCATTCGAAATCATGAAGTTTGATATGTCGCACGACATGTATTGGATGAAAACCAGTAGTGTCCCTAATGAGGCCCCGTGGAACCTGTCACGGTGATCCGGATAGGTCAACTTATTCAAATCTGGTTACCGCAGTTGTGTTTTATTGTTCACAATAAAAATTCCGCTGAAAATCGATGGTTCAAACATAATAACACACGAAATAATCATTTTTAGCCATTTCGGCACCCTACCTGACCCCAGTACAATCCGGAATAACTCCGGAATGGTTCCGGATATTGTATGGCCACTTGGGTGTAATAAACTTGCACCAATTTATGGTCGATTAAGGGCGACTTCAAAAAAGTTGGATGAAAATTGACGAAATGCCAGCATTTTGAAAATGAGATGTTGGAGGTCGGATATGTGAAGGTTAACAACTCTGCCAAACAAATGAACTACTAGCAAGGTACAAAACCTTAACTAAACTATATTGTCCACAATGAGCAAGGTAAATGGAATTGCCAAAGGAACCCATATAATGTATTCTAGTGGAATTCTTGGAGAAATTTCTGAAGGAGTATTTTAAGAAACTCATTAACGAATTTTAAGATATTATTTTCCTGAAGGAATTCCAGGAGGAATCCCTGAAGCAAGTTCCTGGGAGAATCTCTAGAGATAATCCTGGAGAAATGTATGGAGAAACTTCTAAATCAATTCCTGACGCAACTCCAGGAAGAATTCTTGAATAAGATCCAACAGGAAATCCTGAAGAAATTCATGGATAATTTTTTTTGGATGAATTCTTGGAGCAATCCCTGGAAAAAAAAACAGGAGAAATCTCCATAGGAATACTGGGAGGAATTGCTGAATAATTTTCTGAAAATATCCATTGAGAAATTCCAGGAGGATTTCCTGGAAAAACCCTTGGAGAAATTTCTGGAGGATTTCCTGGAGAATAATTACCTGGAGGAACCCCTGAAGTAGTTCCTGGGCGAATCTCTGAAAGAATTCCTGGAGGAACGTCTGGAGGAATCCCTGAAAAATTCCTGATAGTATTCCTGGAGAATTTCCTGGAAGAATTGCTGAAGAAATTCCTGGAGGAATTGCTGACATAATTACATGTCCAGGAGCAATTCCTAAAGATTTTTTTCTGGAGGAATTCCTGAAAAATCCTAGGGTATTTCCTGCAGGAATTCCTGGATGAAATCCTGAAAATATCTGAAAAATGACACGAGCGGAATTTCTGGAGGAATTCCTGAAGAAATCCTTGCGGGAATCCTTGAATAAAATTGTGAAGAAATCCCTGGAGGAATATCTGGGGGAATCCCTGAAAAATTCCTGATGGTATTCCAGGAAGTTCTCCTCCTGGAAGAATTTCTGAAGAAATCCTTAAAACATTTCCTGGAATAATCCTTGGAGGAACTTCTGGAGGATTTCCTGGAGTAATCCATGGGAAAATCCTTGGAGAAATTTATGCAGAAATCTCTGGAGAAATTCCTGAAGCGATTCCTGATGGAATCTCAGGAGAAATTCCTAGAGGAATTTTTGTTGAAATTCTTGCTACAATTACTGGATGAATTTGGGAAACTCTGTCTAGAGGAACTCTGAGAGGAATTTGTGTAAAAATCCCCTAAAAATTACTGGAGGAATTTCTAGAGAAATTTCTGCAGAAATTCGTAGAGGATTCCTGAAGAAATTGCAGATGGAATCCTTGGAGAAATCCTGAATGAATACCAAGAAAATTTATTGGATACTAAGAAGTATACCTGGTGGAATTCTTGTAAAAAATATGGGACGAATACCTTAAGAAATATCTGGAGAGATCTCATGAGGAAATTCTAGAATCCTAGATAAATTTCAGCAGGATTCTTTGGAGAAAGTTCTGGAGAAATTCCTGGAGGAATTCTTGGAGGGAGTCTTGGAGGAATCCTTAGAAAAAAATCAGAAGAAATCTTTCTAGAATTCCCAAAAGAAATCTTAGAGAATTTTCAGGAGGAATCCTTGTGGGAGTTCTTGGAGAAATCCCTGAAGGAATTCCAGGAGGAATCCCTGAAGCAAGTTCCTGGGAAAACCTCTAGAGAGAATCCTGGAGAATGGCCTGAGAAACTACTAAACCAATTCCTGACGTAACTCCTGGAAGAATTCTTGAATAAGACCCAACAAGAAATCCTGAAGAAATTCATGGAGAAATTTCTTGGATGAATTCTTGGAGCAATCCCTGGAAAAAATACTGGAGAAATCTCCATAGGAATTTTGGGAGGAATTGCTGGAGAAATTTCTGAAAACATCCCTTAAGAAATTCTAGGAGGATTTTCTGGAAGAACCCTTGGAGAAATTTCTGGAGGATTCCCTGGAGGATAATTACCTGGAGGAACCCCTGAAGCAAATCCTGGACGAATCCCTGATGGAATTCCTGGAGGAATGTCTAAAGGAATCCCTGAAAAATTCCTAATAGTAATTCTGGAGAATTTCCTGGAGGAATTACTGACATAATTACATGTCCAGGAGCAATTCCTAGAGAATTTCCTGCAGGAATTCCTGGATAAAATTCTGGAGGAATGCCTGGAAGAATTCCTAAAGGTATTCCTGTGAGAATTGCTTCTTGGATGAGTTACTGGAGTTATGAGGAATTTCCAGAGGAATCTGAAGAAATCGCAGATAGAATCCTTGGAGAAATCCTGAATGAATACTAAGAAGATTCATTGAAGGGACTCCTTGAGGAATCCCCGTAGCAGTTCCTGAAGGAATCCCTGTAGCAATTCCTAGAGGCATTCCTAAGGGAATCCCTAAATAGTTCCTTGAGGAAGTACTGGATTAATTCCTGGAGGAGTTCCTGAAAGAATTCCAAGAGGAACATCTTTAAAAGTGTTGCTGAGAGAATCTTTGAAGGACTTTTTAAATAAGGGAACGTCAATAAATTACGTCACATTTTTAGGGGGGAGGGGGGGTTCAGCAAAGCGTGACGGCCCATACAAAAATTTTAGAGGTCTCATACAAAAAGTGTGACATAGGGGGGAGGGGGTTGGAAATGGGCAATTTTTGCGTGACGTAATTTATGGACGTTCCCTTAATCCGTGGAGTTGTTCCTGGAAGAAACACAGAAGAAATTCCCGGGTGAATCCCTGGAGGAGTTTTTGAAGGAAAACATGGAGGAATTTCTGAAGAAAACCCCTGAGGAATCTCGGAAGCAATCCCATGCGGAGTTTCTTAGAAAATCCAGTGACGATTCCCCAAACCTAAAATCTACCTGTTCAACGAATGTAAATTCTTGAATTTTCTCAATAAACTGGCTTGTAATTTGTAGAAAATGACGAAAATATCCGTTTCCGTCCATATCACATTTGATTCTGATCCTGAATCCTTCGCAATTACAAGTTTAAAGGGCCGTTGAACAGGTAAGAAGTGAGGTTACGAGACGCCACTGAGAAAATCCCAGGAAAACTTTCTTATCAAATTCCTGGAATAATTTTTGGTCGAATTATTGTTGGAATTTTTGAATGGATTCAAAAAAGATAATTTTGTACAATGTTTTAAGGAAGTCGTGGATTATTTTTAGCTAATCTCTGATAAAATTTCCTGTAAGGGTTACTGGAAGATATTCCTGCTCTGAACCTCTATAGATATCCCAGTATAAATTTCCGGAGGAATGTCTGGTGAAACCCAAAGATGAATTCTTGAAAATTCTTTGGAGCCATGATAGAATCACTGAAGGTATTCGTAGATGAATCTGTAAAAAAAATCTGAAAGAATCGTGGGAGGAATTCTTGGTGCATTTCTTGAAACAAACCCTGAAACAATAACTATCGGAACCCTGCAAGATGCTAATGTAAGAATTCACGAAGGAGAAACTCCTGGAGAAGTCCATTGGGGAATTTCTGAAAGAATCCCGAAGAAGTTCCTGAATAAATGCCTAAAGGAATTTCTGAAGGTGTCCTTGAAAGTATTCTTAAAGAAATCCCAGGTATCTTGCTCTTAGCATGACATTTTTTTTAATTGAATACTAGTGAATATTCGTGTTGCAGTAGCACATAACCGCACTCTATAACAGCATATGGGACAACAAAGTCCTTCTGTTTCCCTACCGAAACTGGTTTCGGCATATCTAGAAAATTTGGCATGCTGTTTTTGTATTCCATGAACAAACATCATAACATGTAGCCATTCAACCAAGCTTGTTATTTGGTTAAAAATCAGATATAAAATTGAAGTGGTTGTCTTTGAGAAATGTTTGGCGAAATTTCCTGCGTTCTCGAGTAAAAAAGGTTACATCATTGTGGATTAAAACCTTAATTATTAAAATATTAAAATATTGAATTTTTGTGATATTTTTTTCTGGAACTCTAAATAATTTTTCGATAATCTTTGAGTTGGCTCGATATTAAAAAATGGATGTGGCGGCCAGGGGGGGGGGGGTTTGAACGGCCCCTTCCCCCCTGCCCCCCTCTGGCTACGCCTTGATTCCATCTAAGAGGTACAAATTTGCGAGCAAAGTTGGGATATCGAGTAAAAACTAATTGTTTCTCCTAAAAGAATCAAATGATACTTGATCTATTGCTTGCTTTCGCAACCACAACTCAAGTTAAATCATAAAGTTCGTATGAGTGATGGACTGTGTGCACATGAAACAGGACCCAACAGTCAAACTATTTTGCAATGGGAAGTCATAGAAAACAATTGAAACCGGAAGCAATCTATCAAAAGCTCAACTATCTATGAACGAACGCAGTGTACTGCACACTCCCTCAAACTCTCTTCGGTCCACAACCAACCGGCATTTCAGATGCTTCGACGAGTCGACGTGCAAACTCATGTGCGAATGATGATGATGGCTGTTGTAGACACAGTTGTGGGTGGGATGGGAAGGCATAAGCGGGAAAGTCGCTGGGACAATGCATCAGTGTGCTACTCGTGTTTCCTTCCATTGCACTTCCTTCACTTCCTAATGGCTGGACGAACATCGCCCGTGCTGCAACAAGGCATCCATTGTAATAAATTTGCATAAATATCCTGTAACAACTTCGTTATTCCCGGGCGAGAAACGGTGGCGTCGTCTTTGCCGGTAGGAATGGACTCAAGTCAAAAGTATCGTTCGTCAGCTAAGCTCTAAGTCCAGAAAGAAACATTGGCGTAATTAAGGAGGAGGAGTTTGTCGAAGGTGTTAATCCAGAAGGAATGCTTCCAAAAGCTACTTGAAAGTGCCACTCAAACCCCTGGGTCGATGTCTACAGAGGTGCCATTCGACTTATTGACTTGGGAGTATTGGTAGTCCGTACTCATCCCTTGACGGAAATTCCTAGCTCCGCCACTGGGGAAGACGTTCCCAGAAATCATACACCAACCCAGAGAGTGCCACTTTTATGTTGTTTTAAGATGTATTGCTACAAACAGCAGTTGAAGAGCATCATCAGCACCACCGGTTTTGCACGCACAATTTCGTGCACATACATCAACTCTACATCCCGACCGTATGTGCACGTCTCCCGGAAGCGAGGGACAAACCACCCTCACCCTAACCGCCACATGTCGCTGACTGTGGCTGCCTGAATGGCTAAGTGGCGTTTAGTCTAGGTTCACCGGATATCCAGTGGAAAGAGGGGGAGTACATTACCATAATCTCAGCTTCATCGCCAGTGTTTGCATGTCCCAGACGATAACAGATGTGTCCTCGGATGCGGTGAGCAGGTATTGCCATTGTACTTTCATATACGTTACCGGACCACTGTGACCTGAGGGAGAGGAAGAAGAAGCAGAAGAGGAGGATTAGAAAAACGAGGGATAGTTAATGGAAAATTGTAATTCAGGTGTTTGTTATGCAAGTTAAAGAAGGGAGATACCTGACGAGAGAGTGTGGATGCTTCAATGGATAGCTTCATACTTGGTTCTATAACCAGGATAATATTCCGTTAGAGCTAGTTGGTTGTAATGTGTAAGAGGGAATTAAAGATAGCTTCAATGTCTGCACTCAATTTCCGCAAATTGAGATTAAGTCATTTATTGCAAGGCTTCCCAAAAAGGGAAGTAGTTGTGTTGAATATGTTACTGAGTTCTCAGGAGTTGTTTCAAATTTTCATAACAAAATGTAGGGTATGTGTACCATTCCTTGACCTAATATGCCAGCCGCCTTGACAATTTTGACCATAACTCGTGAATTCATAGCACTAGAAATGATGTGTTGACCCTATCATCTTAGATAATTAATAGATAGATATCCAACTTATGCATCGCAGTATGCATGCAGTTGGCATCGCTGCACTTACCCCATCTTTTGGTCGACGGGTGAAGTAAACCACCGAAGGAGGTGCGCATTTTCAATGGCACCACCCTGCGCACTTTATGGTTTTGCCGAAACCTTAGCAACGGACGTGTTGTGTTTTGTGAAAAAATGTAACCAAATAAGACGGTGCAGTACGTGCTTCGAGTCCCCAGAACAGTCAGCGCCTGGGATCTGTGTTATTGATGACCGCTACCTACCCACTTGGCGTTAAAATATATAGATCAAGGTATAGATAATTGAAATGACTTTACCTTCTGTTAGCCGGAGCAGAAAAAAATGCATGACTGACATCTCCTTCCAGTACTGAAACTAACTTTCTTCATGGTATCTTCAAGTAGCTTTCGCGATTAGTTGGGTTGGGCTGCATCTCCGGGCAAAACTACAACACTACGCTTTCCCTGCGACTGTCTCTGGGATTATGTACATCTTTAGCAAATTCTTGGAAACCTATTTCGATGTATGACCAAATCGTCTAGTGAGACTAAAGAGATCGGTACTAAACTATAGAGAGAATTTTCTGAAGCTCGATATGGTGCATTGAAAAGAATTTCTATTGGACCACATTGGACCCTCGGGAAGCCTACACCGGAATACCCGCACATCTTAAAGAAAGGATGCAATCAGAAATCATAATGTTTTGATGGATGATGATTTTGTAATACATATGTACATGCATCATTCTCTGGTGTTGTATGAAATTGAAATGGCAGAAAAAAAATATAAAAAAAACAATGGATGGACACTTTCTTTATTATATAATTATGTAAATGAGGGTTACAAATCCTTTGAGAGCTGCGACGACTGTGGGGTACCGCCGCGACACATGCTCAATAACTGCTTCCGGATTTTGGCGAAGGGATTCGTAGATATTTGGGGACACTGTGCTCCAACAGCTCTGGCTGTGGGATTTTAGTGTGAGTTCAAACGAGCTGGAACAAAAGAAAAATTTAAATTTTTGAATAAGTGAAATCATATTACTGTATATTACCTGCGGTTGATTCCGTTTATTCCGTAGATCAGTAACTTCCACAGTTACGAAATATGGCGATACGTCGTTTTCGTTTCAAACTTTCAAAACGAACTCGAAATGACAGTTTGTTTGATTGCAATTTTTATACTTTATTTAGAAGGTTACTTAGATACAAAACAACAGGCTACAAATGCGCAGGGTGGAATAACGAGTAGTTCACCCGTCGACCACCATTTCAAAATAGGCGCTACTGTTTTGTTGCCAGCTATTTTCATAAGTTGCAAATCTATGTATTAATCATCTAAGCTATCATGCACTCTAGGCAGTGCATGTTTCTCCAACTGGAAGTAAACCCACGTAAATATTCAAGAACTTACTTAATTACGTTGAAAAGATTCGATGCGATGGTATGCAACGTTGGTCTACGGTACAAAAATTGGCCTATTAGTGGATACAACGTTGGCCTATTGCTTTCCAAGCGCTAGAACCACTTATTCTCTCATTTTTTAATATTTCTACTGAAGTATTATCACTGTTTGTTCACCAATCTAGCCTTCAAATTACATTTTCGGACCAAATTTTCAAATAACTATAAATAAACTACTTAAACTAAAGCTCTTTCCTAATTTAGTAACGAAAACAAAGCAACCCTATTATTGTGTTATATTTTTATAATCTCCGCACACAAAATCTTTCTTCCTGTTCGTTTTTTCTGCTTCATAAGCAAGCAATGTTGTTGACGTCACTTTTTCGGTGTTGTTGACGTCACTTTACTGATGGGCCAAGATTTGGGTACATAGTAAAAAAAATGTCCTCAATATTCGGCCCACATTTAATTTGTAAAATAGTTATTTTTCGTTGAAAACAAATATACAACTTCAAAATAGCGTCTTTGACCGTCGCATAAAATGTTCAGTTATTGAAAAGTCAATTCGAAATATTCCAGAATCATGACACTTATGATCATGTGTATAGACTACCCACTAAGCCGAAGAATCATGGCGTCTACAAAAGCTAAACAAAGTGACATTTTCATTCAATTTTAATGTTCCAAAGTGCTAAAATTGAAACGAAATGTTAAAGTTGTTTGGCGCATAGCTTTTCCGATCTCCAGTTATGCGTGTTTGTTTTAGTTTTTGGTTATCGTTAAGATAGGCCGAACGTTGGCATAGTCCCACGAAGCATCCCGATACCCTACTTTCTTTTAGAATGACGGTACTTGTAGTTATCGTAAACAGTAATATGCCAAATAGTTGTTGTCTGTTTGTTTATTACCAGGGATTTTAACCTTTTATGGGTCATTCATCCCGTATGCCAAATAGTATTACGCCCAATAATGTGGAGCATTCATAGTTGCTGTACTCTGGGCTCTTGCAACATCTCAAGATAAACTATAGATATTGTAGCTTAGGCAAAAAATAATGAGGACCTCGTTAAAGCTGTCGTAGATGTCACATCAGCATACGCGCAGAATCTCAAGACAGCGTTGCCAGACGAAGGTCAGCTTGAGGATGGTCCCTCAAGAGGACTGCTGGAATATAGTAAAAGCAGCCATCAACGACGCAACCGAAAGTGATTGTACGACATTTCCCCGAAAACCAGTTCCCCGAATGAAGTTTCCCCGAAAGTTATTTCCCCGAAAAATGATTCCCCGAACGAACCGTTTCCCCGCCCAAGTAACAATTATACTTTTGTGACAATCCTGAAGTAATTTCTAAGATAGAATAATAAAACTTAGCAATAAAGCTCTTTGTTCTGCAAATCCGAGATAAAATAGGCATAAAATATCTATAAGACGAATCTGGCCCACTCTTCAGGAGATCTCCAAGGCTGCATTTGAAGACTGCTTTGAAACTAGTTGTATTTATGTACTTGCACTGATGATTGATTATAAGAACTTCATAAAACTTTAACAAGAATAGCTTGAGGGATGTTGATCTTTTAGCTGTCTTTCCCAAAAGTGCTAGAAGTGCACAATAAATGAAATCTTTTACCTAAGCATTATGCAGATGCGAACAAGTTTTGCTTCATGGATGAAATGTTAATTGAACTGCGAATTAATTTCATCAAATTGAAATGGCCAAAGCATTTAAATTGCCTGAGAGATCGTTAATGACAGGGAATCAAAATTTTCCGTGCCATATCCACTACTTCGTTAATATGCCATCTAAAACATACGAAAATAACATAGCGCCTCAAGAATAATATCATTCATTAATATACGAAGACAAAAATTTCATATAAAAACAAAGTGCTACGCCACTTTTTCAATTCCTGCTAGACATGGCTGCCGTTCCAAGCGAACAAAACTCGTGCAGCCGCCATCAATTGTTATTACCTTTAATCCAACCCACTTCAAAGCTATGATGGAACTAAGTTGGCTTGCATGAAAGCTACAGCATTTATTGAAGATTGTTTTTACTAGTAGTAATCTTAAGGCAGATTTGTTCGTCTTAAATGAAACTTGTGCGCTTTATTCAAGAGTAACAGCTTTTGACAGTTGTTTGTTTACGTTTTTGGAGCTAGAAAATTGTCTCTGTTCATTTCGCGTCAAGATTTGCCAATTCGAAGATATTTTCGTGTATTTTTGCAATAATGAAGTGCAACTTACTAAAATTACTTTATTTAGCATGAACATAAGAAGAATCACAGTAAGTACCCATATCATTTTCGGTTCGTATAGCTGTGGCCTGTATGAGTAACTAGCTAGGTAGGGCGACAGCAGCAAGCTACTCGCATTTTTGATTGGCTATAAAATAATCAATTCGTCGATATGATTACTTTTGAGCATCAAAATGGATGAATTATCAGTGAGCAAAAAGATTAAATGTTTACATTTGCATGAGAACGCAGCTTAACTACCAATTTGTTGCATAATTTATCGTTTGGGTTTGGGTTCATTTTTTTATGATTTCGCTTAGTTCTTGTTCCAGAGTAGTGGCTCTAGCTCAAGTATAGAAGGTTTCAAGCAGTTTTTAAAGAAGGATAACTCAGATGAAATGCACTTGAATAAACGAAGCATAAACTTCTATTAAAATATTTTGGTGTTAAGTGTTGAAAATAACTTCAAATACGACTTAAAACTGATGATAAGATGAAATACTCTAGTAGATCCAGTCGTTTTATGCGCAATTTTCAAAATTAACTTGAAGAAAACCTAAAAACCGCAAACGAACGAAGATTGTTTTCTCTTGATCAAAACAATCACAAATGTTCCATGAATTGGTCATGCTACGATAAAGCTTCCATAAAAATGAACAAATCTAAATGGAATTTAAATTGTTACTTGGGCGAAATATTTATAATACTATTTTTAGTTTCTAATCGTTTACTTGATTAGTTCGATTGTCTGAACTAGTCATTGAAACGAAATAGCGGAAAGTTAGCCTAAGTACGAAGTGTGCCGATGTGTAGTCTTTAGAAAGATATCAAGATCATGGTAACTTTCACTCCTCATTGATATTGAGCATTACCTCTTATCATGAATTTTTCGAGATATAATGTTCTTCATGATGCTTCAATGAGATTTGTTCTTCTTCTGAATATGGGTCGTTCTTTTCTGTTGTACTGCTTGAAAATGATATGGCACTCAATACTAAGAACACGCTTATCATAATATTCATTATCATAATTTTTAATTTTAATAGGTACGATATTTCCCATATAAGTCACTCTTCAAAAATTGCATGCAAGTTTTCATACTAACATAAAATGCTTAAATCTGTCAAATTTGATTTGGTAAAACGAAATATTTTGCATGAGTCGTTAGTTTAGATGTTAATTGACCAATTAACCTTTTGATTGCTTAAAAAAATATTTCCATGCTTAATGGCTTAAAGTCAAAAAAGCCCAAAATCGCATATTTTGCCCTATAAATTGAGGTATAGCTCAAAATTGTGACGTGTTGGAGCAAATCTGAGCCCGGATTCGGATTCAGCGGCCCAAAATCCTTCGGAGACACATAAGTTTGCTCTTGAGACAAAAAAATGTTGCGCTGTGTAATTAATTGATCACTCTGCCAACATTCCATCTGAAAATTTCGCTTTTACATAGCTTATTGACGGTAGTAATTAATTGAACCACTGACTGTACCATGACAGATTTACTTCCTTTGAGAAGTCGATTATTCTTTTGAGTATTGGGTTTTATATATGATCAAACTGGGCTTATCATGACTTTCAATTCAACCGGACTGATGCCCGTTCGGCGTAAAGACACTTTCGGCCTAATAAACTGCGGCAAAACGTACTCCGGCCTGACATACTTCAGCCTAAAGATGCAGCACCGTTTTATTATTTTTGGATCGATTAATAACCTTTCATTTAATAATTTTTTTCTTCTTTCAAACCTATACTGTTCTTTCAAGTTGAATTGCGCAATTAATCATCAGTAATTTGACTGCTGCTATATTTATTATTTTGTTTTTGTGATCAACTGTTTAAGTATCTCAAGGCGTTATAGTAGAAATCTTCATCAAAGATTCTCCCTTCTTTCATCATATACTGTTCTTTCGAAATATTTTCGGCAGTCTAACTACTAATATATTCTGTAGAAATGTCAATTCCAAATGCTACTTCGGTCATGATTAATCAATTGATTTACAAAAAATCTGATAAATGCTTAGCTTCAAATCCATTTGTCTAAAAAAAAATGAGTTCCATTGACTTTTCGTTTTAAAGTCTGACAACACACATTAAAGTTGTGCTCATAGGCACCCTTCGCAAGCAAGAATACTTTAAGACTTAAAGTATAAGTTATCTGGATCACGTGTTTTACAATGACAATGAACTTTTGCATATTACTACCACAATCACAATGACTCGTTTGAAAGGTATTATGGAGCGTTTTCATCGATTGAGTATTCAAAAATAAATAGAAGGAACAGCCTATGAATAAAAGAAGGAAAAATTATGATAAGCGTGTTCTTAGTTGAGTGCCATATCATTTTCAATCAGTACAACAGAAAAGAATGGCCCATATTTAAAAGAAGAGCAAACTTCATTGAAGCACCATGAAGAACATTATATCTCGAAAAATTCATGATAAGAGGGAATGCACATTATCAATGAGGTGTGAAATTTCCATGATCTTGATATCTTTCCAAAGACTACACATCGGCACACTTTGTACTCAGGCTAACTTTCCGCCATTTCGTTCCAATGACTAGTTCAGACAATGGAGTTAACCAAGGAAATGATCAGAAACCAGTACTAAAAATAGTATTAAAAAAAATTCGGAGAAACGGTTTGTTCGGGGAATAGTTTTTTTCGGGGAAATAACTTTCGGGGAAACTTCATTCGGGGAACTGTTTTTCGGGGAAATGTCGTACAATCCAAGAGAATACTCTTACTTACTTTCAGTCCTGGGCACCCACGGTGGTGCAGAGGGCCGAGTTGAAAGATCTTCATCCTGGGCGATTGCCAGCCATCGCCAGGTCAAATTTCTGTCGACTTGCTTTATTTCGTTGTTGAAGCTGCACCGTCATGAGCATCTAGGTCTGCCTCTGCCGCAATGTCGTGCTTGGGTTTCAATCTAACGTTTGCAAATTTCGTTTCCGCCTGCGCCTCTACGTAGAGTGTGGCCGACCCTCCTCCACTTTCGCGAATTTCTGTCGCTATCGGCTTTTGATGACATCGACAATCGAGCTCCACGTTGGAGATCCAATAGGGTTCTTTAGGGGTATCTGGATTGTTTCATAATCTCCGCCCAAAAACTAATCAAAATCCTAAATTTCATAATTTTTGGGGTCCGGGAAGTATTTTTAAAAAGCATTTAAAATTTGTATGGGGAAATTTTTTTGTTCGGGCCGAACTGTCATTTTGTCGATTAAACTGTCATTCTATCCACAGAAATTAAAATTATTTTGTTAATTTAACCATCGAAATAAAGACATTGGAACTCAATAATATCACGTTATACTTAGAAAAATATGCTCTTTCGATATGGCTATAAAAAATAGCAATATTTTATTCGGCAGCCTATTTATTGCACCCATAAACAAATAGAAACGCTCCATAGAAAATCAAAAAGCGCTCCATAAAGAATGAACAAATGTTCCATAAAAATGTGCAATGTTACCCATAAATAATTGAAAACGTTCCATACCCTATAAAAAATGTACCGGTAAAACAAAGTTTTCTCATTAAAAGTGAAATTTTGATCCTATAAATAATACTGGAATGCTTCATAATAAAATGCAAATGCTTCATAGAAAAATGCAAATGCTCCATAAAAAAATAAAATTGTACTCATAGAAAATTGAATATTGCTCCACAGAAAAACTTAATTGCACCATGAAAAATTGAAATTGTACCATAGAAAATAGATGAATTCTCCATAAGTATTATTAAACTACACCATAGAAAATATGAATTGCTCCTTTAAAAATTGAAAATCCTTTTTTTGCACACATTTCTTAAACTCGCAAAAGCAGCCCTCCCTTAATCCGTGCACCTTTGTAGATCTTGGCGCCGCCATCGGCCGCCATTTGGCCACCAAGATATTGGAAGCTTCCAATATTCTCCACTGCTTGCCCAGCTACTGGAAGGGCTGGAATGGTTGATCGTGTTTACATCTAACGATTTGGTCTTGTTGACGTTGGTAATAAGACCTGCTGCCGAGGAGCGATTGGCAAGATCATCCAGCTTACTCTGCATATCAGAGCGCCTTTTAGCTAGAAGAGCAACGTTATCAGCCAGTTCTAAGTAATTTAGGAGTTTCATAGCCACAGCAACCCGCGATTTGGTTCACGATCAATCGCACCTACCAGGATCTCTTCGATCACGATGAAAAACAGTAGCGGTGATAGTATACATGCACGCCTCACTCCAGCAACGACCCGGATGGGATCGGATTAGAAACCATTGTGCAGTACTCTGCACAAAAATGCCCTGTACAGTGCTCCAATGAAGCCGATGATTTTCTCAGGGACACCCTTGTCCCTGAGAACTTCCCACATGTTTTCGTTTCTTGGAAATATCTCCAAGAGTGTCTCGGAAATTGCTCCAAGAGTCCATCGAGAATAACTCCAGGAGATCCTCGATAATACCTACAGGAGTTCTTTTGAAATATTTCCAGTGGTTCCTCTGGAATTCTTTCTCCAGAAGTTCCTCGGGAATTCCTCCAAAAGTTGCTCTGGTATTCCTCCAGAATTTGCTCGGAAATTCCCCAACGAGTTCCTCGAGAACTCCTCCAGAAGTTCCCAGAAAAGTCCTCCAAGAGTTCCTTGTGAATTCCTCCTGAAGATTCTCGAGATATTTCAAATTGAAAATGTGAATAAAATGAATAAATATGTGAAAGCCAAAATGTCGTTAAAGCTGCTTGAAACACACGATTCGAAACTCATTGTATTGTTGCCCAGATTATAAACCATTGAGCCTTGACAACGCCTGCACTTCCTCATAATACTGTCGATTTTTTCAGAAATTTGTTATCCTAACAACTTTGCAGCATATTTGTTAAATTTAATCTGAATTTGAATTTGAAGAAGGTAAATTGGGTCGGGCGTAAACAAAGTGAGTGTAAATTGAGGTTTCAGGCATTTTTCAATTGTATTCTGAGTCGCACCATTCTATCCCTAATCGTTTGTGAACCTATTCTAATCTCAGCGTGTGGCTAAAACAACAAAAAAAAATGTAAAAACCGGCCTTCAATATCAACCGACTGATGAGGGCAAAGAAAATCTCCCTCTACCGCTTTTCCACAGCCCATTCAAATTTATTGAATTAGCGTGGGGATTTCGGAATCTGGTTTGATTAAGTTCCCCTTGATTGCATCCCCCACAGCCATAAAATGGTAAGAATATGAAGAAACAGTAAAGCAATGAGCACTCTGCCCTGTTATTCCTTCACAATCAAGAAGGTGCCTATATCCCTCGAAAACGACCGACCGCGGGGCGATGGTGGTGGCACGTGTTGCACAAGACACACAGGGAGCAGTCAACGCAGGGCAGAAGTCCTTTTATGAGCCCGTTAAAGGCAAACCATCTAGCAAACATTCTCCAAACGAGCTCCCAATTTTCCGGGACTTGGCATGGCAAGTCAGAACGAACCCATAGCATACAGTGTATATGGCAAGGAAAAATGAATACTTATTAGCCTTTCTGCCCGAGAGCGGAAGAATAATGGGATGAAAATGGACCTGTTGAACCGCGGTCGCCGTCGCATTGCTGTGTGGTTGTCTATTGATTTTTTTTGTTCTCTAGTGTGAGATATAAATAAGAGATCATTGATTTATCTCCTTGGTGGCGTGTGTCCTAAGTGTACTCAAATGTTGTAGCTGGAGATTTTACCCTTCATAAGGATGAATGGAGTGCTTACATAGCAGTAGAATAAGATACATATACCTCTTTCAAGATTGTGAAAAAGAAAAAAAAAACAAGACTTCAAGATTTGATTAAGTGTACTACTCCTATTGGTTATCATTAAACAGATTTCCTGTATATCAGATGGACCAGGGATCCGCACTGCCGTTATACACATATTTCTTGGGAGATTACGGTTTTCAGTCAAAGAAAAGCGTAGATTTTCTAATCTCATCGCCTGCGATGAGATAAAACGAATCAACGGTTTTCTTTGACTGAAAGCTGAAATCTCCCGAGAAACAAATCAACTTGCCAGTTAAACCTCTACAAGTTATACACATAGTTGTCTCATGTACATAGACATTCCCATACAACATGGGACAGTTATGCGTAAAACTGAAGTGGGTCACCTGTACGTTATCAATCGAATTCTCGAGGAGAATCAGGTATCAGTAGGTCGGCTCCAGAGGCACGTTCTCCTCCATTTGGGAAATTTGTGCCATCGTCATGAACACGAGCCTATTCATCATTTACCTGACGGAGATGGGAAGGAAAAAGGATAGGACAGGGGAAAGGACAGATAAGGGAATAGGATCGTCATACTCGCAAAAGCGTACCACAATGGGTTCACATAGCGTCCTGAAAAGGACACTGTAATAACGCATAAAGCGTTAAGAGAGCCTATAGCTCTTTACCACAGCGGGTCAAGAACAACAACAGAACGTCCTGAAGATTCAGGTTTTTGAAGTCAGTTTCACTTAATAAGTGTTTTCCGAGTACTCGGAAACGCAGTTGCGCAAAAAGTGATACGAAGTTCCATAAATTGGATTCACAGTTATCACAGGCAAATGAATCAGTTTGCTGAATATTCGCCATGTGATAGCTGAGTCAGCAGTGGCCAGTCAATGCTTTGACCAGCATGCTGCAATTCTGCTTTGTCAGATTTGTTAGGTACTTTGCCACCCCTAGAGATGGCTCAGTACAATACATTTTTTTTACGACATGACTTCAAACTATTCCAGTATTGTTTGTGCTGAGTGGTAGCCCAGGTGTCAATCTGAAGCTTCACCCAACACTTGGATACCGGAATAGCTCACTCAGGGCCAATGAAGTCATGCAATGATCCAGTGCGAGCTAGCTCATCAGCCAATTCATTTGCAGCGATGGGAGAATGGCCAGGTACCCATACAAGGTGAACAGCGTTTGCTGAATTCAGCTCCTCGATTTGAGTTCAACAAGCGAAAACTATCTTCGACATGGAGCTGGCCGAAGCAAGTGCTTTAATAGCAGCCTGGCTATCTGAACAGAAGTATATTATTTTGCCCATTACGTGCTGCTGAAGTGCTGATTGCACTCCGCACATAGGAGCAAAGATTTCGGCCTGAAAAACGGTGCAGTATCTACCAAGAGAATAAGACTGATGCAGCCTTAGCTCACGAGAATAAACACCAGCACCTGCTCGACCTTCGAGAAGGGAGCCATCAGTGTAACATACGATGTCGTCTGAAATACTTCTCTTCAGATAACCAGATGTCCACTCTTCCCGGGAAGGGAATTTCGTGGAAAATGTCCTATATGTAAAATTACAAACAATTGTAAAAACTTGGAGCAAGGACAACTTTGTCCCATTTCACCAAAAGTGAAACAACGAGGTGTGTGTTTATGTGCGGTTCACAGGAGTTTCCTCTAGTAGACCGAGTACCCGTAGACGGTAAGTGCAAGAAAGTGCTTCTTATTTGAGATGGATGTGAAGTGGGGCAACGTCAAAGAGAACTTCGAGCGCTGCCGTGGGAGTTGAAGAGAACGCTCCAGACATCGCCATTAAGCACATCCTTTGGAGATGGCCTAACTTTGATTGGACCGTTTTCACTTCGCCCTTTTGCCACCACACAAGACATCCATAGGCCAATATTGGACGGACAACAGTTGTGTAGATCGATCTGATATACTTGGGTTTTAGACCCTAAGATGTACCAAAGGTTCGCCGGCATTGCCCGAAGGCCATACAAGCTTTCTTGATTCTGAACTCAACATGAGGTGTTCAGTCATATTGATTTCAGAATCAAAGAGACGTAAAGGTCGAACGCCATTACGGTTTCGCTTTTCCGTAAAAAGAACAATAGATGTTTTACTCGGATTAACCGAAAGGCCATATTGGCGACACCAACCCTCAACTACCCGAAGAGTGCTTTGCATCAGGTCGAAAAGGGTGGTGATACACATACCAACTAACAATGCTAGGTAGTTGTCGGCAAAACCATAAGTAGGAAAACTGCTATTATTGAGTTGCCTCAATAGCGTATCTGCTACGAGATTCCACAAAAGTGACCCCATGCGGCTTCCAATATGGCATCGAAAGGCACGTTGTCAAAGGAACCCTCGATATCTAAAAAAAACACCCAAGCAGGATTGCTTTTGAGCGAATGCCTTCTCGATATTGTAAACAACTTTGTGTAAAAGAGTTACAGTGAACTTTCCAGATTGGTAAGCATGTTGGTTCACATGAAGAGGCACGTTGGCCAGATGAACATCACGGATGTGATGATCGACAATGCGTTCTAAGCATTTCAGAAGAAAAGAGGTCAAACTGATAGGTCTGAAGCTCTTTGCTTCTTCATACGACGCACGACCCACTTTCGGAATAAACTTTACAGTAATATCCCGCCAGCATTTGGGAATATACCCTGTAGCAAAACTGCAAACAAGTAGTTGTTTCAAAACATGTTCGAAATGATCAAATCCCTTCTGAAGCAAAATAGGATAAATCCCATCTGCCCCAGGAGATTTGAAAGGAGCAAAGTTATGAAGTGCCCATTCAATCGATTCTAAAGTTATGATACTCCAAGCCGAAGCTAAAGAATCATAACTTCAAGAAAAGACATCAGGTTCATTAGAAGATGTAATATCCACACATCCGGGAAAGTGTATACTGAATAAACATTCCAAAACTTCCTCATTAGAGGAAGTGAAATCACCATTTGACAAACGAAGTTCGTTCACTTGAAAATCCTTAGATTTTGCAAGGATTTTGTTCAACCGACTGGCTTCACTCAAACTGGAAACATTTGTACACAGGTTTTTCCAGCCGGATCGTTCAGCAGACCTGAGAGCTTTCCTGTAGGCCTTGCGAGCCGACCTGAAAGCCTCCGAACCAGCCGAACGTCGTCTGTTCCACCTCTTTCGACATTGTTTCCTGAGCTTTGCCAGATCAGAGTTCCACCAAGAGGTTCCTCTTGTGGTCTTCACAGACCGCAGAGGGAAAGCTTCTTCAAAAGCTTTCATGGTGAAGGCCGTTATAGTTTCATCGGCATCATCTAAATCACTTGGATTGTCAATGGATGGTGAGTATTAATGAAATTTGGCTGCAACCAAATCGGTAAAGAGATCCCAGTTGGTTGACCGGGGGTTCCTGAAACACAAAGTTTGCGAAGTAACATTCACATGTTCAAACAAGATGTAGCGATGGTCAGATAAAGATTCTGCATCTGACACATGCCAATTGGTCAGCTCGTGACTAATTCTGCTTGAGCAAAGCGTTATGTCTAACACTTCTTCTCTAGCAGATACCATGAAGGTTGAGCGATTGCCTATGTTAAGTAATCCAAGATCTGTACTACTTAAGTATTCCATAAAACTGGAGCCTTTCAAATTGATGTCTGAGCTGTCCCAGATTATATGGTGAGCATTAGCATCACTACCAACAATTAGCGGAAGGCCTTTTGAAGTGCAGTATGCAATGACTTGCTTGAAAGCATCCGTAGGGGATGGTTCATCATGCGGTAAATACACCGAACAATAGATGTATTTCCTGTTGAGGTTTCCAACAGATATATCAATTGTGATAGCACACACATCTCTGGTGGTTAGTTCAGAGATTAGTGTAGCAACGATTGCGTTATTGACAATCACTCATGCTCGAGGCATTACACACGAGTTTGCCATTTCATGTTTACTGAAAGTAGCAAAAACTGGATTCACAAGGTTTCCTAGGTAGAAATTCCTCTTACGAAAGCAAGTTCTTGGACTATCGCCACTTGGACTGTACCATGTTGCATAAGTCTACAAAGATTGATCGTTGCTGTTCTTTTGTGCTGAAGATTGATCTGTGCTATCCTAACCGTAGCCACTACCCAAACTAGGCAAGATTAAACTCTTAACAATCACAGCACAAAAAAGAACAGCAAGAATAAAGCCAGATCGGTATCGATTTGAGTGCGCCAAAGGCGAGGATACACAGTATACACTGTGTAAAACGCATAATGCGAAATCATATAGGTGAAAATTTAAACTAATTAATAACATCTTCATAATCCCGCCCTTATTCATCCTCAAGTATGAGATTGAAGAAGGGCAGCTGATTGTTTCGGAGAAACACAAGGTCCACCGCGCTATTGCTTCGGTTAGCACAGTAAGGGCAAATACTGTTGAGGGTGCCCTGGTACTCCACAGGCTCCGTTAGCGATTAGGTTTTTATAAGATCTCCCTAACCATTCATTCCTAGGCACGGTAAGCGTTAAGCCGCATAACACCTTGAGTTAGGGGTCACCTGATTAGTGGACTCCTACCACTGGAACAGGCGCTATTCTTAGCCAGTTGAGCCAACCGCTACCGACACTACACAGCTATCTAGGCTGATCGGGATAAGAAGTTAATATTGGTGATCAACTTCATATGGGCCCGAAAAGCCGTCAAGATCACCTGTTCATTATCAAACGAATTCTCGAGGAGAAACGAATGCAGAAGACAACTGCTGTCGAAATGTGCTGTCGCTTGATATTACCCACGTTTCCACTAGACAGAAATGTCTTGCCTTTTTTCTGGACAGATGTGTCATGACAGAAATGTTCTCTCGCCGTTTGCATGAAGAACAGCGGTGTTGATCATTTCTGTTACATTTTCTCTTTCTGGCAGCAAAATGGCAAGACATTTCTGTCTAGTGGAGACGTGGGGTTAGTAAAGCATTTGACAGCATTTCTCTTAAGAATGTTCCCACAATATTAGAGCAAAAGGATGCTTCGAATGTTGAAAATATCATAGATGAACATACCAAACTCTATGGAAAGGACAGAAGATGCCAGAAGAAAGCCATTGTATGGGTATAAAAACTGCCTCTTTATCTGTTTGACTGTCGGTTATAATCATAAAAATCAAAAAAGTACCACTGACATTCCGCCAAAAATTGAGGAAACACAACCCACAATACGCTTAGCTTACTCTTCCTCCGCTGTGCTGAAGAAGAGATCAAAATTTGATTACTCATTATAAAAGGCATTACGACTCTTAGACACATTAACACTGTTTCGGTTTAGTTTTCACTGTCATTTCAATCAACTTAAGTGCTCTTTATGAAGATCGTTAGTCAGTTCCGTCTCTGGTTATAGAGCAATCAAGCGTTCCAGGAAGTACCACCGAAGGAAACACAGTCGAAAGAAAACAGAACATGCCACAATCCCTGAAAGTCTCCCCACTACCCTCGCTATTTCACGGTTATTATCTCGTAATTAAATCCTTCCCACTTACCCTTGAATGTGTGCACCAAACTGTTGCTCATGATGTGCCATAGTTGTGGGTCGCCCACCTTGGGCGAGAGGATTAGGTGTTGCTTCGAGGGGGACACCTCGATACAGCGCACCGGCCCCGGTCCGGGAACCGTCATGCACCGGATCTGCGATGGCAGCGGCACCGGCAGCCAACCGGTAAGGGGCACCAGCAGGGGAACCGTGTAGCCATCGCACCACGCCGTCGCTGATTGAACCGTCACGCTCAGCAACGCCTGAGGACCTTCGTGGGCTGCCACTGATTTGAGCCAGGATATCAGCTGGGGAAAAGAGATTAATCAGTCAACATCCGGTCGGTGTTCGTCGGTTGCGGAGGATTGCGATGGTGGTTGATGGTTGTGATTGTGATGTTGTGAAGTGAGTAATAATGTGCCGGTGAAATGGTGGATCGGTATCAATCGTACCGCTACGGTGGTAAGCTACGTAATCAGGTTCCCAGGTTCAGGAAGCAATCAAGCATGAAGCCGAGGAAAAGCCGTTGACGGCACTAACTTTTAGATGATTGATGAATTTAATTTCCGTAGAATTGATTTAATTAGAACACAGAAATGCTTCGAATCTGAAATGTTGGTAACGATTGTACTTGGAAAGCAACTTATTTCAAACAAATTACTTTACTGGATTTTTTTGTCATTCATTTGATACTTCGAGTTTTGTTGGTATATGTCTGCATGCTCTCAACTTCAGCTGCATCTTACCGTATTTTTTTAAAATTATCTAAAATTTTGCCTAAGAACTGTTAATGATCAAATACAACACTGCATCACCACCTGTTCACCATTTTGACTGTAGGAGTGCACAAGGTGCGAACTTTTGCCCCGTATAATGCGAACTTTTGCCCTCACTATGGGGCAAAAGTTCGCATTGGAGTACTTGTTTTAAAAATTGTATTACTAAAACTACACAAGGAACGCGAAAAAATCTAGTACTACGTTTTGAAGGCAACATGATAGGGACCCGTTTAATGAAGAAAAACGATATTGTTTTCTTTTTGTTCAATAGTTATTTTGTGTAGTCTGTTAGGTGCGAACTTTTGCCCCGCATTACTCTATGATCATTTTTCGCAACTCAGGAACGAAAATTAAGTGCATTCCAAAAATTTCATCGATCAAAGCATATAAAATTAACTTCTCAAAAATATTTTTTAGAAAATTTTCCACGAGTTCGTACATAGTTTTTCCGGCTTTTAATTATGAATTTTCTCAACGGTGGAAAATATTGTGGAAAACTTTTCCCACTTCATATTTTTTGATTTTTTTTTAAATTCCTGAGAAAATTTGCTTTTACTTTCATTTAAAAAAAAATGTTTCTACGATGCTTCTTGAGTAATGATTTTTCAAAGAAAAGGCTTTTATGGCACATTTGGACATTTTTTAACACAACTGGCCATAACTCAAAAACGAAAAAAAGTGCATTCAAAGAATTTCAGCGATTGAAGCTTATAAAATAACCTTCTCAAAAATATTTTTTCGAAAATTTTCCACGAGTTCGGGCATAGTTTTTTCGGCTTTTCTTTACGAATTTTCTTAACTGTGACAAATGTTGTGGAAAATTTTTTCCAGTTCATATTTTTTTTTATTTCTGAGACAATTTATTTTTATTTTCTAAAAAAAAAAAATGTTTCTACGATGCTTCGTTCTTGAGTTATAATTTTTCAAAGTAAGTAGTGTCAGGGGAAAACAAAAAATTTCCACCAGAGTTTTCCGGGAAAATAGGCCACCCTGAATTTTTCTCAATTTTTTTTGTTCATCCATGAGCCATGCCTGTGAAAAAAACTTCATGAAAATTTGAAACCCTTCGGCCCAAACCCGTACGGTAATAAAAAAAAATCCCCTGTACTCTCACATGATTTCAATGATATATTTTTTTTTATCTGTGTTAACGAGATTTTTAGCCCTAGGCTAGTTCATCTCGGGACCCACGCTTTACTTCCCTTCCGAAAAAAGAACACACATTTTTTTGTGAGTTTGTCGGGAGTGGGATTCGATCCCAGGTCCTCGGCGTGATAGTCAAGTGTTCTAACCATCCCACCAGGTCCGCTCCCCCTTCAATGATATTTGTTTTAGCAAAAGATAATTGAAAATGTTCAATACAGTCATACCTCGATATAACGTAACTGCAATTTTATTTTCGTTACGTTATATCGAAGCTACGTTATATCGAAGCAAAATTTTTTTTTACGTATTTCGTTTAAAATACATATTTTGAAAAAAAAATTACCAAAAAAATTATGTTAGTCACCCAACAGTGGTTTCCAGCCTTTCTCATATATATTTTTTTTCATCATTGAATTTTATATATTTTAAGAAGTTTGTAAGATCATACAGAAGTCGAATACTTAGCATGTCTCTTTATATTTAACTATTTAAGCCAATGTCTCATAAATCAAGATCTTTTTTGCATATCTAGAACTGGTCAAACGTCAAGCGTTATATATTGGTGTGATTATAAGTAGGAAATCTATGTGACGCAGGCCAAATTGTAATCCGATGATGCCCCCAGTAATTCCTCTCGGGATTCCTCTAGAAATAATTCGGGAGTACACCCAGGAGTTCCTGGTTGAGTGCCTCATGAAATACACAGCAAAAAAATATGAAAGTTAAACAGCATGTAACTTGAAGATCAACTGAAAATTGCGGCAGAAAAATGTAAATCACCAACATTTAACGTCAGTCGAGCAGCCCACTGTTGGTCAGACGGTTTGTTTACAGATTTTAAAGCATATTCGCTTTAAATTTACATGCATCTGCTATGAATCATGCCGACCTCTCTCCGTCATCAGCCAAACGAGCGGCTGCTCGCAGCTGTGGCGGTTTCCCCGTTGTCTCTCTCAGTACTCTCTGCAGCAGCCGGAGCATGTCGGGAATGCGTGCATTATCGTAGAAGCAGTTTAACTTTGACTGTCTGCTCTTCAACAAGCTGAGACAGCCGAGAGAGCTCGGGCGTGCTACTCACACCCCAAGGATCTGAGTTCAATTCTCGCTCGGAGTTCAATTTACCTTTATATTTTCTAACAGATATCTGTAATGTAATTTTAAGATCGCACAAAAATTTCCGTCATATATGACGGGGTCCTTGACGGGGTTACAACATTCGATCCGTCATAATTTTACAGGTTTTTTTTTCGAACTGTGTACCTCATGTGATTCATCCTGAAGTTCTCTAAGCTTATTTATCCAAAGATCCTTCAATCTTCTATGATTTCTCCATTAATTCTTAGTGAGTGTTATATCTGCTATAATATCTTTAGGAACGCCAATTAAGGCAGCTCCAGATGCTCTTGATATGATTCCTCCTCGAATTTTCCCTGTGGTTTCTGAAGGGATTTCTGTAGGATTCCCCAAAGAGTTTAGCTTTTCAAGATTTATTCTGTCAATTTTTCCAAGGTTCAATTCTATCGTTCTTCTTAAATTTTCTACTCTGGATTTCTCCAGACACTCCTGCAAGGATCCTCCAAAATGTTCCAATATTTCAACTATTCCTGGCCCAAGTTTTGTTGCGCAGGAGTCACTGTGACATACTTCAAACAAATGAATTCTTACTTGGTAGAAGTAAATCGCAGTGACTTCTGCGTCATGAAAACCTGCACCGCTGTGACTCTTCTATGACAAGTGTTACACTTGGGGTATTTGCCAAGATTCACTCAGGTATTCTTGCTGCAACTCATCCAGTACAATTTGACGGAGTTTCCAAAAGATTTTCTCTTCAGATTCCGCTAGAAAAACTTCTGTGATTTCTCCAGAAGTTTCTCCAGAGATTCCTTGGAAATTTCCTTCTGAGGTACAGAAGTAATTCTTTAAAAAAGTATTGTAAGGAATTCTCCAAGAATAACAGATATAATTCCACTAGAAATTTCTTCAAAGATTCCTCCAGATATTCCTTATTTGATTTTTTCCAGGAATTCTTTTTTTAAATTACTTCAGGAATTCAACCTAATTTTTTTTTCATTGATTCTCACTGTGACCCTTCTTGAAAATCCAACTAGGATTCCACCAGTGCACGAATTTATCCAGAAGTTTCTGCTGAGATTCATACAGAATTTCCTTATGTAATAAAAGACTGCTCTTGAATGTTACCAGGAATAACTGTGTTTATTGCGGTAGAAATTCCTCCGAGGATAAAGCAAGATTTTTTTTCAGGCATTTCTCCAGGAGTTCCACCATTTATTCAGGAATGTCTTCAGGAATTCCTTCAAGAGTTCTTCTGAGGATTTCTTCGCGAATTTCTCCAGGGATTTATCAGAGAATTTCTCTAGTGATTTTCTGCAAAATTTACTTTAAGACAAAGTGGACCGTTACTGGCGTTCTTACACCCAGTATCACACGAAATCGAGTTCACTTCCAATGCTGTCTACTGTCATCTCGTTTGGAGTTAAAAAGCTATGTTCCAGTAGGGATGTAATGTCAATAATAAGTAGAAGATGTAATGTTTGTTCTGTGAAGTACAGTGAATCAAAATTCAACCATCGCGCAACAATAATGACAATGTCGCAACCTGTATTTGTTGCGACAATCCACCCAATGCGACATAAGTTTGTCCCAACTTGAAAATAATAGGATAAACATCGTACACCACGAGATTAGGGATTTTTAAGCCTCACATTGCGATTTTCAAACGATAACTTCGAGTCGGTAAACACTGCAACTCTGCTGAAGATCTATCATCAAACAGTTTCGACTTTGGGTTAGTAATAATTGATGATTCACGAGTTGAAAAGTACGCAACAAATTCAGCTTCCGTTTTGTCTGCAACAAAAATTTTCGAGATCATGTCATTATCTGTTACCAGTAGAGATAAAGAGTAATCGTCGCGCCTTCTTTGTTGCTTGTTTCGTGCCTCTTTGTCTGACAATTCTCTCCACTGGTGAAGAGTTATGTAACATATATTCATATAGACTACTGCCAGATGGATTAAAATAAATAAATAAAACATTTCTCATATCTCTTTATAAAACTTTGAAATTGGTCGTATAACCCATTGCGGGATAGCAGGCTTGGTTCCGGGAGGCGTGTAATATCATATAGAAAATTTTGTAAATCACTCTAATTACTTAAATAGTGAAAAGTTGGAACCAAAAAAATGTTACGTTATATGTATCGAGGTAAAAGTTACGTTATATCGAGTTACGTTATATCGAGGTTACGTTATACATCGAGGTATCGAGGTATGACTGTAAAATGAACCTTAGAAATTCTTTTTCGTATTAATGTGCTGTTTTCGGCAATTACTTAGACAAGTCATTGGACTATGTGAAAAACGTATACATACACGGTTAAAAAAAGTTGTATTTTAATTTTATTTTAAAAAACAAAACATAATTAACTATCTCAAAACGGGAAATTTTTATTTTTTTTTTCTATTTTTTATATTTTGATATATTACAGCGAACCTCCAAAGCACTTTTTTGTAATATTGGTCAAGATGGAGATATGGTGGACAAAAATTTATGATACGAAAAAAAAAGGCTGAAATACGCATTAAAAATTTGCTTGAAATTGTGATCGGAAATGTGTTTTTCTGAATGCTACCGTTAACGAGATACAGCGGGTTAAAAAATATTTTTTTGGGAATTATTCAACTCTCGGACTTTTTTTCTGTTTTTCATCTTTTATTATTTTCTGGGAGATCCAATATTACATATTGCACCGTGGGTAAAAAGAAAAAGTATAATTTACGCGTTTCTTTCTGTTTTAGTAACTATTGCAATATTTATAAATATTTTTAAGGCTTTTAACAACAGTACATAAGAAATTGCAACCCATCCAGAATAAATTGGAATATCCAGAATAAAATCACCCCTTATTATTTTTTGATAAATTGTGGCAGGTTCCACCGGGCTTCTTTGGGGACACTTCTGGTTCTCAACCAAAACATGCTTTACGATGTATCTGTGAATATTACGCAACTCACTATAACAATCCGTTTCCGACATTCATAGCAAACTGCAGTAGAATCACTTGGCATGATACGGGACCTCGCAATACAGGCGACTGGCTCCGCCAAAGCTCCACTCCTCAATGAGGCAGCAACACACTCACTGTCTCGTCATGATGATTGCTGTCACCGATGCTTACTAGGGGAAGGACACGCAAGGGGAATATCACTAATCATTATTCACACCCCACAGTATCAATCTCCATGATTTCGAGAGAATTTACCAGGGAAGATAGACTGACTGCATTCTGTATACAATTATTTGGCCAATCCGGAACATTTAGCATAGGTTCCACCAGGGTCTCTTTGGGGACACATCTAGATTTCAACCAAAATATGTGGTGCGAGGTATCATTCTCCATGATTTGCCTACAAAGAATGAGACAGGAAAGATACCGTATTACCCAACTAACTCGACAATATATACCAGGTTTGGATCATTGGTTTGTCCTTTGTCGCGTTCAGTTCATTCCTGTGTGGAATGGGCTTAAAGCTTCTGCTCCCTAAGGGGGTGGAGACGCGCGACAGTTTTTCTTTTATTAGACATGTTTTCGTATAGAAAAGTGGTTGGTTGTGCGGCAAAGTTAGTGTTTATTGATCCATTGTCAGATCACATCACCAACCATTGGTGACTCCTAGAACTGACAATGTACCCTACCCTACTAACAAAAAATCCTTCCCAAGACAGTCATGGAGACACTGGGATTTCCGGTCTCTATAACAACGGCTGTCTTACTAACAATCCCTTCCTTCCTCGATGACCGCCATTATTGACATTACTTGTGAGTTCTCGAACTGTGCACATTGAGAATAGTAAGCTAACCCCAAGCCCTATTCATTGGTTCCTTGTGCAATTTCGATCGCTCTGGTCAATCACAGAGTAGCAACTACGAACTTTGCGGTCATCTATGCTCATGCTGATGCTCATGCTCAATAAGTGGTGTCGTATTACCGGGGTCAACCTTTAATTCGACAAACTGGTCATCGTTCACCTACATATGTTCACTAAAGTTTGGAAACTCTAATTTTGTTTTTGTTTTGATGTCCGGATTTGTAATTAAACACAAATAAAACAAATACAGTGCTAAGGAGAATAAAAAGCTCGCTTATTCTACGATTGTTAGCTTACGAAGTTCCTTCCGGTTGATGTCCAAGCGATTCGGGTGTCGGATAGCACAACTTCAGGACTTCCAGAAGTAGCCACAGCAAGAGGAGCTGCTACGGTTGCGAGTATAAGCGCAATATCCAATATCGGACTGTTTCGCATTTACATTGTACACCGTTATGACATTTGAACATTTTTAATTAAACTCGACAAATGTCAAATGAATAGTGTACGAATTAAAAAGTGTATAATAAGTGGGGTAAGACCAAAGACTGAAGTCTGTATTCACTGATATGGTCGCTTCGGAATACCTGGAACATGTTCCGCTGGGGCTTCTTTGGAGACACTTCTGGTTTCAACCAAAACATGTCATGGGACATATTTATTAGTCTTTTTAATTTCGAAAGAAAGGCTCAAGTCTGTAACAACTGATATGGCCATTCTCGGACATCTTGCATAGCTCGCTTGGGCCTCTTTGGGCACGTAACTGGTTTTCAACCAGAACATGACGTGTGACGTATTAATTGTCATTGTTTTGAAAAAATAGACTACGAGTGATATTTTAATTACATATCTCAAATTTAAATATATTTTTTTTTTACTATTTTTCTGGTACACACCGTTCTTTTACTACATTTACTACTTATGATAGTCCTTAATACGCGAAGTGTCAATAATGCAAATACTTGCAGGTTGTACTGAAGCATAGCCAAAGCGGTCTTTGAAATATTTTGTACCTACCTTCACCCTGCCAATTTTTTCTCGCGAGTTGAAGACACTATCGTGCTAGCTTCACCAGTTAATCCTTCAGCCAATGCAATGTGAATCCTTCAACTTACAGGGGATAGACAAAATGTTCGGGACAGGCAAAATGGTCAACCAGCTGTAATTTTTTGAAAAGTGTATAAAAAATGTGAAATTTTCACTGTAAATTTATCAACTAGTTGTTTAATATATTCTAGTCCAAATTTAGGAAAGGTTGGGCCATTCTACATGAAATTAAAAATATTCTGCTACAAGACGTAACTATCCGATAGCCAACTTTGAGCTGTTATATCTCCGGATTTAATGATCCAAATGCAATGAATTTGATCATGAATGACATATATAAACGTTTGACTTTTCCTTTTTTGTACATAACATGAAATTGTTCATAATAAAACAAGTAAGAGCGATTTAATTTATTGTATCATTTTTTAAGTAAATAGTTTTATTTTTAGCATGCACCCCAAAAATTGTTTAAATTGATTATCGGACATTTTGATACTTCCCTTTCAAAACATATCTATATTCAAGGCAATTTGAGGGAATATAACTGAACTATAATTACCATCTTGAGTTTTGAAGCTAATTTTGGCAAATTTGGCATTTTATTAGAAAAATAATCTTATCGTTATAGTTTTCTTCCATGTTACCGATTTTAAGTTAAGTAAAAAGTCTTATGAAGTTCATAAACGCTCAAAATTTCAATACCTTCGGTTCTTTGAATCCGGAGATATAACAGTTCAAATTTAGATATCGAATAATTACGTCTTTTACCAGAATCTTTCCTACTTCATGTGGAATAGCCCGATCTTTCCCAAACTTTGATCATTGGTAGGCAACTAGTTGACCAAATTATGTACTGTGACAATTTGAGATTTTTTCGATGCACTTTTCGTTGAGCTTTTTTTGAAAGGTGAAAATTTTGCCTATCCCGATCATTTTGTCTGTATGTCTGTATGTCTGATAGGTTGAAGGATTTACTGCTGAAGTTAACACGATAGTGCCTTCGGATCCTGAGAAGAATTGGACGCGGTAAATGATACAAAATGATAGAAAGAACGCTTAAACCATGCTTCAAGATAGCATTGTTAAACCGGTCGACAAAAGGTAATTTTTAAAATCTCTTCTTGACGACTGTAAGAGCGATAGTTGTTGTATATAATTTCTCCATCTTGACCCACAGTGCAAGAAACTACACTAGTCCGCTATAGCATATCCCCTTCGGAATGGAGCACAAAAATGTGAAATCTCTATAGAATGGCTCGACTTTGGCTCTCCAGAACTCTTAGACTTTTTTACACATCAACACCTTTCTTCGATAATTGCAAGAACTACTATTCATCTTTCGACTTTTAACTTTGTCCATCCAGATAAATTGTAAATAAAAAATTTGCGACAGATATTTTTTTCATGTTTCACCATTTTTGCTCACACTCAACATAAACAAAAAATTGTTCACACACATACAAGTATAATTGATGATTCAATTATATAAAACAATTTACATTACATGAAACAAAGACTAAACTGGCAAAAAAACACGCAGAAGTGGTAGTGTTCAACAACACAAAAATACTTTTTTCAGAGATATGTTACTTGTTTTTAATTATTTTGTCAATGAAATAAAAAATACAACATTCTTTACTGTGCATACGTCCATACCCAACTCGGCGTTGGTTTGTAAGTAGTTCGGGTGTACCCCAAGGAAGCAATCTGGGCCCGCTTCTTTTTTCTTTGTTCATAAACGACGCTATCCTACACCTTGGAGACGGATTTTGCTTAGCATATGCTGATGATCTGAAGCTGTTCATCCTAGTAAATAGTATTGATGATTGTCGCAAACTCCAGACTGTGCTTGATAAGTTTGCAGCGTGGTGCAGTGCTAATAAGATGCAACTAAGCATCCCCAAATGTATTGTCGTTAGTTTCCACCGCAAAATGAGTCATGTGCCGTTTGATTACACCATTGACGGGGAATTGTTAAACAGAACCGAATCAATTCGTGATCTTGGCGTGACACTAGATTCGGCTCTATCATTCAGGAATCACCATGAAGAAGTTATCGACAGAGCACGCCGTCAATTAGGGTTTGTGAGCAAACTGTGCAAAGAGTTTAGAGACCCGTATACGCTCAAATCGTTGTATGTTAGTCTCGTTCGACCTATTCTCGAAACCTCTTCGATTGTATGGGATCCATATCACAGCACTGTCGCCTCCCGGATAGAATCCGTTCAAAAGCTTTTCATCAGGTTCGCGTTACGGAACTTGCCGTGGAATGACCCTTTAAATCTGCCACCGTATGGGAGCCGCTGTGAATTGATAGGACTGGAAACTTTGAAGCAGAGAAGAAAACGGGCTAAGGCTATGTTCGTAGCAAAACTTCTATCGGCGGAGATTGACGCGCCCAACTTGCTTCAGATGATCAACTTCAACGTTCCTGGATATGCTCTTCGTCGCCCCGAATTCCTCCGATTGCCTTTCAGACGCCGTGATTATGCATTCCAAGAGCCGGTGCGATCAATGATGGAGTGCTTCAACGAAGTAGTACACTTGTTTGATTTTAATATTACGACTGAGAGGTTTAAGGCTATTCTAACACGTGTTATGTTCAATTAGTTGTATATTTTTATTCATTAAGACATCACTGTCGGATGAAATTCTCAATAATAAATAAATAAATAATAGTCTGAAATTTTACCAAAGAAAGTTTATCAAATGAACAAACTATTTCCTAGGATATTTTTCACGGAATTTCGTATATAAGCCGTTCTTGTAAAACTTGTTACAGTAGGGTCTTGTACCATTTGAGCAGGTGTACCTATTTTGGGCACTTGCCGCTATAACTAAGTCAATTTCAAACCGATTGATTTTAATTCTCGTACAGAGTTAGATACTGTACGTACCTAACTCTATACAAAAATTCAAATCAATCGGTTTGAAATCGACTTAGTTATAGCGGCAAGTGCCCAAAATAGGTACACCTGCCCAAATGGTACAAGACCCTATGTTGATATTTTGCTCTTAGTTGATTCTTTCAACACAGCTTAGTCACGGTCGAAGTGCACATGGTTTGTTGTTATGTATATGAGCAATTATCATTGGCATTGCCACGATCTTATTGGTTTTGGAGCCGTGTACGTTAAGGGCGTCAATCGTTTGATCATCTGATAAGCTAGATTGGATTCCGGCTCGAATCGCGGACGTTATCTGAATAGATTCTCATCTAGGCCATTGGGCGTTGTGTTTGTTGTTAGTTGACTAGGGTTAGTGATGCTGGGTATGTCCTGAAGCCGGTATGAAGTGTCTTTTCATAAGGCCTTTACCTTCTAAAATTGATTTTCTGCCCGAACCCTCAAATTATGCCACAATCACAGTAGATGTCTGATTTTTCTGGAGTACCTGAAACCCATAAGGGGCTGTCCATAAACCACGTGGTCATTAGGGGGGTTCGGCTAATGACCATTTTGTATGGACAAATAAAATTTTTTTGTATGGACTAATGACCACGCGGGGGGGTGGGTTGAAAAGTCCCAAAAAAATGACCACGTGGTTTATGGACAGCCCCTAAATGAAAGTTTTTGCAGTCATTTAAACGGTAATATACGATGAAATTTTCGTTGTAATACACAGTGGGCATATACACGTGGAACGTTGAAACAATATTGTTCTTTTTTTTTTTGCACAGCTACCTAATTTCTGTGAGCTAAATAATTCTTTTTTAGATAACTGATCATGATGCAACGAATAGTTGAGATTCTCCCAATAAAAAATACAGTTTGAAATGTTCCAGAAAAGAATTACATTAACCCTAAAAGGGATACCTTCATGGCCTCAGTTTCGTCACCTCACTGAGTGTGTTCCATCAAAGACGAGCTCTGAAAGGCGCCTGGGGTCCAATGGACCCCAGGTATCCCTTTTAGGGTTAAGAATAACTAAAAAAAACACTAGTTGTTTATCAATGGCTTTTAACATTTTTAGGCATTCCAACATGCATCAAATTAATAATTCCTATACATAATGAGCTGACATTCGGCATTCTAGTAGCATGTCCTGTCCACCATATCCTTCTGGCTTTAGCAACCGCAGAGCGTAGCGAGCACGTGGCTCACCCTCTGCTACCACACACCGTTCTCTTGTACATACAGCGCCAAAGATCATCCTTAGCACTCGTCATACGAAAAAAAAAAACAAGTGCTTGCAATGTGGAGCGGACCTGGTGAACACTTGACTATCACGCTGAAGACCTGAGATCGAATCCCACTCCCGACAAACTCGCAAAATGTGAGTTCTTCCTTCGGAAGGGAAGTAAAGCGTGGGTCCCGAGATGAACTAGCCTAGAGCTAAAAATCTCGTTAATACATATAAAAAAAAAGTGCTTGCAAGTGTTCTTTTTTTATAAAGGACCACCATAGGGGGCATTCATTAAGTACGTCACGCTCAGAGGGGGGGGGGGGGTTTGTGAAAGTGTGACAAGCAATGTATCAGGTATAGGAAAAACCTATACAGGGGGGAAGGGGGTTGAAAATTCTCAATTTTACCGTGACGTACTTTATAGATGCTCCCTTATTAGCGTTCTTTACTTCTTATTCTCGTCTATCTCAGCTTCTTCCGGAGCTCACAGTAGAAGCGATTTCCACTGATGATGCGTGATCATATTTCATGGCTCACGTAATTTACAGCGGTAGTTATATGGGCCCGAGTCCCATATGTATGTAGTTCTTTTCTCGAGATACACATGTTCAAAATTCATATGAATCATTGAAGCTGGGCAAACTTTAATCGAACTAGTTGATCATCGAATAACAACTCTCTTGAACGACCACGAGAAAGACGAGAATGGAAGACGGTGCCACATGCTTCATTTCCCAAGGTATTAGCTAAATCTACTAATCTGTGAATAGACCATTGGGCGTTCAAGTCTTCTGGTCTCTAACCAGATTGCTGGGCGCTAATTGATCAAAGTTCGTTCAAATTATTAATCTACAGCTATTTTGCATGAAATCGACCAATCGGTAGTTCGGCTCCAGAGGCATGTTCGACCCAAACGAATATTTTTAAGACGAGAGTTACAATGAACCCAAGTAAATATAAAAAATTGATAGCTCGTTACCTGGTTAACAGTGAATTTGTAATTTAGTGTGTTATCATGTAAATTTAATCACGACCCAACAAGATACAAGTTGAAATAAAAATTTATTCCTTGAAATAATATGAAAATTTATACAAAACTAGCTGTCCCGGCAAACGTCGTTCTGCCTGCCTACTGTGTTTTTTGACATCTGGTTCCATGAAAAAATGCCCCTCAAAATGGAATTTCAGGTTTTCCCGTTTTTCTTGCCTTCCCGGTCACTTTTTCTAATTATTTTTTCGTACGGACACGTCGGAGGCCTAGCGGAATGCAATCGTGAATGAATCATGTCGATCTGTTGACCCCGTTCCCAAACCTATTCGTGACATACAAACACCATTCCATTTTTATTTATATAAATGAAAAAAAAATGTTATCATTGGATTGAAGTTGATAACTTATTATATTATATTATTATTATTTCTTTATTAGTGAGGCTTTCAGCCACAGGCTGGTTCACCTCCTATTATTATATTATAGTATATTTGCTTCAATATTATATTTAGTTATCAATATGAAGAGGGACGGCAGTTTGATACCTAGTTGGATATGTTATCAATGTTTTATTCACCCGGCGTTCCGACACGGGGATAGTGTCTTCCTCAGGGGGAAGACACTATCCCCGTGTCGAAACGTCGGGTGAATTAATCAACTCGCTTTTTAAATCCTAAGACTGCGTAGCCGTTAATCAAGAGAGTCAACCATACAGTCGTATTTCAATAGCAGTAGCTAAGAAATTTTAAAATCGACTAGCGCTACCTAGCGGATAAACCTAGAACCAATTAGTTCACTATCGGATAACTCTTGATGTCCTGATCGATCTTGTCGATGACGAAATTCTTCTATGTAGTCTGATTCTCCACATACAGAAGTTCAGAATTTTTAGAGCTCACAAGCGTCACCAAGCGGATAAACCTAGAACGAACCAGTTTTTTTTATGTTTTTTTAAATTTTAGTGATAGTTTTAGTTAAATATCGGGTAGCCCTTGATGTACTGATCAACTTTGCCAAAGACGAAATTTTTCTATGTAGTCTGGTTCTTGAGATGCAGAAGTTCATAATTTTTAGAGCCCACTTGCGCCGCCTAGCGGACAAACCTACAATCAACTAGCCCGATAGTGAACTAGCAAGACTAGAAGAATGGCTGTCAATCTTGCCGAAGGCGAAATTCTTCTATGTAGTGCTTGTGTTCGGCCTGTTCTGCGGTTTGTGCCTGTTGTTTACAGCATTGATGGACAATAAAATTATTCATATTTATAGTTTCAAGGCAATCAAAATAAAAAAAAAAGGTTGGCAATGTAACGATATGAGCATACATACATAATAGACCATACAAAATGTACCAACCTGTGCTCCCAGCTGCATTGGATCCCTCGTCAGGACGTCGCTCGACTTCCGGATGGTGTAGTAAACGAGCTCGATGTCACGATCCAGAATGTAACACCGCACGTGCTCAATCAAACACCGCAGATAGCTAATTGACACTGTTTGTACCTATCGATAAAAAAAAAAGGAAAAACGTCGCCTAATTCCGTAGTATACGAGCAAATCAGCATCGAAATGTTGTTCAAAATGTTGTAGCTACGGCACACAACTTTTACAAATTACAACGAATCCCGTCGGACGTGAACCGGGCGACCGGTAGACGCCCCGGGTATCGTGTGATGTGTTAATTAAAAGTAGCAACAACGCAATGCCAAACGGTGCTAGGTAGTAGGTGGATGCTTACGGCCGCCAGCAGAAAGTCGAAATTGCACACCGCAATCTCTTTGAGCTTTTTCGTGTCATCGGATTTAATTAGATGGTGCCAGGATTCCTCGACGTGCCGTATGCTGTAGGAAATGTCCGGTCCGAGGGTAATGATCTGGGTCACGTTGTCATCGTGCTGAGTTTGGATACCTGCGGAACGAAAAAAAAAAACGAACGGAAATTCAAAGTAAGCCTGCTAATCAGCGGGAGCACATGAATCGTGAATGTGGGCAGTGTGGAGTTTTGACACTCGCATGATTGACGTTGGAAACGATGGTAGTGAATAATTTGCTGACGGGCTGGACGTTACTTTTGAGGTTTAAGCTAACATACTTTTACAAAAATCAAACGAAGATTATGTTTTGCACAGCATAAAAGATCCAAAAACTGTTTAATTAATGATTTATTGCTTCAGCCTCAAAGCAACTTAGAGTCAGGATCACCATCCTCATGATCTCCTCTCTCATATCCCAATGGCGTTCAAACATGGAGGGAAAGTTTGTTAACACGGTAAATCCTTCCAGTTTTACAATAGCTGGGCAAGCAATGGTGTATGTTGCAAGCATTGAAACAAAATTCAAAAATATTCGACTCTAATGTGAATTGTGAGCCTTTGAATTCCGGTGAAACATATTGTCGCGCTTATCTTTTATTAGAGTCCTGCGGCGGTCGTACGCTCGCAAGGCATACCGCCGCATGACAGTCGCAAGGCAAAACAAAAGAAACATTGTTCCCGCCAAAAACAAAAGCACATGGATTTCGCGAAGTGACAGATTTTTTGAATGTATTTGTGACGAACGGCAAGAGTGGCTCAGTGGAATGAGTGTTCTTGCTGTCAAACCCCATATAATGGAATTATATACTTTTAAATCTGGTGACGCTGTTATGATTAGTGACTTTCGCGCTAATATCAGAAGCCAGAGGCAGATAATCGCCATATTCTGATTTTTCTAGAGAGGCATAATAGTGTGTATCAACGGAGAACGTATATGCCTGAAGCGCTATCGGCCTATCTTGATGCAGGGGAAATTCCTTGCCTGAATCGCCCAAGAAACCGTTTTTCTTCGATCACAGTACGCAGTTGCGAAGAAATGACAGTTCAAATGGCAGTCACCGTGGAAAGTTTCTGCCAGGAATCGGTCAAGAAGTTTCTTGAGCGATTCCTTTCAAACACCAAACTAGGCTTGAAGTAGATAATTCGACTTGGCCTGGAAACAGACCAAGTTAGCTAAGTTAAGTTAATGACTGACAATCCTGAAAGATCTTTCGTGGCGTCCATCTGCAGCATAAAGGAGTGGATAAGTCAAAAATTGTACTCATCTACACACCTGCCATAGAATCTTTGTTTAAGTAATTAACAATGAGTGATTCTATTCTGTTATTCCCACAATTTATTCTAGTTTTTACTTTGTACTCTTAACCTAGAAATAGAAGCATACATCTCGTCCCCATAAGCACCCCATCATTAAAAGCAAAAAGTCAAGCTCCGTTCAGGTGAAAATCCGATATAATACCGTACACTTCGCGGGCACATTGTTGATGTTGCATAAGAAATCAACTTGACTTGCTACATTGTAGGACAAAAAAGTAGTTACGTAGGTATCTGCCCCTTTTTCGCTTGAATTCAACGACAAGAGCGAGCCCTTCGCTTGAACTAGATTGACAATGGAAGAAAAGATCTTTCCACTCTCGTCGACGACTGACTGGCTGCCGGGAGTCAAGCGAGAATTGGCGTCACTACCTACCTGGTGCCCGAGTACCGTGTCACATCGTCAGGTGAATGTAATAGAAAAGGTTTTTTTTCTCTCTTTGCTGTTTGCTGTCAGCGGTCTATTATTTCTTGAGTTGCACACACGGGTATGTATGGCAGAGAGGAGAAAAATCTTGAAAAAGTTTCCACCCATTGAACAAGTGCATTATTGTAAAAGTGATGTTTGAAAAGAAACGAGATTTATGTGACCTTTGAAAAGTCTGAGTTCATGTGAATAATATTGAAGCTAAAAAAGGAACTTTTTATCGCGATTAGTGAGTGAATGCTATTAATTTCACATCACAGTGTAAGCAATCTCCAACGAATAAAAGAGTTAAGTTGGAAATACCTCTAGAAATTGAAACTGTTTTTTTCAGGAATTTATCTAGGAGCTTTGCTTAAGACTCTTCCAGAAATTCCTGTATGAGTTCCACCACGATTTCCTCTAGGAGCTCCACCGGTTATTCTTCTGAAAGTTTTACAGAAAATACCTCTACGATTTTTATCGGAGAGGGATTCTTTCAAAACCTTGAGAGGGATTCTCTCAGAATCCTGAGGAGGATTCTCTCAGAATCCTGAGAGGGATTCTCTCAGTATCCTGAGAGGTATTTTCTCAGACTCCTTAGATGGATTCTCTCAGAATCCTGAGAGGGACTCTTTAAGAATCCTGAGAGGGATTCTTTTAGAATCCTCAGAGGGATTCTCACAAAATCCTGAGAATGATTCCTTCAAAACCCTCAGAGGGATTCTCTCATAATCCTGAAAAGGATTCCTTCAAAACCCTGACAGGGATTCTCTCAGAATCCTGACAGGGATTCTCTCAGAATCCTGACAGGGATTCTCTCAGAATCCTGACAGGGATTCTCTCAGAATCCTGACAGGGATTCTCTCAGAATCCTGACAGGGATTCTCTCAGAATCCTGACAGGGATTCTCTCAGAATCCTGACAGGGATTCTCTCAGAATCCTGACAGGGATTCTCTCAGAATCCTGACAGGGATTCTCTCAGAATCCTGACAGGGATTCTCTCAGAATCCTGACAGGGATTCTCTCAGAATCCTGACAGGGATTCTCTCAGAATCCTGACAGGGATTCTCTCAGAATCCTGACAGGGATTCTCTCAGAATCCTGACAGGGATTCTCTCAGAATCCTGACAGGGATTCTCTCAGAATCCTGACAGGGATTCTCTCAGAATCCTGACAGGGATTCTCTCAGAATCCTGACAGGGATTCTCTCAGAATCCTGACAGGGATTCTCTCAGAATCCTGACAGGGATTCTCTCAGAATCCTGACAGGGATTCTCTCAGAATCCTGACAGGGATTCTCTCAGAATCCTGACAGGGATTCTCTCAGAATCCTGACAGGGATTCTCTCAGAGTCCTGACAGGGATTCTCTCAGAATCCTGACAGGGATTCTCTCAGAATCCTGACAGGGATTCTCTCAGAATCCTGACAGGGATTCTCTCAGAATCCTGACAGGGATTCTCTCAGAATCCTGACAGGGATTCTCTCAGAATCCTGACAGGGATTCTCTCAGAATCCTGACAGGGATTCTCTCAGAATCCTGACAGGGATTCTCTCAGAATCCTGACAGGGATTCTCTCAGAATCCTGACAGGGATTCTCTCAGAATCCTGACAGGGATTCTCTCAGAATCCTGACAGGGATTCTCTCAGAATCCTGACAGGGATTCTCTCAGAATCCTGACAGGGATTCTCTCAGAATCCTGACAGGGATTCTCTCAGAATCCTGACAGGGATTCTCTCAGAATCCTGACAGGGATTCTCTCAGAATCCTGACAGGGATTCTCTCAGAATCCTGACAGGGATTCTCTCAGAATCCTGACAGGGATTCTCTCAGAATCCTGACAGGGATTCTCTTAGAATCCTGACAGGGATTCTCTCAGAATCCTGACAGGGATTCTCTCAGAATCCTGACAGGGATTCTCTCAGAATCCTGACAGGGATTCTCTCAGAATCCTGACAGGGATTCTCTCAGAATCCTGACAGGGATTCTCTAAGAATCCTGACAGGGATTCTCTCAGAATCCTGACAGGGATTCTCTCAGAATCCTGACAGGAATTCTCTCAGAATCCTGACAGGGATTCTCTCAGAATCCTGACAGGGATTCTCTCAGAATCCTGACAGGGATTCTCTCAGAATCCTGACAGGGATTCTCTCAGAATCCTGACAGGGATTCTCTAAGAATCCTGACAGGGATTCTCTCAGAATCCTGACAGGGATTCTCTCAGAATCCTGACAGGGATTCTCTCAGAATCCTGACAGGGATTCTCTCAGAATCCTGACAGGGATTCTCTCAGAATCCTGACAGGGATTCTCTCAGAATCCTGACAGGGATTCTCTCAGAATCCTGACAGGGATTCTCTCAGAATCCTGACAGGGATTCTCTCAGAATCCTGACAGGGATTCTCTCAGAATCCTGACAGGGATTCTCTCAGAATCCTGACAGGGATTCTCTCAGAATCCTGACAGGGATTCTCTCAGAATCCTGACAGGGATTCTCTCAGAATCCTGACAGGGATTCTCTCAGAATCCTGACAGGGATTCTCTCAGAATCCTGACAGGGATTCTCTCAGAATCCTGAGATTTATTCTCTCAGATTCCTGACAGGGATTCTCGCAGAATCCTGACAGGGATTCTCTCAGAATCCTGACAGGGATTCTCTCAGAATCCTGACAGCGATTCTCTCAGAATCCTGACAGGGATTCTCTCAGAATCCTGACAAAGATTCTCTCAGAATCCTGACAGAGATTCTCTCAGAATCCTGACAGGAATTCTCTCAGAATCCTGACAGGGATTCTCTCAGAATCCTGACAGGGATTCTCTCAGAATCCTGACAGGGATTCTCTCAGAATCCTGACAGGGATTCTCTCAGAATCCTGACAGGGATTCTCTCAGAATCCTGACAGGGATTCTCTCAGAATCCTGACAGGGATTCTCTCAGAATCCTGACAGGGATTCTCTCAGAATCCTGACAGGGATTCTCTCAGAATCCTGACAGGGATTCTCTCAGAATCCTGACAGGGATTCTCTCAGAATCCTGACAGGGATTCTCTCAGAATCCTGACAGGGATTCTCTCAGAATCCTGACAGGGATTCTCTCAGAATCCTGACAGGGATTCTCTCAGAATCCTGACAGGGATTCTCTCAGAATCCTGAGATTTATTCTCTCAGATTTCTGACAGGGATTCTCTCAGATTCCTGAGAGGGATTCTCTCAGATTCCAGACAGGGATTCTCTACGAATCCTGGCAGGGATTCTCTCAGAATCCTGACAGGGATTCTCTCAGAATCCTGACAGGGATTCTCTCAGAATCCTGAGATTTATTCTCTCAGATTTCTGACAGGGATTCTCTCAGATTCCTGAGAGGGATTCTCTCAGAATCCTGACAAAGATTCTCTCAGAATCCTGACAGGGATTCTCTCAGAATCCTGACAGGGATTCTCTCAGAATCCTGACAGGGATTCTCTCAGAATCCTGACAGGGATTCTCTCAGAATCCTGACAGGGATTCTCTCAGAATCCTGACAGGGATTCTCTCAGAATCCTGACAGGGATTCTCTCAGAATCCTGACAGGGATTCTCTCAGAATCCTGACAGGGATTCTCTCAGAATCCTGAGATTTATTCTCTCAGATTCCTGACAGGGATTCTCGCAGAATCCTGACAGGGATTCTCTCAGAATCCTGACAGGGATTCTCTCAGAATCCTGACAGGGATTCTCTCAGAATCCTGACAAAGATTCTCTCAGAATCCTGACAGGGATTCTCTCAGAATCCTGACAGGAATTCTCTCAGAATCCTGACAGGGATTCTCTCAGAATCCTGACAGGGATTCTCTCAGAATCCTGACAGGGATTCTCTCAGAATCCTGACAGGGATTCTCTCAGAATCCTGACAGGGATTCTCTCAGAATCCTGACAGGGATTCTCTCAGAATCCTGACAGGGATTCTCTCAGAATCCTGAGATTTATTCTCTCAGATTTCTGACAGGGATTCTCTCAGATTCCTGAGAGGGATTCTCTCAGATTCCAGACAGGGATTCTCTACGAATCCTGGCAGGGATTCTCTCAGAATCCTGACAGGGATTCTCTCAGAATCCTGACAGGGATTCTCTCAGAATCCTGACAGGGATTCTCTCAGAATCCTGACAGGGATTCTCTCAGAATCCTGACAGGGATTCTCTCAGAATCCTGACAGGGATTCTCTCAGAATCCTGACAGGGATTCTCTCAGAATCCTGACAGGGATTCTCTCAGAATCCTGACAGGGATTCTCTCAGAATCCTGACAGGAATTCTCTCAGAATCCTGACAGGGATTCTCTCAGAATCCTGACAGGGATTCTCTCAGAATCCTGACAGGGGTTCTCTCAGAATTCTGACAGGGATTCTCTCAGAATCCTGACAGGGATTCTCTCAGAATCCTGACAGGGATTCTCTCAGAATCCTGACAGGGATTCTCTCAGAATCCTGACAGGGATTCTCTCAGAATCCTGAGATTTATTCTCTCAGATTCCTGACAGGGATTCTCTCAGATTCCAGACAGGGATTCTCTCAGAATCCTGACAGGGATTTTCTCAGAATCCTGACAGGGATTCTCTCAGAATCCTGACAGGGATTCTCTCAGAATCCTGACAGGGATTCTCTCAGAATCCTGACAGGGATTCTCTCAGAATCCTGACAGGGATTCTCTCAGAATCCTGTCAGGGATTCTCTCAGAATCCTGAGATTTATTCTCTCAGAATCCTGACAGGGATTCTCTCAGATTCCTGACAGGGATTCTCTCAGAATCCTGACAGGGATTCTCTCAGAATCCTGACAGGGATTCTCTCAGAATCCTGACAGGAATTCTCTCAGAATCCTGACAGGGATTCTCTCAGAATCCTGACAGGGATTCTCTCAGAATCCTGACAGGGATTCTCTCAGAATCCTGACAGGGATTCTCTCAGATTCCTGACAGGGATTCTCTCAGATTCCAGACAGGGATTTTCTCAGGATCCTGACAGGGATTCTCTCAGAATCCTGAGATTTATCCTCTCAGATTTCTGACAGGGATTCTCTCAGATTCCTAAGAGGGATTCTCTCAGATTCCAGACAGGGATTCTCTCAGAATCCTGACACGGATTCTCTCAGAATCCTGACAGGGATTCTCTCAGAATCCTGACAGGGATTCTCTCAGAATCCTGACAGGGATTCTCTCAGAATCCTGACAGGGATTCTCTCAGAGTCCTGACAGGGATTCTCTCAGAATCCTGACAGGGATTCTCTCAGAATCCTGACAGGGATTCTCTCAGAATCCTGACAGGGATTCTCTCAGAATCCTGACAGGGATTCTCTCAGAATCCTGACAGGGATTCTCTCAGAATCCTGACAGGGATTCTCTCAGAATCCTGACAGGGATTCTCTCAGAATCCTGACAGGGATTCTCTCAGAATCCTGACAGGGATTCTCTCAGAATCCTGACAGGGATTCTCTCAGAATCCTGACAGGGATTCTCTCAGAATCCTGACAGGGATTCTCTCAGAATCCTGACAGGGATTCTCTCAGAATCCTGACAGGGATTCTCTCAGAATCCTGACAGGGATTCTCTCAGAATCCTGACAGGGATTCTCTCAGAATCCTGACAGGGATTCTCTCAGAATCCTGACAGGGATTCTCTCAGAATCCTGACAGGGATTCTCTCAGAATCCTGACAGGGATTCTCTCAGAATCCTGACAGGGATTCTCTCAGAATCCTGACAGGGATTCTCTCAGAATCCTGACAGGGATTCTCTCAGAATCCTGACAGGGATTCTCTCAGAATCCTGACAGGGATTCTCTCAGAATCCTGACAGGGATTCTCTCAGAATCCTGACAGGGATTCTCTCAGAATCCTGACAGGGATTCTCTCAGAATCCTGACAGGGATTCTCTCAGAATCCTGACAGGAATTCTCTCAGAATCCTGACAGGGATTCTCTCAGAATCCTGACAGGGATTCTCTCAGAATCCTGAGATTTATTCTCTCAGATTTCTGACAGGGATTCTCTCAGATTCCTGAGAGGGATTCTCTCAGATTCCAGACAGGGATTCTCTACGAATCCTGACAGGGATTCTCTCAGAATCCTGACACGGATTCTCTCAGAATCCTGACAGGGATTCTCTCAGAATCCTGACAGGGATTCTCTCAGAGTCCTGACAGGGATTCTCTCAGAATCCTGACAGGGATTCTCTCAGAATCCTGACAGGGATTCTCTCAGAATCCTGACAGGGATTCTCTCAGAATCCTGACAGGGATTCTCTCAGAATCCTGACAGGGATTCTCTCAGAATCCTGACAGGGATTCTCTCAGAATCCTGACAGGGATTCTCTCAGAATCCTGACAGGGATTCTCTCAGAATCCTGACAGGGATTCTCTCAGAATCCTGACAGGGATTCTCTCAGAATCCTGACAGGGATTCTCTCAGAATCCTGACAGGGATTCTCTCAGAATCCTGACAGGGATTCTCTCAGAATCCTGACAGGGATTCTCTCAGAATCCTGACAGGGATTCTCTCAGAATCCTGACAGGGATTCTCTCAGAATCCTGACAGGGATTCTCTCAGAATCCTGACAGGGATTCTCTCAGAATCCTGACAGGGATTCTCTCAGAATCCTGACAGGGATTCTCTCAGAATCCTGACAGGGATTCTCTCAGAATCCTGACAGGGATTCTCTCAGAATCCTGACAGGGATTCTCTCAGAATCCTGACAGGGATTCTCTCAGAATCCTGACAGGGATTCTCTCAGAATCCTGACAGGGATTCTCTCAGAATCCTGACAGGGATTCTCTCAGAATCCTGACAGGGATTCTCTCAGAATCCTGACAGGGATTCTCTCAGAATCCTGACAGGGATTCTCTCAGAATCCTGACAGGGATTCTCTCAGAATCCTGACAGGGATTCTCTCAGAATCCTGACAGGGATTCTCTCAGAATCCTGACAGGGATTCTCTCAGAATCCTGACAGGGATTCTCTCAGAATCCTGACAGGGATTCTCTCAGAATCCTGACAGGGATTCTCTCAGAATCCTGACAGGGATTCTCTCAGAATCCTGACAGGGATTCTCTCAGAATCCTGACAGGGATTTTCTCAGAATCCTGACAGGGATTTTCTCAGAATCCTGACAGGGATTCTCTCAGAATCCTGACAGGGATTCTCTACGAATCCTGGCAGGGATTCTCTCAGAATCATGACAGGGATTCTATCCTGACAGGGATCTCTCAGATCAGGGATTCGTCTCAGAAATCCCTGACAGGGATTCTCATCGAGAATCCTGAAAGGGATTCAGTTGCATCTGACAGGAGATTCGCAGCGCTCGACTGGGATTCTCTCAAATCCTGACAGGGATTCTTCTCAGAATCCCTTACAGGGATTCTCGCTCAGATCCTGACAGGGATTCTCAGGGATTCTCTCAGAATCCTGACAGGGATTCTCTCAGAATCCTGACAGGAATTCTCTCAGAATCCTGACAGGGATTCTCTCAGAATCCTGACAGGGATTCTCTCAGAATCCTGACAGGGATTCTCTCAGAATCCTGAGATTTATTCTCTCAGATTCCTGACAGGGATTCTCTCAGATTCCTGACAGGGATTCTCTCAGATTCCAGACAGGGATTCTCTCAGAATCCTGACAGGATTCTTTCAGAATCCTGACAGGGATTTTCTCAGAATCCTGACAGGGATTCTCTCAGAATCCTGACAGGGATTCTCTCAGAATCCTGACAGGGATTCTCTCAGAATCCTGACAGGGATTCTCTCAGAATCCTGACAGGGATTCTCTCAGAATCCTGACAGGGATTCTCTCAGAATCCTGACAGGGATTCTCTCAGATTCCTGACAGGGATTCTCTCAGAATCCTGAGATTTATTCTCTCAGAATCCTGACAGGGATTCTCTCAGATTCCTGACAGGGATTCTCTCAGAATCCTGACAGGGATTCTCTCAGAATCCTGACAGGGATTCTCTCAGAATCCTGACAGGGATTCTCTCAGAATCCTGACAGGGATTCTCTCAGAATCCTGACAGGGATTCTCTCAGAATCCTGACAGGAATTCTCTCAGAATCCTGACAGGGATTCTCTCAGAATCCTGACAGGGATTCTCTCAGAATCCTGACAGGGATTCTCTCAGAATCCTGAGATTTATTCTCTCAGATTCCTGACAGGGATTCTCTCAGATTCCTGACAGGGATTCTCTCAGATTCCAGACAGGGATTCTCTCAGAATCCTGACAGGGATTCTCTCAGAATCCTGAGATTTATTCTCTCAGATTTCTGACAGGGATTCTCTCAGATTCCTGAGAGGGATTCTCTCAGATTCCAGACAGGGATTCTCTCAGAATCCTGACAGGGATTCTCTCAGAATCCTGACAGGGATTCTCTCAGAATCCTGACAGGGATTCTCTCAGAATCCTGACAGGGATTCTCTCAGAATCCTGACAGGGATTCTCTCAGAATCCTGACAGGGATTCTCTCAGAATCCTGACAGGGATTCTCTCAGAATCCTGACAGGGATTCTCTCAGAATCCTGACAGGGCTTCTCTCAGAATCCTGACAGGGATTCTCTCAGAATCCTGACAGGGATTCTCTCAGAATCCTGACAGGGATTCTCTCAGAATCCTGACAGGGATTCTCTCAGAATCCTGACAGGGATTCTCTCAGAATCCTGACAGGGATTCTCTCAGAATCCTGACAGGGATTCTCTCAGAATCCTGACAGGGATTCTCTCAGAATCCTGACAGGGATTCTCTCAGAATCCTGACAGAGATTCTCTCAGAATCCTGACAGGGATTCTCTCAGAATCCTGACAGGGATTCTCTCAGAATCCTGACAGGGATTCTCTCAGAATCCTGACAGGGATTTTCTCAGAATCCTGACAGGGATTCTCTCAGAATCCTGACAGGGATTCTCTCAGAATCCTGACAGGGAATCTCTCAGAATCCTGACAGGAATTCTCTCAGAATCCTGACAGGGATTCTCTCAGAATCCTGACAGGGATTCTCTCAGAATCCTGACAGGGATTCTCTCAGAATCCTGACAGGGATTCTCTCAGAATCCTGACAGGGATTCTCTCAGAATCCTGACAGGGATTCTCTCAGAATCCTGACAGGGATTCTCTCAGAATCCTGACAGGGATTCTCTCAGAATCCTGACAGGGATTCTCTCAGAATCCTGACAGGGATTCTCTCAGAATCCTGACAGGGATTCTCTCAGAATCCTGACAGGGATTCTCTCAGAATCCTGACAGGGATTCTCTCAGAATCCTGACAGGGATTCTCTCAGAATCCTGACAGGGATTCTCTCAGAATCCTGACAGGGAATCTCTCAGAATCCTGACAGGGATTCTCTCAGAATCCTGACAGGGATTCTCTCAGAATCCTGACAGGGATTCTCTCAGAATCCTGACAGGGATTCTCTCAGAATCCTGACAGGGATTCTCTCAGAATCCTGACAGGGATTCTCTCAGAATCCTGACAGGGATTCTCTCAGAATCCTGACAGGGATTCTCTCAGAATCCTGACAGGGATTCTCTCAGAATCCTGACAGGGATTCTCTCAGAATCCTGACAGGGATTCTCTCAGAATCCTGACAGGGATTCTCTCAGAATCCTGACAGGGATTCTCTCAGAATCCTGACAGGGATTCTCTCAGAATCCTGACAGGGATTCTCTCAGAATCCTGACAGGGATTCTCTCAGAATCCTGACAGGGATTCTCTCAGAATCCTGACAGGGATTCTCTCAGAATCCTGACAGGGATTCTCTCAGAATCCTGACAGGGATTCTCTCAGAATCCTGACAGGGATTCTCTCAGAATCCTGACAGGGATTCTCTCAGAATCCTGACAGAGATTCTCTCAGAATCCTGACAGGGATTCTCTCAGAATCCTGACAGGGATTCTCTCAGAATCCTGACAGGGATTCTCTCAGAATCCTGACAGGGATTCTCTCAGAATCCTGACAGGGATTCTCTCAGAATCCTGACAGGGATTCTCTCAGAATCCAGACAGGGATTCTCTCAGAATCCAGACAGGGATTCTCTCAGAATCCTGACAGGGATTTTCTCAGAATCCTGACAGGGATTTTCTCAGAATCCTGACAGGGATTCTCTCAGAATCCTGACAGGGATTCTCTCAGAATCCTGACAGGGAATCTCTCAGAATCCTGACAGGGAATCTCTCAGAATCCTGACAGGGATTCTCTCAGAATCCTGACAGGGATTCTCTCAGAATCCTGACAGGGATTCTCTCAGAATCCTGACAGGGATTCTCTCAGAATCCTGACAGGGATTCTCTCAGAATCCTGACAGGGATTCTCTCAGAATCCTGACAGGGATTCTCTCAGAATCCTGACAGGGATTCTCTCAGAATCCTGACAGGGATTCTCTCAGAATCCTGACAGGGATTCTCTCAGAATCCTGACAGGGATTCTCTCAGAATCCTGACAGGGATTCTCTCAGAATCCTGACAGGGATTCTCTCAGAATCCTGACAGGGATTCTCTCAGAATCCTGACAGGGATTCTCTCAGAATCCTGACAGGGATTCTCTCAGAATCCTGACAGGGATTCTCTCAGAATCCTGACAGGGATTCTCTCAGAATCCTGACAGGGATTCTCTCAGAATCCTGACAGGGATTCTCTCAGAATCCTGACAGGGATTCTCTCAGAATCCTGACAGGGATTCTCTCAGAATCCTGACAGGGATTCTCTCAGAATCCTGACAGGGATTCTCTCAGAATCCTGACAGGGATTCTCTCAGAATCCTGACAGGGATTCTCTCAGAATCCTGACAGGGATTCTCTCAGAATCCTGACAGGGATTCTCTCAGAATCCTGACAGGGATTCTCTCAGAATCCTGACAGGGATTCTCTCAGAATCCTGACAGGGATTCTCTCAGAATCCTGACAGGGATTCTCTCAGAATCCTGACAGGGATTCTCTCAGAATCCTGACAGGGATTCTCTCAGAATCCTGACAGGGATTCTCTCAGAATCTTGACAGGGATTCTCTCAGAATCCTGACAGGGATTCTCTCAGAATCCTGACAGGGATTCTCTCAGAATCCTGACAGGGATTCTCTCAGAATCCTGACAGGGATTCTCTCAGAATCCTGACAGGGATTCTCTCAGAATCCTGACTGGGATTCTCTCAGAATCCTGACAGGGATTCTCTCAGAATCCTGACAGGGATTCTCTCAGAATCCTGACAGGGATTCTCTCAGAATCCTGACAGGGATTCTCTCAGAATCCTGACAGGGATTCTCTCAGAATCCTGACAGGGATTCTCTCAGAATCCTGACAGGGATTCTCTCAGAATCCTGACAGGGATTCTCTCAGAATCCTGACAGGGATTCTCTCAGAATCCAGACAGGGATTCTCTCAGAATCCTGATAGGGATTCTCTCAGAATCCTGAGAGGGATTCTCTCAGAGTCCTGAAAGCGATGCTCTCAGAATCCTGAGAGCGATTCTCTCAGAATCCTGAGAGGGATTCTCTCTGAATCAAGAGAAGGTTTATCTCGGAATCTTGAGACTCCCAGTATCGTGAGGGGAATTCTTCCAGGATCCTGAGAGGGATAGTCTCAGAATCCAGGGAGTGATTGTATCAGAATCCTGAAAGGGATCGTTGCAGAATACTGAGAGGGATTCTCTCAGAATCCAGAGAGAGAGAGAAATGCTCTTACAATACTAAAAGGGGTTCAATAAGAATCCTGAGTGAGATTTTTGCTATATCCTGACAGAAATTTTCTAAAATCTTGAGAGAGATACACAAAGTTTACTTAGAGAAATTCTTTCAGAATCCTGAGAGGGACTCTCTCAGAATCCAAAGAGAAATTATGCTAGAATACTGAGAGGAAGTCTATCAGAATCCGGAGAAAGAGTCTATCAGAATGCTGAGAGAGATTCTTCCAGATTCTTGAGAGGAATTCTTCTAGAACCCTGAGAGAGATTCTTCCAGAATCCAGCGAAGGATTCTTCTAGAATCCTGAAAGGGATTCTTTCAGAATCCTGTGAGGGTTTTTTCTAGAAAGCGAAGAGGGATTCTTCCAGAATCCTCAGAAGGATTTTTCCAGAATCATGAGTGGGATCCTTCCTGAATTCTGAGAGAGATTCTCCATGGATCCTGAAAGGGATTCTTACAGATTCCTGATAGAGATTCTTCTAGAATCCTGAGAGAGATTCTTCTAGAATCCTGAGAAGGATTCTTCTAGAATTCTGAGATGGGTTCTCTCAGAATCCTGAGGGAGATTCTATTTGAATCCTGAAAGGGATTATTTTAGAACCCTGAGAATCCGGAGAGGGATTCTTCCAGAATCTTGTAATGGATTTTTCCAACATCCTGACAAGGATATTTCCAGAATTCTAAGAGGGATACTTCCAGAATCTTGAAAAGGATTCTTCCAGAATCCTGAAAGGGATTCTTCTAGATTCCTGAAAGGGATTCTTCTAGATTCTAGAATCCTGAGAGGGGTTCAACCAGAATCCTGAGAAGGGATTCTTTCAAAATTCCGAGACGGATTCTTCCAGAATCACGAGATGGAATCTCTCTGAATCCTAAGAAAGTTTCATTCAAAATCCTGAGAAGGGTTCTCTTAGAGTCCTGAGAGGGATTCTTTCTGAATTCTTAGAGAGATTCTTCTAAATTCCTGAAAGGGATTCGTCTAGAATCCTGAGAGGGACTCTTCTAGAATCTTGAGAGGGATTCTTCTAAAATCCTGAGATCTTCTAGAATCCTGAAGGGGTTTCTCACAGAATCTTATGAGAGATACTGCCAGAATCCTGCAATGGATTCTTCCAGAATTATGAGATAATCCCTCGGGATTCTGAGCGATTTTCTCTCAGAATTCTGAGCGAATCTATCTCAGGATTCTCTAAGAATTCCTCTCAGCATTCTTAGAGAATCCCTCTCAGGATTCTGAGAGAATTTCTCGCAGGATTCTGAGAGAATCTCTCACAGGATTCCGAGAGGCTTCCTCCCAGCATTTTGAGCAAATCTCTCTTAGGATACTGAGATAATCCCTCTCAGGATTCTGAGAGAATCCCTCTCAGGATTCTGAGAGAATCCCTCTCAGGATTCTGAGAGAATCCCTCTCAGGATTCTGAGAGAATCCCTCTCAGGATTCTGAGAGAACAGTCAAGAACAGTCAACCACTCACCAACTTTTTAGTTCCAATAACTCTGAGCCCATTTTCATTGGGATAGACATAGACATAATATGACGTTAGTGTTAAAATGCAATATTTTAAGACAAGTGTTATACTTAGATTGAATTCATCAAATTATGATAGTAGTTAGCCGTTTACAGAACATTTCGATTTAATTGAAGAATGCAATACTTTTGGGTGGTGGTGTGGCATTCCAGTCTTTTTGGGGATCAAAAACGGGTCTGCGTCATTTGGCATACAGGCGTTTGAAATAAGGTCACTTGGCATAATGATATTTTGCATAACGGTCATTTGGCATTATGGATACTTGGCATAATAAAGAAGGGCGCATTTCGATTATGCCAAATGACTATTATGCCAAACACCCCGCTCAACTATACGTAAAATATCTGGCATTGATAAGCAAAACAGTTATAATAAACAACTACTGTTTAAAAGGCAACATGTTTTTCTGCACGTTATAAGCGGTGTCTAATCAGTAAAAACCAAGGTAAAAACCAATGTTTCAAATCAATCGCAATATTAATTACAGATTCCCTGAAGATGATCCAAAAAAGACCCGAAACATTGGAATTAGAAAACGTAAATTTATGTTTGATCTCCGAAAAGGTTGAAGTGCCAATAAACTACCCGAATGTCTTCAAAACAGTCGTCAATGCAGTGAATGCAGTACACGAATTTGAAGTAAATAAAATATCAAATAAGACACCTTCGGTTCTTCACGTCGAACATAGTTATCTTCATTCAACACCCGTCTCCGTCGATGCAACTTTAATTTAATTACCTTCGGCAAATCCCAGCATGTAATGGCAGGGGCGCGCACCCAGCAGTCAACATTGTGTCATTTTACCCAAGACACGGCTGTCTTCTGCTCAGGTGTTTGAAATGTCAGATGCTGGAGCCTGAAAATTAATTATACTCCGAGCTATCATGCACACTACCGAACGCAGTGAATATCGCGCAGAAGTCTTCATTTATGTAGGAAGCTTTACAGTACCGTCAATCAGGGTAACATTGAACATTTTTACAGGTTTTCCTATGCTTCTTGTATACGGGCAAAAGCTGTATATTTTATTCTTTAAAAAAAGTAGATATGTACTAAACCTTTTAGTAAGCGTTGATCTAACACAAAACTTATTTAAGAATTTGAATACATATGGTAAACTTACCGTTTTATTCATATTTTCAGTTTTTGGTAATTTGGAGACACACGCGATGTTGGTTTGTATTGAAAATATCCTCCCAAATTGAATGTTTGGTCTTTGAGTCTGGACCAGAAACGTGATTTTTAACTTTATTTGTACGCTTCCATCATGGAAATACTTTGTCTCAGTTTTCAGATATTTGAGTCTGGATATGCTGTCCAAATTCTTTTAAGTAATACAATTAATTTTCATGTGTCTTATGTAGTTGAACAATTGAAAATTAAAAAAAAACACACACACACACACATTTCATAGGCCCAAACTCATTCGAAGAAAAGCGTTAGCTGTAATATGCTATGAGGAAGACCAATTTGTACTATGTTTCCGCATTGCACGGTACCTTCGTTCGAGCGTCCCAACGAACGCCAAAGACCGGCCATAGAAGGTATTAGTTTGCTTGACGCCTTCACATGCTAGCATGCCACAGTTGCGCTTCTGAAAAGGGTACTGCTGTTCATACAATGTGTTTTTAGTGGCAAGAAGTACTTTGCAGCGTTTGGAACAGTAGTGTCATAGCACAGCCCTTTGATCGATGAGAGAACTCCATTGGGGGTCGCTTAGATTTTTACTGAAAGGAATCTCTTGGGCGTGTCAGCATAGCATGTCCGTCCACTAGCTTTACGAGGATCAAAGACTCTAAAATTATGGAACTGTTACCGCCTTCACAGCCTATATTATGCCTGTTTGAAGTATATTATTCACAATGGTTAAAGTCAACTTAACGAAGTTAGCTTACCCTACGTCTCCACTAGACAGAAATGTCTTGCCATTTTGCTGCCAGAAAGAGAAAACGTAACAGAAATGAACAACACCGCTGCTTTCAATGCAAACAGCGAGAGAACATTTCTGTCATGACACATCTGTCCAGCAAAATGGCAAGACATTTCTGTCTAGTGGAGACGTCGGGTTAGGAGGCAGCGTTTAGAAAAGGTCCAATTTCATCTTTGCCATGAATTAAGCCACCAAATGCGTGAAAAAGTACCATTTCAAACTCCTCCGGTAATGCTATTAATGATTAAAACTTTTCGGGTCCCATGCTCGCTTTGATTGCCGAGTCACCGGTCCACCTGATCTGAACAGGAAATGGGAAAAGTTTGAATCCGCTTTCGTCACTTTTTGTCCACTCTTTCCCTCTAGGTATATGTTTCTGTTCCGAAAAATCACTAATCATCGCCCCCATCAGGGACACTTTCCGCGGTACAAACATTTAATTGATTGTAATGGGGTTGAGTTACATCTACCCCACAAGTCAGGTCCGGAAAGTTTGCGGTTGGCCATAGTACAGTACATACATATACTAAAAAGTAGACCGAAACAAGCTGCGAAGAGCGAGAAAGCATTTTAATTGCTTCAAGCCATTATTCCATTGGACGAAGTGCCAAAAAAGAGGAATTTCATTATGCGTGATTTTGATGTGCCGAAAGGGTGGCAGAATTCGTGACGTGGGTCGCTCATTAGTTGGTTGAAAGTTCCAGTAGGAGCAGTATACAGCTACAACTTGATGGTTGTTGCTTCTCAGTAATTCCAAAATGGGTTGAGTGCGTTTCTTAGCACTAGTCAAATCCAATAAATTTGGCTAGATTTTTTAAATTCAAGGATAATCCCGTTTAGGATGTTAGGAGAAGCATTCTAGGAAAATCTATCTGTGGATTCTGAGAATATCTGGGAAATACTCTCATAATCCTGAGACGTATTCTCTCATAATACTGAGAGGGATACTTTCAAAATCCTGAAAAGGATTCTCTGAATCAAGTGAGGGATTTTGTCAGAATCCTGCGAGGTAGTCTGTCAGAATCCTGAGAGGGATTCTCTCAGAATTCTGAAACGGATTCTCTCAGAATCCTGAAAGAGATTCTCTCAGAATCCTGAAAAGGATTTTCTCAGAATCCTGAAAAGGATTCTCTCAGAATCCTGAAAGGCATTCTCTCAGATAGCTTCCTTCTCAGAATCCTTCTCAGGATTCAATGAGAATCCCACTGACACTGAGACACTGATAAAATCCACCTAAGGTTCTGACAGAATCCCTCTCAGAATCCCTCAATTCTGGAAGAATTACCCTCTGAGAGGTTCTCAGAGAATCCATCTTTGGATTACGAGAGAATCCCTCTTAGGATTCAGAGAATCCATCTTGGGATTTTGAGAGAATCCCTCTTAGGGTTCTGAGATAATCCCTCTTGAGTTTCTGAGAAAATCCCTCTCAGGATTCTGAGAAAATCCCTCTCAGGATTCTGAAAGAATCCCTCATTGGATTCTGAGAGAACCACTCTCAGGATTCAAAATGAACCCCTCTCAGGATTCTGACAGAAACCCTCTCAGGATTCTAATAGTTTCCCTCTCAGGATTCCGATAGAATCCCACTCAGGATTCCGAGAGAATCCTTCTCAGGGTTCTAAGAGAATCCCTCTTAGGATTCTGACAGAATCTCACTCAGGAATCTGAGAGAATCCCTCTTAGGCATCTGCGAGAATCCCTCTCAGTATTCTGAAAGAATCCCTCTCAGGATTCTGAGAGAATCCCTCTCAAGACTCTTAGAGTATCCCTCTCAGGATGCAGAGAGAATCCCTCTCAGGATTCTGAAAGAATCCCTCTCAGGATTCTGAAAGAATCCCTCTCAAGATTCTGAAAGAATCCCTCTCAAGATTCTGAAAGAATCCCTCTCAGGATTCTAAAAGAATCCCTCTCAGAATTCTGAAAGAATCCCTCTCAGAATTCTGAAAGAATCCCTCTGAGGATTCTGAAAGAATCCCTCTCAGGATTCTGAAAAATTCCCTCTCAGGATTATGAAAGAATCCCTCTCAAGATTCTGAAAGAATCCCTCTCAGGATTCTGAAAGAATCCCTCTCAGGATTCTGAAAGAATCCCTCTCAGGATTCTGAAAGAATCCCTCTCAGGATTCTGAAAGAATCCCTCTCAGGATTCTGAAAGAATCCCTCTCAGGATTCTGAAAGAATCCCTCTCAGGATTCTGAAAGAATCCTCCTCAGGATTCTGAAAGAATCCCTCTCAGGATTCTGAAAGAATCCCTCTCAGGATTCTGGAAGAATCCCTCTCAGGATTCTGAGAGAATCTCTCTCAGGATTCTGAAAGAATCCCTCTCAGGATTCTGAGAGAATCCCTCTCAGGATTCTGAGAGAATCCCACTCAGGATTCTGAGAGAATCCCTCTCAGGATTCTGAGGGAAGCCCCGGGATTCTGAGAAAATTCCTCTCAGGATTCCGAGAGAATCCCTCTTGGGATTCTGAGAGAATCCCTCTTGGGATTCTGAGAGAATCCCTCTTGGGATTCTGAGAGAATCCCTCTTGGGATTCTGAGAGAATCCCTCTTGGGATTCTGAGAGAATCCCTCTTGGGATTCTGAGTGAATCCAACTTGGGATTCTGAGAGAATCCCTCTCAGAATGCTGAGAGAATCCCTCTCATGATTTTAAAAGAATTCCTCTCTAGATTCTGAGAGAATCCCTCTCTGGATTCTGAGATAATCCCTCTCAGATTTTGAGAGAATCCCTCTCAGTATTCTGAGCGAATCCCTCTCAGGATTCTGAGAGAATCCCTCTCAGGATGCTGAGAGAATCACTCTCATGATTTTAAAAGAATCCCTCTCATGATTTTAAAAGAATTCCTCTCTAGATTCTGAGAGAATCCCTCTCTGGATTCTGAGATAATCCCTCTCAGATTTTGAGAGAATCCCTCTCAGGATGCTGAGAGAATCCCTCTCATGATTTTAAAAGAATCCCTCTCTAGATTGTGAGAGAATCCCTCTCTGGATTCTGAGAGAATCGCTCTCTGTATTCTGAGAGAATCCCTCTCAGGATTCTGAGAGAATCCCTCTCAGGATTCTGAGAGAATCCCTCTCAGGATTCTGAGAGAATCCCTCTCAGGATTCTGAGAGAATCCCTCTCAGGATTCTGAGAGAATCCCTCTCAGGATTCTGAGAGAATCCCTCTCAGGATTCTGCGAGAATCCCTCTCAGGATCCTGTGAGAATCCCTGTCAGGATTCTGAGAGAATCCCTGTCAGGATTCTGAGAGAATCCCTCTCAGGATTCTGAGAGAATCCCTCTCAGGATTCTGAGAGAATCCCTCTCAGGATTCTGAGAGAATCCCTCTCAGGATTCTGAGAGAATCCCTCTCAGGATTCTGAGAGAATCCCTCTCAGGATTCTGAGAGAATCCCTCTCAGGATTCTGAGAGAATCCCTTTCAGGATGCTGATAGAATCCCTCTCATGATTTTAAAAGAATCCCTCTCTAGATTCTGAGAGAATCCCTCTCTGGATTCTGAAAGAATCTCTCTCCGGATTCTGAGAGTATCTCTCTCGCTGGATTCTGAAAGAATCCCTCTCTGGATTCTGAGAGAATCCCTCTCAGGATTCTGAGAGAATCTCTCTCAGGATTCTGAGGGAATCCCTTTCAGGATTCTGAGAGAATCCCTCTCAGGATTCTGAGAGAATCTCTCTCAGGATTCTGAGAGGATCCCTCTCAGAATTCTGAGAGGATCCCTCTCAGGATTCTGAGAGGATCCCTCTCAGGATTCTGAGAGAATCCCTCTCAGGATTCTGAGAGAATCCCTCTCAGGATTCTGAGAGAATCCCTCTCAGGATTCTGAGAGAATCCCTCTCAGGATTCTGAGAGAATTCCTCTCAGGATTCTGAGAGAATCCCTCTCAGGATTCTGAGAGAATCCCTCTCAGGATTCTGAGAGGATCCCTCTCAGGATTCTGAGAGAATCTCTCTCAGGATTCTGAGAGAATCACTCTCAGGATTCTGAGAGAATCACTCTCAGGATTCTGAGAGAATCCCTGTCAGGATTCTGAGAGAATCCCTCTCAGGATTCTGAGAGAATCCCTCTCAGGATTCCGAGAGAATCCCTCTCAGGATTCTGAGAGAATCCCTCTCAGGATTCTGAGAGAATCCCTCTCAGGATGCTGAGAGAATCCCTCTCATGATTTTAAAAGAATCCCTCTCTAGATTGTGAGAGAATCCCTCTCTGGATTCTGAGAGAATCGCTCTCTGTATTCTGAGAGTATCTCTCTCTGAATTCTGAAGGAATCCCACTCTGGATTCTGAGAGAATCCCTCTCAGGATTCTGAGAGAATCCCACTCAGGATTCTGAGAGAATCCCTCTCAGGATTCTGAGAGAATCACTCTCAGGATTCTGAGAGAATCACTCTCAGGCATTCTGAGAGAATCCCTGTCAGGATTCTGAGAGAATCCCTCTCAGGATTCTGAGAGAATCCCTCTCAGGATTCTGAGAGAATCCCTCTCAGGATTCTGAGAGAATCCCTTTCAGGATTCTGAGAGAATCCCTCTCAGGATTCTGAGAGAATCCCTCTCAGGATTCTGAGAGAATCCCTCTCAGGATTCTGAGAGAATCCCTCTCAGGATTCTGAGAGAATCCCTCTCAGGATTCTGAGAGAATCCCTCTCAGGATTCTGAGAGAATCCCTCTCAGGATTCTGAGAGAATCCCTTTCAGGATGCTGATAGAATCCCTCTCATGATTTTAAACGAATCCCTCTCTAGATTCTGAGAGAATCCCTCTCTGGATTCTGAAAGAATCCCTCTCTAGATTCTGAGAGTATCTCTCTCTCTGGATTCTGAAAGAATCCCTCTCTGGATTCTGAGAGAATCCCTCTCAGGATTCTGAGAGAATCCCTCTCAGAATTCTGAGAGAATCCCTCTCAGGATTCTGAGAGAATCTCTCTCAGGATTCTGAGAGAATCCCTCTCAGAATTCTGAGAGAATCCCTCTCTGGATTCTGAAAGAATCCCTCTCTAGATTCTGAGAGTATCTCTCTCTCTGGATTCTGAAAGAATCCCTCTCTGGATTCTGAGAGAATCCCTCTCAGGATTCTGAGAGGATCCCTCTCAGAATTCTGAGAGGATCCCTCTCAGGACTCTGAGAGGATCCCTCTCAGGATTCTGAGAGGATCCCTCTCAGGATTCTTAGAGGATTCCTCTCAGGATTCTAAGAGGATCCTCCTCAGGATTCTGAGTGGATCCCTCTCAGGATTCTGAGAGAATCCCTCTCAGGATTGTAAGAGAATTTCTATCAGAATTGTGAGAGAATCCCTCTCAGAATTGGGAGAGAATCCCTCTCAGGATTGGGAGGGAATCCCTCTCAGGATTCTGAGAGAATCCCTATCAGGATTGTGAGAGAATCCCTCTCAGGATTCTGAGAGAATCCCTCTTAGGATTCTGAGAGAATCACTCTTAGGATTCTGAAAGAATCCCTCTCAGGATTCTGAGAGAATCCCTCTCAGTTTCTGAGAGAATCCCTCTCAGGATTCTGAGAGAATCCCTCTCAGGATTCTGAGAGAATCCCTCTCAGGATTCTGAGAGAATCCCTCTCAGGATTCTGAGAGAATCCCTCTCAGGATTATGAGAGAATCCCTCTCAGGATTCTGGGAGAATCCCTCTCAGGATTCTGAGAGAATCCCTCTCAGGATTCTGAGAGAATCCCTCTCAGGATTCTGAGAGAATCCCTCTCAGGACTCTGAGAGAATCCCTCTCAGGATTCTGAGAGAATCCCTCTCAGGATTCTGAGAGAATCCCTCTCAGGATTCTGAGAGAATCCCTCTCAGGATTCTGAGAGAATCCCTCTCAGGATTGTGCGAGAATTCCTCTCAGGATTCTGAGAGAATCCCTCTCAGGATTCTGAGAGAATCCCTCTCAGCATTCTGAGAGAAAAACTTCTCTCAAGATCCTGGAAGAACTCCTCTCAGTATTGTAGGATTATTTCTTTCAGGATTCTGAGAGAATCCTTCTCAAAATTATGGAAGAATCCCTTTGACGATTCTAGATAAATTTCTTTCAGGATTCTAGAAAAGTCCCTCTCAGAAATAAGCTAGAATATCTCTCAAGATGCTATGAGAACTTCTCCCTGGATTCTGGGAGCATCTGGTAGAATCCCTCTCAGAATTCCGGGAAAATCTCTATTAGTACTCCGAAAGAGTCCCTCTCAGAATTCTTAAAGGGATTATCTCTGAATCTTGAGAGGGAATCTCTCAGAATCCTGAGAGGGATTCTCTCAGAATCCTGAGAGGGAATCTCTCAGAATCCTGAGAGGGATTCTCTCAGAATCCTGAGAGGGATTCTCTCAGAATCCTGAGAGGGATTCTCTCAGAATCCTGAGAGGGATTCTCTCAGAATCCTGAGAGGGATTCTCTCAGAATCCTGAGAGGGATTCTCTCAGAATCCTGAGAGGGATTCTCTCAGAATCCTGAGAGGGATTCTCTCAGAATCCTGAGAGGGATTCTCTCAGACTCCTGAGAGGGATTCTCTCAGAATTCTGAGAGTGATTCTCTCAGAATCCTGATAGGGATTCTCTCAGAATCCTGAGAGGGATTCTCTCAGAATCCTGAGAGGGACTCTCTCAGAATCCGGAGAGAGATTCTCTCAGAATCCTGAGAGGGATTCTCTCAGAATCCTGAGAGGGATTCTCTCAAAATCCTGAGAGGGATTCTCTCAGAATCCTGAGAGAGATTCATTCAGAATTCTGAGAGTGATTGTCTCAGAATCCTGAGAGGGATGCTCTCAGAATCCTGAGAGGGATTCTTTCAAAATCCTGAGATGAGAGGGATCCTTTCAGAATCCTGAGAGGGATTCTCTCAGAATTCTGAGAGGGATTCTCTCAGAATCCTGAGAGAGACTCTCTCAGAATCCTGCAGGGGTTCTATCAGAATCCTGACAGGGATTCTCACAGGATCCTGAGAGGGATTCTCGCAGAATCCTGAGAGGGATTCTCTCAGAATCCTGAGAGGGATTCTCTCAGAATCCTGAGAGGGATTCTCTCGGAATCCTGAGAGGGATTCTCTCAGAATCCTGAGAGGGATTCTCTCATAATCCTGAGAGGGATTCTCTCAGAATCTTGAGAAGGATTCTCTCAGAATCCTGAGAGGGATTCTCTCAGAATCCTGAGAGGGGTTCTTTTAAAATCGTGAGAGGAAATCCTGAGAGGTTGTCTGTGAGAATCCTGGGACGTAGTCTGTCAGAATGCTGAGAGGGATTCACTCAGAATCCTGAGAGGGATTCTCTTAGAATCCTGAGAGGGATTCTCTGAGAGAAATTCTCAAAGAGGAATTATCTCAAAACATGAGAGGGATTCTCTTAGAATCCTGAGAAGGATACTCTCAGAATTCTGAGAGGGACTCTCTCAGGATGCAGAGGTGTATTCTCCCAGAATCCTGAGAGGGATCCTCTTCGAATCCTGAATCCCACTCTGAATGAGGGGATTCTCTCAGAACCCTGAGAGGGATTCTCTCAGAACCCTGAGAGGGATTATCTCAGAATCCTGAGAGGGATTCTCTCAGAATCCTGAGAGGAATGCTCTCAGAATCCTGACAGGGATTCTCTCAGAATTCTGAGAGGGATTCCCTCAGAATCCTGAGAGGGATACTCTCAGAATCTTGAGAGGGGTTATCTCAGAAACCTGATAAGGATTGCCTCAGAGTTCGGAGAGGGATTTTCTCATCCTGATTCAAAGAGAATCCCTCTCAGGATTTTGAGTGAATCCCTTTAAGGGTTCTAAGAGAATTCGTTTCAGGATATTGAGAGGACCCCTTTCAGGATTCTGAAAGAATCCCTCTCAGGATTCTGAGAGAATCGCTCTCAGGATTCTGAGAGATTCCCTCTCAGGATTCTGAGAGAATCCCTCTCAGGATTCTGAGAGAATCCCTCTCAGGATTCTGAGCGAATCCCTCTCAGGATTCTGAGAAAATCCCTCTCTGGATTCTGAAAGAATCCCTCTCTGGATTCTGAGAGAATCCCTCTCAGGATTCTGAGAGAATCCCTCTCAGGATTCTGAGAGAATCCCTCTCAGGATTCTGAGAGAATCCCTCTCAGGATTCTGAGAGAATCCCTCTCAGGATTCTGAGAGAATCCCTCTCAGGATTCTGAGAGAATCCCTCTCAGGATTCTGAGAGAATCCCTCTCAAAATTCTGAGAGAATCCCTCTCAGGATTCTGAGAGAATCCCTCTCAGGATTCTGAGAGAATCCCTCTCAGGATTCTGAGAGAATCCCTCTCAGGATTCTGAGAGAATCCCTCTCAGGATTCTGAGAGAATCCCTCTCAGGATTCTGAGAGAATCCCTCTCAGGATTCTGAGAGAATCCCTCTCAGGATTCTGAGAGAATCCCTCTCAGGATTCTGAGAGAATCCCTCTCAGGATTCTGAGAGAATCCCTCTCAGGATTCTGAGAGAACCCGACTAGAAAAATATATCAAGTTTATAACACATTGTGTTATGATGATATGAAATTTTTCTATAACTTATTTTGTTATAAACTAGATGCAGGATGATGTTAAAATAATTAAAAGTGTAACAAAAAGTACACCGGTCTAATCAAAATAATAACCTATTTTGTTATAATCAGAACAAAATTATAACACAATATGATATAAATTTTAGCTTCAAAAAACGATTTTCTATCATATTTTGATACAATTGTGTAAGATGATGTTCTGAATGAAAAAGAATCAGAACTAAATTATTTCGCAATGAGTTATTGTACAACATTTATAACATAATATGATACAATTGAGTTCTAATATTTGTAAACACCAATGATGTTAAACATGATTATATCACAATGAGTTATACATATCATAGTTTGTTATAATTATGTTATATTTTTGTTAGAATCTTCTAGTCGGGAATCCCTCTCAGGATTCTGAGAGAATCCCTCTCAGGATTCTGAGAGAATCCCTCTCAGGATTCTGAGAGAATCCCTCTCAGGGATCTGAGAGAATCCCTCTCAGGGTTCTGAGAGAATCCCTCTCAGGATTCTGAGAGAATCCCTCTCAGGATTCTGAGAGAATCCCCCTCAGGATTCTGAGAGAATCCCTCTCAGGATTCTGAGAGAATCCCTCTCAGGATTCTGAGAGAATCCCTCTCAGGATTCTGAGAGAATCCCTCTCAGGATTCTGAGAGAATCCCTCTCAGGATTCTGAGAGAATCCCTCTCAGGATTCTGAGAGAATCCCTCTCAGGATTCTGAGAGAATCCCTCTCAGGATTCTGAGAGAATCCCTCTCAGGATTCTGAGAGAATCCCTCTCAGGATTCTGAGAGAATCCCTCTCAGGATTCTGAGAGAATCCCTCTCAGGATTCTGAGAGAATCCCTCTCAGGATTCTGAGAGAATCCCTCTCAGGATTCTGATAGAATCCCTCTCAGTATTCTGAGAGAATCCCTCTCAGGATTCTGAGAGAATTCCTCTCAGGATTCTGAGAGAATTCCTCTCAGGATTCTGAGAGAATCCCACTCAGGATTCTGAGAGAACCCCTCTCAGGATTCTGAGAGAATCCCTTTCAGGATTCTGAGAGAATCCCTCTCAGGAATCTGAGAGAATCCCTCTCAGGATTCTAAGAGAATCCCTCTCAGGATTCTGAGAGAATCCCTCTCAGGATTCTGAGAGAATCCCTCTCAGGATTCTGAGAGAATCCCTCTCAGGATTCTGAGAGAATCCCTCTCAGGATTCTGAGAGAATCCCTCTCAGGATTGTGAGAGAATCCCTCTCAGAATTGTGAGAGAATCCCTCTCAGGATTGTGAGAGAATCCCTATCAGGATTGTGAGAGAATCCCTCTTAGGATTCTGAGAGAATCACTCTTAGGATTCTAAAAGAACCCCTCTTAGGATTCTGAGAGAATGCCTCTCAGGATTCTGAGAGAATCCCTCTCAGATTCTGAGAGAATCCCTCTCAGGATGCTGAGAGAATCCCTCTCAGGATGCTGAGAGAATCCCCCTCAGGATTCTGAGAGAATCCCTCTCAGGATTCTGAGAGAATCCCTCTCAGGATTCTGAGAGAATCCCTCTCAGGATTCTGAGAGAATCCCACTCAGGATTCTGAGAGAATCCCTCTCAGGATTCTGAGAGAATCCCTCTCAGGATTCTGGGAGAATCCCTCTCAGGATTCTGAGAGAATCCCTCTCAGGATTCTGAGAGAATCCCTCTCAGGATTCTGAGAGAATCCCTTTCAGGATTCTGAGAGAATCCCTCTCAGGATTCTGAGAGAAGCCTTCTCAGGATTCTGAGAGAATCCCTCTCAGGATTCTGAGAGAATCCCTCTCAGGATTCTGAGAGAATCCCTCTCAGGATTCTGAGAGAATCCCTCTCAGGATTCTTAGAGAATCCCTCTCAGGATTCTGAGAGAATCCCTCTCAGAATGCTGAGAGAATCCCTCTCATGATTTTAAAAGAATTCCTCTCTAGATTCTGAGAGAATCCCTCTCTGGATTCTGAGATAATCCCTCTCAGATTTTGAGAGAATCCCTCTCAGTATTCTGAGAGAATTCCTCTCAGGATTCTGAGAGAATCCCTCTCAGGATGCTGAGAGAATCACTCTCATGATTTTATAAGAATCCCTCTCATGATTTTAAAAGAATTCCTCTCTAGATTCTGAGAGAATCCCTCTCTGGATTCTGAGATAATCCCTCTCAGATTTTGAGAGAATCCCTCTCAGGATGCTGAGAGAATCCCTCTCATGATTTTAAAAGAATCCCTCTCTAGATTGTGAGAGAATCCCTCTCTGGATTCTGAGAGAATCGCTCTCTGTATTCTGAGAGTATCTCTCTCTGAATTCTGAAGGAATCCATTTCTGGATTCTGAGAGAATCCCTCTCAGGATTCTGAGAGAATCCCTCTCAGGATTCTGAGAGAATCACTCTCAGGATTCTGAGAGAATCACTCTCAGGATTCTGAGAGAATCCCTCTCAGGATTCTGAGAGAATCCCTCTCAGGATTCTGAGAGAATCCCTCTCAGGATTCTGAGAGAATCCCTCTCAGGATTCTGAGAGAATCCCTCTCAGGATTCTGAGAGAATCCCTCTCAGGATTCTGAGAGAATCCCTCTCAGGATTCTGAGAGAATCCCTCTCAGGATTCTGAGAGAATCCCTCTCAGGATTCTGAGAGAATCCCTCTCAGGATTCTGAGAGAATCCCTCTCAGGATTCTGAGAGAATCCCTTTCAGGATGCTGATAGAATCCCTCTCATGATTTTAAAAGAATCCCTCTCTAGATTCTGAGAGAATCCCTCTCTGGATTCTGAAAGAATCCCTCTCTGGATTCTGAGAGTATCTCTCTCTCTGGATTCTGAAAGAATCCCTCTCTGGATTCTGAGAGAATCCCTCTCAGGATTCTGAGAGAATCGCTCTCAGGATTCTGAGGGAATCCCTTCCAGGATTCTGAGAGAATCCCTCTCAGGATTCTGAGAGAATCTCTCTCAGGATTCTGAGAGGATCCCTCTCAGGATTCTGAGAGGATCCCTCTCAGGATTCTGAGAGAATCCCTCTCAGGATTCTGAGAGAATCCCTCTCAGGATTCTGAGAGAATCCCTCTCAGGATTCTGAGAGAATCCCTCTCAGGATTCTGAGAGAATCCCTCTCAGGATTCTGAGAGAATTCCTCTCAGGATTCTGAGAGAATCCCTCTCAGGATTCTGAGAGAATCCCTCTCAGGATTCTGAGAGGATCCCTCTCAGGATTCTGAGAGAATCCCTCTCAGGATTCTGAGAGAATCCCTCTCACGATTCTGAGAGAATCACTCTCAGGATTCTGAGAGAATCCCTCTCAGGATTCTGAGAGAATCCCTCTCAGGATTCTGAGAGAATCCCTCTCAGGATTCTGAGAGAATCCCTCTCAGGATTCTGAGAGAATCCCTCTCAGGATTCTGAGAGAATCCCTCTCAGGATGCTGAGAGAATCCCTCTCATGATTTTAAAAGAATCCCTCTCTAGATTGTGAGAGAATCCCTCTCTGGATTCTGAGAGAATCGCTCTCTGTATTCTGAGAGTATCTCTCTCTGAATTCTGAAGGAATCCCACTCTGGATTCTGAGAGAATCCCTCTCAGGATTCTGAGAGAATCCCACTCAGGATTCTGAGAGAATCCCTCTCAGGATTCTGAGCGAATCACTCTCAGGATTCTGAGAGAATCACTCTCAGGCATTCTGAGAGAATCCCTGTCAGGATTCTGAGAGAATCCCTCTCAGGATTCTGAGAGAATCCCTCTCAGGATTCTGAGAGAATCCCTCTCAGGATTCTGAGAGAATCCCTTTCAGGATTCTGAGAGAATCCCTCTCAGGATTCTGAGAGAATCCCTCTCAGGATTCTGAGAGAATCCCTCTCAGGATTCTGAGAGAATCCCTCTCAGGATTCTGAGAGAATCCCTCTCAGGATTCTGAGAGAATCCCTCTCAGGATTCTGAGAGAATCCCTTTCAGGATGCTGATAGAATCCCTCTCATGATTTTAAACGAATCCCTCTCTAGATTCTGAGAGAATCCCTCTCTGGATTCTGAAAGAATCCCTCTCTGGATTCTGAGAGTATCTCTCTCTCTGGATTCTGAAAGAATCCCTCTCTGGATTCTGAGAGAATCCCTCTCAGGATTCTGAGAGAATCCCTCTCAGGATTCTGAGAGAATCCCTCTCAGGATTCTGAGAGAATCTCTCTCAGGATTCTGAGGGAATCCCTTTCAGGATTCTGAGAGAATCCCTCTCAGGATTCTGAGAGAATCTCTCTCAGGATTCTGAGAGGATCCCTCTCAGGATTCTGAGAGGATCCCTCTCAGGATTCTGAGAGGATCCCTCTCAGAATTCTGAGAGGATCCCTCTCAGGACTCTGAGAGGATCCCTCTCAGGATTCTGAGAGGATCCCTCTCAGGATTCTTAGAGGATTCCTCTCAGGATTCTAAGAGGATCCTCCTCAGGATTCTGAGTGGATCCCTCTCAGGATTCTGAGAGAATCCCTCTCAGGATTGTAAGAGAATTTCTATCAGAATTGTGAGAGAATCCCTCTCAGAATTGGGAGAGAATCCCTCTCAGGATTGGGAGGGAATCCCTCTCAGGATTCTGAGAGAATCCCTATCAGGATTGTGAGGGAATCCCTCTCAGGATTCTGAGAGAATCCCTCTTAGGATTCTGAGAGAATCACTCTTAGGATTCTGAAAGAATCCCTCTCAGGATTCTGAGAGAATCCCTCTCAGTTTCTGAGAGAATCCCTCTCAGGATTCTGAAAGAATCCCTCTCAGGATTCTGAGAGAATCCCTCTCAGGATTCTGAGAGAATCCCTCTCAGGATTCTGAGAGAATCCCTCTCAGGATTCTGAGAGAATCCCTCTCAGGATTCTGAGAGAATCCCTCTCAGGATTCTGAGAGAATCCCTCTCAGGATTATGAGAGAATCCCTCTCAGGATTCTGGGAGAATCCCTCTCAGGATTCTGAGAGAATCCCTCTCAGGATTCTGAGAGAATCCCTCTCAGGATTCTGAGAGAATCCCTCTCAGGTTTCTGAGAGAATCCCTCTCAGGATTCTGAGAGAATCCCTCTCAGGATTCTGAGAGAATCCCTCTCAGGATTCTGAGAGAATCCCTCTCAGGATTCTGAGAGAATCCCTCTCAGGATTGTGCGAGAATTCCTCTCAGGATTCTGAGAGAATCCCTCTCAGGATTCTGAGAGAATCCCTCTCAGCATTCTGAGAGAATCCCTCTCAGGATTCTGAGAGAATCCCTCCAGGATTCTTAAAGAATCCCACTCAGGATTCTGAAAGAATCCCTTTCAGGATTCTTAATGAATCCCTCTCAGGATTCTGAAAGAATCCCTCTCAGGATTCTGAGAGAATCCCTCTCAGGATTCTGAGAGAATCCCTCTCAGGATTCTGAGAGAATCCCTCTCAGGATTCTTAAAGAATCCCTCTCAGGATTCTAAAAGAATCCCTCTCAGGATTCTGAAAGAATCCCTCTCAGGATTCTGAGAGAATCCCTCTCATGATTCTGAGAGAATCGCTCTCATGATTCTGAAAGAACCCCTCTCAGGATTCTTAAAGAACCCCTCTCAGAATTCTTAAAGAATCCCTCTCAGGATTCTGAAAGAACCCCTCTCAGGATTCTGAATGAATCCCTCTCATGGTTCTGAAAGAATCCCTCTCAGGATTCTGAAAGAATCCCTCTCAGGATTCTGGGAGAATCCCTCTCAGGATTCTGAAAGAATCCCTCTCAGGATTCTGAAAGAATCCCTCTCAGGATTATGAGAAAATCCCTCCGAGGATTCTCAGAGAATTTCTCTCAGGATTCTGGGAGAATCCCTCTCAGGATTCTGGGAGAATCCGTCTCAGGATTCTGGGAGAATCCGTCTCAGGATTCTGGGAGAATCCGTCTCAGGATTCTGGGAGAATCCGTCTCAGGATTCTGGGAGAATCCGTCTCAGGATTCTGGGAGAATCCGTCTCAGGATTCTGGGAGAATCCGTCTCAGGATTCTGGGAGAATCCGTCTCAGGATTCTGGGAGAATCCGTCTCAGGACTCTGGGAGAATCCGTCTCAGGATTCTGGGAGAATCCGTCTCAGGATTCTGGGAGAATCCGTCTCAGGATTCTGGGAGAATCCGTCTCAGGATTCTGGGAGAATCCGTCTCAGGATTCTGGGAGAATCCGTCTCAGGATTCTGGGAGATTCCCTCTCAGGATTCTGGGAGAATCCCTCTCAGGATTCTGGGAGAATCCCTCTCAGGATTCTGGGAGAATCCCTCTCAGGATTCTGGGAGAATCCCTCTCAGGATTCTGGGAGAATCCCTCTCAGGATTCTGGGAGAATCCCTCTCAGGATTCTGGGAGAATCCCTCTCAGGATTCTGGGAGAATCCCTCTCAGGATTCTGGGAGAATCCCTCTCAGGATTCTCGGAGAATCCCTCTCAGGATTTTGAGAGAATCCCTCTCAGGATTTTGAGAGAATCCCTCTCAGGATTCTGAGAGAATCCCTGTCAGGATTCTGAGAGAATTCCTCTTAGGATTCTTAGAGAATGCCTTTCAGAATTCTGAGAGAATTGCTTTCAGGATTTTGGGGGAATCCCCTCAAATTCTCCTGAGAAGCTTGAGAAGGATTTACTCTGAATCCAGAGAAATATCCTCCCTGAATCTTTTACCTGAATCCTGAGAGGGTTTCCTTTATGTGGAGTTATATTTTGCCTAATCTCCCAGTGCCATGATTTTATCCGGACTATTTTTGTTAGATTCTTCAAGTGAAAATATTATTAAATTCGAAGCTCTTCGGGTGATAGATAGTGGTGTAGCCAGGAGGGGACCTCCAAGGGTCAATTTTGACCAAATGTGACATTATTGATAAAAATCAAATACGTATCAAATGCAATTACCCTTAGGTTTTGCCGGGATGAAAATTAGGTAACACTTTATTGTAACATATCTAGATTGAGTTTAAATAAGGGCGAAAGTAACATGAGAGAGTTCTCTTCACCGACTCTCTCTTTTGCAAATTAAAGTGACAAGATGCAAATTCAATCGAACTTTTTTACACTTAGACGCTAGATTGCATAGCAACCTAGCGATTTATGACCAAAAAGTTCAACAATACTTGCATCTTGTCACTTTAATTTGAAGAAGAGAGAGTCGATGAAGAGAATTCTCTCATGTTACATTCGCCCTTATTTAAACTCAATCTAGATATTGTCAAATTTGCCTCTTTGGAGGCCCCTCCTGGCTACACTACTGGCCCATCTCTCGAAAGGTTTTGGGTCAAATTATACTTCCCCATGTAGAATCCAACAAAAATAGTCCGGTTGAAAGCCCCGGAGGACACCATCGTAAACTTCCCTTGTGAGAATTCTGAGAGGGGTCCTTTCGCAACCTGAAGAGTGGTTTTCCCGGAATCCTGAGGTTTATTCAGCTGTTAATTGTTATCGCTCACCTTGTGCCGTAGTAGACAATAGAGCTATATATTAGGTTATACGGTTAAAAATTGAAAGAATTTAAGTCCGATTGGCGTTTTCATTCATCATCACGGCACGTGATCCGACAACTTTTCAATGGACACAGCAATCCCAAAAGTTTCCGGGAAATCACACATTCCGAGGCATGTCACTCCTGAGTAATGGTTTTCCTGGAAAAGGTATTCCAAGAAAAGTAATAGGTAGGTACCACCGTTGAGCTAGTCTGAATCCCGAACTGGGTCATGTGGATTAGTAGCCCAACTGGGACAGACTATTCTTCCAGGAAGCTCATTTTGGTTTGTAAATTGTCTCCCAACCTTGAGTCACATCTAGCACATCCAACATGACACCGTGAGCAAATATTCAACAAACAAGATTATTTGTATCTCAAAACAAAGCAAATTCAAATAGCAATGCTGCCGGGCTAGACAAGGAACAAATACACGGCAAACGATGAAAGGAAGTCGTAAAATTCCGAGAAGGAACGGTTCGGATGACAAAAGAAAAAAAAAAGAAATCGGAACTCGAATGCAGTTAGTGTCACACGGTATGTACACACAGACGGACCCGGGGCGGAAGTGGAATCCGGTCGACTGGTGGAAATAAAATTCAAGAAAAAGGATCATACCCCGGAGCTTTCGGAATCTCTCGGTGCCCTTCACAGCTGACAGTAGTAGTCGTTAGACTGTGAGGCTACTTTTGTTGCTTTCCATTGTGTGTGAATCCTTTCGGGCTGTATCAGGATTGTCACATGGTTTTCTTTTAATCAGAAAAGTCGACACCCGTCCGTTTGGCAAGTTGTTGTAGTTGTGAGGCATCCATAGTTTTTTTTATCGGTTCTGGATTCCGGAATTTCATGGGTATTAAACAATTGCATCGTTGGCTCGAGGAATGACATAAAATTGTAGCAACTGTTTAATTTGGGATATTCTTAACTAATTGCTTTCCATATATCACTCTCTTTAACTTGTTACCCTTTTTCGGTTCTTCCTATAATCTTTTTTCTTGGAATGTTGCCATACTAGGAAAAGCATGCTATCCCAGTTCCGCGATGCTTCACAGATAACTTTCTCCGACAATTATACTTTTTGGCATACATATTCCATACCTCAAGCACGATGATGCTCTATGTTCAAGCAAGTTGAGTCCATCATGGATATTATTTGGCCTCATAATAAAGTAGCGATCCTCTGTCGTCCAAGCGTTCCAGTTTGCAGAAATACCGCACGATAGGTTAAAAATTAAAATGCCACAACGTCATACTCGCATCCACACAAAGGACTATCAACTTTTCAAATTACTAACCTCTCATGCAAAACCCGTCGCAACTAATCTCAAACTGCCATCGTCAGCTTCAGCTAAGCCCTTCATAGTGAAAGTATGTGTAGTAGTAGTAACTATACAGTAGTAAGTACTTACTCGATTTTCTGCTGTTTTGTGCACTGGAAATCTCGTCGCTCTCCTCGCTATCCGGCGGGAAGAACAAATTCACAATTTCCGAATGGACCGCCCGGGAGATATCCGGTGTCATGTAGCGCACTTTGGTGATTTCCGAGCAGATGCTGTGCCGCCAAACGATGAGCAACTTTCCGGACATTAGTTTCTCCCGCAAAAGGGCTCCTGCAAAAACGGTTCAGCGGAGGCGGAGGCGTCAAACGGCGGGATTCCGTCATGATGGGATGACATGGGGGATTAAATTTTAAAATGGAGTTTACACACGTTCGGATTGGGATGCGGATCGGCGAGTGGAGAGGTAGCATTTGTAAAAGGAGAAAAAAAAAGTTGATTAGAATTGCCGTGTTGTGTTCCAATCCATCGCACAGTGGGGACATGGCTTAAAATCAAGTGTAGAATCAGTCGTTGGTGAAGTAGAAAAACTACGCCATCTAAATACTAATCTTATTAACTAATATAAATACAAATATAATATTATCATTTTAAGAGTTACATATCTTCCCATTTCTTTATACAATTTACAGGAAATACATCACATCTTTTTTTATGACATATTCTTGAGCACAGATCTGAAGACACGCCAAGCGCAGCGATCTGAAAATATTACTCAATTTTCACAGCATGCAGGAAAGCAACGAGTAGCTATTTCAGTAAAAATATGTTTGGAAAATTTCCTGATTTGTGCCCAAGAAAACTCGATTAAAACGAAAGACGACCATTGTGGCGGCCCTTTTCATACCCTAGCGACCTTGCTCTTCAGGCTGCAAAACGGTGAGTCGATAAGGATAGCATTCAACATAGCTCTGGTCATCATAAGTTCCTACCTCTTGCTTCCACGGGTCAAGCGACGACAAAGACCGCCAGCTAAGAGTTGTGTGCTTAAGTGGTAGTGCAGCCTGGGCACTGTTGTCCTTCTGACTTCAGCTAGATTGAGGAGTTACGACCTGAGCGTCTGTTCACCAAGGAGGTGCGGCTCAAGCAGCGTTTGTTCTGGCATCCAGCGGCTGAGTAAGAAATGCTGCATCACGCCCAGCTTGATCCAAAATGGTAGCCCCATCAGCGTGGTCGTTCCAGTGTTGGTTGGGACGTTAAATAAAACTGGTGATGGCCTTCCGGCGAGACAGGAGTGTTGACGTAGGCCCAATAAGCCACCCGTAAAAATGCCCATTACGAATAACATAGGAGAAAATACGACTCGATACAGTCGGCAAGAACCTACGCGACGAAAAAAAGATTGCGATTGGAATCTTGGAAGATGGAATTGTAAGTCACTTGGTTTCGCAGGATGTGGCAGGACAATCTACGACGAATTACATCCCCGCAACTTCGACATCGTGGGTCACGTCATCAAGATGTCAGATAACAACCCGACTTAAATCGTCATATGAACGTTACAAGAAGACGTGGTGCGCAGCGAGCTAGGTGGGTCGACCAAGCGGAGGACGATCTGCGAACCCTTCGCAGAGTGCAGGACTGAAGATGCACAGTCATGGACCGAGGAGAATGGAGACGGCTCCTACGTACAGTAGAGGGCACCCAGACCTTAGTCTGACCGGTAAGGTAAGTAAATTTGTAGGCCTTAGTGTTAGATCTAGATTTACTGCAACTGTCTAGTGTTCTGGACAGACAAGGTACTTTAGATGGATAATTACTACATTTTACATCTTAGTTCTGGTATTGATTTGCCATAACTTACCTGGATCAGTTTGTATTTCTTTCGATATAACGTTCAAGAGCTCTAGATCTATCGTCGAGGTTGGCGTTCATGGGCAAAGTGCTTCGGATTAGATGGTTCTACATTCTTACGACCTTCATTCTTACCACCAGAAAGACCATCTCTTTGAATTATTATGATCCTGAGATAAATTAAATTTAGCTTTCTAGCGCCTCCTACTCAATTGAATCTCGAATCCTATGGCCCATCAAATGTAAGTCCTTGACCAACCGTACGTTTTTTCCGAAGGCAGAAGTAATCAGAATCCTGGAACATATGGGATGGAGATTTTGTCGATGTTACGTCTGCATGTCTTTGATATGGCTTGGTCGTCTAGTGGCTACCGCTTCTGATTCATATGCAGAAGGTCATGGATTCAATCCCTGGCCCGTCCCTTTCATCCTACTTTGTATCTTTCTATCCACTTCCTCTCTCTCTCTCTCTCTCTCTCTCTCTCTCTCTCTCTCTCTCTCTCTCTCTCTCTCTATATATACAACTCATGTATATTCATATGTTCATAGCCATCGCTAGAACCAGAAACGAATTCGAAAAAAGTCGTTTCCCTCCCTCCCAATTTCCACTCACAGCACAGTGAATATACCGCCTACAAGTTATGCAACCAAAGCGTGCTGTGCCGCTTGACCTTATTCACCTCATTCACCACACAATCTATCACCTTACGAACACTATAAATAACCCCATATCCATGGATCGCATCACCGACCCAACGGTGACTCCCAGATCTCCCATCCTTGCAGTCTAACAAATACCCCAGTCCGTGCTGGTTGTGGGGATGCAGAGGTGATCTCGGTCTTTAGTAGCAACAACCAGCACACTCTAACATTCCTTTCCCTTCCCAACTGACTATAAGGACGTGGCCGGCGCCGTTATTGATCCAAAATGTATGAGCTGCTAGAATTGCACTTTGAGAATAAGTGGAGTGTCCCAGCCCTTATTCATTTGGATCTCAGTGCAATTGGTACCAGCACATATCAATCACGGAGTAGCAACCATTGACATGTATAGTCAGATTTGATCGTATTGATCGTTGATCGTTACGTCTGCATGTCTTTGATATCACAGAAATCACGGTCAAGCAGATAGAATTGCGCGACACTAGTAGTGGGTCAGTCGGTTTTTACGATAGGGCGATAAGGACGCGAGTGCGGAATCCGGGATCAGAATCACGCGACAATTTTCGTGGGAACGTCGGTTTTCATAAATATATTTATAGGTAAACGATCAATGCACTGACGCGTTTAATATTGAACAACCATTATTGACGTAACTATGGGAGTTTTTCGGCTTTCAGTCACAGAAAAAGCGTTGATACTTCTATATCATTGCCAACGTTTCGATTCTTGGGTTGGGATCTTCCTCAGGGCCTGTTATATTTTCAAGGGTATCTGTTAGTTATTGTTGAAAGTTGTTAGTTCTGTCTCCTACTCACTCGATCTTATCGACTTGTGATAATCGTATTTTGCACACGATCGTTTGTCGGATTCTAAAAGACACTGCACTTTTCTCGCTGTAGGTGTAAAATCCATGTGAATGTTCGAGATATAGTTAATATTGTACCGAACTAACTTCATCACCAGCACCCTAGTGGGATGTTGAGTGGGTGGTACGAAAGGGAGACACTCGAGACAAGAAATCAGCGGAACACAACACTGCGGCCGTTCGGGTTTTACTAGGGGGTGGGTATCTTTGGTGTAATTTGGGTAGTAAAATTTGTTAGTGTGGGTTAGATAGTTGGGTCAGCTGTTTGATCATCTGTTTTTCGTCGATCTCAACTGAAAGCCGAAAAACTCCCATAGTTATCAAAAAATCTCAGTCGAATCACTCCAAAATTATTGACGTATGTGCGTTACTCTTGCTATTACCTGCTAAATAAATCATAATTGTGATGAAGACCGCGACGTGTTTTCCATATAACAAGTGGATCATACCCTAACCTACTAACAAATACAGCCTGGATTCGCTGGTTGGGTCACGATTGCGCCCCGATTAGCGAACCGTATTCGTTCGTTGGGGCGACTGACATCTGATCAAAATGCTCTAGACACACGCGAGTGACGAGAAATACGTCACGAAACACTCGCATACTTTCACAAACGTTCTGTATACAGCAGCTCCGATGCAACGGCGGTCAGACGTAAAACTCGATTTGACATTTATTTTGACATTGACAGTGCTTTTTAGTTGGGTTTTGCCCCAACCAGTGAACATTCAGCTATCGAGACAGCCCATTCATCGCCATATGTGTGTCTAGATCATTTAAATCAGTTGTCAACGAACCAGGCATCCAGTCTTGTGCATTATCACCATCATAACACAAAAAAGCCGCAACATCAACATTGCCCTTCTTCCTCCATCAACGCTACAGCCGACCGTCTCTATGTTGCTATCGAACACATTCGAGACGAACGCATTGATACGGTGGCTGCCGCCGCCACGCTCTTTCTCTGCAAATCTCTTGAGTAATCGAACGCTTCTTAACCGTCGTTCCGACGCAGAGCTATGTCACTCACTGCTGGGTGACTCTCGTCTGAAAATGCCAGGATGAGGGTCAATTTGTTAAGTAGTATTGCATGGCGCAGCAAACACAAACATAGCACGCCCTATGAATAGAATGCAAAGCGTAGAACAAAAACTCGCTTCGGTGTTTCATCGTGTGGTTCGAAAACAAGAGACGATCGCTGCTGTTGGATGTGGTTGACTCTGCATTGAACGAGGGTTGGCTTGAGTGGCTTTTGCGTGAATCGATTGTGTTTTGATGGACTGCGTTTGTCGTATGAAGTGATGGTTAGAACGAGTGTCATTCGACATTGACCCTCCTGAAACTGCACAACCCTGCAGGCATCACATTGCTCCCTCACTCACGCGAGTAACGATCTATCACACAGCGATATTATCCGGATAAAGCAGCCCGTGATATTTTCCTAGCACCCATAGACGATTCAAAAGGCTCTCACCATAGACTAATTTCAAGACCTCGATGTACCAAAGAAATCATTTAAATTTTGTGTGTCCAGCCGGGTACCCAATAATATTCATTACCGCGTATTTTTTTTAGTATAAATTGCATTTTGTGTAAATTATGTTCAGCGTGTTACACCGATCTGACAGCAAAGGACCAACAATAAATTACGCAAGTGGGTACTGTCTGCGAAATTGACTGCGGGAAATATCGCGACCATGACGCCGCTTCTCTCACTCCGGTGCCTCCGGTTGGAATCAAGACAGACATTCAATCAAAAATTGCCATTTTCTTGGGCCACAAGTGTTGCAACTGTTTCGCATCTAGTGCGCTGTGTTCCTGACAACAACGGGAAAGATGTGCACTACTTTTGGCATGATTCAAAAACACGTTTTCATCCGGTTGACGTCTGGGTGGTGCCCGTGTTATCTAGATGGTCTTGAAAAGAAGTACATTTAATGTAAACACGGTACCACTAAATGTCAGATTGTTGATCTCATGCATCGGTGAAGACGTTATGTGACTTGCAGACGGAGTGAAAAATGCTCGAAGAAATGTGATGATTTGTTGTTTATCCGTGAATTGTGCGTGGAGAAAAAGAGAATTATCGTGAGCGCTGGAGTGAGAGACTTTAAAGTTTAATCTCCAGCAGTGAAAAATCATGATCGCGGAGGTGGAGTAATCCGTGGATCACGGGAGTGAACAATTGGATGCCTGCATAGAAAGAACCAATCCTGTGTTCCTGACAACAACGGGAAAGATGTGCACTACTTTTGGCATGATTCAAAAACACGTTTTCATCCGGTTGACGTCTGGGTGGTGGCCGTGTTATCTAGATGGTCTTGAAAAGAAGTACATTTAATGTAAACACGGTACCACTAAATGTCAGATTGTTGATCTCATGCATCGGTGAAGACGTTATGTGACTTGCAGACGGAGTGAAAAATGCTCGAAGAAATGTGATGATTTGTTGTTTATCCGTGAATTGTGCGTGGAGAAAAAGAGAATTATCGTGAGCGCTGCAGTGAGAGACTTTAAAGTTTTATCTCCAGCAGTGAAAAATCATGATCGCGGAGGTGGAGTAATCCGTGGATCACGGGAGTGAACAATTGGATGCCTGCATAGAAAGAACCAATCCGATAGGCCAATTGGGACGCAGCGCGACCCAATCAACGAATGCTTACTGTATTGAGTCTTCTTGAACAGCGTTGCCAATAAACTTAGTCAATAAACTACAAAATCTCATTTTTAGCTATTTCAGACCCCCCGTAGACTTTTGTCCGTGGGGTTGTTCTGTTGTGATACTGCAAATTATGATAACTCAGGCTGTTGCCGTTTTAGCCCTTTCAACGGCAAAAACATAAAAAAAAATGAGAGCAGAAAAATGTATACCTGTTATAGCAAGTTGAAAACAAATCATGATATCACTGATAGTAAATTGATAACTGCTTTTGCTATGGATCAATGTGGGAAAAAAAATCGTTATGTGAAGAGTTTTTAGGGTGATTTCAGAACATAAATGCGTTAAGATAATTGCACTTATGCTATATCTTTAAAGTTATTATGCATGGTTTGCTAAATGTTATACAAATTACTTAAAAATTAAATATTGCGGATTTTTTGAAAAATTTCCACTCTGCGGTAGCCACCGAAACCTACCGCAGCTGTCAAAGTCCTACCGCAGGCTTGAAAATCATCCTATCATTGAAACTGAAGGCCAAATCAAAGCATGCTTGCTGGGTGAATTGAACTAAAAACCAACAACAAACAATGATCATCGGCGTCCTCGTATCCAAGGCTATCCAAGGCATTGCTAGGACTCGCTAGGGTAGATCGATGAAACCTCGGTGAAAATCAGTAGTCTGACAGCTGCGGTAGCTTTTCGTTCTACCGGAAAACGGAAAGTTTTCTCTGAATTAGCAATGGACTTCTGCACGAATTTCTGCTGGCCTGCTTACTCTCACAGAAAATTTGACGTTTGAGAGGTGCCGACACCGCTCAAACGTCAAATTTCGTGTGAGAGTAAGCAGGCCAGAATAAATTCGTGCAGTAATCCATAGGGTCTTGTACCATTTGGGCAGGTGTACCTATTTTGGGCACTTGCCACTATAACTAATGTCGTTTTCGTTTTTGATTCACTTCCAACCTGGGTTGGAACTGGATCAGATCACAGTTGCAACATCAACCCGACTCAGGTTCGCACAAGTTGAAATTTATTTGACGCTTGTTTATTTACACATTTTCCGCAGATCCAGTACCAACCCAGGTTCAAAAACGAATTCGACATAGGGAAAATTACCTATTCTCGGCCGTTTTGTTCTCTTCGTCTTTGGGGTTTTTTTTGAAACCTATTGAACTCAGAGTTGGTCTCAAATCCTTCCCAACTAAGCTGATTTATATGGCCAAGTTTCAGGCAATTTGGCTGACAAAAACCTCCCACGACGAAGAGAACAAACCTGCCGATAATACCCATTGTCACCCTAAGTCAATTTCAAACCGATCGTTTTGAATTTTTGTACAGATACTGTGCGTGCAGTCTATGAGAATAGACGTCAATTTTTTTCGGTCGTGGATTTGCTGCTATTCTCAGAGTTTTCGCATGTGGTTAAAGTGAACTGTACACTCAGCCAAATAACCTTAAGATTTCCATAAGGCCCAACTTATGAAACGGCCTTTAAATAATTCATAATGATTCGGATGAATTTCATAAGGTCACTCTATGACGTAAAATCGTCTCACAGCTTGGCTTTTATTCATGTTTAGCAATATGGTATTCTCAAGCGTCGGTAGCCGTGTGGATAAAACACGGGCTCGGTGATCCCGACGTTCATGGATCGAATCCAGTCTGCATCATTTTGAGATTTTTTTGTTCTTTTCATAAGCCTATCTTATGAAATTTGTCATAGCAAGCACGATCAATTTTCATAAGGTATTCTTATGTCATCCATAAGAATTAGTTATAGCAAATTTTCATAAGGTATTTCGATGAATTTCGCTAGTTTTTTTCGCTGAGTGTAGGTATATTCTTGGTATATTCAGAATACTTGTAAAGTGAAGTGCTCATACAAAAGTGCAAATCGGGACCACAAAAAACCAAATTGGAAGAGCCCAAACTGCCCTGGCCCAACTGCAGCTGGCGGCATTGCCGGATCGTCGGAGCGTGTCGTAGTTCCAATAAAACATTGCGAGTTGATGGACTGCTGTAGCTGTGCAACCAGGATTATTTATTAAATAATTGTTCACTTTTTATCCGCGAATTTCGGAAAAATTTATGCGAAGTTATGTACGATGCATCTTTCTTTTTCTATTTCAATAATCTGCTAAAAGTAAGCCTTCTGAAAGATAGTGACACGTGCAAATGCGAAGAAAAAACGCCGCGTTGTGTTGCAAGAAAAAATCACTTAAGTGCGAGTGAAAAAAGAGATTAGATTACGAGCCTACACTGAGGCAAAAATACTTAGGAATTTAATAAGTCGCAACTTATGAAAGGACTGTTTTTCTGTTTCATTACTCGCTTATTGATTTCATAGTTGTCGCGAACGCGTTCCATATCTACAACTTACGATTGACTTAAGCGGCATGGTTGTGAAAAAGCCATAATTAAAATCTATGAAAATCTTTACAATGGTATGGATTCCAGCTAGCTTCGTCTTAGACAAACAAGCATTACTCACAGATCAGTTTTCGGAGCTATTCGGACACTCAAAATCAAATTGATTTTCTTTAAGTGCCCAAAAATTCTCGCAAAACAACAACAAGAATGGAATTATACGTAAGTAAAATGATCGATTCCTCTTAATTGATCCCAGCGTTCTCGCAAAAGTGACAAGAAGCAAGTTTAACTGCATTGTGTAGAAAAAAAAACCGCATGAAAACTTGCATTCTTAAGGACAGACTTGTTAGAATCCTTGTTAGAATCTCAAAATGGCCGCCACAATGGCCGACTTTGGCACCTACTCACGATTTTGAGCGCACAAATCTCTTCGTGAACAAAACCAGCGCACCTGATCTTTTTATTTTGAGCTTATTACAGGTGAGCAAGAAGAGAATAATCTAATGCACTGTTGTTTGAAGCTTGCTTCTTGAGATTTGTGCGTTTGAAGTTCTGATGCACTGTTGAAGCGGGATTTCAAGACGTTTGTCCTTAAATGAAAGTACCTATCAATGATCGATGAAGAGAAATCTATCATTTTACTTACGCAGTAATTCAAAATGCATGACATGAGTTGGAGCAGAATTATTTCATCACAAAATTCAAAACATATAAATACGAATATCATTTTGCTTGTGACATGACATTCATAATTACCAATATTGATTTCTATAAGTTTCAGTAGTTGATTTCAATAAGAGCAAACATACGATAGTTATAGTTTTGATCCAATCCAATTTTGTGCAAAATTTGGGCTGGATCGGTTATGTCTACGTTTTGCGCATCGCGTTTGAAGTTTTGTATGAGGTTTTACATGGAAAAACACACTTTTTTGCATTTCTCTCATAACAAGCTCGAATTTTTCTGAAACCATGTAACCGAAAATGGGAAACCATAGCCTAGGGTGTGCTGAAAAACTTTGTCGAAGACCGCGAAGTGATCTGATGCTTATGAAAAAAAGTTATAGCGTTGGCATTGCTTGGCGAAACAGCATGATTTTGTTGCTATTGTTATTCCTTTACATGTCAAAACATAAACACATGCATGTGGTTCGTTGGTTATAACTATTTTCACAAGCATCGGATCGCTTTGCGGTCTTCAACAAAGTTTTTCAGAACATCCTAGGCTATCATTTTAAAGTATCGGTTGAAAAGTTTCAGACAAACTTTTTCTACTTATGACAAAAATGCAAAAAAGTATGTTTTCCCATACAAAATCCCATACAAATTTCAATTGCAATGCGCAAAGTGTACACGCAACCGATCGTGCTCAAATTTTGCACAGATACTCAGGACCCGAAACGGTACCAAAAAAGCTTTGATCTGAGAAAACTGTTCCGATGACCCACGCTAAATTATGCATCTGATGTGTTGTCAAAAGATGACCGGTGATGTGGTGCGCAAAGTAATAACAGTGCTACCTTGGATGAATTTCGTTCGCGGCTGAGTATAAATAAAAAAAAATCAATCATTGAAGAAAATAACAGTGGTACGTACATGTATGGTGTTGATGGTGATGGTTGAAGGAAGCACTCAAGAATATTGGAGTCAATTTTCGGATGAAATTTGGTGAGATCAATGAGCTGATTTTCATTATATTGCATTTTTTGCTATTTGTTTTATGGAGGACTGAAATCATTATATTACTTCATAAAATTATCATTTAAAATTTTTCTGATGGAGTGACATAAGTGTATTAATTAACTTTTTTGTTGTGCTTATTGTAATGGTTTGTTTTTCTGTACATTCGGGAAACATATCATTTTAGTTTTGAAATTGGGTGCAACATAAGCCTCAGGTACATTAATGTGATAATTATTGATAATTTGGAAATATGGATTCCTGTAAGGTGTCATGATGCATCACTGAGTCTTAAAACGAATCATTGACTTTTTGCTTTTCAATGATTATTTGCCTCGCGTTTTTGAAGTGATAAAAAACGGGCAATTCTGCAGCAACGCAGCTAAAAAAGTATCATCGCAATCACTGCAAGTGAACATATAGAATGATACGTTTTCAAACGAATATTCGCTTTAATGGCAGAGAATTATCAATATGAAATTTCGAGCCACATATCCAACACGGCTGCCGATGCTGATGATGCCGTAAAAAGCCTGTCTGTAATAGTGGGAGGCATTAGTTTTTTTTCTTTTCGTTCCAGAGAGCGAGTAAAGGCGCTTAAGCCTAGGCATATGGGCCAGGGCACAAGGGGGAAATACCTGTGTCCCATCCCATGAAACCAAGGACCAAGGAGTGAGATTAACCTTTTCAGCAACGTCACTCCCACCGTTAATATTTTATATTCAAGATACGTATGTGGAACGGTTGGTACGAGATGTCCCCGTTCTTTGATTTAAATAACAATAACAACGCTGCACAGTAGGCCTGGCCGCTTTGAATCTTGCACTACATCTCCTATGTACTGCAAGAATTAATAATGAAAAGAAAAAAGTATTAGGAATTAGTAGATTCTATAATTTTCCAGGATTCTTTCAATGAATGGCTGTGTATGTGTAGACTAGACTAGACTAGACTAGATACTTTGCGTGCATAACTCTATACAAAATACAAACGTCTTTGAATCACAGATCATCTATGTACATGAATTTCAAATGCACAAATCTCAAGATATAAAGAACCAACGATAGTGAAATTTTTATTTCGTACTTGCTCCACTTGTCATAAGCTTAGGATAAAAAAAATCCGGAGCGCTAGTGTACGTTTTCATGAGATTTGTGCATGAAAATTAAATGCCATTTGTGTTAAAATCGCGAGTAGGTTCAAAAGTCGGCCATTTTGGCGGCCATCTTGGGATTCTATTGAGCCTTTCCTTAAGATAAACTGATACATATCTAAATGTGATATGTATATGCAGCTGATTATTAACCCTAGTCGTACATTGGGGTCATATGACCCCAAAACGTGTACTGCATCAGCAGGGTGACCATTAGCTAATGCACGAAGAAGGTTAATCGTGTTTTCAATTTGCTATCATTTTGTCGTAGAACACATATGGTTACAAAACAGTCACGGTAGCGTATGTAAGGGTTGCGTAGTAATTCACAGTGACTTCTGTGCAACCCTTACATACGCTGCCGCGACTGTTTTATAACCATACACACTCCGTTTTATTTCCCGAGCTCGGCTGTGCAAATCTCGGTTTCTGAATTTAAACCGAGATTCAGCTAACAAATTGGTTGGTTGCTTGGCAACAGGGTTTGTTATACTGATTCTCGGCATCTATAAGCTGAGAATTCATGAAAACATTTAACTGACTGCTCAGCTGTGCAAATCTCGGCATTCGTAAACCGAGACTCGGCATTGTATATTAAGTGTGTAAGTGTTGCTTGGGTTGCTCGAGTCTACGTAGTTTAAGGAGAGACCCAGGCCCGTACTCAGAAAAAGCGACAAGGGAGGGATTTTTCCTAATTTTAGCTAGGACGGAGGGGCGCCTAGTTCACGAAACATCTGTAACAAAAAGGGGTTTGATCCCCAAAACCCCTCACATAGTATCATGCGTATATTTTGATGTAACTTTATAATCCATAATATATGGACGCTATTCAATTAGAAAAAGTGAACGTAGAATAAAATGGCGTAAATAAACGGACGTAACAAGAGTTTTTGATATACTTAAAATATATACTGTACCATGGCCATCATGGCCAGCGATGAAATGCACAGTCAACGGCCCATTGAAAATTTTTTAGCCATATTCCCCACTGTGACTGTTGGCACACACAGAAATTAACAAAGCGCACATACTCATCTCGTTGCGGGCGGTCCGAAAGGTGGAGAAATTGAACCCTCCCTCGTTCGTATCGATGAGTGCATCCGAGTCCTGGGTGGGCATCAAAAGCTCGAGAAACTCGGTCTCGGTCAGCCCGTACTCCGAGCACGTAATGTAGATTGCCAGTTTGCTGAAGCCCTTCTGGCCAAACCGCTGCTCCATTGCATTGAAAATGTTGTTCACGTACTCTTCAAAGGACTGCGAGCTATCCACCTTCCGCACAATCGTCTCGTTCTGCTCCAGCGAGAGATCGAAGAAGTAATCCGAGTATTTGAACCGTTCCTTCTGCATCGGCGTTAGCTTGAGCGAATCGATTGGCACAGTGGTCGAAACCACCAGGAAAACGTTCCACGGCAGGCTGATTGGAAGCCACGATAAAGCGGCCACAATGTCACAGTCCAGCGGGTTCAGCCTGTGCAGGTCATCGATGAAGAGAAACAGTATCTCGTTGTGCAAATCTTCGCAGTGTTTCAGCAGGTTCTGGAACCAATTATTGATGTAGAGCGGATCAAACGAGGCATCCTTCGGCAAATAGCCTTCCGGTATATTGAGGATAATTGCCAGCTGTTGACAGATTACTCTCAGCAGTTCCAGATTGTAGGCGGACCGGGGGGTGGCCGAGGCGTACCGGATCACACGGTGTACTTTAATGTGCTCGAACCAGCCCGTTAGCTGCGTGTAGATGTGTGAAAGGAGTGTGCTTTTGCCACTGCCGTGACCACCGTAGATGAAGTACGGTGGGTGGCGACTGCCAGAGCGATAGTTTTGCTGCACGTTCTGCCGTATCCGGTCTGGGATTTTAGATGATATGTATTTACTGGCACTGAGATGCTCGTTCAAGTACATTAGGTGGGTCGAGTGCTCGTAAAAGATCTCCTGTAAGCAAATGTGGCAAGCAAAGTGAGAACATAGTTAAACTTTTGCGGTGAGTTAGTGCTTGCAGGTTGATTTCTAGCTATAATGTTTCATGTTTATGTTTGAATTTGGTAATGTTTGGAGACAAATTACAGTTTTTCAGAACGGTTAGGAGATTTGACGTAAGCAGCATAGCAACTGTTTTTTCATTGGCTAAAATATAAAAAACTCATGAAGAAGGGATTATTTTCCATAACAAAATCAGAAATTGACAATAAAGAAGTAAGGGTAGGAGCAAAAATAAACTACCTACATAGAACAGTTCGAAACTTAGTTCGGGAGAACAGATATTGCTCCTGGGCCTTTGAGATGGGGCCAAGAGAGTTTCCAGGAAGCATGTTAATGGGGATTCAGGGGGTCTCAGGAGCCTTTAAAGGACTTCAAAGGGTTTTCAGTGGCATTTCATGGGGTTTCAGGGTCCTTTTAAAGGCACCCCAAGGGGTTTCAGGTGCGTTGCAATGTTGTTACGCGGGTTACAGGAGTGTTCCAAGGTATTGCAGAGGCGTTCCAGTGAGAGCGTTTTAAAGACGTTCTGAAAGTTTCAGGGGCAGTTGATAGCATTTCAAGAGCGCTTCAAGGGGTTTGCAGGGATGTTTCAAAATCGTTTCAATAGGATTATGGAGGTTTCAAATGCGATTCATGTCATTTCAGGGGCGTTTGAAAGGGTTTCAAAGGTATTTCTTACGGGATATCGGAGCTTGGGGTTTCAGGAGCATTGGAAGACCCTGTAAGTCTTTTGAAACCCCCTGTGAGCCCTTGAAAGGTCACAGACACCCCCTGAGACCATCAGGTACCCCCTGAGACTCTCTGAAATGCTCCTGAGACCCCCTTAGAAAGCCATGATACTCCCAGACATGCCCTGGAAACCCATTGGAACCACCATGAAACCCCATGGAACCACGTTTTATGGCGTTCCAAGATCTTCCAAGGCAGTTGAGGAAGTTTTAAAATGTTTTGGGAGACTACACAGGTTCTCAAATAAGCATCAGGGAGATTTCAGGGGTTTTCAGATGCATTTTAAGGCGTTTCAGACTTCAAAGTGTTTCAAGAAGTTTCAAAGGGGTTTCAGAGGGCTCTCATGTGAGCCTCAGGGTCTTTCAGGTGCTATTCAAAGTGTAGCATGGGTGTTTCAGGTGGGTTCAGAAGGACTTCAAGACGTTTCAGACTGATTACACTTTGATCTGCTGATGAGGAGTCTTCGTAGTTTATGGACAGACTCATAATATACACGCCCAATCCAAATTACAATAATGCTGGTTATTTATGGAAAAATAACAAAGTCGTCGATTTACATTTCTTGCTAGGGACAATGTAATTTGAAAATTACTAAATGGTATACTTTTTGACATTTTCCAACCATGGTCAAGGCTAATATAAAAAATCAAGGGGATAGAAAAACTTCGATTTAAAAATGGATGCTAAAATTAATGCCACCCAAGTTGTTTTTTTTTTTATTATTTTAAGGAGGTATAGTGGCAGTGTCATGCTACAAAAAAAATGTTCTGGTTATACTATTGGTGAGGTGATGATAAAAATTGTTTAAGTGATTGCTGTAAACTATCTGGTCGATCTATTATTTTGTTATGGCATATTTTGAGAAGTATGTTTTGTATAAGCATAATGTGCGGTGTGTTGTCGCTGGATATTTTCATATGCACCGTGCAAAAAATCCAAACACCGAACAACATGGCATATCCGACTAAAAATGTGATTCAAATTCTTCGAGGGAACTGAAAGCAGAACTCCAAACAACCCCCGCCTATGCTAATGTTCCCTTCATTGAATTATTCAAATTTATGCTCCGTTTCGAGACTTAAAATACGTCCCAATAAGCGCCTCGAGTGCAATCTCGTGTGTTCGGTAGAACGAAAACATCAGGTTGGAAGATAGTGCAAAGGTGAAAAAAGATTTTCCAGCACTACTAGTGAGACACGCAAAGATTCGTCAGGATGGATGGCACCGACTGAACCAGATGGAAACATTTTCCTCTTCAGACACTGCGATTCGAAGGTTCGAGGTCGGGCATGTGATTGCGATGATATAATGGCAATAAAACGTGATGCCACCCGGACCAGAATGTTCCTTCTGCTGCTGGTGCATTCAATATGTACCGGGTGCTGGGTAGAGTAGATCATGAGATAGATTGTTGGAATACCGTTAAGGTGAGATTCTGTATGCGCTATTATCGCAGTGCGATTTTACTTTCTCCTTGAACAAACCAAAGCGGACGGGCGATGATCCATCAGGATTTTCATAGAAGCATTTAAGCTTTGCGGAGGTAGAAAAAGAGAGAAGTTTTTTTTTATCAGAAAATGAAGCATACATTATGAAAAGACATTGGATTAGCACCTTCAATGTTTCCATTTTCAACGGTATGTATTAGTTTCAATGCATCGGGACAGGCAAAATTTTCACTTTTCTAAAAATGCTGTAACTTTTTAAAACGTGCATATTTACAAAATTTTCGCAATTTACGTATGGAGGATTTCTGTCGATACTCACCAATTACAGTATCCTCGGCCAGTGCCAAGAAGTCACCAATTACAGTATCCTCGGCAAATTCCCGCTTTAACTCCAGTTAGCCTACTAATGTTTAATATAATGTAGTGATTTTTTCAGAAATTCTTATAGATTCTTTGAAAAATCATTTTTAAAAATCACCGAATCCTTTAAAAATGTTCCACGATTGTTTTTAAAATTTTCACTAGAATTTTCTTCAGAAATCCTCGAGAAGAACCTCCTCGACGGGCTTGGTGGTCTAGTGGCTACCGCCTCTGATTCATATGCAGAAGGTCCTGTGTTCAAACCCTGGCCCGTCCGTTTCCTTCTACTGTGTATCTTTCTATCCACTTTATGTATACTCTCCTCTCTACATATACAACTCATGTATATTCATATGCTCATAGCCATCACTAGAACCAGAAACGGTTGAAAAGCCGTTTCCCTTCCTTCCAATTTTCACAGCACAGTGTCAATCTATCAGATAACGCCTACGAGTTATGTAATCAAGCGAACTGTGCCGCTTAATAGCTTCAATCGCACTGGCCTCCACGCACCAATGTGTGAACCAATGTGCCACCCAAGTAATGTTTCGGTGACCAATTAATCTTGTAAAGGTTTTGAGAACTGAAATAAAACCTTATACCATTTATTTTGGTTTTATGATGATTAGAAGAACCTTTTCTACACAGAAAGAAATCATAAAAATTAAACAACACGTAAGTTAAGCAACGACTGAAAATTATAGCAGAAGTTTCAAAATTACAGCCATTTATTGAAAGATGATACTATCCGCTCATTAATCAGCCAATCATGCGTACTGTTGACATTTTTTGAGACATATTCGCTTGAAATTTACATGCAGTAACGTAAACGAGGACAGTTACGCTCAGTCGTCTGCCTCGCTACGGAGACTACTATCTCGCTCTGTGGCCGAAGCGGTACAACAGTTGGTTCCTTTATGGTGGAACATGTTTATCTTTGATTGCCTTCTCTTCAGCTTGGTGAGACAGCCTGGAGGGGTTAGACGTGAACTCTCACTCGGAAGATCTGAGTTTGATTCTCGTATAAAGATTTTTTAAGTTTCTCTGAAAAGTCGGTGCTTAATTAACACTTTTCTCTCAGCAATCAGCAGTGTAATTTTAAGATCACACATAAATTTCTATCGAACACGATGAAGGTCAATTTGTTACATTCAGTTCGTCATAAATTTACAGATTTTGTTCGTAGTGTGTAGTCTAAATGACCAAAATATGTTACTTGGGCAACCATACCCCACCAAACACTTCGACATCCGCATGAGTTTGTGCAGACGCAGAGGTATATTCGGTCTGATGTCGATACAACCAATTGCAATCATCATTTCCTTCCCTTTTCCCACATTGATTTGCAACCTAACGTGGCAGGCGCCATTGTCACCTAAAAAATAGAAGATCACCAACGCCCACACACTGAAAATGCCTGATAGTACCCGGCAGATAATCTCATTGGTTCCTTGTGTGAGTATAGCTGGATAGACGCTACTCTAGCCTACAGGCGGTCAATAAAGCTCCAGCTCAAGCTCAAGAAATCTTCGAGAAGACCCAAGCAGCACCTGCAACATCATGCAGATTGTGGCTTTCTTTGCTTTGGTCTAAATGAGTTGCAAGGGAAGCACACGAAACTTCCATCTTAAAGTTGCGGCTTTGTTTCATAGAAATCACAAATTACCACGTGTTGGACATCGATCTGTGGAGGCGGAGCATACATATTGCTCGCAAGTGATAATAAAGTCAGCTTACATTAAATGTGTTATGTAACATGCATGAAACATCTAACTCTGGTTTGTTTGTTCAGATTAGGTTCCATATGCGTTACAGAAAACTTGAGCGTCTTTTCATTTTGACAGTTCTCTAACTTGTGACAAAGAAGGTGCAATAAAGTAACAAGTAACTTCAGTAGCTTTTATGGTGTGTTGAGCATTGATTCTTTCACAGAGCTTTTGGTGTAGTATGTAAGGTGAATAGATAATACTCCTGGTGTCCATGGTTCGAGTCTGGACAAAATTTTTTCCCAACTTTTTTATCATTCTTTTTCGTTTATGTTGCATAAGAATTCAGAATCTGCGCTTTTTGGGTTTCAAAGAAGAAGCAATTGTGTTCTGTCGTCCGTAATACGGACAGTGAATAAATTGCACTAAGGTTGCTATTACTGGATTAGCAACAAGTCGTGTTGCTTGGGGAACCTTCTGACACATTTTTTTATATGGGACCTCTGAAATTTGTGTATGGGGTTGTCACACTTTGCTGAACCCCTTTTCCTTCCCAAAGCGTCAGGTAATTCATGGACATTTCCCCACCAGAAATAACTCCGGAGATTTCGGTATAAAGTTATCCCAGGATTCTTTCAAGAATGCCTAAATTTTGTCAGTGAAACTTCAATAAATATCTTCAAGGCTTCATTCGAACTTATCTCGAATAATTTCTTCAGATTTTCTTCAATATTTTTTTCTTCCATGGAATCCATCAAAAACTTGGCCAGAAAATTCTCATAGGATTTTTTCTAGTGTATTTAAAATGTTTATAGGGCTTTGTTTGGAAAATTCCCCAGGGGTTCCACCAAAAATTTCTCCAATAATGTCTTCAGATGTATCTCCAGGAGTTCGTCCAGCGGTTTCATCAAAAAGTCTTCTGAGGATTCCTTCACAAATGCGTTCAGATATGTTTTCAAGATCTCTTCCACAGATTTCTTCAGGAATTTCAAAATAATGTTTTAGTCACCTTTCAGAAGTCATTGTTTATTTTATATTGAATCGCTACAATTAGCATATTTAAAAATTTTCCCAACATTCTGTTATAGTTAAATAGTTAAGGACAAACGTCTTGAAATTCCGCTTCAACAGTGCATCAAAACTTCAGACGCACAAATCTCAAGAAGCAAACTTCTAACTATAGTGCATTACATTATTTTTTTTTTTTATAGAATGAGAAAATCTGCAACAGATACCCAAGAGGTGGTTCCTCGGGTGATGTGGGGATCGACCCACTAAAAACTCATTCTCTCTCTTCCTTACCTTCGCGGTACGCCCGTTAGGGATGACTTCGAGAAGGGGGGACCGTACATGAGTACACTCTAATAGTAAGCGTTCCACCAGCTACCGCCTTAAGTTGTTCACTCTCCCCTGGAGGCTCGGGTCCTGGCTCCTAAATGGGGAAGGGGGGGCAACTCAACTAGCTGTTGTTCGGCTCGCCATTTACTCTGTGGTTCAAGTACGATTCGAGAAACTGTGGAAGTAACGGAGTCCCATTTGTCCGACCCCATACACACATCCTTTCAACAATGTTGTCAGGCGTGATATCTCTACCGCATACCTCCTGCATACTCGACCTTTGCTCCACGAAACGTGGACATTCGAAGAGCACATGCTCCGCGGTCTCGTCGCAGTCTGCACACTTCGCACATGCGGGGGAGCCTGCATGTCCGAATCTGTGCAGATACCACCTAAAGCATCCATGGCCTGACAGAAATTGAGTCAAGTGAAAATTCACCTCGCCATGGGGCCTGCTCGTCCACTTGGACACGCTCCATCTACCCTTGCTGGAGGAATCCCACTCCCTCTGCCACTTCAGCATAGATGAGGTTCTGGCGATACGCCTCGCGCCTCTTATGCCGCGTCGCTCGAAACATTCTTCATCCTCTGCCACCACTAAAGCTATGGGCATCATGCCCGCTAGCACACATACCGCGTCCTTTGAGATCGTGCGGTATGCGCTCACCACCCTAAGGCACATCAGCCTCTCAAGTCGCTTCACGTTTCGATTAACCACTAGCGCCTTCGACCATGCAGCGGCGCCATACCGTAGTATGGAGACCGCTACTGCCGCGAGCAGCTTACGCTTACTCGAGACTATTGCCGAGCTATTAGACATTATCTTTGACAATGCCAGTATCGCCATGCTTGCCTTTTTGCAGGCATATTCTACGCGGCTTCCGAATTTCAGCTTATCGTCGATCATGACCCCTATTTGCTTCAGTGAGCGCTTAGAGTTGATCGTGCATCCACCTGTGGTGACCACTGCCTGCTGTTCAGACTTGCGGTTGTTTACCACCACCACCTCCGTTTTGTGGTGCGCGAGTGCCAAATGTCTCGACCTCATCCAGTCCTCCACTATGGCAATTGCGTGAGTTGCTGTCAGTTCCACTTTCTCCATCGACTCGCTGTATACCACGAGGGTAATATCATTGGCAAAGCCGACCAGCTTTACGCCCGGTGGAAGTTTGAGCCTCAATACGCCATCATACGCCGAGTTCCATAGTACCGGGCCCAATATGGACCCCTGCGGTACCCCTGCGATACCCCTGCGGTGATGTTGTAGCTCCTCTCGCCTTCCTCGGTGTCATAGATTAGCACCCTATTCTGGAAGTAGCTCTCTAATATCCGGCATAGGCTAACCGGGACTCCTAGAAGGTGTATTGCGCACTCAATAGCGGCCCAGCTGACGCTGTTGAACGCATTCTTAACGTCCATCGTGACGACCGCGCAATAGCGGATTCCTGTTCGCTTCTTTTGGAGCGCTATCTCGGCCGTTTTGGTTACAGCCCTAATAGCGTCCACCGTAGATCGACCCTTCCGGAAGCCGAACTGGTTATCCGAGAAACCAGAGTCATCGGGTTTCTCGGTATAGAACATTAGCCTCGAAAGAATGATCCGTTCCAACAGTTTTCCGGCGGTGTCCAGCAGACAGATAGGTCTGTATGCCGACGGGTCGCCAGGTGGCTTCCCGGGTTTGGGCAGTAGAACCAATCTTTGCCTTTTCCACCTCTCCGGAAATTCGCCTCTGTCTAGGCACATCTGCATAGCCATTCTGAACATGTCAGGCTTAGCCTCGATGGCCGTCTTGATGGCTAATGTCGGGATACCGTCCGGACCCGGAGCCTTGTTCAACTTAAGTGACTTCGCTATTGCAATGAGTTCGTCGTTCGTCACCGGGGCTACCTCGCTATGGCCGGTTTGGCTATAGGGAACGGGAGCCCATGGTCTTGTATCGTGGCGCGGGAACAGCGTTTCCACGATCTTCTGCAGCATCTCTGGAGAGCGTTCTGGGGGTGCTGACGCATCCTTCGTTTTGGCCATGACTACTCTGTAGGCATCACCCCATGGGGTCGTGTTCGCTGCCTGGCAGAGATTTTCAAAGCACGCCCGCTTACGTGTCTTAACCTTCCGTAACTCGCGCGGTTGGCTACCTGCGTAAGCACCACGCTAACGCTGAGTACAGAAAGCGAGTTTTTTTCAACGTGTTGTACAAAATACAACAGCGCGATCACTCGAGGGTTAATCTCTTTATTCAGTGCCAGTTTAGCCGCCCTGTAGTCCTCGCTTCGTTCAATTCTATCCTCATCGGTACGAGCCCTTTGCATCCTGCTTCTAGCTCTTAAACAGGATGTGCGGAGTTCTGCGATTTCTGGATACCAACAGTACACCGGTTTGCGTCCATTTCTGGGTAGGGATCGCCTTGGCATAGCGGCGTCACATGCACGGCTTAGGGTTCCGACTAGATCATCGCTGGATAGATCGTCGGTGTTACCCTCCATAAACAATCGCTACACAAATGCCAGCTTATCAAATCGCGAAGTCAGCCATCCCCGATGACGGTCGATGACCTTCGGCTGTGGCCGTTTTTCTCCGTATTCCACTCTGTATCGAATCGCCAGATGGTCACTCTGCGTGTATCCATCGTCGACCCTCCAGTCCGAGCTAGGGTTTAGACCCGGGCTCCAGAAGGTCACATCAATGATGGACTCTGCACCATTCCTACTGTAGTTTTTTTTTTGTCGCCTACGTTCGCGACATCCACGTTCAGTCTAGCCATAGCTTCGAGTAAGGCCCAGCCTCTCGCGTTAGTCACGCGGCTACCCCACTCAATCGCCCAGGCGTTGAAGTCTCCACCGATGACCACGGGACTCAATCCCACTATTGCGCTTGTTAACGATTCCAGCATAGACTAGAACTGGTCTATTGCCACCTGGGAGGGGCATAACAACTGCTGTAGTATACCCCGTTGATCTTTGCTATTGCGAAACCCTCGTGCGACGTGGAAACTATTATCTGGACCGGAAAACGACCGGTTGTACAGATCGCCGCTAGCTTGGCCTTATCCGCTACCCAGCTTCCGTTATCGGGAGGGATGCGGTATGGGTCCGATAGTAGTGCGATGTCTGTATTTGACTCCGATACTGACTGCCACAGCAACTGTTGTACGGCTTTACAGTGGTACAGGTTTAGTTGTGTAACCTGCATTATCGTTTGGAACTTCGACCTCCTCGCGTGCCTGGAAATTCAGGCCCGCCCGTCGTGTGGCCCTTGTTCGCTGTGCAAATCAGGCATTACAATTACTAAGCATGACCAGTAAACCATAATCAGGAACTTACTGGCATCGTTCCTGATGTGCCCGAGGCACATCTAGCTGGGCTGTGACACTTTGGAAGCGGTGCCATATCGCTTGAACAGAGTTGCTTCCGGATGTGTGGAATTTCTGAAGAGGACCAGCAGAGCCCACTGCTGCTTCCCCGACACGCATAGGCTTACTCCGCTTGAGCAGTTCGTATGTGTCGGTGCTCGGTCACCTCCCGATGCCAAAGGTGGTAAGTCCACATCCACACTGATGTGTGGATATGGTTCGCTTAGGAAAGAATCCTAGGCTCCCACCTGATGCTTAAAATAAGAAGCTCAGGTGCGCTGATTTTGTTTACGGACAGATTTTTGCGATCAAAATCGTGAGTATGTGCCAAAGCCGGCCATTGTGGCAGCCATGTTAGGATTCTAACAAGTCTGTCCTTAAGGGGAGTCGAATACACTCCCCACGGATTTCTTCAAAAACTGCTTCAGGAATCTTCTCAGAAATATCTCCTGAGACTTCTTCAGTAGTTTAAGGATTTCTTCATGAATGTCAGCAAGCAAGCAAACATTTTTTCAGAAATTTTTCCGAAAAAAAAATCAAAAATTTATCAAGATTTGTTTTAGCTTTTCTTTCGGAAATTCTTCCAAGGGTTACTTCAGAAATGCCACGGAAATTTTATCAGGGGAAACTGCATAAATCTCTAAAAAGGTTTCTTCTTGGAATTTATCTTGAATTTCCTTCAGGAATGTCTCCTGAGATTTCATCAATTATTCAAGTTTTTAACAGTCATATTTTATGAAATTACAAGAATTCCGTGAATTTCTTAGATAAATCCTTGTAAATATTTCTACAACAATTCATGCAGAAATAACCGTCAAAGGTACTGGAGGAATTCTTGAATAAATCTCTGATAAAATTTCTAGAGGTTTATGAACCAAACCCTGAAAGAACTCTTGGAGATTCTTCTGGTGGAATTCTTGAAATAATTTCTTGCAAAATTACTGAAAGAGTTTAGTGGAAAAAAATCCCTGAAGCAATTTTTGAAGTAATCCTTAGTTCCAAGGGGAATTTTTTAAAGAAAAATTTAACAGCAGAAATATAAAACAAACCTGGAAGAATGCATGAAGAAATTGCCAAAATAAAATTCCAAATAAATTGCATTATTTTATAAAATTTCTGAAGGAGTTTCTTTAAAACTGAAGAATGCTCTGCAGTAATTTCCAGAAAAAACTCTGGATGTATTTCTGGAGAAACATTAAGAAATGAATGCTAAAGGGATTTTTGTAAGAATTAATGGAAGAATCATAAAAGCTCCTAGGATACCTGAAGGATCAATAAATCCCAACAGAAGTTTATGATGTAACACCAGGAGGTATATCCGATGATCTTCTGGGAAACTCTTTGGAAGAAACTTCTAACAGAATCTTCTGAGAATATTCTTAAGGAAATGCTTGGAGAATCCCAGAGAAATACCTGAAAAGAACCCTGGGTTTTTGCATTACATCTACAGAATTGCTTACAGGAATTTCTTCTCGAAAGTTCTCTGGTATTCTCGCGAGGTTTTGCCGGTAGTTCCTCCTATGTTTTCTTTTCAAGGTTTTTAAAGTTTCTTATGGAATTTGACTTATATTTACACTCGGGACTACATCCAGAAATTATTTTCTGAGATGTCTCGGATTTTCTACCAGTTCTCAGGATATTTTTTCCAGAATTTCTTAAAAGCAATTTCGCAGCTATAACTTCTGATTACAAGGTATTACGAGAAAAAAAAAAAACTCCTGAAAAATCCCTAAAAGAACTCCGCGAAAGGTGTTAAAATAATCTCAATAAAATCACGAAAAGAAAGTTATGGAAAAATATAGGGTAATTCTAAAGAAAACCCAGATTTCCAGAAAAATTTCCGTTAGGGCGTCCGAGAAGAACTCTGGTAGTAATTACGGAAATTTCTAAAAAAAATCTTTGAACAAAAATCTGTAAAACTATGAAGAAAAGTCTGTTAAACCACTGAAAAGAAAAGAGGAAAGAACTCCATGAGAAATATCAAAAATAACTCCGACAGAAATTTTAATCTTTACAATACAATTATTTATTAAACCGGATAATCTTGCCTGATTTAAATCGTAAAATATTCTTAAATTTAACTTGATTTAGGATTTTCTGTTTATAAACAGAGTGCCAATAATGGGAACACTAGCAACAAGAAAAGCCTTCATTCTCCTTTATTTCAAATGATTACAGAATGAAGACTTGTCGTTTTTCACTTACTTGAACGGTTTTCTTCCGACCCTTGCCTCCATTCGGTTCCTTCGCCAGGCTTTGATCGATGGCGTTCTTCAGCTTATCGTAGATTAATTCCTTGAAGTCGTTCAGATAGCTCTCGTGGCTGTCCAACTCTGGATCAATTCCTCCTTCTGTCCATGGCGCTCTAGAATGGGGAGATAAAACAGCGAAAAAAAACCGATGAGTGACACTGACACATGAACCAACCGTTCATCCTTCGAGGTTGAAGAGCATAACCTATATAAGGAAACGAGAAAATTTGACATCGCGAGCTCCCTATCGTAAATTGACGTTGATTGTGAGAATGGACGCAACTCGGAGGGGACTGGGATCGTTAAGCGCAGGTATGAACTTGGATGGTTATCGCGCCACAGGAATGACCGTTGATGGTTCCTGATTGCGGTGAAGTAAATTGACAGAAGTGCCAATAAAATCGACTACACAACTATTAGGAGGAGTGACACAGTCTGACGACCTCGACGACGACGACTTAGGTCAGACGCAGCCGTAGGAAGCAATCAAGGATCACAGAAATAAAAACAGGAAACTTACGTTAGCGTTTCTTGATTGTCAGCAGGTAGTGCCTCCCGTAGAGATGATTTTATTTGCTCCATTCCGCTCTCGTCGTTGGGGCCATTTCCGTTTTCCGCATCCCACTGGCGAAAAACGGCCAACATGTTTTCCTTCGAGCAGGCTATAAACGGAGAAGAGATAAGAAGATAGCTTCGGTAAATGCTTGGATGGAGGAGCAAATGAGTGTATATGGTTCAGCTGATGGTTTTGGTTGTTAGAGGTGCACGTGCCTTGAATAACATAGAAAAAAGGGCTAAAAGTGTAAAACTGTTATGTAGTTTTCATGTTCTTTTATTCGATATATACCACACTATGCCGTATTGGTGGATGAAATGAAGTTTAAATTGCAATGTAATATGCAATACTTTATTATACATGTTTAGTTCATTTACTCATTGGGCTGCAGCTTTTCTCGTTGGATCTATGATGAATGAAGATTCTTTCTCCACTGGGCCTGATTCTAAACCAATCGCAGTAATATTATGTAAAAATTTATATTAGAGGAAATTGTGTTTGCCTTCCCGGCAGTTCCCTTGGTCATGGAAGTTTTTTGAGAACTATTGACGAAACGAACAAACCTGCCAATAATAACCATCGTCACCCTATTTCGGAACATAGTTTCCAAAAAACTTCAACAATGGAACAATAGCATGAAATGAGCTCACCGATTTACAGTGACCGGCACAAAAAATATCCCCTATATAATGGTTACAGTTTCTAATGAAAGCTACATGCAATAATCATAAAATATACCTTTCAATCCATTTTACATTACATTGTTGAAAATCCATGTGCACAACAGAACATATGTTCGATGAACAAATTGAGATTTGAAATTATGAAAAGAAGTCCACGTACTCCGGTGCGACTAGAACTCACGACTCCCAATTCGCTACGAGTACGTGGATTTCTTTTCATAATTTCAAATCTCAATTTGTTCACCGAGCACATGTTCTGTTATATTTTCTAGGAGTTCCTATGAATATCTCAAGAACTTTTCCTAGGAATCTTGGAAGACGCTTATCTATGCGTTTCTCTAGGTATTCAAGCATTTTTTTTTCAGAAATTCGACCATAGATTTCTCAAAGAATAGGGGAGACTGAGGAGACCAGAGATCGTATAAGATGTTGTATGAGATGTTAAAGTGGAGGCGCTATGCGTACATTTTCAATATGCCTGAATGGAGGTATGCACGCATATGGCCTCCGCTTTATCATCTTATGCAACATGTTATACGATTACTGGTTGTCTGGGTATTTTCTCGGAATCAAAAACAATTTGCTTCTAGCATAAATTTTCGAAAACTACTCCTGGACAAACAACTATGTTTTGGCTACAAGTGATTTCGATTGCACATTGAATTATTTTTAAACGGCTAATGGTTTGTTTTCAGTCCCTCAGAAATCTTTTAGGTCCGAAAAATCTCAATAACATTGTGAAATTTGAACCAAATCATTTTAAAGTTTCACAGCACATAGTTTAAATTAAATACTTTCAAACTTATTTATCCAAATAAGGTTGTTGTAAATATTTTTAAATTAATGCAGAGTAGTTTACACAACAGTGACATGGGGAGACATGATCCCTCGAGGATTATACACACACATTAAACATGTGACAAATAAAATTCTATTCGGAAGCCTCTATTTACCTAGAATTCTAGTATATTCAAAAATGTGTCGGATAGTTATTATTTTAGTACAAACCATGAAATGGGGGATCAATTCTCCCCATTCTGAAAATACGGCATATTCTTAAAATTTAAGGAAATTTCACAATCAAAAATACAACAAAACTTTAAAAGAAAACGAATAGGAAGCTTCTGGAGTTATTTTCCCTTTAAATAAACCATGTGTACAAGGGGGGATCGAGTGTCACTCATTTTTGAAAAATACATCAACCTTTTATCAATGTAATAATCAATTTCAAACCCTATTTGTAATAGAATTGTTACTTGAGAATCCTCTGCAGGTATTTATCGGAAAATTTCTTGAAAAATTTCATGAAAAATGTGGAGAAATAGGTTCTGCAGCAATTTATGCATGAATGGTTGAATCAAACTTGGAATCTTCGGATGAACTTCCAGATGAAACTCTTGCAAATTTTCTAGAGGAATTTCAAAATTTATGCTCGAAAAAGTCACTGAATAATTGGAGTAATACATAAAGGAACCACTGTAGAAATTCAGGTCATAATTTCTGAAAAAGTTTTAAAAATAAAATCATAATTTCTAAAATAAAACCCCAGAGAGATTTCCGCAATCTTTGTGAAAACAAAACCTCCTGGATTTGCACCTTTCAAAGAAACGTTTGGAAGAATTCCTGAAACCGTTGGAGAAATTGTTAGAATTTCTTGAGAAATTTCTGGAAGAATTTTCGAAGAAATCCCAAAGAAAACTCCTAGAACAAATTCTGACAATGTTTCCGAAGTAATTCTTTCAGAAATGTTTTAAGAAACGATAGAATTCAATCATGTATTGCAGGGGTTTTCAGGCCTTTTGATTCGCGGTGCACATTTCGGAAATAAATCTCTACGCGGTGCACCTGGTAATTATTGTCCAAAGTACAGTATCGAATTTGTTAAAAAAGTTGTAGTTTTTGAAGCGACTCTCATTTGCATGCACTCATTTTTGAAATAGTGTTTCCCACACAGATGTGACTATGATATTGACTTGCGTTTTGTTTTTATTACATGTCGGAGTTTCGTCGGGGTGGAAGCTCAGGAGTAGTGTGCGGTAGTTCGGCAGCAGCAAAGCTTCGCGCGCTGGCTTGTGATTATGCTTGAGATTTTTGCGATTTTTTTTCTTCTCTGCGGGGCTCCGACGACGGGACGAGTGTGCGCGCGCCGTGGTTCGAGTCGGTTCCGAATTTTTCGCTTCCCATCGGCGCTAGTTTCCAATACACTTTTAGTTGATAATAAATATTTTCTTTCATTTTTTGCATTTACACAAAAGAGTGAAAAATGTTAGTTCGGGTTCGCCGGTCGAGAAAAAATCCGGGCGCCGACAAGTGAATCGCGTTTAGTGTATTTCTGTGTGGAATAGACTAAAGGTTTCTGCTCCCTAGTGGAGTGGAGACGCGCGATAGAATTTTCCTTTTGGCTAGTTCTTGCGTCGAAAAGCGGTCGGTTGTTAACGGCGGTTTGTGTATATTGATCCATTGTCAAATCATATCACCACCCATAGGTGACTCCCGGACTGACAATGTACCTTACCCTACCAACAAAAAATGCCTTCCTGAGACAAACGTGGAGATGCAGCGAGTCGCGGTCTTTATAACAACGTTTGTCTTACTAACATTCCCTTCCATCCTCGATGACCGTAAGGACGTGGCCGGCGCCGTTATTGACCTTATTAAAGTTGAGAGCTCTCGACCTGTGTACATTGAGAATAGTAAGCTAGTTCCAAGCCCTATTCATTGGTTCCTTGTGCAATTTCGATTGCTCTGGACAATCACGGAGTAGCAACTACGAATTGTGCGGTCATCTATGCTCATACTCATGCTCATGCTCATGTCGGAGTTTCGTCGGGGTGGAAGCTCAGGTAAAATATTATCTCCTGGGCGCCCATTAAAAACACCACCCCCGGCGAAGACAGGCGCTCGAGCCTAGCTATTTAGCACTGTAGTTGGAGGAAATGCCAATGCAGAACCCGTAGCTTCCGGGAAGGTAAGCCCAGCTCCCTGGGTTAGTGGGTTGGTGTCAGGCCCTGCGAGCCAGCCGTAAAAAGGACTAGCACCGGAAAATCAACAAGAGAAGAATGCGAACCGATACCAATGGCGACGACCACAGCGACGAAAAGGGACTTGCGATTGGATGCTCGGTACGTGGAACTGCAGATCTCTCAACTTCATCGGGAGCACCCGCATACTCGCCGATATACTGAAGGACCGCGGGTTCGGAATCGTAGCGCTGTAGGAGGTGTGTTGGACAGGATCTATGGTGCGAACGTTTAGAGGTAATCATACCATCTACCAGAGTTGCGACAACACACGTGAGCTGGGAACAGCTTTAATAGTGATGGGCGACATGCAGAGGCGCGTGATCGGCTGGTGGCCGATCGACGAAAGAATGTGCAGGTTGAGGATCAAGGGCCGATTCTTCAACATTAGCATAATAAACGTGCACAGCCCTCACTCCGGAAGCACTGATGATGACAAAGACGCATTTTACGCGCAGCTCGAACGCGAGTACGACCGCTGCCCAAATCACATGGCCATTCGTAGCACCTTCTTCCAGCACAGCCTCCCGTATCGTTACACCTGGAGATCACCACAACAAACGGAATCGCAAATCGACCACGTTCTGATTGATGGACGGCACTTCTCCGACATTATCGACGTCAGGACCTATCGTGGCGCTAATATCGACTCTGGATCACTACCTGGTGATGGTTAAACTGCGCCCAAAACTCTCCGTTATTAACAACGTACACTACCGGCGGCCGCCCCGGTACGATCTAGAGCGACTGAAGCAACCGAATGTCGCCACCGCATACGCGCAGAATCTCGAGGCAGCGTTGCCGGACGAGGGTGTGCTCGATGTGGCCCCTCTAGAGGACTGCTGGAGTACAGTGAAAGCAGCCATCAACAACGCAGCCGAGAGCACTATCGGGTACGTGGAACGGAGTCGACGAAACGATTGATTCGACGAGGAGTGCAGAGCGGTTCTGGAGGAGAAAGATGCAGCGCAGGCGGTAATGCTGCAGCGTGGAACCCGACAGAATGTGGAGCGATACAGACAGAAGCGGAAGCAGCAGACCCGTCTCTTCCGGGAGAAAAAGCGCCACCTGGAAGAAGCGGAGTGCGAGGAAATGGAACTGCTGTGCGGTTCACAGGAAACACGCAAGTTCTACCAGAAGCTCAACGCATCCCGCAAAGGCTACGTGCCGCAAGCCGAAATGTGCAGGGATAAGGAAGGGAGCCTCCTGACAGACAAACGTGAGGTGATCGAAAGGTGGAAGCAGCACTTCGACGAGCACCTCAATGGCGAAGAGAATGTAGGCACGGAGGACCAAGGCAGCGGAGGAAATGACTATGTTGGTGCAGCAGAGGATGGGAACGAACCAACTCCCACGCTGAGGGAAGTTAAGGATGCCATCCACCAGCTCAAAAACAACAAAGCAGCTGGTAAGGACGGTATCGCAGCAGAACTCATCAAGATGGGCCCGGAAAAGTTGGCCACCTGTCTGCACCAGTTAGTAGTCAAGATCTGGGAAACCGAACAGCTACCGGAGGAGTGGAAGGAAGGGATAATCTGTCCCATCCACAAGAAAGGCGACAAGTTAATGTGTGAGAACTTTCGAGCGATCACCATTTTGAATGCCGCCTACAAAGTGCTATCCCAGATCATCTTCCGTCGTCTTTCACCTAAAGTAAATGAGTTCGTGGGAAGTTACCAAGCCGGTTTCATCGACGGCCGGTCGACAACGGACCAGATCTTCACCGTACGGAAAATCCTCCAGAAATGCCGTGAATACCAAGTCCCAACGCATCACCTGTTCATCGACTTCAAAGCAGCATCCCAAGCAACACACATGTTATAATAGAGTTACGACAGCGCAAGTTTTGGTTGTATAAAAGTATATTTTACGTAATTCTAACATTGCGTTGAAATAACGTAAAATAAACTTCTACACAACCAAAACTTGCGCTGTCGTAACTTTTATATAACATGTGTGTTGCTTGGGATACGACAGTATCGACCGCACAGAGCTATGGAAAATTATGAACGTGAACAGCTTTCCCGGGAAGCTGACTAGACTGATAAGAGCAACGATGGACGGTGTGCAGAACAGCGTAAGGATTTCGGGTGAACTATCTAGTTCATTTGAATCTCGACGGGGACTACGACAAGGTGATGGACTTTCCTGCCTACTATTCAACATCGCCCTGGAAGGTGTTATGCGACGAGCCGGGCTCAACAGCCGAGGTACGATCTTCACGAAATCCAGCCAATTTGTCTGTTTTGCGGATGACATGGATATTATTGCCAGAACATTTGGAACGGTGGCAGAACAGTACACCCGCCTGAAACGTGAAGCAGCATAGGTCGGACTGGTGGTGAATGCGGCTAAGACAAAGTACATGCTGGTAGGTGGGACTGAGCGAGACAGGACAAGCCTTGGCAGCAATGTTACGATAGACGGGGATACTTTCGAGGTGGTAGAAGAATTCGTCTACCTCGGTTCCTTGCTAACGGCTGACAATAACGTGAGCCGTGAAATACGAAGGCGCATCATCAATGGAAGTCGTGCCTACTATGGGCTCCAGAAGAAACTGCGGTCAAAAAAGATTCACCCCCGCACCAAATGTACCATGTACAAGACGTTAATAAGACCGGTGGTTCTCTACGGACACGAGACATGGACGATGCTCGAGGAGGACCTGCAAGCACTCGGAGTTTTCGAGCGACGGGTGCTAAGGACGATCTTCGGCGGCGTGCAGGAGAACGGTGTGTGGCGGAGAAGGATGAACCACGAGCTCGCTGCACTTTACGGCGAACCCAGCATCCAGAAAGTGGCCACAGCCGGAAGGATACGATGGGCAGGGCATGTTGCAAGAATGCCGGACAACAACCCTGCAAAGTTGGTGTTTGCTAACCATCCGGTTGGTACAAGAAGGCGTGGAGCGCAGAGAGCACGATGATCGGACCAGGTGGTGCGTGATCTACCGAGTGTTGGGCGTGACCGACGTCGGAGAGCTGCAGCTGCAAATCGAGTATTATGGCGGCAAATTGTTGATTCAGTATTATCATGAATTTGATGTTAACTAAATAAATGAAAAAATGAGTTTCGTTCGAGAGACATAGTTGTTCGAGATAGAATGTTTTTACTGGGAAATCTTTTTCTTGAAATTTTCGAGTGAGGTCCTCACAACATGCTCATTGTGAAAATCATGCCAAATTAAAAAAAAACTTTAACTGATTGAAATCATTGATAGATTCCTTCTCAGGTCCTATGCAATACCGTTTACCCCCGTTGGTTTGACCGCTTCTATTCTTAGCAGTTTTTAATTTGACACCCGCCAATCTGCACATCATTCAAACTAAAATTGGTTCAAACGTCATTCTGCTCATAGAATGGGGTGAACGGAACAAATCAAAACAGCAAACAAGATTACCAGCAAAGTGTCTTTCAGGGCTACTAGAAGTTCAAATTATAAGCGAACCACGTTGGTCTGTATAACGTGTCGTTCAAATCAACGGGGGTAGACGGTACTACTATAGTTGAATTACATCCAAGATTTTAAGCGAAATTTTTGAAGATACATTTCTTGTAGGATGTTTGATGCTGTGGACATAAATGACATTGAAAGCAGAATTTAGACATGAAAGTAGATTTTTGGAACTGCCGCGGTGCACTTGTCAAGGCTTTGCGGTGCACCAAGTGCACCAGTTAGCTGTTCCCATAGCAACTCATCTTCTTCTTCTTCTTCTTCTTTTTGGCTCGACGTCCGTACTGGGACTTGGCCTGCCTTGCTTCAACTTAGTGTTTTTTGAGCATTTCCATAGTTATTCATTGAAGGGCTTTCTTTGCCTGCCATTGCACGAATTTGTGTATTGTGAGGCAAGTACAATGATACACTATGCCCAGGGAGTCGAGAAAATTTTCCCGACCGGAACGGGAATCGAACCCACCGTCTCCGGATTGGCGGTCCATAGCCTTAACCATTAGGCTAATTGGAGACCCCTCATAGCATCTCATACATTCAGCATTTTAGTCCTTAACGAAATTCAGCGCCTCATGGGAAAATCTCTTTTTTGTTTGCATACATATGATACATACGGTATTTGGTAAAGTTAGGCTTGATTTGTCTGAAAAAATCATATGAAGGCACTGAGTGCATCTTTCCTCGTAAATTTGGTTTCTGAACCACTGTGCAACCGTCGTTACTGAGTTCTTCAGTTTGCCACGGTTAATAACAGTGCCTGAATATAACTGAGAATGATAGTATCAATAAGTGTGCTATCAATGTCGATATCAAGTTCTCTGAAGATCCTCACATCACATCCAGACATCCGAAACGTACTGAAATCCACTGGATCATCCACCATCGTCAATTCACTTGTAATTGTTGCATTATCTTCACTTTTATCACTTGCCTTCAAAACAAGGAACGTCTTTTTCAAACAAGAAATCAATCTGTTTTGTTTGTGGTCATCATTTTTTCATTTAACAGGAAACAAACAAATTCTCAAACTAATTTCCGGATTGTCATCCTTTTATTCAATAATCAACAAACGCATTCATTCACTGATTTGAGCCTCATCATGCTCAATTCAAGTGTTTGCCACGAACAGCCTGGCGGCCATTCATCGAGTTCAACTTGTTGTAGCACCGAATATTATTTGCACACGCCTCCAGCACCAGCTGTCCGCACCAGATCTCGCCAGATGCTGCGCTGATGATGACATATTTTCACCGAATCACCCGACCAAGTGCTTTTAACTTGTCTGTCTCAACTCATGTTGAATGAGATCGGCCATCAGATGGCAGAGAAAAAAAAAGTTGTCCGGCTATTTTGGACTGTGTTGTCTGGAATTGATTGATGGCATTTCAATCAAGTACATCAATGGTTGCCAATTAAGTGATACATTTTAAAGATGGAGGTGAAATCGCTTTCAGTTGGAAGTCAATCGCTGCTTTTCGGCAGAATTGATCTTTTTATCTGTATTAACGAGATTTGCAGCTCTAGGCTAGTTCATCTCGTGACCCATCGCTTTACATCCGGACCACAGTTATCTCTCCTTTGTATACAATTATTGAGTTTAACAGAATTTCCGATATGAAGACAATAGGTGTCGAATGATTGCAAGTTTTCGTCAAAAGTCTATTAATACGATTCTTTCTTTATACAATTTGTTAAAATAAGTTTAAGTAAGGTAACAATTAGAGTAAGTTTTAGAATGTTTTTTTTTTGTTGATGGACACCTAGTTTCAATTACCGAACTTCACAGCAAGACTTTGACCGAACACATTTCAAGAAATATCACACACGACAAAATCAGAAACAACACTTACCTAGCCCCTTCTGGATTTCCAACTCGAGTGCTCTGGTTTTCAGTCGTTTAAGATTATCACAGAACCGTTTGCTATCGATTAAGGTGATGCCTACACCTTCCTCTCCACCTCCTCCTCCTCCTGCTTCACCTCCTCCGCCGCCACCACCTTGGAATGCCTTTAAAATCTCGTCGATTTTGTTCTCGAGAATATCGCTCAGCTGCCGACTTTCCGTAATCCACTCCTGACGTTCCTTTGTCCTGTGACCAGTTTCCAGTGGTTGGGGGAGCAAGCGGAAATCAGAGAGAGACAGAGAGACATAGAAGCTAAAATTAGATTCTTATCGGCCTCATCCTCAAATGGGATTGAGATTGGAGTACGTAGAGGCAAAGTGCCTTTGATGGGGTTTTCCGATATAGCTAAACCATCCGGATAATCTGGATCATCGTTAGAATGTGTTTATGCAATTGACAGGGCCATAGTCGTCAAGATGAGGGCCCTTGTTCGGGGTTATGTTCCATGCAGTAATCAAAGCTTTAAAATCTGGCATAGGCACTCCATTCAGAGGATTAAATTGGATTTAATGTAAGCTGAATCAATTATCATGTACGGTTGTTAATCCAATCGTACTCCATTTGGACATTTTGAAAATATCACTTGTCACATCGTCCCACATACCATTTAAACACATGTATTTGTTTTCTTCTGAGACATTGTCTGGTGAGCTCAATAGTGGCACCTAGTACAGCACCCAATATTTTCCTTCTCTCCCTAACCTCCCCTTGTCATACTTTCACTATAGCTAAGGTAAGCAACTGCACGATTGGCTGAATGGATCCAGTATAGAGGTCATTTTTTTACTTATGCGCTGGATTTCGGGAATGTTTACTCTTTGCATCGATACATATTCTTTTTTCCACACCTATCATTTGAAAAGAGCATTTCTTCAATAAAACATAAGCCTTAAACGGATCGACATAATGCCTACCTTCAGCCTTCAGCTTCAGCCTTTTGGGGGAATCGAAAACACTAGTTTATGATTTTTTCCGACGTTTCGATCTGTATGGCGCCTTTTCAAGGGTTCAATCGGTCAAGGTTTCCTAGTCAAGATGGCCTAGCCTAACTTAAAAATGTCATACGGAAGTTTTGGTATTTATTGAGTCCGTTCGGTTGTGGACAATCTCCTACCTATCGGGCGGTTTAGAATTCGGTCCTGTTTTTGGAATCTTCTACTATTGTTTGTTAAGCTAGTTTCTGTGCTAGGGCCATCATTCCGAAGCATGATCTTTCCGTCGACGTAATGCGAACTGTTCCTGAATCCTGAGAATACCTTATTTAGAAAAGCAATAATTTTAATAAAATTGGGAAATTTATTAATTGAACATATTCCGACGTTACGTTAACCCTTCAGCGCGCGCGCCGTTGTAAAAAGTATAACACTACCAAAAAACCTCGCTTGTCGTAAACAGTGCGAGCGCGGTGCAGTTTCAGCTGCTTGATGGCGCGCGTCCTGGAAGGTTAAACGTATAGACTGGGCTGAAAAATATCAGAATTTTCAGTTGACTGCTTGAGCACCTTCACTATCACTGAAGACCGATCAACATCAAGACGATAATTACAAGCTAGGATATAACGTCTTTCACAATCACAGATGACTTTACGGCAGGCCTGCCCAACCTTTCGTGGCCACGGGCCACAAGTGATACTCCATACCAGTCGACGGGCCAGACATTAAATTTCGACATCAAATTTCGAAAGCACGAATGCAACAATGAAATTTTGTACATCCGATTACCCGTTCTCACGGCAAATCACAACACTAACATCATTTGGGTCATAAAATGTGAGCAAGAATTCTTGATTGTTTTGCAAAAATCACCCTGAATACTTTTTTATGAATTTTGCCGAACTGCAGGTTGCAGCAAACAATTTGCTGAAATTCAGCAAACTTTCCTGATTCGTTCAGTAAACTCTGCTGTTCAGCAGCAACGTTTTTCTGAAATTCAGTAAATTTTGCTGAAATTCTGCTTCAAATTTGGCTGTATCTTTCAAGTTTAAAATTTTTAAATTTATGTATTTAAATTTTTTAATCTTTGAAAATTTTTAACAAAACACTCTACCTATTTCGAGTTTATTTTTAATATTAAATTTTATTTAAATATGAAATATCTTCAAATATTTCAGACACATTCTACGGGCCCCGTATCATCAATACCAATTTTTCAAACTTGAGTTATGGCATATTTGACATTTTTATCACATTCTACATTACTTTTGTCATCCAAAAATGTATTCGACATGATATTAGTGTGACAATAAATATAAATTGAACGACGATTAAGATTAACATTAAAATCGTGATTTTAAGTCTTTTAGGCACACTTTTCATCCAAACTATCGTATTTTAAACACCAACACACTGATTTTTCAAAAGTCTTCCATCATTTGTAGATAAATGTATGTAGATTTTATAGCATAAAAAGATTTTTAATCGGAAGACTTTACAACTCTGAAATATTACTGGTCATAGTATGGGTTTTTATTGCGTTGTAACGTCACGAAAAATCCACATTTTTAAATTTTATTGAAATACGGAAAACGTTACAAACATGAAATTTTGTATGCTCTTTGTACTCGAAAAGATCTTTCAAATGAGACTAAAAAAAAGAAAATCGGTTCACGGAAGCCTGAGTTTCACCTGGTTGAAGTTTGCGTTGTAACGTCACGAAAAAAAGTTCTGTGGAAAAGACCAAATCTTTCTGGATTGGACGGCTTCTGAATTGGACAAACGTAGTTTTATATTCAAAACAGTTTCGTTCTCGTTGTGTATGAGCTCTTTTTCGAGATATCGTTTATAAATTGCTCACCATTGCCGGTTAATAAACTACGTAGATTTTTGAAGGTCGGAGGAGATGGTGTTAGGTCAAAATCTACGATGTAATTGTACTGCGATATTGTAAAATTTTTTAATCGTAATCTAATATCACTCAAACCGAAAATTTCTGTGATATGAGTGGCTAACGGACGAAACACTGACGAAACTACAAAGTTATTAAGTTGGTCAAAGACTTACAGTTGATGGATAGTTTGATTTAAACTTCCACCAACAGGCGGCGCTAGTGAACTTACAAATTTTAAATTCCATACATCTCAGGATCCCTTTTACATAGAAATACGATTTCTTCGGCAAAGTTGTTTGGTAAGTAAAGGACTTGCAGTTGATTTACCAATAGATGCGAGATTAAATTTCCATTTTGCAAAAGCAGGCAAGGGGTTAGAATTTCTTGAAAAGTATTCTATAAGCTGGAACTTTTTTCACTTTGGACATATTGTATTCAAATCAAATTGTAATCAAAGATCAATATATAATTCTTAACTCTCAAATTTTAATTTAATTTGATTCACTTATTCCTTAGATATAAGAGTTAATAGGACACAGTCAAAAATATGATTCTGCTTAAAGCGCTCCATCTTTGTGTAGAGCTAACCAATCAAGTCCAAAATTGTAGAAAGTACAGATAACAAGTTGAGGAACTATCAGTCAAAATTTGAGAATTTTTTATATATTTTATAAAAAGTTACGGCTTGTTGAATGTGTTTTGGGTAATTAATAAAATTGGCATGCTTTTGAAAATTTGCAACTACCACCACTGTGTGGCAGAAATTAATACCATACGGCTATTAAACTGAAAGTCCTTGATCTACCAAACAACTTTAATGAAGCAACCATTAATCACGATCCTGAGATAAGTAAAACTAAAAATGTTTATGCCCTCTAGCGCCTCCTAGTGGAAGGATTTGAAATCATACGGCCAGATACGGCCCATCAATTGAAAGTTCTTGACCAGCAAAGCAATTTTGTCGAGGACACCAACTGTCTAAATAGTTAGGATCATGAAATATATGGGATGGATATTACGTCAGTGCTACATCTATTTTTGATACATATAACAAGAATCACGGACAAACAGACGCAACACCTACGAAATTGAAACTCATATATCTCGGGACTCTAATTACTTAGACTTTAGACTTTTAGAATGTTGATGTCTTTGAAAAAGTTGTTTATCTTGTCAAAAAATTTCAGTTCAAAAGCCGTTTGGTTCAAGTTTCTAACTGACTAGTGGTAGTTGAAATTTTGAAAAATAATACACTTTATATTTATTCAAAAAATATTCAACATGCTGTAACTTCTTATAAAGTGCCCAAAGATTTTGCCAAAAAAAAACAGTTTCTCAACTAATCAGTGTGACTGAATCTCACATCCAATAGTAAATCAGCTGTAAGTTTTTGACTTATCAAACAACTTTTTTTTGCCAGAATCAGGTATATTTGTCTCTGGAATCACAGAAATTGATGCCCCTAAGTGGTATGCAGATCCTCAGGTATGTCTTTGGTTCAATAACTGCTCGCACATCTTAAGGCTCAAGCATCCGTCATCATATCTCGGAAATAGAAAAGCAGTTTTTTCGCTGTAAATCAAAACAATGACCACGAAAATATATTCACTGTATTCTATTCCTCGTAAGGAATACAGTGAATCCATTTTCGTTGCAAAAATGATTGATTTGAACGAAAAAACTGCTTTCAAATGTTTGATGATGACGATGATTTCAATGACGAATGGTTCAACGTTAAAGCGTATTCAATTGAATCAATGACATTGCATAAATTATTGAAAAAATGTTTAATTCGACGGTGTGATAAGTTTTATGCTGCAAAATATAAATATCTGGTGGTGCGAAGTAACGAATATCAACAGTTTAGTCTTTGGGACAATATTAGATGAATTTGGGTGGTACTAGGCCGAAGATGGGTACCATTAACCTTCATGAAGGAGTTTTCATACTGCTGATAGCAATAACTTGGCCCTCCGAGCCATTTATCACAAAATGGATTTTTCATAGAATAAAGTTGCTCTTGGAGCAGTAAAAATAGTGCAATAATATATTCACAAATTCGGGCTTATTTTGTCTGATTATTCTGATTCAAAAATGATGTGCATTTTCGTGACATTACAACGCGAGCAGTACCCTGTTTGAAACTGAATGGGCGTTGTAACGTCACGAAATGTAAAAGTCGATTATCCCAAAACGAATCCGAAATGAATATGTTTTATTTCACTGCATTGAAGAACTAATGGTGGGAGAAATTTTCAGTTTAAAATGAAAATCCGAGCAAATTTACGCGGTAGAGGGGGTCGAATTCTAGTGCGTTGTAACGTCACGCTACAAATACGCATTTTAAACAAGTTTTTCTAATGAAAACTAAATGTTAAACAGGTCAAACATATCGGAAATTTTACAAGGAATCTGAATATGATAAAATATTTTGAGGTTTACAGTCGTTTTTATGAATTATAGTGAAAAATCTGACCACGAATGCGTAGAAACGTTGTAACGTCACGGTAGAATGTGCCTTATCTCGACGGCGTGATGAGTTATATGCTGAAAAATTAAAATATCTGGTGGTGCAAAATAATGGATCTCAGCGCGCTAGTCTTTGGAACAAAATTAGAAGAATATGGGTGATACTAAACCAAAGATGGGTGCCGGTGTCATTAACCTTCATGAAGGAGTATTCATACTATTGATAGCAATAACTTGGCCCTCCGAGCCATTTATCACAAAACGGATTTTCAATAGAATAAAGTTCCCCTTGAAGCAGTGAAGATAATGCAATTATATATTCACAAATTCGGGTAAATTTGGCTGATTATTCTGATTCTAACATGATGTGCATTTTCGTGACGTTACAACGCGAGCAGAACCCTGTTTGAAACTGAACAGGCGTTGTAACGTCACGAAATGTAAAAGTCGATTATTTAAAAACAAATCCGAAATTTAAATGTTTTATTCCATTGAATTGAAGAACAAACCAATAAATTTCAATGGTGGAAAAAAAATTTAGAATATCATAAAAATCCGAGCAGATTTTTTAAGATGTTGGTAGCGCGTTGTAACGTCACGCTACAAATACGCATTTTGAACTTGTTTTTCTAATGCAAACTAAATGTTCAATAGGTCAAATATATCAGAAATTTTACAAGGAATCCGAATATGAAATAATATTTTGCGGTTTACGCTCGTTTTCATGAGTTATAGTGGAAAATCTGACTACGAATGCGTCAAAACGTTGTAACATCACGGTAGAATATGTCTTCAATCCTTGGGCATTCATCGATTCCGCGAGCCGTATGTTGGACAGCCCTGCTTTACGGTCTTCGACATAGTTTTTTCTTCACGCTTTAGGCTATATTTTATTATCATAGGTTACAAAATTCATGTAAAATTTGACAAAAAATGCAAGCAAGTGAAATTGCCCATACTAAATCCCATAAAAAAAATCCCATAAAAAAATTCCAGTAGTTTTAGATGGAAAAGAGGATTGAAAAAACTTTCTCCGGGGTTAATGCGATAATTTTCTCATATAACGTTGACCTATCCTACTGTATATTTTTACACCTCAGTGATTTGATGAGATTGCTTTAGTACAGACAAACAGACATATCATTCGTAACATATTGCTATTACATTCATCGTTACGAAAAAAAAATAATCGCCAAATGCTAATCAGGTTGCGTTTCACTGCGGCTTGATGTTGGTAGTGAGTAGACGTCAAACAAGCAACAACGATTAATACATATTTGTTTCAACCGTTGAAAACAAGGACGATGGAGAGTGAGTAGAGTAAGACGTCTGTATGTATGTGGCTTTAGTTCAGTCAAGATTTTGTTTTCTTACACATATTTATCGCTTGCATTGACTTTGTTCATTTTTGAAGTTTCTGCGAAGCACCCTAGGAAGCACCCAATGATGGTTTTGCATCACTATCGGTCCTGGAACATCATCGGTAGCCTTTATAAAGATCTTCGTTGTGGTCTGAGCCTATTTTCTGACTAATCGTTCATCACGTTATTTAAAAAGCCGCTGTTTAATGTGCCGCAGGCATGGGTTTTGATATCTACTACATTTGAACACTTCCAGCGGGACACCGGAACCGGTTCCGGAACTCTATCGGTTGATCCAAATATGATCTGAAACTATTCTCTTTTATTAACCGTTTATCAGGTTGCCTGAAAAGCTTGCGATTTGATGCGTCGCATGTAAGGGGTTGGTTAACTTTTATACTTGGCTACTTCCGTCGTGACATCTGGAACCGGTTCAGTAACACTACCGGTTCCGATATGGTCTGAGAATGTTTCCCTGCCCACTGTTCATCAGGCTATCGAAAAAGCCGCTGTTTGTTTTATCGCATGCATGGGTTAGGTTCACTTTCATATTTAGCCACTTCCGGCGGAACATCCAGAACCGGTTCCGGAATACTACCGGTTCAGATATTGTCTGAGAATGTTTTCCTGCCTACTGTTTATCAGGTTATCGAAAAATCCGCTGTTTGATGTGTCGCATGTATGGCTTTGGTTTACATTCATCTTTGGCCACATCCGGCGGATCACCCGGAACCGGTTCCGGAACACTACCGGTTCAGATATGATCCGAGAATATTTTCCTGCCTGCTGTTCATCAGGCTATCGAAAAAGCCGCTGTTTGATGTATCGCATGCATGGGTTTGGTTCACTTTCATATTTAGCCAGTTCCGGCGGAGCTCCCAGAACCGGTTCCGGAATACTACCGGTTCAGATATGGTCTGAGAATGTTTTCCTGCCTACTGTTTATCAGGTTATCGAAAAATCCGCTGTTTGATGTGTCGCATGTATGGCTTTGGTTCACATTCATATTTGGCCACATCCGGCGGATCACCCGGAACCGGTTCCGGAACACTACCGGTTCAGATATGATCCGAGAATATTTTCCTGCCTGCTGTTCATCAGGCTATCGAAAAAGCCGCTGTTTGATGTATCGCATGCATGGATATGGTTCACTTTCATATTTAGTCACTTCCGACGGAACACTCAGAACCGGTTCCGGAATACTACCGGTTCAGATATGGTCTGAGAATGTTTTCCTGCCTACTGTTTATCAGGTTATCGAAAAATCCGCTGTTTGATGTGTCGCATGAAGGGTTTGGTTCACTTTCATATTTGGCCACTTCCGGCGGATCACCCGGAACCGGTTCCGGAACACTACCGATTCAGATGTGGCCCGAGACTATTTTCCTGTTTACCGTTCATCATGTTTTCGAAAGTGCCGTGGTTTGATGTGTCGCATGAATGGGTTTGTAGCGTTTTCATATCTGGCCCCTTCCTGGGGTACCGATCCGGAACACCTAAATGGCCATAACTCCGGAACGGCTGGACCGATCCGAACAATTTTTAATAGGAAACAATGGGACCAGATTCCGCGTCGAATGAACCGTTCGTCATTAAAATCGGTTGAGGTTTACTGCCAAAAAGTGATGTGAGTTTTTTTTTTGTACACACACATACACACACACATACACACACACACACAGACATCACCTCAATTCGTCGAGCTGAGTTGATTGGTATATGTGACTCGACCCTCCGGGCCTTCTATCAAAAAGTCATTTTTGGAGTGAACATATAGCCTTTCCAGTACACTTAGTGTACGAGAAAGGCAAAAAGTGAACCAAATCCATGCATGCTACACATCAAATACAGGTCGGACTCGATTATCCGAAGTCGTAGCGGCTTTTTCGATAACCTGATCAACTCGTTGATGGACTACGACTGTTCTTGGTGTATTCATAGGAGAATTTCTTGGCTTTTCAGTCCGATTGTGAGATCAAAAACACCTTATGTTCTCTTACTCCGACGTTTCGATCCGTATCGGATCTTTTTCAAGGAATCGATTCCTTGAAAAAGATCCGATACGGATCGAAACGTCGGAGTAAGAGAACATAAGGTGTTTTTGATCTCACAATCGGACTGAAAAGCCAAGAAATTCTCCTAAGAATAACCTGATTAACGGTATGTAGGAAAATAGTCTCAGACCATATCTGAACCGGTAGTATTCCAGAATTGGTTCCGGGTGTCCCGCCGGAAGTGGCCAAATATTAAAGTGGAACAAACCTATGCATGCGACACATCAAATCGCGGCTTTCTCGATAACCTGATAAACGGTTAGCAAGAAAATAGGCTCACACCACATTAGAAACTACAGGTAGTGTTCCGGAACCGGTTCGTCGCGCCGGAATTGGCCAAATACAAAAGTGAACCAAACCCATGCATGCGGCACACCAAATTGCGGCTTTTCTGATAACCTGATGAACGGTAAGCAGGAAAAGAGTCTTAGACCATATCTGAACCGGTGATGTTCCGGAACCGATTCCGAGTGTCCCGCCGGAAGTGGCCAAATACATAAGTGAACCAAAGTAATGCATGCAACACATCAAATTGCGGCTTTTTCGAAAACCCGATGAACGATTAGCAAGAAAATAGAACCAGACTACATTAGAAACTACCGGCAGTGTTCCGTAATTGGATGCAGTTGTCCCGCCGGAAATGGTTAAATGTAAAAGAGAACCAAATCCATGCATGTGACACATCAAATCGCAGCTTTTTAGGTAATCTGATGAACGGTTAACAAAAAAAAATCTCAGACCACATTAGGGAAAACCAGTAGCGCAGACAGACGTTCAAGTTTGACTCAGCAGCTTGTGTAAAAAACATGGCCGCCACAAATTGCCAAGTGGCAATCAGCGAACAGATGGCGTTAGCGACGTTCGCTGCCTCACATGTGCGTTGCGACCAACAACTGTCACCACGGTCGTCTTCCAGCCGGATGGCGGGAAAAGATCGCACGTGTTGCACGCTAATAATGTTTCCACATAATTTGTGCAGAGTAAATGACTTTTATTTAATGTCTAAAATTTTTTGCACAAATTAGCGCAGGACTCTTGTAAACTATTTTACACATTATAACTTTTATATTACATAGATTTGCTTGAATAGAGCTGCATTTGGATGAACTTCACTCGCGTTGGAAAATCTTTGTGAATGTGACGTCAGAGATGTCCATATCCTCAGTGAGGGAAAGAGAAATAGAAAATACACCACTCACGCTGTGCATCTGAACAGGAGCCCTTCTCTTATATGTGGAGCCACCACTGCGATTCAGATGCGCGCAAGCTTGGTGAGTAGAAATAAATCTCTTAACTCCCTGAGCACTAGGCCACACAACAGTGCGGCGAGAGCGATTTAAAATTCTCTTCGGTGAAAGTGTAAAAAATCACCCGGGCGCGCGCTCCAGTGAGGTTTTTGCGCCAGAGTGCGCGCTGCGGTGAAACACCGGAGAGTTCTCGCCCCGGCGACACCATGGTGATAATTCGGTGACTGCTGGGTGAAAACACGGGAGAGCGCCGGAGAGCGATGCGCGCGAAAGAGTGAGCCACACTCGTTCCAAGGCGGACGAGCAAGAGCACGCACTAGCGCTTGGTCTACCTACCACCCAAAACAAGAGAAACTGGCTTCTTGGTGTGGTGAAAAATGTTCCTATCCCCAGTGTGGTCGATAAACTGACGCCGCAGTGAATCGCTACGGTGAAATGCCATCTCTGAAATGTAGGAATGATTTTGACAGTCTTTGTTTTGATTTTATTTCTCGGTGGGTGGTGAATTGGGTGGTAAGTAAGCGGCTGGAAGCACGTGGTTTCTCAAACTGTCAACTGCACTGTGGCAATCGGTTGCCTAGGTGTCGCTAGTGAAAATTTATATAGAAAATTTGAATAAATTTGTTCGAGCTAGAACGTCTGTCTGCGCCAGTAGTGTTCCAGAACCGATTCCGGGTGTCCCGCCGGAAGTGGACGAATGTGGAAGGAAACCAAACACATGCGTGCGGCTCATTAAATACCGGCTTTTTCGATAACCTGAAGAACGATCAGCAAGAAAATAGTCTTAGATCACATTAGAGACTACCGGTAGTGTTCCAGAACCGGTTTCGGGTGCCTTGCTGGAATTGGTAAAATGTAAAAATGAACCAAACCCATGCATGTGACACATCAATTCGTGGCTTTCTAGAAAATCGGGTAAACAGTTAGAGGAAACTAGTTTCATGCCATATTTGGGACAATTGGTACAGTCCTGGTTCCAGATGTCTCGCCGTAAGTGGTAAAATGTAAAATTGAACCAAACTCATGCATTCGGTGCATCAAATCACGGCCTTTTCGATTACCTGATGAACGGTTAGTAAGAAAATAGGCACAGACTACATTAGTTACTACCGGTAGTGTTTGTGGTTCCGGGTGTCCCGCCGGATGTGGCCATATACAAAAGTTAACCAAACAAATGCATGCCACACGTCAAATCGTGGATTTTTTGATAACCTGATTACCGGTTAGCAAGAAAATAGGCTCAAACCACAATAGAGACTACCAGCAGTATTACAGAACCAACTTTGGGTGCTTTGCCGGAACTACGAAAGTGAGCAAAATCATAGCAAGCGATAGATATGTGTAATTGTTCTCTTCATCATGACAAAACTAAATTGATCTCAGAACTCATCAAATCACACCATTTCAGATTCCTACTCATCCTTACAGTCAACGTTGTATGGGAAAATTAAAATTTAATCGCAACAATCCAGAACATTTTTTTTAATCCCCTTTTGCGTCTAAAGTTACTACACAAAATTCTGATGTGACTGGTTGCGCCCTCGCGCTCTGTAATGTGCTTGAAATTTTATTGGGATTTAGTTTGGGAAATTTCACTTGCTTGCATTTTTTTTGTTCAATTTTACATGGATCTTGTAATCAGCGATAATAAAATATAGCCTGAAGTGTACAGAAAAAACTTTGTCGACGACCCCAAAGTGATCTGTGGTTGTGAAAAAGGTTATATCTTAGCTTTTAATCATCGTCTTCATATTGATTGGCCTCCAATGACAGTGAAGGTGGTCAAGCAGTCAACTGAGAGCTCTGATATTTTTAAGCTCTGCCTATACGTTGAACATAACGTCAGAATATGCGTCATCAATAAGTTTTTCTATTCGATAATGGCTTTGATAAAATTCTTGCTTTTCTCAATAAAGTATTGTTAGGATTCAGGAACACTTCGGCTTACGTCGACATCATGAGTACATGTTCGACGAGAAAGGCGCTATCACCACTAGATGGATTAATCAGATTTGTTTTGTGCCGGTCACTGTACCTTGCAAATCGAATGCTGTACAACGATGAAATTTTGAACGTTTATTAATCGACATTGGCATGATAAAATTTCAAAATTTCAGCTTTATGCAACATTTCGTTCCCCCAAATACATGTTTATGAAGCTTCAAAGTCTGACTCCGGTTTCATGTACGACCTGTTTAAGCTAAATAAGGTAGCTTAATTCAAACAATCAGATTCATTAAAAAATACTAAGCGATTTCTAAACAGAGTTCTGATAGCAATTTCTTTGAAAAATCAGGGATTCCTTCAACCATTCCTTCGGGATTTTTCGTATTTTTTATAAAAATCTTTTGATAATTCCTTTGAAAAGCCCTTCAGTTATACTTTTGTAATTTCTCTTTGAAATTCCTACGGAATTTCTCAAGAAACTTTCTCTGTGAACTTTTCAGCATTATTTTTAAGAATTTGTTCAGCGATTTCTTTCTCAGAAAAATTCCATCGGTAATAGCATTGCTTTCCAATAATTGTTTTGGAAATTATTCAAGCAATTGTTTTTGGAATTCTTTTCATTATTCTTTGAATATTCCTGAAGAAATTTATTGCGAGTGCCTGCGGTTCTTTTTGCCTTTCTCGTACACCAAGTGTACTGGAAAGGCTATATGTTCACTCCAAAAATGACTTTTTGATAGAAGGCGCGGAGGGTCAAGTCACATATACCAATCAACTCAGCTCGACGAATTAAGGTGATGTCTGTGTGTGTATGTGTGTGTACAAAAATAAACCCACGTCACTTTTTGGCAGTAAACCTCAACCGATTTTAATGAACGATGATTCACTCGACGCGGAATCTGGCCCAATTGTTTCCTATTTAAAATGGTTCGGATCGGTCCAGCCGTTCCAGAGTTATGGCCATTTAGGTGTTCCGTGGGGTACCGGTTCGTATGACCGGGCCAGATATGAAAACGCTACAAACCCATGCATACGACCCATAAAACCGCGGCATGTTTGATAACCTCATGAACGATAAGCACCAAAATAGTTTCAGACCATATTTAAACCGGTAATGTTTTGGAACCGGTTGCTGGTGCCCTGCCGGAGGTGGCCAAATATAAAAGAGAACTAAACTCATACATGCGACATATCAAATAGCGACTTTTTCGATAAACAGGTGAACGGTAAGTAGGAAAATAGTTTCAGACCATACCTAAACCGGTTGTGTTCCGGAACCGGTTCCGCATGTCCCGCCGGAAGTGAACAATTTTAAAACATAATTAAACCCATGCATGCGACACATCAAACAGCGGCTTTTTCGATAATAAGTTAAATGGTAAGCAAGAAAATAGTTACAGGTCATATCTGAACCGGTAGTGTTCCGGAACCGGTTTCAAATATCCCACCGGAAAAGTCCAATTAAAAAGTGCACCAAACCCAGGCATGTGACACATCAAACAGAGGCTTTTTCGATAACCAGTTGAACGGTAAGTAGGAAAACAGTTTCAGACCATATCTGAACCGTTTATATATAAAACTGACAAAATTGAAGGACTGAATCCAGCTGAAAGCGTTTGATGTTGACTGAAGAATAGTAGGTCGAAACGCGTCACGCTAAACAAACTATTTCGGTCATTTGGCACTGATATATTGACAATTATCAGTGCCAAATGACCGAAACAGTTTGTTTTCACATAATAACATATCTGAACCGGTTGTGTTTCGGAACCGGTTCCTGGTGTTCCACCGGATGTGAGCAAACCAGATTATCGGCAGCGTTACAGAACCAGGATTGGATGCTTCGAAATTACGAAGATGAACAAAATCGATGCAAGCAATTTATATGCGTAAAAGAACAAAATCTTGACAAAACTATAGGGATCTCGTCAAATCACACCATTCTAGATTCCTGAGACGTAATCATACAGTAAGATAGATCTACGTTGTATAGGAAAATTTAAATTTGATCACATTGAAATTTGAATGGGTCTTATTATGAGAGATTTCACTTGCTTGCACTTTGCACACTTGCAAATTTTACATGAATCTTATATATTTATGTTTATAAAATGTAGGCTTAAAAGTTTGCAGAAAAAAAATTGTGGAATTGTCTTGATAATGATCGGCATCCAGTGCTAGTGAAAGTGGTCAAGTAGTCAACTGAGAGTTTCGATATTTTTAAGCTACGTTTAACATAACGTCGGTATATAAACCATCAATGAGTTACAAGATTCGATTATGGCTTTGATAAAATTATGGCTTTTCTGAATAAGGCTGACACAAATTTCGATTTTATCCTCTTCCTAGGTAAATTTTGGTTGGAATTCAACATTTTGAGAAAGGGCACAAATAAATAAATCAAAAATTATTGAAATTTTAAGGTAAAATAAGAGTCCTCCAGAAAATGCCTTAAAAATCCGAAGAGTTCAACGATTTTGCTTAATTGTTTAGGATTTTTTTTATCAAACACATGTATTATTTATCACCTTCTGATTGACGAGTCACCGAGCACTGAATGTGACAAACGAAAAAAAATGAAATTTGTTTTGTTCTAGAGTTTTCTTAGGATTCAGGAACATTTCGGCTTACGTCGACGTGAAAATCTTGAGTACATATTCGACGAGAATGGCACTATCACCACTAGCTGGATCAATATGTTTTTTTTAGAATTTTTTTCAGAAACTCCTTTGGAATCATTTTCTGCAATTTTCTTGGAAATTGATTCGGTCTTTTCGAAATTACTTAAAAATTCAGGGGCCCAGATGCAAGGAGGTGTAAGTGACCATTTTGTCGATTTTATATATCACAAAATTCTACAGATTTCAAGCTTCCAAGAACTTTTTTAAATTTGTTGTTACAATAAATCAGAGAAAATTGGATCGATTTTGCAATTCCATACATTTTGTAGGGGATGAAAAATTCTTGAAGACCTTTAAACCTCATTTACTCGAAAGTGGGTTTTTGTCATTTACACCCTTTTGCTTCTAACCCCCTCAATTGTAAAAATAACCGCTTCGGCAATTTTTTTTTGATATTCCCATCATATTTTTTCCAAATGCTGCTTTGAAAACTTTGATATTTTTAATGATAATTAATTTGGTTTATTCCTCTGCAAATGCTTTCGTAATTTCTTTAGGATGTTTTTTTCATTTTTTCTTTAATTTTCGGAAATTCTTTAAGAGTTGCATCGACGATTTATTCTGTAGATCTATTGTCAATTCCTTTGGAAATTCTGATTGCGAACTTATGGATTTCTAAGGATTTTTTTGAGAAATTTCCAATTTCCAAAAAGATCGCCGAATGAATTTCCGAAAATAGTACTGAAGGAATTGCAGAATAATTTATCAAAATAATTTTCAAAGAAATGGAGTTCCTGCGAAGTTGTTGCAGGATATTCAATAAAATTTAAAAGAAATAACCGAAGGATTTTCAAACGGAAATACCAAGGAAATTCTCGAATAAACTGTCGTAGGCATTCCAAAAAAAAAAAAAATCGCTGAAGTAGTTTCCAATGCAGTTTTAGCATTTTCAAACAGATTGCTGAACAAGCTTCAATGAAATTTTGGTGATTTTGGACAAACGACCATCTTATGTCTCCAGGGTTAAGGTATAATAAGTATACCAAGTTTTTTCGATCGGAAATTCTGTGTTATTTTCTCAAAACAATTTACTTAGTGATCTTGAAATACAAAACTCGTTAAAGAAATTTTAAAGACGTAGCCAAAGAAGTTCAAAAAAGAATTTTCAAAAATAAAAGAAAATTAACAAAAAAAAAAATGAAAGCCATTAACGAATGAATTAAAAAACAATTAAATTAATAGCTAAACCTATGTTTCGAACATTAACGAAAAAAATACCAATGTAGTACGATTGTTCAAAGATATTGCCGAAGTAAATTCGAGTCGTCGAAATTGCCAAGTATGGATAGAATCTCAACGAGGCAATCTGAAGCCATATTAAAAATTAAAAATTATCATTTTAAATAAAGATTTGGGTTTCATTCCATGGAGAACAACCTTGAACATTTGTTGAGCAGCGTTATTCATAATTATTCTATTTGTAATGAATCCTTAAGCCATATTTTATGTTAATGACGGCTTATACGTTATAACTTAAAAGTTAAAAGAGAGTGCCAAATTCATCCGATATTTCGCGAAAGTTATGGTGAAAATTATACTTTATTGCCAGAATGTGTTTAATATAAACCACAAGCACAACAATCAATTTTCCCTACTCAATTCAGATGGCCCATCAATCAACACAGCAATCACCATATTTCCATGCCATGACCCACTTAAAAAATGTCTACCCAGTCAGCCCCCACACTTACCTGAACTGCGTTCGCAACACGTATCCTCCGGCAGCCGCATCCTCCTGGTACCATTTCCTGAGGCACTCGCACTCGTCGGCCGTCGAATGCTTGTTGATTGCCGTAAAAACTTCCGAATCTAACTTCGTCGGCAGCAAAAAATTGCCTAAACGTGATCCTAACAATACCTTTTTTTTTTTGGTGGCACGGTGCCGCGGCCAGGACCAGTCGAGTAAACGAAATACACAGAATAATAAAGAGAAAAGCGTCAATAAAATATGTTCGGCTGAAGACTTTGAGTTATGGGCGCTCTTTGGAACGCTTCATGGACTGGACTGTTTCTCCGATACCTTCTAACAATACACTTGCGGGAGCAGAGGATATGAGTTATAATTTCTCACGAAAAAATATCAATCTTTGCCATGGGAGGCAGGGTGGGCGTAAAAATGCGTTTACACACTCATCTGCGTAGAACATAAATCATCTAAACTTCGACTTGGTGGTCGGTCTCCACGTCATTGCCTTAGGTTTAGCCAAAGAATGTTGGAGTTTGTTCTTTCTTTGGAAGCCGGTTCAAGCCGAACGAGGATGTATAGCAGGCATATTAAAAGGTTCATTCCATGTCTGGGGAAGGGTGGCGATAAAATTGGAAATTTCAAAGTGAATGGTTAGAATTTATGAGCGACGGAAGTTACCCGAATGATCCAATAACGATGTTATTATGTTATTATCGCATTATCGTGAACCATTCATGGGTGTAAATTTCGTCTTGTGAACGCAAGTTTAAGCACGGTGTTGGTACGAAGAATCTCGATTCCAAGCCTAGGGCCGAGAGCCTCAATAATAAAGAGACAAATATCTAGATTACTAACTTAGCTTTAGCTTAGCTTTAGCTTAGCTTTAGCTTAGCTTTAGCTTAGCTTTAGCTTAGCTTTAGCTTAGCTTTAGCTTAGCTTTAGCTTAGCTTTAGCTTAGCTTTAGCTTAGCTTTAGCTTAGCTTTAGCTTAGCTTTAGCTTAGCTTTAGCTTAGCTTTAGCTTAGCTTTAGCTTAGCTTTAGCTTAGCTTTAGCTTAGCTTTAGCTTAGCTTTAGCTTAGCTTTAGCTTAGCTTTAGCTTAGCTTTAGCTTAGCTTTAGCTTAGCTTTAGCTTAGCTTTAGCTTAGCTTTAGCTTAGCTTTAGCTTAGCTTTAGCTTAGCTTTAGCTTAGCTTTAGCTTAGCTTTAGCTTAGCTTTAGCTTAGCTTTAGCTTAGCTTTAGCTTAGCTTTAGCTTAGCTTTAGCTTAGCTTTAGCTTAGCTTTAGCTTAGCTTTAGCTTAGCTTTAGCTTAGCTTTAGCTTAGCTTTAGCTTAGCTTTAGCTTAGCTTTAGCTTAGCTTTAGCTTAGCTTTAGCTATAAATCAGCTCTGAAGATCTAAATAAATTCTAATTCATGTAGTAGACTTCTTCTATGTCTCCATTTCATCCATATTCTGAATTACATCAACACTTAAATGTCATCAACGATAAGCATGATGTGCGTCCTGCCTTCCAAATTCGGCTGAATGGTCCACCGTTGGCAACGGGCAAACATCACATAAAAAATCAGCACATAAACAGATCATCATATTTATTCTGTCACGATTGCCGAACGAGACTCTCCCCCATCGTGATGAATATGGATTTTTTGCGTCACGGCAGCAGCGATGATAAGCTAGATTTTTCCCTCGTTTTTTTGTCCTATGGTAACTTTTCAATTCCTATCTTCCCCGCACAGACGCGGGATGCTGCAAAATCAGTCGAGTGGGAAAAAGATGAATCTCAGCTATTTTTCCTCCCAACTTGCTGCCACTCATCGGGTACAGATTGGATACGGTGATGGGTTATATCGTCGAGTGGGTTTATTGTTTTGACACATCCCGGGTAGAGGTGAAGTACTGACGATCAAAACGTGATATTGGTTTGATTGATATAAGAGATAAAAGATCTGAAAATAATATCTGAAAAATGTTCCTGGAACATCTGAACAATATCAAAATGAGATATTACAAGATCAAACGAATAGCTTGCTGCTATTGGTTAGATCTTACAAGATCTAAATATGATCTGATGATGATTTCCCAGGAGTAAATTTTAGATATTATTTTTAGATCTTTTATCTCTTATATCAATCAAACCAATATCACATTTTGATCTCAATATCATAATATGTTATTATCGAGCTTTTTTCCTCTACCCGGGATGCATGCCAAATATTGCCAAACCGTCCGTCCGCTAGGCCGGGATTACACACAAAGGGTGTCATAATCGGGATTCAAATCTGGTAAACACAAGGGCGTGAACCTGTCACCAAAGTGGATATTGTCATCTCTGTTGGATACTTACATACACACATGTAGAAGTGTAAGGTTGTTGGAGGCTGAGGAAGCAATAAGGATAACGATAACCATTAAGGGGAAATTCCATTATTGAAGGTACGTCGTCGTCGATGCGAAAGGGTGTGATGGATTTCCGAAACAAATCACGAAACGGGGTCAAGCTAGCAGGTAACCGAAAGGATAATCCGGTTATTTTGGGTACAAAAGGTGTTGTAGTGTCATCTGCCAGCACAAAGCTCTATTCAACCTTACAGAGAGATGGCAAAGGCGATGACTATGCCGGAGTTTATTTACGTCATACTCTGCTGAGTGTGGTGACCCACTTTATGTGCTAGGAAAGATGGGACTTATTAAACGAAGAATAGAGATCCCGAAAACGGAAGTGACAGGCCTGCAACGCTCATCATTCTTGACGTCATGGATGTCACTGTAGATTTAAACAAACTTTGTGGATAATAAATTATTGAGCACTATACCTGCATAGGTCAAACAGTTCTAAAAAATCTTATTGTACATCAAAGCTTAACTATTCTCGCACAAAGAAAAATCCAACATATGAGTAGATGCTCACATATAAGCGCTACGATTTCATGGCTTTGTTGGGGCGGTATTCTAGTGAAACTGGCAGCACTAGACAAATACGAACATAGTCGAGAAGACAGCAGCGAACCGTTGGAAGTAGAATAACTTTGTGTAGTGTGGATTTCTAGAAAGTTTTCCAGGGAAACCAATACAAATACCTTTGGGGATTGTTTTGGGATTTGTCGAAAACTTTAGTAATGTTTCCAATAATGCTTCTTAGTACATATCCCTTTTCTAATGCTTCTTAGTACATATCCCTTAAAAATAAACCCCTGACCATGGATTTTATAATTACTCCAGATATTCTTTCAGGAATTTCTTTGGGAATTTTCCCTGGGACTTTTTAGGAGTTTCTCAAGGAATTTCTCAAAAGATCCATTATAAAACTAGTCCACGTGTTTTCTTAAGTGTTTATATTGAAAATTTCAGTAATAATTACTACATAAGTTCGTACTTGTATTCCTTCATGTACTTCTTCAAAAATTTCAGAAGAAATTCCTTCATAAATATTGTCAGTTTTTTTTTTCCAGGAACTTTTCTATGGAATTTTTCCAAAAAATAATCCATGGATTTCTCCAAGAATTCCTGGAAACGTTTCTTCAAAAGATGCTATACCATTATTATTTTTCCACAAAGATTCGGAAATTGTTTCAGTTATTTATCTCAGGTTTTCCTTAAGTAACTTCTTTTTTAAGTTTTAGATTGCATTTCTCCAGAGGTAGGGGTAGACGGGGCATAATGAACACCTTGTATTTTCACTGTAAATTGCCAAATTTTTGAAACAATTTGCTTGATTGTAGCTTAATTGAACAAGAAACATTTGTCTATACGTTTACTATAAAAAATAGCCAAAATGACTGAAGTGGTCATGTACTGGAGAAATATTATAAGAATCAGCTGACCTAAAATAAGGCTTTGAAATCGAAATATCAACGTAGTGGGTATCTATCAAGTTTCTTGATATTTCCTGGCAAGCTTGCTATTTGATGAAAACATTCGCGAAATGATGCGATTTGCTTTCGACAACGAATACGTTTTCACCCATCCTCGCTTTATTCAATCAACCTCCCATACGAGTAGCACACGAACGGACTCAACACTGATCAGCATAGTTGACTCTTCCTTTTCACCGTTGAGCCGTTGCGTTCTAGCCAAGTATCTCTTTTCATCGCTTTCGATGCTTTTCGACAGCTTATCGCGAAGCATCGTTGGCTGGAAGCTTTATTAGTATGGTATCGGTACATGCGAATGTTGCTTCTGTGTGCGTGTCGAGCGTTCGTGCCGTAGCTTCGCAAACCAACCTATTCGGTATGGTTCGGCTGTTCGGTCGAGCGTGTGGCGGCACAGTCAGATGTGTGCAAAATCGTTTGTGATTTACATCATGTTCGTTTTGCCAACTCTTTGCTGCTGGTCATCGCTGATCAGTGCACAGTTCAATCGCACGCGATAAATATACAGTTGATGAGTTGTGATGAGCACTAGTGAGGTGATAATTTGCATCATTGTTTCCTGGGTTATGAAATGTATTTGTAACACTTTCAAAATTCTTGTATAATTATTTTGGTAAAAAATATACTTTAAAAAGTTGATAGTTGGGTGGGGCAAAATGAGCAACTGGTGAAAAAATGAGGAAAATGGTAAACATCTTAAACAAGTGAATTTCACTTTTGGTTTTCTTCGTTACGATGCATATAGTAAGGTTTTGTAATTAATTTTCAATTTTTAAGCTTGAAAAAAATCAGTATCTGTGTATTATCACCGTTTAAATATGCCCTAATAGTAAACTCCATGGAACCCCACAGTTCCCTATTAATGAAATCCCATAATCCCCACAAATTCCCATTAATTGTTGCCGGTATGCTTTATCATTGACAAGAATAGTGATTTAGCATTTGATTGTGTGCAAAACAAGGATTGATTATCCTGCCCCACCTAGGGTGCTCATTATGCCCCGCCCCCAAAACGCAATCCATGATTTAATATGTTTCTAAAAACATCAAATTTTGCAACATTCATAGCTTTATTCGAAATTTCAACGATTAGTGTTTATCAATAAAGGTTCAAATGAGGATTATACGTCAAAATTACACATTAATTGTGCTTAATTTACTGGATTTGGAGGCAAAATGCTTAAGCTGCTCATTATGCCCCGCCTACCCCTACCTTAAGGTATAACTTTATTTATTCAACGATTTCCTCGGGCTTTTTTTGGGAATTCCGCTGGAAATTCTCAAGAGATTCATCTTAAAGTCCCCCCACAGGTTTCTCCAATAGTTTTTTTTTTCAGACATTCCTCAAGACATTGCTTTAAATTCATTCAGACAGTCATTCAGGACTTTTCAGATTTACTGTCTTAACAATCTGCAAAAGTTACTCCGCAGTCTATTCATGAGAATTTTACAAGGATTCTTCAAAGCAATTTTCTAAAGATTATCTGCAGAGGATTCTCCAATTCTATCAGATAAGATTTCAAAGATTACTTTGAAAATTCAGTCATTCTCACAAAAATTCCTTTATGAAATTCCTTCAGAAATTTCCAGACATTTTTCTGAGATTTCCTTCAGAGATATTCCTAGCAGTTCTTACAAGAAATCCTTCAAAAAATCTTCCAGGGTGCTGACATATATAACTCTAGAAATTTTTCAAGCATTTTTCCCTCGGAAGCACTAGCAGAGTTCCTCCAGAAGTCTTTCAGGATTATTTCCAGAAAAGTATAAGGTACCTTAAGGTGTTTCTAGGAATTATCCTGGGTCTTTATCTAGGAACTGATCCAGAAAAAAACATCAGAAATAACTTCAGGATTTTGTCCAGCAGTTCCTTCAAAAAAAATCCAATAATTTCTCCCAGAAGAAATGCAAAAGTATCTCCAGGAGCTTTTTAAGAAATTTCATAGACATTTCAACAAGGACTCCTGAAAGAATTTTACAGTAATTTAAGTAAAGAACTTATGAACAATCAAAAAATTTTGAAGAATTCTAAAAAAAAACCCTGAGAAGAATTCCCAAAACAATCCCTGTAGGATTTTTTAGAAATTTTCTGAAAAATTCTGAAAAACTCAATGGAAGAACTTTTCAAGAAATCTCAAGCAGAAATTCCTCAAGAAATCCCTATTTTTCTTGAAATCTATGGAAATAAAAAAAGCTTCTCAAAGGAAATTCTTAAGGAAGCCCAGCAGATATTTCAGAATGAAGCCCTAGAAGAATTCTTTCACGATTTCCATCTTAGGAACACTTTTGGCTGAAAAGATAGCATTAGAAATCCCTAGGAAATTCTTGCAAAAATCCGAGATTTCTCAAGAACTTCCTGGAGAAATACCTGGAGAAACCTGTCGGGAAACCCTGGACAGAATCATTAGTAAAAAAAACTATTGGGGAATATAAAGAGAAACTCCTAGAGGAATCTTGTAATAAAATTCTCTGCAGGGTTTTTTGAAAATAAAAATTTTGTTGGAATATCTAGAGAAGCGCGTATATAAATGTCTGTAGAGATCCATATAAAAAAAATAACTTATATATTCTTATTTATATTTTAAGGCTTCTTCATGAATTATTTCTATTTTTAATCATGCCATGTTTCTTGAATTGCCGCGAAAGTAAAATAGATTTCTCTTTACTGATCACTTGGAATAAAATTATAAGGAGAATGTTCGACAGTACATTGACCCAGTGGCGTAGCAAGGGGGGGGGGCGGAGGGTGAGGTCCGCACCGGGCCCCTGAACCTAGGGGGCCTCCAAATCAGGGCAGGTCTAGTGTTATAAACCTTCCCTGATTTGGAGGCCCCCTGAATTCAGGGGCCCAATTTGAATAAAGTTCTGTGATTAGCGAAAGATTCCTACACATAAGTATAAGTTAAATACTTGCCGATCTGCTGATAGGTATGTAGGGGCCTCTTCGTGATTATCAAGAGATTTTGGAATGGGGAACACAGATGGCTATTTTGATGTTCTATTATTAACAATTATAAATGTACACACTTTGTTCATGTAGTTTCGTTAGTATTGTTTATATTAATTTGATGACTACTCTTTGTACCTGCAGGAGCCCCAAAATACAATAAAAATGTGTTCGAAATCAAAATTGAATTTTACGATATTCAGTACCGATATGGAAATATAATTCATGAGCATTATGAAAATGTCCCTGATATCCTAACCACAGAACCAAACATAGGTATTGATTTAGCATAAGATAGCAGCTGAAATTCAGGGGCCCCATTTATCAAAATTAAGAACTGAACGCATATTACGTTCTTGAAGGGTTTCTGCGGGAATTCCTTCGGGTAAGAATATATTTTACGATTTATCAGGCAGTTACTTCAAAGACTTCTACAAAAATTCCTCTATGATTTACTTCAGAACTTTTTTCAGGGATTGCTTAAGAAAACTTTCTAAGCATTGGTTTATGAATACTTACAATGATTGCTTCAGGAACTCCTCCTGACATTTCTTCGAGAATTTCTTCAAACAATTATCAAGAAATCATTCAGGAATTCCTTTGGGATTTTTTTGTAAGCATTTCTTCAAGCAGTCGTTCAGAAATACCATTTCGGAACCGTTCATAAAGCCATTCAAGGATTATATCATGAAACTCTTCAAGAAATCCTTCAGATGGACCTCAAGGAATTTCTCCAAGAATGATTTTAGAGATTTCTTCAAGAAGGAATCTTGCAGTAGTTCCTCATGGAAAATATATTTGATGATTTTTTGAGAATTTTGAAGCCATACCCGAATGGATTCTTGGGAGATTTTCTAAAGAAATTTGAATGTATTCCCGAAGGAACTTTTTTTTTAATTTCTTTGTATTTGTGAATTTTAACTTAATGCTAATTCTTTACACCCCGAAGGAACTCTTGTAGAAATGCCTGTAAGATTTTTTGAAGAAATTTCTAAAAAAAATCTTTAAGAATCGCCTAGATGAATTCTAAGATGTATTAGGAAAGAATCATTGGGTTGATTTTGGAGGTATATTTGATGATGTTCTGGAAGGACTCCATGAGTAATTACTTAAAGGATTCCTGAAAAAAATCTGTAAGCAATTTTTGGAAGAACTAATTATGAAATGCCTAGATAATTTCTCAAGAAATCAATGACGGAAACCCCAAAGAATTCCAAATTCTTTGGTGCAAAAATTTTGACTGGAATTTCTTAAAAGATTCTTGAACGAATTGTGAAAAAGGACTTAAAAACATTGCATAAGGAATCTTTGAATGATTTTCTACAGAAATTATTAGAGGAATTTATGAGGAAATCCCTGCAGGTATGATTACTAAGGAAATGCTTGAACAAATTCTTAAGAAATCCTTGAAAGGACTTCCAAGAAAAATCGTATGCACTGCCTCGCAAAAAGAACCCTTGAAGAAGTTTCTAAAAAATCTTGAAGGAACTCCAAAGTATTCCTCTGAAAAAATGCTGAAGAGAACATGTGCGAATCGTTTGTGGATATCTTTAAGAAACTCTTTATAGAGTTCTTGGGATTACATAATACTGAAGAAAATCCTTCAAGGAATTGAACAAAAAAATTCCTAAGGAGTCGCTGTTGCAACTTTCGCAGAAAATCTTTGAGGAATTTGTAAAGAAGTCCTTGAAGTATTTCCCAGATGAATCGTAAAAGATATCCAAGTAAGAGTTCTTGGAGCTCCGCACTTGAGAAAAAAATATTGATAAAATCGTTAGAAACATTTCGTTAGAAGTTTTGTGAAAGAAATCCGGACGAAACTGGTGTAATCGCTAAAGAAACCGTTAAAGGTATCAATAGAAAAAAAAGCTGATAAAAACCTTGGAAGAATTCCTAAAGGATTCATTGAGGAATTGCAGTAGAATCTCTTGGAGCAAATCCTGTGAGATTTTTTACATCATTTATTACAATTTTTGAAGTATTTCTTCGGATTTGTTTTTATCTTTTTCAGTAATTAATTCGGAAACCCGTTACAGATTCGTTAAGGAATATCTTTAAACATTAATTTGAGAATCCATTCGGCAATTGCTCTGAAAATTTCCTTTGACGATATATTTGATTAATTGTTAGGCATTTCCTTTGGAAACTTCTTCAACAAATTCTCAGAAATGCTACAAAAATGGCTTCTGATTTTTATTTCTACGAACTTCTTTAGATTTCTATTTCTACGAAAATTCTGTTGGGAATTCCGTCTGCAACTTTTCACTGACTTTTTTTTGACAATTCGATTGAGAAAACCTCTGGTAATAACTTTAACATTTTTCTGGAAACTTCTATGCCAATCCCTACGGGAATTGATTGGGTAATTCATTCGGCATTTTTTTTTTGGTAATTTATTCGGCAAGTTTTCTGTGAGTTACCAGAAAAAAAACTTTCAAATATCTTTTGGCGGTTTTTTTTTTTGGCAAATTCTTGGGAAATGCTTTGATTGGATTTGATCCGAAAGTTCCTATAAGAGTATTCTTGGAATTTTCTCTGCAAATGTTTTTGAAAACTATTTCGGCATTATTCTTTTGGAATTTCTCGGCAATAATATTCAAAGTTGAATTAGGTTATTATTTTTGAAAATATCTTTGACAGAACTTTTTGAAATTCTTTGGGCTTGGAAATTTATTACGGGATTCAGCAATTTCTCTAAAAGTTCTACCAGCAGTCCCTTTGCTCATATACCTGACAATTACTATTGTAATTCTTTCAAGAGCACAGCGTAACAAAAATTAACTTTTGGTCTGTCTCAAGAGCAAACTAATGTGTCTCTGACAGATTTTTGGGCCGCGGTTATGTTATTTACGATACAAACCACCCTCAAAAAATTGCATGCAAGTTTACATATTAACATAAAATGCTTAAATCTTTCAAATTTGATTTGATAAAACGAAATATTTTGCGTGAGTCGTAAATTTAGATGTCAATTGGCCATTTTACCTTTTAATTGCTTAAAAAAATATTTCCATGTTTAACGGCTTGCAGTCAAAAAAGCCCAAAATCGCATATTTTGCCCTATAAATTGAGGTATAGCTCAAAATTGTGGCGTCCTGAAACAAATCTGAGCCCGGATTTGGATTCAGCGGCCCAAAACCTGTCAGAGACACATACAGGTACTTTGAAAATTAATTAGTCGATTCGTTTGTAAATTTAAGTGGCAACTTTTAAAAGCTTCTTTGGTAATTCCTCTGTAAATTTCTTCTGATAATTCTTTATTAAATTTCGTCTGTTATTACTTTTGATGTTCTATGAGATACATCTTTGCAAATTAAAAATAAATCCACGAATTTACAACGGAACGACCGAGAAAAATCTCAAGAGAATTACCAAAAGAATTTCCAAAAAATTAAGATGATTACCAGAAGAGATCACAAACAATTTCCTAAAAATGAATGAAGAAATTTATATAGAATTTCTAGGAGGAATTTCTGTGAGAATTGAAAGAATTCTTTTGTTTCTTTGAGTTTCTAAAGTATTCATTGGAGGAATTTATGAATCCTTGAATAGGCTTATTAGAGGAATTTCTAAAAAAAATCTAGCAAAAACACTCAATGCATCCCCTGGAGGAATTCCTATGGAATTTCTTGGAGGAATTTGTGTAAGAATCTCCGGAAAACCCTTGCAGTAGTAATTAAATAAATACATGAAAAAATTCTTGCATAAAAAGACCCCAAAAGATTTCTTGTACAAAATTATTTGTAAAATATCTGGAAAAAACAGTTTAGGAATGAATGAATGAAATCAATTGAAGAAACTCTAAGAGAATACTTGAATAAAATCTGAACGAATGTTCGGGCAAATCGCAAGAGAATTACTAAAGAAACCTCTGGAAAAAAACCTGAAGAAATTTTGGGAGCAATTTCTAAAGGCTGCCTTAAAGGAAATCCTTTAGAATTTTGAATAACCTTAGAACATTTCCTAAATCCTTGGAGAGACTTCTGGAGAAGTTATTTGTTTTGATAAGATAGGATATCTGTTTCTTTACTATTTAGCCATTTACGCTGCCATTTTTATCCCACTCAAAACAATGGAATGAAGCGTTTTTGTTCTGTTTCTTATTTTTGTATATTTGTTAGAAGTGAGCACGGATTATATAAAAAATAACGTAATAATTCTGGAGGAATCAATCATAAATTCTGGAGAAATAGATTTTTTTTTGAAGAGTGCCCAGAGAAATACTTGCAAAAATTCCTGAAGGAACTCTTGAGAAAACTCCTAGAGTTGATGGATATTGAAAAATTCGTTAGAGGAAATCCAGAAGGATTTTTCGAAAGAATTCCTAAAGAACTCCTTCAGAAGTCCATCTAAAAATTTAATTTAATTAATTAAATTTAATTAATTCAATTTCTTCAGTAGGAATCCTTGGAGATTTTGTTTAATTAATGGAGAAATCCTATGATGAATCTCTTAGTAAAACCTTAGAGAAACTTCTTGAAGAATCCTTGGAGATTTTTTTTGGAAAAGGGAATTTTTGGTGGGATTTCTGAAGTAATCTTAGGAAGTAATTCTTAAAAAATCTTTAAAAGGATACTAAGATAAGTGATGAATGCTATGCTATGCATATGGTATTACCTTTTATTGTCAGATACTGTACTCACCCGCAATCTATTAAATTATTGGTTTCATATACTTTATTGCGTTGACATTTCATTGCCATAATCCAATCATCTAGATCGTTAAACGGCTCATCAGTGATATTATTCATTTACTCATTATCTTCAAATAGGAAATTTTCCTGAATCACTAAACCAAATAACACTACATTATAATTAATTATTCATTTATTTCTAACATTGATTAGACCATATTTAAATATGATATTTCATTACAACGCACTATACTATTGGTTGTATATACTATATGGAATTAGGAGGGGGCCGGAGTGAGGTGAAAAGATAATATAAAATCATTGTAAACGGGTCCTTCTATCCCAACAGTTGCAATGGAATGGTTGCGCCCTCATCGAGACAAATCATCCGGTAGAAAGCTTTATAAGGGATGTGAACTATATTATTCATATTGTTGGATCATGCTGAACGGAGTTTTCATATTTAACGCAAGTGTCTATTTACGATTCCACCACATCCCCTTGTGGGCCTCCATTCAGTAGTAGGATAAATTCACATTGATACTATAATAACGTTCTCCTCATAATCTAGGTCATAAAATAGCACTTCAACAAATTATGCAGAAATGTCTACAAATTCATGCCTTAATTAATATCACTATAGAAAATGTCATTACATTTTATTTCATTATTATATTATATACTTATATAAACTTATTTCATCATGATAATTTATATTATTATGTATATATGGGGTTGGGATAGAGCATCAGGTGAAGTTACAGCCGGACGGTAGAGAGGTTTCCAGCCAGAGTAAACAGAGAAGACTGTAGAACGTCTTTGTGGATGGATTTTTCAACTCCAACAGTGGTAAAGAATTGGATGAGCTACTAATTCTTAAACATTATCCAGTTGAAAGCTTAACGAGTGCTGCAGATTTTAATATCAGACGTGTGGAACCACATTATGTAAGATTTACTTCATTTCACAGGTTGCGCATCACTAACAAGCCCGCCATACTTTTAGATCTTCATCCAGTGGTATGCGGAGTCCAGAAAACTAAATTCATTATTCTCAAATAATTATCTTTTACTGCATCATATTATTCGACGATACATTATAGTACATTATTTATCTTCCGTAATTCGAGTGGGTGGTCAACACCGCCAGCAACGCGCTAATGCTGAGAACAAATGGCGAGATTTGTTCACATGGTGATGTACAAAATACAACAGATCGCTAGAGGGTTGATCATAATAATATATAAGCTATCGCGTTAACGGATTATTAATGTATATATATGTAATAATATATATATGTAATAATGTCCCATCATATCATCCAGATCACGAAAGGAATCGACAGCAAATAATATTCATTCAATTTATCTACAAATTGATACCATATCTCATTTTGCTACATTTTACATCATTACATTTTATTTCATTTATTTTAGTTGATTGATCATATCTGATCAGAATAATACATCTAATTATAATGAACTGAAACATGGAATATATAACTATATGGAGTTGGGAGGGTGCTTCATTATATACATTATATACATATACATATACATATGATACATGATATACATTATATTTCATTATTATTTACTTATTGAATAACATTGCATCATTATATTTCATCATATTGAATTATACTACATAATTATACTACTATAAAAATATATAACTATATGACTGTATAACTATATAACTATATAACTATATGATTTTATAACTGTATAACTATATAACTATGTAACTATATGACTATATGGGGTCGGGAGGGAGCATCAGGGCATCATTGAAGTTGTAACTGTACGACGGAGTGGATTGCCAGCCGAAGTGAGGTGAGAAGATACTATAACATCCTTGTAGATGGGTTCTTCTATCCCAACAGTTGCAATGGATTTGACGCGCCCTTATTGTGACAAACCATCCCGTAGAAAGCTTGACAAGTGATGTGAATCTCATTATTCACCCTGTTGGAACATACTGTTGGAAGGAGATTCTTAGAAACCCGCGGATTTCGCGTAAGTGTCTCTACTTACGGGTCCGCCACACCCCCTTTTGGCCCTTCATACAGCGGTATGTTGCATTCAGAGCGGTAATGAAATTTATTCTTCACTGTTAAGTGGAACTGCATGCAGAGCAAGACTCAAGCTAGGATGGTGGCTACCTACATACATACATACATACATACATACTAAGATAAGTGATGAATGCTTGAGGAAATTACAAGTTTAATTATTAGAGAAATATCTAAAAGAGTTATTTGAGGGAAGAATTGAGAAATACTTGAAGAATCTATGGAAAATCACCAAAGGAATATTAAGAGGATTCTCTGAAAGAAACGGAAGAATGTTTAAAGAAACCCTAGAAGGGCTTCTCTTCCTCTGAGGGAATCCCGATTTAATTTCTTGGGAGAACATCTGGTTCTAAATGAATCATTGATTTTTTTTTTGTAGTATTTTTTTCTGGAATTTTGAAAGAATTCTTTAGATGATCTTCTAGATGAATCCTCAGAATATAAATGATAGATTCTTGAACTAATATTTCGAGAAATATTCGATGAAGCCTTTGCAAGAATCTTTTGAATTACTCTGTAGTATTTTGAAAACATCCCTGCATGTCTGAGGTGAACCAGCCAAGGGACTGAAAGCCTCATTAATAAGGCTAATTATAATAATATCATTCCTGAAGGAGTGCTTTTAGAGGAGTACTGAATGATATCCTTGCATTTACAACTTAAAAGTTTCTTGAATACAAATTATTCTTCAAGAAAATTTCGTAAAGAAAAAAGTAAAGCAATCTTTGAAAGCGTTTATAAATGATTATTTGGTGCAATTTCTAAATAAATTGTTAAAACATTTTCAGCATAATTCTTATAAAAAAAATCCCGCGCTCCCGAAAAAAATCATAAAGGAAAACAGAAAATAAGATATTGCGCAGTTCCCACCCAACTGGACCCCTTTCGCAGTTAGTATAAGTGCGGGATCGTGAATAAAACTGCGATTTTGCATCGAATACTTTCGGTGTCTTCTGCGCACTTATTCAGCACTTTGTAATGCATAAGTGCGCAGAAGACTCCGACACAATTCGATGCAAAATCGCAGTTTTTTTCACGATCCCGCACTTATACTAACTGTGAAAGGGGTCCAGTGGGGTGGGAAATGCGCAATAAGATAGATAATTTTTAACCCTCCTTTGGCCATCACTGCCAGCATCACTAGAATACTGAGTACGAAAAGCGAGATTTTTTTAAAGTTTTGTACAAAATATAACAGTGAGATTATTCGACAGTTAAATGTATAGATTTATCGTTGTAAAATATGTACATATTATGTAATTTTCATGTGGGCCTACCAATTTGCTTCCGCACCGGGCCCCCAAATTCCTAGCTACGCCACTGCATTGACCTTCATCAAGTGAACGTACATTTTCCACCTTCGGAAAAGCACAAAAATGGTCACAACCCGGGCAGAGGTCAAGTACTGACGATCAAAACGTGCTATTGGTTTGATTGATATAAGAGGTAAAAGTACTGAAAATAATAACAAAAAAATGTTCCTAGGACGTCTGACCAATAGCACAATTTGCTATTTGAAGATCAACCGAATAGCTCGCTGCTATTGGTTAGCTCTCTAAAGAGCTAAATTTGTTATAATGATGTTGCTCGAGGAGTAAATTTCGGCTATTATTGCCAGTACTTTTACCTTTTATATCAAACAATCCAATATCACTTTTTGATCTCCATATCAAAATATGCTTTTATTGAGTTTTTTTTCTTCTGCTCGAGAACTTTTTTGTTTTTCGATGTACATGAAACTTTCACAACTTCCCGAAAAACTATTCTTGATTAGGATTTTCGAGGACATGGGAGCCTGGTCTACATGGTTCCGGAGTTATTCCGGATTGTCTTGGGGTACCAAAATTGGCCAAATACTTTGCACAACGTTAACCTCAAGATCCCGATGAGGAAGAAGTATAGTGTCTTCGGCGAATTTGTTCAGCAACTAAGAACTAACTGGTAACGGCGACTTTAGTTTGCAATTCGACCACAAAGCGGCGCCAGTGTAAAAAATGTTCAAACCCTCATATCTCAAACTTGATAAGATAGAATGATGTCGTCTTCAACAAAGTTCTTCAGCAAGCTCAGAACTATATGATAGTAAAGTCTTTGGTTTGGGATTTATCCGCTAGGTGGCGCTTTGTATCTGAAAAATTCAAACATGTATATCTCGATACCCTAGTGAGCTACAAGCATGTCGTTTTCAGCAAAGTTGTTCAGCATGCTAAGAACTATCTGGCAATGGCGTCTTTGGGTCGAAAATCGTCCACGCCAGGGTAAAAAATGTTCAAACTTATATACCTCAGAATCCTGATAAGATAGAATGTTGTCGTCTTCACCAAAGTTCTCCAGCAAGCTAAAAACTGCCTGACAGTTGAGTCTTTTATTCGTGATTTATTCGCTAGGTGGCACCTTGTGTGCAATATTTAAACGCGTATATCTCTATTCTTTAATGAGCTAAAAGCATGACGTTTTCTGCAAAACTATTCGGCAGGTTGAAATTCATCCGGCGATGGTGACACAAGCAATCAAAATGTTCATAAAAAATTATCTTAAAATCCGAAAACGTTTAACAAATTGTTCCGAAAGCTGAGAGAAAGTAAGACGTATCCTTGGCGATAGATTCCGTCTAGTACAAAAAAAGTCTTGTATGAACAACCTAATGAACAAAAAGTATTCCATTTTCAGCATAGTTTTTCAGCAAGCTAAGAGCCATTTAGCAGGATAGTAGGCAGTCGAGTACGGTGGTGCAAGAGGTAATATTTTACAACACCGTCTTTGACCCCCTGCAGACAAAACTTGTCATCCCACAAAATTGCTTCTTTTGCTCGGTTTTCCTTCCGAAAATATTTACAGGAATTCTTCCGGGAATATTTACAGTAATTCCTCCGGGAATTTCACATGGAATTTTTGCAAAAAAAAAACTCTGGGAATTCTTCAAGAACATCCTCCAGGAATTTATTCAGGAAATACTCCAGGAAATCCTCCAGGAATTCCTCCGGGGATTCTTCCAGGAGCTCATTCAGGGATTCCTCCACCTGGAATTTATGTATGAGTTCCTCCAGAAATTTCTCTAGGAATTCATCTAAAACTCCCATCAGGAATTCCTTCCAGGAATTTCTTCGGTGAATTCTCCAGTAATTCTACTGCGAATTTTTCCAGGAATTCCTCCGGGAGTTTGTCCAGGAACTCCTACGATTTTTTTTTCTATTTTCAAGGATTTCCATTTCCAAGAATTTACTAAGAATTTTCCCAGGAATGCCCTCCATGAGTTCCTCCGGGAATTCCTCCGGGATTTTCATTAGGAATTCATCCAAGAATTTACAAGTGCTCCTCCAGAAATATCTTCGGGAATGTCTTCCCGAAATCCTCTGAGAATTCCTCTAGGGAGTCCGTCTGGAATTTCTTCGGAAATTTCTTCAGGAAATTGTCCGATAAATCCTCCAGGAATCCATCCAGGAATTCCTCCGGGAATTATTCCAGGAATTCCTCAGAAAATTTCTTCAGGAAAACTTCCAGTTTTTTTTTTTTTTTTTAAACATCCTGTGGGAATTTCTCCAGAAATTTCTTCAGGAAGTCTTCCGTGTTTTTTAATGACAAAACTTTCTAAGAACATCTCCAGCAATTCCTCTGAGAATTTCTCCAGGAATTCCTCCATGAATGTCTCCGGGAATGTCTACGAGAATTTCTCCAGAATTTCCACTTGGAGTTTCTTCAGGATATCCTTCCAAAATTTCTCTCCTGGAATTCCACTAGGAACTCCTTTAGGACTTCTTCCGGGAATTCCTCAATGACTCCCATAAGGAATTCCTCCGGTGATTCCTTCAGGAATTCCTTCGGTAATTTCTCCAGGACTTCTTCCGGGATTTTTTTCCAGGAACTTTTCCGGGTATTTTTTTTTTTCAGGAATTACCCCGGGGATTCCTCCAGGATGGAGGCTTTCCTGAATAATTTCCAGAATAGCTTGAGAAATTCTCGGAAAAAAATAAAGAGAAATTTTATAAGGAAGTCCTGGAGGAAGTCCTAGTGGAGTTCTCAGAGGAATTCATGAAGAAATTCCAAGAGGATTTCCTGAGAAAATGCCAGAAGATTTCCTGTAGAAGTTCTCGGAGGAATTTCAGAAGAATCCACGGAGGAATTTCTGAAGGAATTCCTGGGAGAATTCCTAGAGGGTTTTCTGGAAGATTTCTTGAAGAAGTTCAAAAAAAAATTCCTGCAGGATTTTCCGAAGACATTCCCGGAGGAATGCATTGAGAAATTCTCGGAGGTATTCCTGGAGAAATTTGTAACGGAATTTCTGGAGCAATTACTGAAGATGTTTCTGAAGAAACTCATGGAGAAATTCCTGGAGAAATTCCCGGAGACATTCCAGTTATAATTCCTGGGGAAATTCTCTGTGAAATTTCCGGGGAAAATTCCGAAAACATTTACGGAGAAATTTCGGAAAGATTCCCCGAAGAATTCCTTGTGAAATATGTGGAGGAATTCCTGGAAAAAAAACCGGAAGAAGTCCTGAAAAAATTACCTAGATAATTCCTGATGGAATTAACGGAGGAATTCCGGATGGGAGTCCTAGACGAATTCCTGGAGAAATTCCTGGAGGAAGTCCTAAAGGAATTCCCAGTTGTATTCCAGGAGCAATTTTGAAAGGATTTCCTGAAGAAATTTCTAGAGGATTTTCTAGCGAAATTCTCGGAGGAATTCCTTGAAGACCTGGAACACCTAAAAATACAATTAAAATAAACAGTTTATAAAAAAAAACAAAACAATAATACCATACAAATCCCAAAAATGTTTTTTTTTCTATTATATAGACTGTTCCAGAAATATTAAGCACAACTTTGAATGTATTTCCCAGCCAGCAATTTGGTTGCTATATCGAAATTGTAACTGAAATAGTCACACATATATAGCACCAAAGAAATCGTATTCAATGCACGAAACAGGCATATACATACTGAAGTGGAGGCCATATCGAAACATATATACGATTACTGCGATTCCATCCAACATAATTTACAATTTCTCGAAAAATTTCTACGATTTCGGCGATTTTATTTGTCTAAATATACGATTATGCATGATCTTATTACGATTGAGAGTACCAATATACGACTCAAGATTTTCAAATAAAAAAAATTGTGTTCAGTGGGGGTCCTTTGATTGAGAACTGCGCGTTATCTCTATTAGCTATATTGCCAAGTTGAAAATAGAGAGTTCAAAGTGGATGGCATGAAACGAATAAAAATTAGCATGATACGGTGCGAGACTTGTGGTGGGAGCGTTGTTGTTGTGCATTGAGTGGCACCAAAAATGGTGCCGTGCGAGAGGCCCGGAACTCACATCGTTGTTGGATCTATACATCACTTATTGTTAGCCATCTGCTAGTATGAAAACCTATATATTTGGTTGAAATTATTGCTACCATGGTTGGAATGTGTCAACAACAACAAAAATACAAATTTGTGATGAATACATTTTTTTCTTTTTCTCCATCATACAAATATGTTAACAAAACCATTTACGATTTTCGAGATTAAGATTCGACTATTGAAGGTGCAGTAACAATCATATGCGACTGTAAAAATGAAAATACGATTTCTACGATTTCATTCACTTGATATACGACGCAAGTGTGACGCAAACGATCAAAATACAACATTGTTATTGTTGTATACGATTTCAACGATTTTCATCATACCTTTAGGTGGCAAGCTCGATTTAGCAGATTCATATACGATGTGGAGCGACGATTTCCACGATTCAAAGAAACCATATATACGATTCTAGCGAACTTGCAGCTTGACACTAAAACTCTATGTTTTTTCACGATTCTATCCGATTCTGTGCGATCCTACCGATAGTATCTCGCACCTTTTATGATCGGAGACGACTATATGAAACAAAATCGCAATTTAAATTTAATTTGGCATGAAATGCTATTTTACGCAATCATTGTCAACAAATATACATATTATTATACAATTTTGATTCAATATATGAAAATATACGATTTTTTCCACACATTGATTTACGATATGTGGTTGGCTGGGTTCTGACACGCAGGTGAAAAATAAAGCCTGCAAAAAATCTTAACTGCTACAGCAAATGAAATGTAATATGTTATTAATTAGTAATAATAATAGCTTAAATTTATTTTACCAAATTAGGATGATAGTGTTTTAGAATACACACAACACCTAGATTGAGAATGTAAAAATTGATTGAGATACTAATAAAGGAAAAAAAGCACAACTTTGCAGTACCGCCACTTGGGAATGAACTCAAGAACAATCCAAATTATCACACATATCCTGCTCGAATGCATTAAGGCTCAAATGAGAATCGCATATTATCCAAAACAGAAAAAGCACTTTTCTCCAGAATGACGAAAACGCAAACAAAACCAGCGTGTCCAATTGTCATAATTTACTAAATTAACAATCGGACATTCTTATTATCTTCGATTTGTGGATCATTTTGGAAAAAAGTGCCTTTTTAGTTCTGGAACATTTGCCATTCTCAATTGAGCCTTAACATCAAATATCGGCTATTAAAAGTCACATTTGACTCTTAATTTGGAAGTTGCAACATTCCTTAGAGGTACCTTCAAAACGTTTTGCACAAATTGATCAATTTTTATTCTACGCAAAAAAATACACTAAACAAAAATTTAAAAAAAAATACATTCATGAATGTGAATATACGTATCTGTCAGACAATCAATAGTTTTAGTTTCAAATATAGACTTTTAGAACTCGAAACTTCATTCAAAATCAAATATGCCTAAAATAATAATACAAGAATATAAAAATAGTTGTTTGTTAAAAAAATCATTACTTTCCCGCTATGCGTAGATGTGCTTATAATATCTGGTACAGTCTATAACTGCCAGTCTTGGAATGGTGTTATGAACCATCAAACAAGCCGATCCATTCCAAGTCGTATGATAAAACTTTAATGCATCCGATGTATTTGTTCAATAATACACGCAAATAAGAGTAGATTTTATTGGTTTATCACCGACGTTTCGACGCACGGGTTTGGATCTTCTTCAGGGTTCAAAAAACATTTTTTGGGTGCAAAATTGTAAACGAGGCCATTCTACTAAAATTCCGTCCTACAAGTTAATTGATTTTGATACCTGAAAAAGTTTCATACCCGAGCCTACATTGCCACAAATACTTAACCCTTATGTGGCCGACAGGGTACCCGGGTACCCAGCGCCCATTTGAAAAGCAAGGTGTAGAAAAAAGCAAAAATTTTGTCGGACACATAACGGTTAAATAGAATTAGATTGAATATAGGTTCATGTGTATTGAAATTAAGAAACAGTCCACTCCAAAGCATTACCCAAGTTCCCAAGTTCCAGAATACTTACGATTAAAAATACACTTTTGGAAACTCGGTGGCACGTTTCGATTTCGTACAGATGGTCGTCCAGCACATAGGGATCCAAGTCTACCACCGTACATCCGCTGCCCGTTCCGAAATGGATGTCCACAATCTCGACCTTCGCAAGAAAGAAAAATCAGAACAAAGGAAGAAAAATAGCCACACAAAGAAGGTACAATGGTCAAATCCCGGAGTCGTCCGGTAGCCAAGCCACGCGACAGGTACAAATTGAAAAACAATCGACGAATTTCCATGGCGTTTCCCCTCAATTACCTCAATTTGTCGATCATCGTAAACCGACTGTAAATCGGGTCCAATCACTTCGAGCAGCAACCGTCGTTCCTCTTTGAAGTCTTCAGGTCCGGTTCCGGTTGGGTTGGGATCACCAGAGAGTGAGAGCAAAAAAAACGATAGAAAATAGAAAAAGCGTTAGCTACAGTCTGCTGGAGTGTGTGGAAGAACGTGCCACCAGCCAGCACCACCAGTACCATCCATGATGGCAAGGACATTTGGCTGGCTTGGTTCGTGCTCGCTCGATGAGGCGGGTCGTTTGCCGGGCAGGACGAAAAAAGATCCAAGCAGGAATACGCTGCTCGATTGGTTCGTTCTTTCAGGTGTGCTGGTGATTTATTCCACCACGTGAGTGGTGATTGTGTGTAGCCAGTCCGATAAAGGCAGATCCGGGCGGACAGATAGAATCTGTTTGTTTTCAAGATCAACAGCCGGATTTATCGCATGTGGAATGGCTTTATTTTTTCTGATTGAGGATGAACAATGGAATTCTATTCTTTTCCCTTTTGATGAACTACAGTGGTATTATTTTATTGAAGCAACAATTCAAATATTTCAATCGGCTATATGTAGCAGTAAACATTCAGGTAACAGATCAATAAAATCAGCAGAAGAGATGAGAAACATTTTGTTATTAAACAATAGATACTAAGGCTTGTTAAGCACTACCGACTTCTGGCTCTGAACATCTTTTAAAGTAATCATTTTCCATCATCTTCAATTTTTCAATAAGAACAAGAAGCACACTAAAACTAGACTGCAAAACGGTGAGTCCATAAGAAGAGCGTCCAACATACACTACCCGCCATAAATAAGGAATCGCATCGCAGTTTGGCATCACCTGAAAACCATATGATTTACTAAACTATTTATATCTCAAAAACCGTATCCTCTGCAAAGTTTAGACCTTCGCCAAAGCTGTTCAGCAGGTTTATGACCCTCAAATGGTGGTATGTTCGGTACGTAATTCCGCCGCTATGTGGCGCCAGTGTGCATCTACAATGTGTGCATTTGTGCATTTACAATGAAGTACTTTGACATGGTTTTCCTCATGATTCTGACCACCTGGACCTGTGCATCGACTACATTTTGCTCGGCGGCAGCGTGAGGGCCATTTTTGGCCGGCGGCGGCGGCGTCACGCCGGTGGCTGCTTTCGTCGGCAGCGACGGTGGCTTGAATCGGCGTGACCAAAATTTGACCATAATGTTACATTGGCAAAGCAAACAAGTTATCATTACGCCATAGAATTTGTAGTCTGAGGTGTTTCATGACCATTGATGACATTAACTATTAGGATTGAATGAATACCTTTTTTAAAGTTCTGCTCTGATCCGTCGCTGCGACCAGTGATTAGACCTATTGTGACATTACCCGTATCCGTAGTGTAGTTCATGTTGCATTACTCCATTTGCAATTGAAGGCAATACAATATCGATTTTGCTACAGTTGATGTTTCGTTTTCGTAGGGCATTCAAAAGCTATCAAATTTGATAATAAGATCGCACTATTTACACTAAAAAATCTCCGAATGATTTCAGGGAGGAATCTCAGAAGGAATTTCCGAAGTATCCTTAAAAGAAACTGGAGAAATCCATGAATAAAATTCTGGACTATCTCTGCAGCAACTGCTGTATGAAATCCTGAAAGAACTACTGCAGAAATCTCTGGTGGTTCAAGAATCTACCTTAGACAGATCTCTGAAGAATCTTCTAAAGGAATCCAAGATTGAAATTTTAGAGGAATTCCAGAGGGAAATCCAGGAGGATTCCCTAAATGAATTCAAGAAGAAATCCTAAGGGGTTTACAGCAGAAATCCACAAAGAAATTCCAGCGGGAGTTTCTTAAAGAATTTGAGAAGGAATCCTTTAAGCAAGGATTTTTAGGAAGAATCGACGAAAAATATCGAGGAGAAATTCCGAACGAATTTCCAGCTGGAATCCTAGAATTCTAGTGGGAATTCCCAAGAAAATTCGAAAATGAGTCCCCAAAGGATTTCTAAAAGGAATCAAGAAAAAATACCTTAGTGGTATTTCTGGAAGAATTTCAGAAGAAATCCCTGAGAATATTCTAGGAGGAATCCTCGAAGGAATTCTAGGAAGAATCCCCGAAGGAATTCCAAGAGGAATCCCCGCAGGAATTCCAGAAGGAATCTCCGAATGAAGTCTAGAAGGAATCTCCCAAGAAATTACAGGAGAATTTTCTGCAGAAATTCCAGAAGGAGCCGCCGAAAGAATTCCAGGAGAAATCTTTGAAGGAATTCCGAGTGGTATTCTCAAAGGTTTTTTAAGAGGAAACCCCCAAGAGGAATTTCCATAGGAAGTCAGAAGGAATCCCCGAAGAAATTCAAGAAGGAATCCTCGAAGGAACTCTAGGAAGAATATACGAATGCTAGAAAGAATTTTCGAAGGAATTCTTGAAAAAATCACCGAATAAATTCGAGAAGGAAACCCCGAAGGAACTCCAGGAGCAGTCCTGGAGGAATTCTATGGAGTATTTCAGGAACTCCAGGAGGGTTCTTTGAAAAAAAATAAAAGAGGAATCACTACAGGAATTCTAAGAGGAAACTTCAAAGTTATTCCAGGAGAAGTTCTCGTGTTGATTTTAGAAGGAATCCCCGACGGAATATCAGGAGGAATACCCGAAGAAATTTCAGGAGGAAACTTTGAAGGAAGTCCAACAGGAATTCACGAAGGAATTCCAAGACAAATCCCCGAAGGAACTCTAAGAGGATACCCCGAAGGAATTCCCGGAGAAATCCACGACGGAATATCAAGAGGAATCCCCGAAAGAATTTCAGGAGGAATCCATGAAGGAAATCCAGAAAGAATCTCTAAAGAAATTTCAGAAAGAATTTTCAAAGTAATTCGTGAAGATATCCTCAAAAGATATCTCGGAGGAACCATCGAAAAAAAAACTAGAGAAATTCTCGAAAAAAATTCATGAGGAACTCCTGGATGAAATTGAAAAGGCACCTTCGAAGGAATTTTAGGGGGAATCCCCAAAGGCATTTCAGGAGGAATCCCCGCAGGAATTTCAAGAGAAAATTCCGAAAATAATCCTGCGTGAGTCCCAAAGGAATTCCAACAATTATTCACAAAGAAATGCCAGCAGGGCTCCCCAAAAGAATTCCAGTGGGAATTCCTAAGGAAATTAGAGGAAGAATAGCCAAAGGATTTCTAGAATGGATCAACGGAAAATATCCAGAGGGTATCTCTGAAAAAGTTTCAGGAGAAATTCGTGAGGGAATTTTAGAAGAAATAACCGAAGGAACTCCAAAAGGAATCCCCGAATGAATTCCAGAAGAAATTCCCCAAGGAATTCCAGTAGGAAACCCAGAAGGAATTCTTGGTGGAATACACTGGTCGACAGTAGATCACGCACTTTGACCACTTGACCCATTTCCGAAGGATTTTGGCCCGCTGATTCCGAATCTGACTTCGGAATTGCTGTAACACGTACAGTTTTTGAGAAAAATAGGGTTTTATTCACAAAATTTCATATTTTTATAGAAAACAAAATGTTGTCTTAATATTTATAATTTTTTTATCTGCTCATCATAACCAGTATTTAAATTCAATAGATTTTGATTCACTGATTCAGAATCTGACCTAAGAATTTTTGTAAAACGTAATTTTTTTGAGAAAAATGGGGTTTTATTTACAAAATTTCATATTTTTAAAGAAAATATACTATTGTCTATCTAATTTCAATTTTTTATCTCCTCATTTTAGCCAATATTTATATTTATTAGATTTTCATCCACTGATTTGGTAACTAACCTAAAAATCTCTGTAACACGTGCAGTTTTTGAGAAAAATGAGGTTTTATTCACAAAATTTCATATTTTCAAAGAAAATAAAATATTGTCTTTATAATTTTAAAGTTTTTATCTACTCATCTTAATTCATATTCTATATTTAAAAGATTCTATTTCACTTATTCGTATTCTCACATATGAATTTCTGTAACACGTAAAATTTATGAGAAAAATATTTTATTCACAAAATTTCATATTTTCATGGAAAAAGACAAGACAATAAAGACAATAATTTTATATTTTTTATCTGCTCATCTTAACAAATATTTATGTTTAATGGATTTACATATACTGATTCGAAATCTGACCCAAGAATTTCTGTAACACGTACAATTTTTAAGAAAAATAATTGTTGGCGTCAGTAAAAGGAAAACACAGTCTGGGTAGTTGCCAAACTGGGCAGCTTCAAAGTTGCAAATATATTTCGATTAATTCAATAGCATATACAAAAAAAATGATCTACTTATATTTCTGGGTAACAACCTAATTAACCTGCGCTACAATGGGGTTTTATTTTTTCTCAAAAAATTCACGGGTTACAGAAATTCTTAGGTCAGTTTCCGAATCATTGGATCAAAATCTATTAAATACTAGCTGTACCCGGCAAACTTTGTCTTGCCTACTGCGTTTTTTGACGTTTCAAGTCCCTAGCCAAGCGCCCAAGTCCCCGTTCAAACTGTGTGAAAACCCGATTTTCAAAAACTCTCAATTTTCCCAGGTTTTTGGCCTCATAAACCTTCCTTGGGTGAAAACTAACAGAACAAAACTTAGACGACCCAAATCGGACCAGCCGTTCGCAAGTTATGCGCGGTCCCACGTATGCCACTGCATTTTTATATATATAGATAGATTGGTTAAGATGAGGAGATAAAATTTTAAAGACAGTATTTTCTTTTCTCTAAAAATATGAAATTTTGTGTTTTTTCTTAAAAGCTGTACGTGTTACAGAAATTCTTAGGTCAGTATATAAAAATCTATTAAATACAAATATTGGTTAAGATGCGCAGATAAAAATATGAAAATTATGAAGACAACAGTTTATTTTCTATGAGAATATGATTTTTTTGTATAATTCCATTTTTCTCTAAAATTTTACGTGTTACAGAAATTCTTAGGTCAGATTCTGAATCAGAATATAAAAATCTATTAAATACAAATATTGGTTAAGATGAGCAGATAAAAATATTAAACTTATAAAGACATATGAAAATATGATTTTTTTTAATAATCCCTACTAAAATTTTACCTGTTACGGAAATTCTTAGGCCACATTCTGAATCAGTAGATCAAAATCTTTTCAATAAAAAAAATTGGTTATGATGAGCAGGTGGAAAATTGAAAATTATAAAAACAATTTTTTATTATATGAAAATATGAAATTTGTGAATAAAACCCTATTATTCTCAAAAATTGTACGTGTTACAGAAATTCTTAGGTCAGTTTCCGAATCAGTATATGAAAATCTATTAAAACAAATATTGGTTGAGATGAGCAGATAGAAAAAAAATTAAAATTATAAAGACAGTAGTTTATTTTCTATAAAAAAAATAAAATTATAAAGACAGTAGTTTATTTTATATGAAAATATGAAATTTTGTATTTAAAATTCTATTTTTCTCAAAAATTTTACGTGTTACGGAAATTTTTAGGTCAGATTGCAAATCATAAGATGAAAATTTATTTAATATAAATATTGGAAAATATGGGCAAATAAAATAATAAAATTATAAATACAATAGTCTATTTTCTATGAAAATATGGAATTTGTGAATAAAACCCAATTTTTCTAAAAAAAAAAAATACGTGTTACTAAAATTATTAGGTCAGATTCTGACTCAATGGATCAAAATCTATTGAATATGAATATTGGTTATAATTAGCAGATGAAAAATTTAAAATTTTTCTCTGAAAATGTGAAATTTTGTGAATAATACTCTACTTTCTTAAAAATTTTACGTCTTACAGAAACTCTTAGGCCAGTTTCTGAATCAGTGGATCAAAATCTATTGAATAAAAATATTGGTTATGATGAGCAGATGGAAAATTGAAAAATATAAAAACAATATTTTATTTTATGTGAAAAACTGAAATTTGTGAATAAAACCCTATAATTCTAAAAAAAATTACGTGTTACAGAAATTCATAGGTCAGATTCCGAATCAGTATATGAAAATCTATTAAAGACAAATATTGGTTGAGATGAGCAGATAAAAAAAATTAAATTGTAAAGACAGTAGTTTATTTTCTATGAAAATATGAAATTTGTGTTTAAACCCCTATTTTCTCAAAAATTTTACGTGTTACAGAAGTTCTTAGGTCAGATTGCAAATCAGAATATGAAAATCTATTGAATATAAATATTGGTAAAGATGGGCAGATAAAAAAAATAAAATTATAAATACAATAGTCTATTTTCTATGAAAATATGGAATTTGCCAATAAAACCTAATTTTTCTCAAAAAATTTACGTATTACTAAAATTATTAGGTCAGATTTAGACTCAGTGGATCAAAATCTATTGAATATGAATATTGGTTATAATGAGCAGATGAAAAATTTAAAATTTTAAAGACAATATTAAATTTTCTTTGAAAATATGAAAATTTGTGAATAAAACCCTATTTTTCTCAAAAACTGTACGTGTTACAGGAATTCTGAAGTCAGATTCGGATTCAGCGGGCCAAATTCCATTAGAAATGGAACAAATGGTCAAAGTGCGTGAAAAAAGTTTCAATTTTGTCGACTAGTGTAATCAAGTTTTGGAAAAGATAATCATGGATTAAACTGAGATATGACGCAGCCTTACTTTTTGACAAAACAAAATCATTGAAACAGGTACAGCGGCAATTTTAGCAACTTTAAAGATCAAAATAAAATGAGTCCGTACTTCACCCAATCTGAATCTTATAGATTATTTCGTATGGCCATAGTTGCAACCACTAATGCTGAGGACAACAACCTAATTTGATTTAACTTAATACCATTACTCAATAAAAACTAGACGAAATACCAATGACAGACGTGCGTGCCGGCCGGAAGAAACTTGAGACACATTTGCAATTATTACAAAAGGATAAAGGACAGTTTACTTCAAAACATATACTGTATTTGATCAGAGTTATGTGAGCTTTCAATTAATACATTCACTTTGCAAATCTGAATTACAGATGGGAAATAAATTCAATTTTACTGTGTATCGGGTCAAGCGATGACAAGGACCGCCAGCTAAGAGTTGTGTGCTTAAGGCGAAACTGGAAGCATTTCCTCATTTTTTTGGTTTTTGATTTTTCATTAAATAACGAAGAAATATTTTCAAAATCGGTTTTCGTGCAAATATAGAGCATGGATCAAGGCATCTTCTGAATTTTTTTGTGGTGGAAAAAGTTTAACATTTTTTCAGAAACCAGTTTTTTGTGAAATTGTATTCAAAAATGGTTTCTGCAAAAACGAAATACATTTTCCTCCACAAAAAAAATCAGGAGATACCTTGATCCATACTCTACATGTGTACGAAAACCGATTTTGAAAATATTGCTTCGTTATTTTATAAAAAATCAAAAACCAAAAAGTGAGGAAATGGATCCAGTTTCGCCTTAACTGGTAGTGCAGCCTGGGCACTGTTGTCCTTCTGACTTCAGCTAGATTGAAGAGGTACGTCTCGAGCGTCTGTTCAGCAAGGAGGTGCGGCTCAAACAACGTCTGATTTGAAATGCTCCTCCACCGAAAGCCATACCTAAGGTGGCAGCCCCACCACAGTGGATAAGGGACCTGAGACCAACAACCTACTGTTTCCGAAACCCAAAAACCGAAACAGAAACCGAAAATGAAAGACTACGAACTGATTCAACGGCAACGACTGGTCTACGAATAATTTGGGTGAGCTACGCACCCAGAGAAAGCAGTGGATCACAGAGAGCGTAGGCGGACTCCCTAGCCGACTAAGGTGAAAAAGACATCTATCTTCTCTACGATGTTTCACGTCGCCTTAGATAAATGCTATGATGCCCGTGAAAGACACGTCTGGACATTTACTGACCGACGCGACCCGGCTGACCAGTTGAAACGCTGGTTCGAGAACTTTGGAAACCTTTTTCAAGTGTCGGTCGCGCCATCAACACTTCAGCATGATCCGCCAAGGGTTCCACGCATTACCCGTGTCAACACCGAAGTTCTAACAGAGCCCTCGGAGATCGATGCTTAAAGCTGACCCCGTGGTATCCGTACAACTTTTGCATCAATTCAAGACCAACAATTGAAAAGGCCACAACAACATTTTGTAAACAAACATGTTTCTATCGACTTGAGGCCTTTTGAACTCCACCCACACACCTCACCACCACTAACAGAAAGCGCAAACAACAAGCTTTCTGATAGTGGTGGTGAGATGCGTGGGTGGATCTCAGAAGGCCTCAAGTCGACAGAAACGTGTTTGTTTACGCAATGTTGATGTGGCGTTTTCAATTGTTGGTCTGGAATTATTCTGCAATGGGAAACCGCGACATTTCCCGTTGACTGGATGCAAGGCGTCTTAGTAAAGGTACCCAAAAAGGGTGACCGGAATGTATACGATAATTGACGGAGCATCATTGTACTGTATATCATTCTTAAAGTCCTCTGCAAAGTGACCCTCAACCGGATACAGGACAAGATTGACGCAACTCTCCGACGGCAGCAAGCGGGTTTCCGTGCCGGACGATTCTTGTGTGGACCATATTGTCACGCTCCGTATCATTCTGGAGCATATCAGTGAATTCCAAGAGTCTCTCTACCTGGTGTTCATTGATTATGAAAAAGCTTTCGACCGACTCAATCACGAATGTGGGAAGCCCTCAGACGCAAAGGTATCCCTGAGAAAATTATCGGCCTCACCGAAGCACAGTACGAGGCATTTTCGTGCAGAGTACTGCACAACGGTGTCTTGTCTGATCCCGGCCGGGTCGTTTCTGGAGTTACGTCAGTGATGCATCCTACCTTCGCTACTGTTCCCTATCATAATCGATTAGGTCCTGGTAGGTGCGATTGATCGTGAACCAAATCTCGGGTTGCTGTGGCAGAGCAAGGTCGATGGTCTTGCCGATCGGCTCCTCGGCGGCAGGTCTTACCATCAACGTCAACAAGACCAAATCGTGAGAGGTAAACACGGTCAACTCTTCCAGCTTTACGGTAGCTGGGCAAGCAGTCAGTGGAGAATGTTGAAAGCCTCCAATATCTTGGTAGCCAAATGGCTGACGATATGGCGGCACCAAGATCGACATAGGTACGTGGATCAAGAAGACGAAGGCTGCTTTTGCTAGTTCAAGAAATGTATGGAAAAAAAACACCAGATTAGTCGACGTACCAAAATTTTCAACTCGAACGTTGTAACCTTCGCTGCAGTTTACAAGCTGTATTTCATATCTCGGTTTATGTATTGCTAATATCCTGAGATAATATTGTATTTAAATGTAAATATTCACACAAGAATATTTTGGATTATATTAAATGAATTAAAACCAAATAAAAGAAAAATCGAATTTCGCTAAATATACTTTGAGTTTTATGGCAACCGATTTTGATTTAGACCATCACGCCGCTTTCCGAAAAAAATGAATTGAATCGGAAAGGCTGGCAGCACGGCAAAAAGAGACGATGTGTCGTCAAGTGAGAGCTCTCTCAAAAACGGTTCGCCAATTAGGAGCTAGGGCAATTCCGAAATTCGAAGATAGCTAGGTAGCACAGTTTGATGCGATAAACTGCTCGACTCTCTCCGGGTGGCGCCAAGACCAACACCAGCAAATATGGAATGTGGCCTTAGCTACGAAGAACGTGGGTTTTGGAATAGGATCATCCGATTGCTGTATGATTGTGGCTATCCATCCCGAATAGTTGGGCAAACCTATATAAGGCTGTCCTGGCCACATGGAAGGTCTCTTGTATCCTGGATAGTGATCGAAGTTAGACGGCAGTTAAAGATAAAGATAAAGTTAAATATCCGCGTGAGTAGTCCGCGACAAAATTATCTGTATTATACAGAAAAAGTGGTTTAGTTCACCATCAAGACTGTTACCAGTGCGCGAGTGTTAATATCGTGACTAGTAAGGCTACTAGTTAGCCCCGGCGCTCCTAATAGTTAACGTTGAGGCCGGCAGTTTAAAGAGAGGTCGCGACACGGTCGAAAGTTTAGTCGGTACAGTGATTGCCCGCACATTTTAGTTGACCGTGATTGCAGGGTACCGCGAGTGAACTAAATCCAATAATTCCTCTCGAGTGTGCGCACGGACACTATCCAGTGGTAGCCGTTGGTCGTCCGTCAATATACGACCACCACCGTGAAAGTCCTCTGTGAGAGGTGAAGCCACCAAAAGTCCGGTTTATACCGGTGAAAGCCCAGCGAACCCCACGACCGATTCAGGGATCGGCAATCCAGGAAACCCCATCCGCCGGTAGGAATCCGGTGAAGCCCAGCGAGTAGTCATCGACCGGTATAGAACCGGTGACGCCACGTGGCCCGTGGTACCGCGTGGTGGCGATATCACGCCGCATCAGAATCATCGAGCATGTGAGTCCGTTCCTTTTCCCAATAAGTGCTTTTAGAGTTTTCCAATAAAACCATCAACTAGAATAATTAAATACAATTAGCTTTTTGATTTTGCCTTAAAATTTGCCTTGCTTCTTGTGTGAGCCGAGAAATTGATTTTCAGCTTCTTTTGTTCGCGGCGGTTGCAGAGGTACAGGTGAGTTTCCACTAGTGCGGTTTTTTGCCCTGAGATAAAGAGGTAGGTGAGCTAGTTGGGGACGTGCGGACGTCCACTTTTAAGACGTGTGGACGTCACTGAGAGTATTAACGTGAAACCTGTGCTGCTGTACGCCAGTGAAACTTGGTATCAGTGGAGAACACTCAACGGCTGCACAATTGGATCTGCAACGTGGAGCTCCATCGTCGTTGTCATCAAAAGCCGATAGCGACAGAAATTCGAGAGTGAAAGTGGAGGTGGGTCGACCACACTCTACTCAGGGGCGGAAACGAAATCTGCAAGCAAGCGTTAGATTGGAACCCAGCATCGCAGCAGAGGCAGACCCAGAGGTTCATGGCGGCGCAGTCTCAACAAAGAAACAAAGGAAGTCGACAGATATTTGACCTGACCACAAGTCAATTCGATGGCGGGCCATCGCTTAGGATGGAGATCTTTCAATTCGGCCCTCTTCACTACCTCAGGACTGAATCTCATATCAATATAAACTTCTGTTTCCGTTCAGCCAAGTTAGCTTTGTAGTGTCGGTAGCGGTTGTCTCAATTAGCTAAGAATAACGTTACGGTCTGCCTGTTCCGGTGTTAAGAGTCCCCCAACACTAGGTTACACCCAACTCATGGTGTAATGCAGCTAACCACCGATAGAGCCTGTGGAAAATCAGGGAGTCCTCCACAGTATTATACCTTCACTGCGCTAACCGAACAATGTCGACCAACAAATGAAATAAGGGCCTGTCCATAAACTACGTAGACTCTTAGGGGCCCAAGTAACACAACTTGTTATATAATAGTTCTAAATTCACGATTCAAACATAATCACTTGTTTATTTTTTGTTTTACTGACTCAAAACTGAACACTTATATAATCAAAACAGCGCAAAAAATGGCGGCTTATAAAACATCTTACAAGTTATATAAGATGTAACCCCATACACTAATAATACTACCGAGGTACGTTCCCACCAACTCTCTAACATTGGATAGTTGCAATCAGGTTACTTATCAATTTGAAAATCATATAGAATACTGTTATAATACAATCACATTCGTAGGCTGGAATTGAGGTTTTTTCAAGTCATATAACTTGCATAACATGTTTATACATCATAACCATTTTAGTTTTTATAATAAAGTTATTTGAAAGCTACATGACTTGGAGAATCCACTTATACAACACACTATTGAGAAACACGATTGCAAAACAAGGTAACTGACAGAAAAAATAATCACATCAAAACAAATTTTTATTTACGAAAAATTTACGATTGGCGAAAAATCACGATGAAGCAAACATGAAAAATGCTTCCCAAAGTTGAAGTTAATAATATCTGATTATTCGAAAAACTAATAAATGGTCTTTACTCAGTAGCGTTAGCCTTGTTTCATGTGTGCTCCAGAATTTATCGTGTAGTTTTCAATTTAACTCATCAATAATTCATGCGCTACTCAACTGGATTAAAAATGTATCTTGAACATACTATTTTATGCAGATGCGTGTGTTTTTTTTTTCCAATCCGCACGAAAAAAAAGCAATATGGCATGCAATCCATGGAACTTACAGTGCCGCTCATAAATACTAAAACAATTCGAATTTCAATCATCACTATTATAATTATGGAGTTCATGATCTATTGCTTCCTGATTGAGGCTCAAGTAAAAGTTAAAAATTAATACTCAATACAACATCCACTTTTTATGATGATCAACAAATAAAGGCAAAAATAGTGGCCATTCTCTTTTTCTGCAGTTGTGGATCCATATTTTCATCCGGTACTGTATGGTTCTTTTTCTAATGATCGACAGTAAACATTTGTACAAGTATTTTTATTTAAAGCATATGGAAGTTATAATTACTTTTAAATTACACCTTTCGAACAACTGCACAATAGATTGCAAATTAACTTGCAATAACGTTTTTATAACATCTAGGTAGCATTTATACAACATATGCAATTATTGGTTCTAATTTTTGTTTGCGATAGATATCACAACGCCAAAGTAACTGAATTACACCTTATTGCTAAGCATGGCAAAGTCTGTCGAAATGCCAAAATATTATCAAATGTAAACACACATAACTCTGATAACTGTTCATGGTCATTTTGCAGTTCTCGCGGGTTTAAGGACAAACGTCTTGAAATCCCGCTTCCGCAGTGCATTGAAACTTCAGACGCACAAATCTCAAGAAGCAAGCCTCAAACAACAACGCATTTTATTATTCCGTTCTTGCTCACTTGTAATTAGCTTAAAATAAGAAGCTCAGGTGCGCTGGTTTTGTTTACGAAGAGATTTGTGCCCTCAAAATCGTGAGTAGGTGCCAAAGTCGACCATTGTGGCGGCCATTTTGGGATTCCTACAAGTCTGTCCTTAATGAGAGTTCAGAATAATCCCGGTTGTGAAATTTGGACAGCAGTTCTCAGTGATACGATCGAGATGACAATGAATTCAGATCAAGGCATAGCCTAGCCACGGTGGTTGATGTGACCAGATAGAAGATTGGATGGCGGCTGCTGCTTTGACGTAGTATTCGTATTCCGAATGTGAAACGCAAGCGCACCGACCGGATGCTCGGCAGGTAGATATTGACCCTTTGACGGGGACAGAGGCGTTGAAATCGAGAAAAGCGCCCCGGACAAAGACGCGTCCACTGTACCGCTGCTTGCCGAAGAATTCAGCTTGACAGGCAGTTGGTTCACTGAAAAAAAGCCCCCGCCGTGCAAAGAATGATTCTTCATTCAATGCGCTGCAAATCAGCAGAATCTGAATTTTGAATGATTATTCTGCAGAATGATTTTACTGCCTCCTACTGAGTGATAATCATCTTGTTTAAAGATTGCAATTGTTACAATTCATAAATGATTTTACGCTTAGGGTTTGTTGTGATTGATAATCATCACAAATCCATCTGAAAGTATTTTTCTCTATACTCCATACAAAAAATCATTCGATGCCAGAAAGGTTTTCACTTGTACACCTTTCTCTCATTGAAAGAAGTATGGCTGCCTCGGACTTTGTTGTTTTCGGGACTTTGTAATAAAACACATTATTAAAGGTAAGAACGAATTATTGTAGTTTTTGTTCATTATTGTATGATTCAATCATTATTGTATCTCTGGCTGATTTATTTACAGGATGCTGCCAGATATCCCGTTTTCACACCCCGGATAAACTAAGGGACCCACGCTCGAGCACGCTTAATTTTTATATTGAAGTATTTTTAGGGAAAAGTTAATGTATATATGAATAAATTGATGAAATTCAAATCAACATGGTGTATGTTGTTGTTATTTAAATTTTTAAATAATAATTGAGAAATAAACAGACCCCATAGAAAGTCAGACCAGAAAAGGAATGAATATCATTTGTTTTTTGGTTTCCAAAAAAGTAACAAAAATCATCTCTTTTTGGGATTCTCATCATTCAGCTTGTTTTGATTTTGAAGGAAAATCAATCAAACGAAAATCATCCGAATCATGTCTGAAAATAGGCATGGGGCTCGGATGAGGCAAAAATCATTCAAAATCTGGCGGGAGTTTTCGTTCAGTGTTCTTAGTTGTGTATCGAGCAGCTAGTGCCATTGGAACACAAATGGTGCTCGATTCTGCTAGTGATTAGCTTTGTTAGATATGTAGTAACTTTCTTTTTTTGAATAAACTACTGATTTAGACTTTGCTGATGAAAAATACCTTAGCGCTTAGCCGCATCGTGGTCTTGATAATTGATCTTGATTGAGTGAAAAAGTAAAACATTATTTATTGTCAAGATTGTATGGCAGTTGATGTTCAATGTTCTATAAGTGTAGAATAATCCCATCGAAATCACATATCGAACACTACAAAGCTAATTATATTTTTCTCTTATTTGTTATTCGCCAACATTAATATGGCTAAATAATAACATAAGATGTTTTCTGATGCGCTTATAACTCTTTTATAATACATATTTTGAAGCAAAGATTTTTAAAGATGTTTTCTGTGTTACTTGGGGGGGGGACGGGGGGGTCTAGCCAAAGTCTACGCTCCATACAAATTTCGAAAATTTTGTATGAACAAAAGTCTACGAGGGGGGAGGGGGGGGGTCTGAGATGGCCGAAAAAAAGTCTACGTAGTTTATGGACAGCGCCTAAGTACTGTATTACTAAAATTCAATACTGTGTGCAGTCTATTCGGCTATGCTACTGCATAGACCTAATTATTCCCACACACTCCGATATTCAAAGTTCAAATATTCAACTGAAACAAAAATGCATTTTCACCCATCATTCCCAACAGCTGCCCGGGGGGATTTTAGATTCAATTTTCATCGTAGGCGCGTCATATTGGAAGCAACGAAAATCGCACTATTCGTTATTGACCAAGTTTTCATAACCCATCATCGTCCGGTGGTGGCCGGGTGCGATCGTGTTGCAACGCGCTAGGTCCGGTCGGTGTGATGCAATTTCAATTACGCTTGGGACAACGATGGGTAATGAACCCGAAAGAATGATATGGAACCGCGACATCCTATTGATCGCGCTGGAACAAAGATTGTTTATTTTTGTTTCGATTGGCGACATACGGCGCCGGACTTGTTTTGCACTCGATTTGTTTTGACTTCGAGTAAACTGAAAGAAAAGAATGTGGGGGTATAATTTCAACCAACATCCGCAGCCGGGCCTCGGCTAGGGTTCACTGTGCCCTAGTAAGGTACACTTCAATATCAAAGCGGGTGCTTTGCTTTGGAGAATTTGGTGCCAAATTCCAAAGACGATGAGGATGATGATGGTGACGATGATGATGATGGGGAGAATGATAATGACGTCGATGGTGGGGTTCAATTCTTTCACACACCCAAGCCTTGTATACGCTCAAGTGAGGCGGGGCTAGAAGATGTAGGCCTTGGTGTAAAGATTCTCAGTAGGTTTTGTGCGAACACGCCCAAGTCAGGCGTGGTTAGGAGATATAAGTTTTTCGTTGGCATTAATATTCTTGGTAGGGCTTGGGATACGCCCAAGATAGAAGAGTCGTGATGTTTTCAAGAAGAGAAGGATTTTAATCACAATGAGTACAAGGAAGAAAAGGTAGAGATCTAGGTTTTGGACTTTGGATACGCCCAAGTTGGTTCGGGCATTGTTAGGAATTATCATGACATTTTCGGCAAGACGAGAATGATCGTAGGAATTTTAGACACGCCCAAGCTGGTTCGGGTATTGCTAGGAAATTTAGGCTATAAATACGGAGGCCTTGGCTTCAGTCGGGGTCAGTTGTCGGGGAGTTCGGTGACAACGTTTACGCAGGCAGCATATCGGATAAGTCTTGAGCTCCCATGTGGGACACCTCTAGATACTGTCCAAATAAAGTCAGTAATTAAGTCAGTTTGTGAACAGTTTAGTGACAACGTTGAAGAAGACATTTTGGTTGAATTCTACCGCGGATCAGAGTCAGGATGGACGAGTTAGTTGATTTAGCAGTTAACAGTGAATTCATTCATAACCGTATTTGTGTAATAGTGTTTATTTAGAAGTAAAGATAATGAAATAAACTGTAAAATCAATTACAGTAGTGAAAAACACGGACATTGTGAATAAAAGAGATATCACATCCTTGTGTATAATAGTTTTAGAAGAACCCCAGAAACAACGGGGCGCTTCACTACAAATCTGCTACAAAAAGTGCTCTTGACATATCCCTGCGGGTTCTATAAAGTAATGTGCGCAAATGGATATAAATCGAACGTATCATTGCATCTAATTGTAAAATGTTCATTGAGAACCTATAATAAAATAGCCGTAACTATTCGCCAGTCACCAGCAAACGAACCACCTCAACATATTCCTTCGCCACCTGACACAATTAAACAAAAGAAACCGAAGAAAAAGCACATAAAAAGCTGGCCGAAGCAAAAGGTTACCGATGTGTAAGTAATCGCTTACCTTCCTTTAAGCTTGCAACATAAATCTTGATAATGCGAGGAGACGGCAGCTTCGTCTTTTCGTTGTGATGCCCTCGCAGTGCGTTGAAGACGGCTTCCTCGACTACGGCGGCCATGGTTTCCTCCTACCGCCTCTTTTTCTGCGGCTATATTTCCCACAAACTTCTATTCCTCCCACTTCATTTAACTCCCCACCACCACCACAGCTGAGGTTCTTTGCGGTTATTCCAGTTGCTTGCTCACTTTGCTTGTTGAACCTTCAACCCCACGACCAACCGCCAGCAGGGATTTACCACTACTACAGTGCCCATCGGGAACCGGGTGTGTTCAACAGGCGGAAATCTTGCTTTTGTGCTTTAATTTCACTGGTGCTTTTTTATGGTGCGCTCCGAGAAGAAGGCACCGGTGCAGCCAGCCCGGAGCAACAAAGACCACTTCTTCGCGTAGGGGTTGTTACTTTTGCACCTGTGGAACCTTGTTACGCGCGCACGCTCCTTGAATCAGCTGCTGCAGGCCAGGTGAGCGAATCATCGAACGGGAACAGGAACACGGTGTCGTTGAGTGCTGCTGATTGCGATTTTCCTTCTATGCTTAGCAGGGTCGTCGTCGCGTTTTTCCACCCGAGGTAATCATAGCAGATGAAGATCGTATCACACCGTCCGTCCTGTAGGAAATGGAGAAAAGATAACCATTCTTTAGTTAGTGCTTTCGACTGCGGGTTGTGTGTTGTGCTGTGCATGCTACATAGCTAAGATTAGAAACTTAATAAGGTAATTTCAAGGTATGCCATTATCGTGTTCATTACAATAACAAGTGCTTGAGAGGGAAAACTAGAATGATAGTGCTTTATTTTGACATTAACCCATATACGCCTCGCATTCCATTTTAAGGACAATATTAGAGGTAGATATCACGGAATATTAGTAAATATTGGATTTATAGAAGTTGTTCACAAGATCATCAATTCTAATTGGTGGACTACATTCTTAAGCAAGTCATTCCGGGGTCCCTTCAAGGAGTCCTTCGGGGCGACGCTACAAAACCACACTGAAATATTTTAAATTGATCTAGCGGTTAAAAAGATATCGAGCCCCAAACCCGGGAACTCCTTCAGGTATTCCTCCGGGAATCCCTTCAGGGATTTCTCCGGGAATCATTTAAGGGGTTTCTTCGGGAATTCCTTGAGGGATTCCTCCGGGAATTCCTTGAAGGATTCCTCCGGGAATTCCTTCCTTCCAGAATTTTTGCAGGGGTTTCCCCGGAAATTCCTCCATGAATAATTCCTCCTGCAATTTTTCCAGGGATTCCTCCGGGAATTCCTTCAGGGATTCCTCCGGGAATTCCTTCAGGGATTCCTCCGGGAATTCCTTCAAGGATTCTTCCGGGAATTCCTTCAGAGATTTCTCCGGGAAAACGTTCAGGGATTCTTCCGGGAATTCCTTCAGGGATTCCTTCGGGAATTCCTTCAGTGATTCCTCCAGGAATTCCTCCAAGAATTTATTTATTTATTCCAACGCCTTCAACCTAACTGTTGTACAGACTGATATTGATAATGATACTTAACACTACATTTAGATAACATATACATATTTCATTGAAACATTTTTACTCGCACACAACTTGAATAAAGATATAACTAATACATTTCAAATAAACATCCAGAAAGTATCACGACAGACGATGACGATGCATACAAATGGTATACAGACTTTTCATAAATCAGTTAGGGTTTCCAAGTATCGAACATTCTTCGTCGCAATTCACGGAATTCAATTTTTTCAGGCCACGTCGACCTATACATAGCTATTCCTTTCCATTTTGACTTCAAAATAATTTTAAAAGAAACGTAGTCTAGAAAGCTGCAATCCATTCGTTTAGAAACCAGCTTCGTAACGTTCAAGTAGTCTCCATTCGGGGCATCGAGGCATCTATACACCACCATCTCTACATCTTGTTTGGTCGTCTCGCTGTCAATGTTTGTCAGCAGAAGTGAAAAACAATCATCTTTTGTTGTCTGACGTGTTTCGTTCGATCTTGTTTGAGTAGAACCCGTAATACTGAGGTAGCTCGTATTCATTCCTCCAAGAATTCCTCCAGGAATTCCTCCAAGAATTCCTCCAGAAATTCCTTCATAAATTCCTCCAGGAATTCCTTCAAGAATTCCTCCGGGAATTCCTCCGGAAATTCCTCCAGGAATTCCTCCAGAAATCCTTCCAAGAATTCCTCCAGAAGTTCCTCCCGAAGTTCCTCCAAGAAATCCTCCAGAAATTCCTTTAAGAATTCTTCCAGGAATTCCTCCAAGAATTCCTCCGGGAATTCCTTCAAGAATTCTTCCAGGAATTCCTCCAAGAATTCCTCCAGGAATTTCTCCAAGAATTTCTTCAGAAATTCCTCCACAAATTCCTCCAGGAATTCTTTCAGGTATTCCTTCAGAAATTCCTTAAAGTATTCCTCCAGAAATTCCTCCTGGGATTCCTTCAGGAATTCCTCCAAGGAATCCTTCAGGAATTCCTCAAAGGATTCCGTCAGGAATTCCTCAAGGGATTCCTTCAGGAATTCCTCCAGGGATTCCGTCTGGAACTCCTCCAGGGATTCCGTCAGGAACTCCTCCAGGGATTCCGTCAGGAACTCCTCCAGGGATTCCGTCAGGAACTCCTCCAGGGATTCCGTCAGGAACTCCTCCAGGGATTCCGTCAGGAACTCCTCCAGGGATTCCGTCAGGAACTCCTCCAGGGATTCCGTCAGGAACTCCTCCAGGGATTCCGTCAGGAACTCCTCCAGGGATTCCGTCAGGAACTCCTCCAGGGATTCCGTCAGGAACTCCTCCAGGGATTCCGTCAGGAACTCCTCCAGGGATTCCGTCAGGAACTCCTCCAGGGATTCCGTCAGGAACTCCTCCAGGGATTCCGTCAGGAACTCCTCCAGGGATTCCGTCAGGAACTCCTCCAGGGATTCCGTCAGGAACTCCTCCAGGGATTCCGTCAGGAACTCCTCCAGGGATTCCGTCAGGAACTCCTCCAGGGATTCCGTCAGGAACTCCTCCAGGGATTCCGTCAGGAACTCCTCCAGGGATTCCGTCAGGAACTCCTCCAGGGATTCTGTCAGGAACTCCTCCAGGGATTCCGTCAGGAACTCCTCCAGGGATTCCGTCAGGAACTCCTCCAGGGATTCCGTCAGGAACTCCTCCAGGGATTCCGTCAGGAACTTCTCCAGGGATTCCGTCAGGAACTCCTCCAGGGATTCTGTCAGGAACTCCTCCAGGGATTCCGTCAGGAACTCCTCCAGGGATTCCGTCAGGAACTTCTCCAGGGATTCCGTCAGGAACTCCTCCAGGGATTCCGTCAGGAACTTCTCCAGGGATTCCGTCAGGAACTCCTCCAGGGATTCCGTCAGGAACTCCTCCAGGGATTCCGTCAGGAACTCCTCCAGGGATTCCGTCAGGAACTCCTCCAGGGATTCCGTCAGGAACTCCTCCAGGGATTCCGTCAGGAACTCCTCCAGGGATTCCGTCAGGAACTCCTCCAGGGATTCCGTCAGGAACTCCTCCAGGGATTCCGTCAGGAACTCCTCCAGGGATTCCGTCAGGAACTCCTCCAGGGATTCCGTCAGGAACTCCTCCAGGGATTCCGTCAGGAACTCCTCCAGGGATTCCGTCAGGAACTCCTCCAGGGATTCCGTCAGGAACTCCTCCAGGGATTCCGTCAGGAACTCCTCCAGGGATTCCGTCAGGAACTCCTCCAGGGATTCCGTCAGGAACTCCTCCAGGGATTCCGTCAGGAACTCCTCCAGGGATTCCGTCAGGAACTCCTCCAGGGATTCCGTCAGGAACTCCTCCAGGGATTCCGTCAGGAACTCCTCCGGGGATTCCGTCAGGAACTCCTCCAGGGATTCCGTCAGGAACTCCTCCAGGGATTCCGTCAGGAACTCCTCCAGGGATTCCGTCAGGAACTCCTCCAGGGATTCCGTCAGGAACTCCTCCAGGGATTCCGTCAGGAACTCCTCCAGGGATTCCGTCAGGAACTCCTCCAGGGATTCCGTCAGGAACTCCTCCAGGGATTCCGTCAGGAACTCCTCCAGGGATTCCGTCAGGAACTCCTCCAGGGATTCCGTCAGGAACTCCTCCAGGGATTCCGTCAGGAACTCCTCCAGGGATTCCGTCAGGAACTCCTCCAGGGATTCCGTCAGGAACTCCTCCAGGGATTCCGTCAGGAACTCCTCCAGGGATTCCGTCAGGAACTCCTCCAGGGATTCCGTCAGGAACTCCTCCAGGGATTCCGTCAGGAACTCCTCCAGGGATTCCGTCAGGAACTCCTCCAGGGATTCCGTCAGGAACTCCTCCAGGGATTCCGTCAGGAACTCCTCCAGGGATTCCGTCAGGAACTCCTCCAGGGATTCTGTCAGGAACTCCTCCAGGGATTCCGTCAGGAACTCCTCCAGGGATTCCGTCAGGAACTCCTCCAGGGATTCCGTCAGGAACTCCTCCAGGGATTCCGTCAGGAACTTCTCCAGGGATTCCGTCAGGAACTCCTCCAGGGATTCTGTCAGGAACTCCTCCAGGGATTCTGTCAGGAACTCCTCCAGGGATTCCGTCAGGAACTCCTCCAGGGATTCCGTCAGGAACTCCTCCAGGGATTCCGTCAGGAACTCCTCCAGGGATTCCGTCAGGAACTTCTCCAGGGATTCCGTCAGGAACTCCTCCAGGGATTCCGTCAGGAACTCCTCCAGGGATTCCGTCAGGAACTCCTCCAGGGATTCCGTCAGGAACTCCTCCAGGGATTCCGTCAGGAACTCCTCCAGGGATTCCGTCAGGAACTCCTCCAGGGATTCCGTCAGGAACTCCTCCAGGGATTCCGTCAGGAACTCCTCCAGGGATTCCGTCAGGAACTCCTCCAGGGATTCCGTCAGGAACTCCTCCAGGGATTCCGTCAGGAACTCCTCCAGGGATTCCGTCAGGAACTCCTCCAGGGATTCCGTCAGGAACTCCTCCAGGGATTCCGTCAGGAACTCCTCCAGGGATTCCGTCAGGAACTCCTCCAGGGATTCCGTCAGGAACTCCTCCAGGGATTCCGTCAGGAACTCCTCCAGGGATTCCGTCAGGAACTCCTCCAGGGATTCCGTCAGGAACTCCTCCAGGGATTCCGTCAGGAACTCCTCCAGGGATTCCGTCAGGAACTCCTCCAGGGATTCCGTCAGGAACTCCTCCAGGGATTCCGTCAGGAACTCCTCCAGGGATTCCGTCAGGAACTCCTCCAGGGATTCCGTCAGGAACTCCTCCAGGGATTCCGTCAGGAACTCCTCCAGGGATTCCGTCAGGAACTCCTCCAGGGATTCCGTCAGGAACTCCTCCAGGGATTCCGTCAGGAACTCCTCCAGGGATTCCGTCAGGAACTCCTCCAGGGATTCCGTCAGGAACTCCTCCAGGGATTCCGTCAGGAACTCCTCCAGGGATTCCGTCAGGAACTCCTCCAGGGATTCCGTCAGGAACTCCTCCAGGGATTCCGTCAGGAACTCCTCCAGGGATTCCGTCAGGAACTCCTCCAGGGATTCCGTCAGGAACTCCTCCAGGGATTCCGTCAGGAACTCCTCCAGGGATTCCGTCAGGAACTCCTCCAGGGATTCCGTCAGGAACTCCTCCAGGGATTCCGTCAGGAACTCCTCCAGGGATTCCGTCAGGAACTCCTCCAGGGATTCCGTCAGGAACTCCTCCAGGGATTCCGTCAGGAACTCCTCCAGGGATTCCGTCAGGAACTCCTCCAGGGATTCCGTCAGGAACTCCTCCAGGGATTCCGTCAGGAACTCCTCCAGGGATTCCGTCAGGAACTCCTCCAGGGATTCCGTCAGGAACTCCTCCAGGGATTCCGTCAGGAACTCCTCCAGGGATTCCGTCAGGAACTCCTCCAGGGATTCCGTCAGGAACTCCTCCAGGGATTCCGTCAGGAACTCCTCCAGGGATTCCGTCAGGAACTCCTCCAGGGATTCCGTCAGGAACTCCTCCAGGGATTCCGTCAGGAACTCCTCCAGGGATTCCGTCAGGAACTCCTCCAGGGATTCCGTCAGGAACTCCTCCAGGGATTCCGTCAGGAACTCCTCCAGGGATTCCGTCAGAAACTCCTCCAGGGATTCCGTCAGGAACTCCTCCAGGGATTCCGTCAGGAACTCCTCCAGGGATTCCGTCAGGAACTCCTCCAGGGATTCCGTCAGGAACTCCTCCAGGGATTCCGTCAGGAACTCCTCCAGGGATTCCGTCAGGAACTCCTCCAGGGATTCCGTCAGGAACTCCTCCAGGGATTCCGTCAGGAACTCCTCCAGGGATTCCGTCAGCAATTCCTCCAGGGATTCCTTCAGGAATTCCTCCAGGGATTCCTTCGGGAATTTCTCCAGGGATTCCTTTAGGAATTCCTCCAGGGATTCATTCAGGAATACCTCCAGGGATTCCGTCAGGAATTCCTCCAGGGATTCCTTCAGGAATTCCTCCAGGGATTCCTCCAGGAATTCCTTCAGGGATTCCTTCAGAAATTCCTCCAGGAATTCCTTCAGGAGCTCCTCTAGGGATTCCTTCAGGAATTCTTGGAAGAATACCCGAAAGAATTCTTGGAAGAATTCCCGAAAGAATTCTTGGAAGAATTCCCGAAGGAATTCTTGGAAGAATTCCCGAAGGAATTCTTGGAAGAATTCCCGAAGGAATTCTTGGAAGAATTCCCGAAGGAATTCTTGGAAGAATTCCCGAAGGAATTCTTGGAAGAATTCCCGAAGGAATTCTTGGAAGAATTCCCGAAGGAATTCTTGGAAGAATTCCCGAAGGAATTCTTGGAAGAATTCCCGAAGGAATTCTTGGAAGAATTCCCGAAGGAATTCTTGGAAGAATTCCCGAAGGAATTCTTGGAAGAATTCCCGAAGGAATTCTTGGAAGAATTCCCGAAAGAATTCTTGGAAGAATTCCCGAAGGAATTCTTGGAAGAATTCCCGAAGGAATTCTTGGAAGAATTCCCGAAGGAATTCTTGGAAGAATTCCCGAAGGAATTCTTGGAAGAATTCCCGAAGGAATTCTTGGAAGAATTCCCGAAGGAATTCTTGGAAGAATTCCCGAAGGAATTCTTGGAAGAATTCCCGAAGGAATTCTTGGAAGAATTCCCGAAGGAATTCTTGGAAGAATTCCCGAAGGAATTCTTGGAAGAATTCCCGAAGGAATTCTTGGAAGAATTCACGAAGGAATTCTTGGAAGAATTCACGAAGGAATTCTTGGAAGAATTCCCGGAGGAATCCCTGGATAAATTGCCAGATAAAACCTTGGAGGAATTCCCGGATGTAGTCCTGGAGGAATTGCTGGATGAAATCCTGGAGGAATTCTCGGACTAATCCGGAGGAATTCCTGGAGACATTCCCGGAGAAATCCCTGGAGAAATTCCCGGACGAATCCCTGGAGGAATTCTCGCAGGAATCCCTCAAGAAATTCGCGGAGAAGTCCCTGATGGAATTCCCGGAGGAATCCCTGGAGAAATTTCTGGAGGAATTTTCGAAGGAGTTCCTGAAGGAATTCTTGGAGGAATTCGTAGAGGAATCCCTGGAGATATTGCAAGAATTCTTTCGGGAATTCTTCCAAGAATTCCTTCGGGAATTCTTCCAAGAATTCCTTCGGGAACTCTTCCAAAAATTCCTTCGGAAATTCTTCCAAGAATTTCTTCGGAAATTCTTCCAAGAATTCATTCGGAAATTCTTCCAAGAATTCCTTCGGGAATTTTTCCAAGAATTCCTTCGGGAATTCTTCCAAGCAATTCTTCGGGAATTCTTCCAAGAATTCCTTCGGGAATTCTTCCAAGAATTCCTTCGGGAATTCTTCCAAGAATTCCTTCGGGAATTCTTCCAAGAATTCCTTCGGGAATTCTTCCAAGAATTCCTTCGGGAATTCTTCCAAGAATTCCTTCGGGAATTCTTCCAAGAATTCCTTCGGGAATTCTTCCAAGAATTCCTTCGGGAATTCTTCCAAGAATACCTTCGGGAATTCTTCCAAGAATTCCTTCGGGAATTCTTCCAAAAATTCCTTCGGAAATTCTTCCAAGAATTCCTTCGGAAATTCTCCCAAGAATTCCATCGGGAATTCTCCCAAGAATTCCTTCGGAAATTCTCCCAAGAATTCCTTCGGAAATTCTTCCAAGAATTCCTTCGGGAATTCTTCCAAGAATTCCTTCGGGAATTCTTCCAAGAATTCCTTCGGGAATTCTTCCAAAAATTCCTTCGGGAATTGTTCCAAGAATTCCTTCGGGAACTCTTCTAAGAATTCCTCCGGGAATTGTTCCAAGAATTCCTCCATTAAAACAAAAGCGTGTTTAAAAAATGTCGGTATTTTTTTCTGGCACTCTCCAAAATCACGGAAGTTTTGCCAATCAAATAAATTCTGGCTCATTACTGGAATAGAGTTTGATCTGTGGCCCTTGATTTCAAGAGTTTGGGCAAGATCAAAATCTACCTTTTCTGTCGACCGGTTCGAGGCGCGATGTTTCTCTTATTTGAGACAATGTTCGACTGGTTACGTATATTCGTACTCAGAAGACTACAAACCTTTGACGATGGTAAGGGGCTGTCCATAAACCACGTGGTCATTTTTTTGGGATTTTTCAACCCCCCCCCCCCCCCCCCCGCGTGGTCATTTGTCAATACAAAAATTTTAATTTGTCCATACAAAATGATCATTGGCCGAACCCCCCCCCCCCCTCCACGTGGTTTATGGACAGCCCCTAAGAACGATAAGTGTTATATTTTGTTTACCGCCGCGTCTTGTGAATGTCAGTTTGTTCTTACGCTATCACAAAACTTAATAATGAGTTTTCAGATGAGATTACAGATCATAGGATGAATTATGATGAATATGACCTCATTTTCAAGCATCGTTCTGTGATATATGAAGTTAATAAGTATCGATTGAAATAAACATGCGTAATAAATGGCACCATCTCCACATCGTCCGACGAATCCATTCTACGAAAAATATTCAAAGCCTTCGGAAAATTCCACACCTTCCATCACACGCATCTAGGATTATCGTAAGTTTCCGGGAACTGTGTCGCCTTGAGCCTACAGCCGATTTGCGGTTGACAGTTGGCACGCCGTTTGGCGTTGTGTCTCCTACGTCTCCTACGAGCAATAGCAGCGTTTAGCTAGGGTTGAGTCACAGAGTTGAGTGAAAGGAACAGAAAATAACTCAATAAAGGCTGCCTACCATGCTTGCTGTGGTCTAGGAATTTGTAGCTTGACACGTTCCATATCACCAACAACGCAACAGCAACGCCAACGGCTTGCCGAAAGGATTCCATCGCATTGTAATCTTACCGAAATTCCATCGAATTCAAGATGAATGGATTGGAGTGATGTTGTTTGTTACACACTAAGAATAGTTTTCCAATTTTGCTGTAAGTTTTTTTGTGATTCAGATGATTCATTCGGTTGAATCTGAATTCCCAAGCTTTTCAATTGAGTTTACAATATTTCAATGAACTTTACCTATTTGATGTAAAGTTTATTACAGTGTTGTCAGCTTTTTTTCTATAAATGCGTACAGAAGAAGAATTCCACCATCCATTCGCTGCTCAACGATTCCCTGATAGATATTGTTGTTTCCTTACCCGCCTCGCCACATTGGTCAGACTCCATGGTATGGGGAATTTTCCGAATGATTGAATTACTATCATTCGGCATAGAAGACGATGGGCAGACTCAGAATGATGATTCTACCAAATGGTGGTTTTTCGCAATCAACTGATGGGGTAAACTATTCTGGGAACGACGATCGGACTGGTTTGCCTGGAGGGTGTTTGCGGAAGTGCTTGCTCAATGAGCTTTATGCTTAATTAATACGAATTAGGCTGAACGTAAATTGATTTTGGTAGCTACGTGTTGGTCTCAAATGATATTAGTCGTAAATTAAACGGTGATGAAGAGGGAAATATTCTAGATGCTGAAATGAACAATGCGAGTAATTTGTTAGATTTCTTAATTACCTTTTCTCAAGCAACAATTTTAGGCCATGTTTTTTGCAGGTGGTTCACAGAACCATTACAAAACTCAAGTTTTTCACGACGGTTCCTAGACACTCCCCAAAATAAGATGGATTTCATGTTGTTGTTTTGGTTTTACTATGTGTGCCAATTGAAATACGTTATGCATTTCTGAAAAATAAAGTCTGCGTTCCTGCATAAATCTCTTCCCGGAAGACTTTTTAAAGCAATTCCTAAAGGAGATCCTGAAAAAAACGTGACAATACTCTAGAATAAACTTTTGAAGAAATTCGTAAATTAAAATATATTGGGGAATACAAAAACAAATTTGTAAACAAACCCCTGACTGAATTCCAAAATAAATATATCAAGAAACTCCTAGAAGAATACTTGAGGCAATTTCTGAAATAGCCCATGAGGAAATTCCTAGAGGAAATCCAGAAAGAATTTTTAGAAGAATTCATTGAGTGTTTTCTAGAGGACCACTAGAGGAATTCCTACATAAATCCCTGGAGGAACTACTAGTGGAATCTCTTGACACCTTGCGAGAGGAATTCCAAAGAGAATTCAAATGGGAATTCCTGCAAGAATTTCTAGAGGAATCCCTGGAGGAGTTCCTGGAGGAGTTTCTGGAGGTCTACCTAGCGGAATTCCTAGAGCAATTCCAGCAGACATTCCCGGAGGAATAACTTAAGACATTCCCGGAGGAATCCCTGGAGACATTCCGCGGAGGAATCCCTGGAGACATTCCGCGGAGGAATCCCTGGAGACATTCCGCGGAGGAATCCCTGGAGACATTCCGCGGAGGAATCCCTGGAGACATTCCGCGGAGGAATCCCTGGAGACATTCCGCGGAGGAATCCCTGGAGACATTCCGCGGAGGAATCCCTGGAGACATTCCGCGGAGGAATCCCTGGAGACATTCCGCGGAGGAATCCCTGGAGACATTCCGCGGAGGAATCCCTGGAGATATTCCGCGGAGGAATCCCTGGAGACATTCCGCGGAGGAGTCCCTGGAGACATTACGCGGAGGAATCCCTGGAGACATTACGCGGAGGAATCCCTGGAGACATTCCGCGGAGGAATCCCTGGAGACATTCCGCGGAGAAATCCCTGGAGACATTCCGCGGAGGAATCCCTGGAGACATTCCGCGGAGGAATCCTCAGAGACATTCCCGGAGGAATCCCTGGAGACATTCCGCGGAGGAATCCCTGGAGACATTCCGCGGAGGAATCCCTGGAGACATTCCGCGGAGGAATCCCTGGAGACATTCCGCGGAGGAATCCCTGGAGACATTCCGCGGAGGAATCCCTGGAGACATTCCGCGGAGGAATCCCTGGAGACATTCCGCGGAGGAATCCCTGGAGACATTCCGCGGAGGAATCCCTGGAGACATTCCGCGGAGGAATCCCTGGAGATATTCCGCGGAGGAATCCCTGGAGACATTCCGCGGAGGAATCCCTGGAGACATTCCGCGGAGAAATCCCTGGATACATTCCGCGGAGAAATCCCTGGAGACATTCCGCGGAGGAATCCCTGGAGACATTCCGCGGAGGAATCCCTGGAGACATTCCGCGGAGGAATCCCTGGAGACATTCCGCGGAGGAATCCCTGGAGACATTCCGCGGAGGAATCCCTGGAGACATTCCGCGGAGGAATCCCTGGAGACATTCCACGGAGGAATCCCGGGAGACATTCCACGGAGGAATCCCTGGAGACATTCCGCGGAGGAATCCCTGGAGACATTCCGCGGAGGAATCCCTGGAGACATTCCGCGGAGGAATCCCTGGAGACATTCCGCGGAGGAATCCCTGGAGACATTCCGCGGAGGAATCCCTGGAGACATTCCACGGAGGAATCCCTGGAGACATTCCGCGGAGGAATCCCTGGAGACATTCCGCGGAGGAATCCCTGGAGACATTCCGCGGAGGAATCCCTGGAGACATTCCGCGGAGGAATCCCTGGAGACATTCCGCGGAGGAATCCCTGGAGACATTCCGCGGAGGAATCCCTGGAGACATTCCGCGGAGGAATCCCTGGAGACATTCCGCGGAGGAATCCCTGGAGACATTCCGCGGAGGAATCCCTGGAGACATTCCGCGGAGGAATCCCTGGAGACATTCCGCGGAGGAATCCCTGGAGACATTCCGCGGAGGAATCCCTGGAGACATTCCGCGGAGGAGTCCCTGGAGACATTCCGCGGAGGAATCCCTGGAGACATTCCGCGGAGGAATCCCTGGAGGCATTCCGCGGAGGAATCCCTGGAGACATTCCGCGGAGGAATCCCTGGAGACATTCCGCGGAGGAATCCCTGGAGACATTCCGCGGATGAATCCCTGGAGACATTCCGCGGAGGAATCCTCAGAGACATTCCCGGAGGAATCCCTGGAGACATTCCGTGGAGGAATCCCTGGAGACATTCCGCGGAGGAATCCCTGGAGACATTCCGCGGAGGAATCCCTGGAGACATTCCGCGGAGGAATCCCTGGAGACATTCCGCGGAGGAATCCCTGGAGACATTTCGCGGAGGAATCCCTGGAGACATTCCGCGGAGGAATCCCTGGAGACATTCCGCGGAGGAATCCCTGGAGACATTCCGCGGAGGAATCCCTGGTGACATTCCGCGGATGAATCCCTGGAGACATTCCGCGGAGGAATCCTCGGAGACATTCCCGGAGGAATCCCTGGAGACATTACGCGGAGGAATCCCTGGAGACATTCCGCGGAGGAATCCCTGGAGACATTCCGCGGAGGAATCCCTGGAGACATTCCGCGGAGGAATCCTCGGAGACATTCCCTGAGGAATCCCTGGAGACATTTCGCGGAGGAATCCCTGGAGACATTCCGCGGAGGAATCCCTGGAGACATTCCGCGGAGGAATCCCTGGAGACATTCCGCGGAGGAATCCCTGGAGACATTCCGCGGAGGAATCCCTGGAGACATTCCGCGGAGGAATCCCTGGAGACATTCCGCGGAGGAATCCCTGGAGACATTCCGCGGATGAATCCCTGGAGACATTCCGCGGAGGAATCCTCGGAGACATTCCCTGAGGAATCCCTGGAGACATTTCGCGGAGGAATCCCTGGAGACATTCCGCGGAGGAATCCCTGGAGACATTCCGCGGAGGAATCCCTGGAGACATTCCGCGGAGGAATCCCTGGAGACATTCCCGGAGGAATCCCTCGAGAAATTCCCGGGGAATCCTTGGAAAAAATCCCTGAAAAATATCAAGTATGGCGAGCAACATGTTCGTGTGAGCTTAAATCTCAGGTTTTCGTACCAACAGTTGTGTATCGCAAAAAAAATGTCTCAAAAAGCGTTTCTTGCGTTTCTTGAAAAAAAAATGTCACTTTTAAAATCCTTACTCTGGCCAGATATAACCAGTAGTCATTAGGCTAAAGATGCAATCATTTGCTACACAGATCGAAAAAAGAGTTTCAAATTCTGTGACATATGATGCACATGATTGGTGCGTGGGATATCACAGAAGTTTACATGACTTATCATGTAAAAGTCATAAAATATCATGTAAATTTCCATTATATGTCATGTAATTCAGCATGACTCTGTGTGTTTACATGACATATAACACAAATTTACATGATATATCATGTAAACCATCATAACACTAAGTTAACATGATTAAACTGAAATTTACATGACGTGTAAATCTCATTATTTTTATCTGTGTACGATCAAAACAACGTTACTTTCGTAGTTATGGATTGTAATGCACAAAACTGTGCATAGCTGCAATCGATTGAAACATACCCAAGTTACCACAAGCATTATATCATAACATTAATTCAACCGTATTTGAGTATAGCTAATGCAAGATAATTTCTATTCAACATCTGTCAAGTGATAAAGCATTAAACCTACATTATGAATGCATTAAAAGCATTAAGGATTTTTGACAGTTCAATATAGTTCTAAAGTGGCGTTGTTTAATGCTTCATTGCATTGCCATCTTAAAAGCCTTATAGCAAACAATAACGCAAGCATTGGTTGCTTTATGTATACCATTACTAAAGTATGCATCATTTTTTAAACATGTAAACACATCCAGGAGAAAAATCCACAAAGGTTTTGGATGGAAGAACCATTCTAACGAATGCAAAAACTTGAATCAAAAATTTTCAGGAATTGCGTCAAGCTTTGATTTGTATATGCTTTAGATGTTTAGGCTTGGTTGATAAACCTAAATGATGTTTGTCCTCAAACAATTCAATAATAACTGTATTTACTTTGCTGATTGAAAGAATCAATCACGTTCAAGGATATAAAACCATTCTACACAGATAAAAATAATGAGATTTACACGTCATGTAAACTTCAGTTTAGCCATGTAAACTTAGTGTTATGATGGTTTACATGATATATCATGTAAATTTGTGTTATATGTCATGTAAACACTCAGAGTCATGCTAAATTACATGACATATAATGGAATTTAACATGATATTTTATTACTTTTACATGATATGTTATGTAAACTTCTGGGATATCCCACACTTCAAACATGTGCATCATATGTCACAGAATTTTACACTCTCACAGATCGAAAAATAAACCATTATAACACTAAGTTTACATGACTAAAATGAAGTTTACATGACGTGTAAATCTCATTATTTTCATCTGTGCTTTTTTCGATCTGTGTAGGAAAGTATTTTTATATGATAAAAAAATAGCTGTCCCGGCAAACGTCGTACTGCCTGCCTACTGTGTTTTTTGACATACAGCTCCATTGGGACGTCCCCGGCGAAGTTATTGGTATGGGATCCCCCAGTTCCAGCGACCGGAGAGGTCTCACACCTAGCTAAGAACCTTCCCCGGCCCCCAAAATACCCACATACAAAATTTCACACCGATCGGTTCAGTAGTTTCCGAATGCATAGCGGTCAGACAGACAGACAGACAGACAGACAGACAGACAGACAGACAGAAATTCATTTTTATATATATAGAAATGATGTTGCTGAATGAAATGGTTTAACATTTCTTGGTTGGGACACAAACGAAATTATTCACTGAGGGAGCCAACATTATTCAAAACAACTTTTTCAAGCTGTTGAGAATACAGTAAGGTAAAATTTGAGTGTACTTTTCTTAAATTGAGCAATTTTCCCGATAGACAGGCATGGCAATTGTAGCACACATCGTAGGCGCGTTCGGATTCCATTGTGGAGCAGCATCAGCAATCAAGGTTCGATTCCCGATACAGAAAAAAAAACTCATCAGAGTGAGAAAGTTGAAGCAGGATAAAGTAGACAGACAATAAACACTTTTTGTCACACACGATTTTATTGCATTAGCTGTATTTGATTAACAGCTTCTATATGGTATAAGCCTTTTATATACTTTAGCAATGACTAAAGAAAAGCTTGTTGTTGAAGCATTATATACACAATAGTAGCGTCACTTTCAACTGTAACCATACTTTAATGGTACCTATATGGCATAGCAACTTTATATCGCAAGTCATATAATACACTATAAAGTGAAATTAATGTTCAATATACAGCTCCATGGTTCCTTGGGTACCGCTCTATGGTGAGGGAAAACATCAAAAAGCGGTGGAGAGGCGTCAACGATTCAAGAATTTTGTGGAAGTGGCTTATTTCCTAGAAGAAAATCTACAGGAGATACTCAAAATAACTGGGACAGGTAAAATTTTCACTTTTCAAGAAATGTTCAACAAGCTGTAACTTTTCAAAAAGGGCATCAAATATTCTCAAATTTTTACTGAAAGTTCTTCAACTAGTTGTGTATAAGTGGTTAAAATTTGAAAATGATCGGGCCATTCTACACGAAGTTATAAAGGTTCAAGAAAAAGGTATAATTATCCGATAGCCAACTTTGAGCGTTCATATCTCCGGATTCAATGAACCGAATGCAATGAAATTTTGATCATTTATGACTTATGTAATGAGCTATTAAAAACTTTTTTAGATTAGTTTTCTAATATAACACCAATTTATCCAAAACTTCATCATCGTTTCAAAATTCGAGATAGTATTTATAGTTCATTTAAATTCCCTCTAATTGAGTTGAATATATTTATGTTTAAAAGAAAAGCAACTTAATAGCCGGCATTAAATTGAAAAAGTAATGGGATGCATATGAAAAATAGATAAATTCACTGAAAAAACATGGAATAAATTAAATCGCCATAACTTTTTTTCTTTTTAATAATTCCAAATGAAGTCAACTGTTTTTCAAAGTTCATTATATAAGTCATAAATGATAAAAATTTCATTGCATTCGGTTCATTGAATCCGGAGATATAAACGCTCAAAGTTGGCTATTGGATAATTACACCTTTTACTAGAATCTTTATAACTTCGTGTAGAATGGCCCGATCTTTTCCAAATTTGAAACACTGATACACAACTAGTTGATGAACTTACAGTCAAACCTTGAGAATGTTTGATGCCCTTTTCGAAAAGTTACAGCGAGTTGAACATTTTTTGAAAAGTGAAAATTTTACCTGTCCCAGTTATTTTGAGTATCCCCTGTACATGGACACCGTGCAAAGATAGAAGAAAGTAGTAAATTAGAAATTGTGCTTAACAGCTTATGGAATCAAATGCATATAATTTTTACATAGCTGTGATGAGTATAGCACATGTTTCTAAAATATGAATCAAAAACATACTGATTTGTGTAATTGTCCAACATAGTAATAACACTTTGGAAGGTAGTTTGTGAAGAATAGACTTCAACAAAATAAGCATGAACTGTTTGAATAAATCCCCGGCTCATGATTGATATAAATCGTTCCTAAGGGATGCAATTCTGCCAAAATCACATTTCCTAAAGCTTAATTGTACCCGAATGCTTCTCCACGCAAAGCTAGGATCGTAACAACACAACACCCATAAAATTATGTCCCCTCGTGCTGTCTCATCTCACTTCATTATGCTGTGCCCCAAATGTATACACGACTCAAACAACCGTTTCTGTTTTCAACACCACATTGCCAGGCAAGGCATAATTTATTTAGGTAAAATCCCACGACTCGACTCTACTAACTTCGACTCAATTGCAAGTTTGGAACCAAGCATACATAATCACGTACCTATAGCTAGTTATAGCTGACCTACCATTAGTTGGATTTTGCTGATTCCACCGCACTTATCATCTGGGATGCCAGGTGAAAGAGCTGAAAAGGAATTTTGCCATCGTTGAACAACTTTTCTAATGACAGTAGAAAACATACTATATAAACTTTAATTTTTTTAGAGTTTTTTTATGTATCACGGTCCTTTTAAAAAATCGCCCTGGCGGAGCTTCTTCCTACCTAAATGTAGTTTACAGAAAATCAAAATGTTTTTCAAAAATGCTGTGACCCTAAACTTCCACGATATATGTGAGCATTCAGCAAGCTGCTCGCCAGAACCGCCATCAACTGTGTCATGAAAAGCCAAGCAACAGGAAAATGAACAAACTTTGTCTGTTGTAGGTACAAACTGTCCGAAGGAATCATTAATTCCTATCAAGGATTTTTATACTCAATTCAAAACATAAAAAACTTTACCTTCCACGATTAGTCACCATCAAATGGTGGTGATGAGGATTCTGCGTGGCTTCATGGTGAACCTTACTTTCGCGTACGGGCAGGTGCGGCGAACGAAGATAAAGTAATTAATGTTCGTCTTGATAGTTTACCTTCCTGCGAGCGACGATGAGCGGATTTTCTCTGCTAGATTGTCGGTGTTAACGGGAAAAACTTTTACAAGTTGCATCCTAACACCGACCGAATGGATAGCTATTTATAATGATTATGCAGCGTTGTATTTCTTGTGTGCAACACCTCTCTAGCACAAGACGAAGAGTGAGTCGGAAAGCAAGCAAAAGTTTGCCAACCCGAGGGTGACAATTGCATTTTGAATTCGCTTAGTTTCAGCGTCTCACTGGCGGGATCATGGTTTCGTCGGTAAGAAATTCAAATTTAAAACGATTGACGTTGGTGATACTGACGCGAAACAAATTTGAATATGCATTTTAATACCGGAGATCCAGTTAATGAACTTTCAAAATTGCTGGCGGTTAAGCAAAGAAAAATGAAGATTTGAGGGAAACTAAAGAAGTTTGATAATAATCTTAATCAGAAGATAGGTTATACTTACTTAATTCAAATAAACATGTTAGTGAAAACGCCTCTCAATTTATCAATTAAACATACGTTTGCCTTCGAATCATGATTTTTCTTGTTTGAAATTAAACTACTGCTTTATCTTCACACAGGAACATTTAGAAGGTAGCTTCTATCGAAAGTATAGTTCTGGACTAGGTTCTGGAGGAGTATTTGAGAAGAGGCTACCAACACTCATAAACAATGACTTCTAGTGTCACTTCCTAAGCCCACATGAACTTATTCACATACACAACTAATAAATTGCTCATAAAAATAGAAGCTTTCTTCGGCTTGCGGCACGTAGCCTTTGCGGGATGCATTGAGCTTCTGGTAGAACTTACGTATTTCTTGTGAACGGCACAGCAGTTCCATTTCCTCGCACTCCGCTTTTTCAGGGGCGGCGTTTTTTGTCCCGGAACAGACGGGTCTGCTGCTTCCGCTTCTATCTGTATCGCTCCAAATTCTATCGGGTTCCATGCTGAAGCATTAACGCCCGCGAAGCGTCCTTCTCCTCCAGAACCGCTCTGCACTCCTCACCAAACCAATCGTTTCATCGACTCCGTTCTACGTACCCGATGGTGCTCTCGGCTGCGTTGTTGATGGCTGCTTTCACTGTACTCCAGCACTCCTCTAGAGGGGCCACCTCGAGGCAACGCTGCCTCGAGATTCTGCGCGTATGCGGTGGCGACATCCAGTTGCTTCAGTCGTTCTAGATCGTACCGGGGCGACTGCTGGTACTGTACATTATCAATAACGGCCACATCGGGGATAATTATTCATGACGAAAGAAAGCTTTCGTTCTGGATCGGGATAATTCGGATCCCTAAAAAAAATGGTGAGGAGAAATCGGTTCAACTTCGGAATATTTATCCGTGACGAATGGAAGGGAGAGATCGGATCCACGAACGTAAAGCTTCGGAATATTTATTAGTGACGAATGAAAGGGATAGATCGGGTTCACATTCGTCCATGTTAGGTATAGTCACAGACAAACAGACGTAACACTCAGATAATTCCCATCGTACTTCGATTTAACGATCTTTTTCAAAATTTGATAGTTGGCCAACTACCCACCTGTGGCGCTCACACCGTTTTTGTTCGAGTTTGACGTTCGCTCACTACCGCCACCTAGTTGATGGTCGGCCAAACTTAGTCATTTTATCATTGGGCGAATATGTTTCAGTGACTATGATTTGAATCGAAAATTGTTCGAAGTTTTACGTCTGTTTGTCTGTGGTATAGTTATTCATGAAATATGGTGGAGTAGTCTAGTCCATATTTGCAACCCCTACCCATAAATAAAATTCCACTACAAATAAAATAAGTTTGGACCCAAACACTATTAATACAAAGTGATGGGGATAAGATCTAATCCGTGATGTAAATGATGTTTCCCAATTGATTGGTTCGTACTCAAATATATGAAGAAAATGTCTCGTACTCAAATTCGTTCGAGAACCTCTGTAGTACGAATACTCATAATCACAGTCGGACCGATTGTTCCTTACCCCAGGTTCTCGCCTTGAACAAGTGGCTAAATCTATGCCTTAAATGAACCAGTGGATGGATTCCTGTATTTATCCATCGATACATAGGCCACGTCCCATAAGGGACTGTTCATAAAGGAAAGAACAAAAAGAAAACCCAAGACAGACTGTCGCTAGAAAAACGCATTTCGTTTGGATCGCGCGTTCGATCAATTTTTTCTCCAAACATAAACAACTCTCGACTGACTGAACGCCAAATCATCGGTGATCGTTCCAGAGAAAGAGTGTTTATAAATATTGTGTCGCATATATGGTGTATGCAAAGTCTTCTCCCCTTGAACTTGAAAAGTATTCAAAGCAAGGGCTATATGTAGCCTGTTATACTCGCAGTGGCGAGTGGATCTAGGCCAAATCGATTCAATTTTAATTGATTGGTCTAAAGTAAATTTGGTCACTTCAACTACTGCTTATATGATAAACATTGCATTTACATATGTGGATGAATCAACTAGTAACAAACTGCATTTTAACAATGGGCGGTTTGTTGCAGCGGTCCTTCAGTATATCAGCGAGTATTTTATTTACTTATATCATTTATTAATTAGTAACTTAGGACATATTGTCTTTTTAAATGTTACAATGAATTCATCGATAAAAGAAGTGCCGTTCATTATTGTCTTATTTTAAACAGTGAACTTCATTTTAAATTACTATTTTAAGCCAAGTGCTCTATACATTTCTAGTCTAGTCTACATACACATACACAGCCATTCATTGAAAGAATCCTGGAAAATGATAGAATCGACTACTTCTATCATTTTTCTTGTCATTATCAATGCTTGCAGTATATCGGAGATACATTGCAAGCAGTAAAGCGGCCAGGCCTACTGTGCAGCGTTATTTTATATAACAGTGGATATCCACATCAAAACCAAAGAACGGGGACATCTCGTACCAACCGTTCCGTAAAAAGTGAGATTAATATACAGCTACGTTGGAAGTGACTTTGCTTTGAAAGTTAATGTCACTCCATGTCCTCTGGAATCCTGGGATGGGACAAAGGTATTTACTCCGAATGCCCTGGCTCTCAAGCCTAGGCTAAAGCGCCATTACTCGCTCTCTGAAATAAAATATAAAATATAAAAAGTAATGATATACGACCCTCCCCTTAGAAACATTTTCCCGCAATTTTCTATGCAATTGATACAAATAGAAAAATAATCAGAAAGATCTCACCAAACTGATTGTGATTGTTGTTTAAACTGTGGCCTTGATATTCATCGTTTTATTCTCAGCAAACTCTAATGAGGAATTCCACGAAGTCATGTCAGTCGATCCTGAGCGACTATTTCAAAAATATCTGAAACTTTGCACAGTTTTCTTTTCACAGTCATCTAAATCGCTATTTTTCGATATTAAACCTTCATATTCACTCACGACTAACTTTTCAAAAGGGTGTATGCGAAAATAGTTCAAAAGTATTCTAAAAGCTGTACAGCAAAAACGGATTGTTCGATTGTTATGGATTTTTCAGCAAAGTTAGATAACTAAATGATGATTCCTTAGAAAATATATACTGTAAAAAAAATCTTTTTTTACTTGAAAAAAATATGATCTTTGTCACAAAAACTCAAATATCTCAAAACCCTTTCTTTTTACCAACGTCAATATTTTAGGGGAAATGGCCCATTATATCAGCTATCTACCATAAAATTTTGGTGATGGTAAACTGATAAACAAAAAAGTTATGACATTTCAAACATTTCACAATTTTTACATTTAGTAACAAAAACTTTTTTTTTCTGTGTAAATTATTTCGAAAATTATATTTTGATGCTGATTTTATTGTAAAGGCTATCGCCTGAATTAAACAAGTTGTTTTCATGATATTTTTGTTTGATTATTCATAATTACTATAGTATCTATTTGAAACTTAGACGCGATCCAGTGTTGTGATCAAAAATATTGAGAGTGTCATACTTTTTATTGTACGTGACTGGTGAAAAAATCCCTTGATAGTGTTGAAAAGCTGTTGATTATTAGAAAAATGGAATTGGGTTTTTTAGGGGTATCCAGATTATTGCATAATCGGAATCTCCGTCCAAAAACTAGTCGAAATCCAAAGTTCATCATTTTTGGTGACCGGGAACTATTTTTAAAATGCATTTAAAGTTTGTATGGAGAAATTTTTTGGGTCGGGGTGAACTGTCACTTTATCGATTGAACTGTCATTCTATCCACGGAAATTAAAACTGTTTTGTTTATTTAACCATCAAAACAAAGGAATTGGAACGCAATAAAAACATCTAATACTCAGAAAAATGAGCTCTTTCGATTAGGCTAAAGAAAATGACAATATTTGATTCACTAAACAACCCAATTAAACTTATTTTTAAGACAAAAGCTGTATAATAAAAGTTTTATATACGCGTGTACGTCTAGTTTATCTGCAAAAAAAATACCTCTTAGAGAACAGACTTTATGATCGGAAGAATGCGAGTAACTTCAACAACAACAAATGCATGAGAGGTACATACCACAGAAAAACAGACGAAACGCCTAGAACAATTTTCGTGAAAATCCATCGCCCAGTTCACACTACCACCACCTGGTGGAAATGTTTCACGAAACACTGCGTTGTGCAATATCGTCATCAGAAGGCGCTAGTGTGAAACGTCAAACGCACGATGGGCGCTCTCCTGGTTATGAAAGCCACAACTAAGATTCAATATGATCGTTAAAGGCGTGGTCAATGAAAATTTCGTCAGTGTTACGTTTGTTTGTCTGTATACATACCATGACAATGCTCACGAAAAAGCAAAACAATACTACCGCTATGGATATTAAAATTTTTATAGTAATTTTTTTCTTCAGCCAAGCAAACAACACCAAACTAGTCAGTTAAGACTAATAAGTGATTTTGTTTATTATAATCTAACGAACAACATGAACAGTCGATTTCTCATAGGTCTTCAACTCAAAGCTCTCTTGTAGACCGTTTGATGAAAAAAAAATGTTCAAAAGAGTTACGAAATCTCACCGAAAGCACCATAGATAAACTGAAAGAGACTGGTTATGCCCAAATGTTCACATTGAATACAAATTTACGCATTTGCACGTCCTGCCGTCTAGACTTTGACAAACGAGCCATCTGTATATCATCGATAAAGCAGGGCGCAGGAAGTTCGAAAACGACAACAACTGAGAAATTGCCAGAAGTGCTAAGTGCAGAGAGTCATGCCACCGTACCATCAGCGACATCTGTTTAAACAATTTAATCACGCCCCTTTTAAAAAATGTTTTGAAATATTCTTCAATATCTATACCCATTTCAATATTTTTAACGTTGCAAACCACGCTTTCAATATTCATCTTGAAGAAGAGGGAAAACACTTGTCCTCAAATGTAACAGCAAATTAATGAATAAACGACTAATGCGCGGAGGGCGTGATAAAATCGGAACATTACTGTACATATAATATACATAATACATAATAAAAACAGCTTGTTTTACTCACGCAAGGCCATTAACAATAAAACCAGCATCAAACTGCGATTTCCGGCCTAAATAATTTACACTAAAAATTATTACTAAATGTGAAAATTGTGAAATGTTTGAATTGTCATAATTTTTTTGCTTATTAGTTTATCATCACCAAATTTGTATGGTAGATTGCTTATACAATGGACCGTTTTCCCTAAAAAATTACGTTGGTAAAAAGATAGGGTTTTGAGATATTTGAGTTTTTGTGACAAAAATTAAATTTTTAAAGTTAATTTTTTTTTTTCACAGTGTATATTTTCTTAGGAATCACCATTTAGTTATCTAACTTTGCTGAACAATAAAATCAGCATCAAACTGCGATTTCTGACCGAAACAATTTACACAGAAAAAAAATATTTACCGAATGTGAAAATTGTGAAATGTTTGAAATGTTAGACCTTTTTTGTTTATTAGTTTACCATCACCAAATTTTTATGGCAGATTGCTAATACAATGGACCGTCTTCCCTAAAAACAATACGTTGGTAAAAAGATAGGGTTTTGAGTTATTTGAGTTGTTGTGGCAAAAAATATATTATTTCATGTTAAAAAAGATTTTTTTTTCACAGTGTATATTTTCTTAGGAATCACCATTTAGTTATCTAACTTTGCTGTAAAATTCATAGTAATCGAACAAACCATTTTGGCTGTGCAGATTTTTGAATATTTTTGAACCATTTTCACATACACCCTTTTGAAAAGTTAGTCGTGATTCAAAATAAAAATTTGATATCGAAAAATGGCGATTTAGATGGAACTGAAAAACTGTGCAAAGTTTCAGTTCAATAAAAAATCATGAATTAAAAAATTTCCTTAATTTTGATGCTGTTGCTTGGAATTGCTCTAATACAGCAAGCACTTGTTCAGATGGAAGCTTCGCTATTACGTTCACAATTTAATTTTTTTTTTAATACAATGTCTGTTGTCACTGTTGTTCAATTGTTCTAGCGTTATAATTTATCAGTACAGTGTTACAAAAAACACATGTATCTAGAGATATGATACCCCATTAGGCAAAGAATTCCAAGTTGAAACACCCCTTACGAAAAAGCTATTGCCGAATTTAGTGGTATGAGCTACGACTTCGACCTTGCGCTACGTAAACAATTTAATTTTGTATATAAATATTCAGGATTCAGCATAAAGCAAGTTTAAAAACTAGTTGACAGCAACGTAGTTTACGAAAGTTGTCGAATTAACAACCTAATAGTCGTGGTTGAAGATGTGAAACATGACTAAAACGTGAAAGTTTAAAAACATATCTAACACAAGCGTTTAAAGCAACTCTCACGCGATTTAAAGTATCTGCTGAGGCCTGCATTAAGAAAAAATCACACGCGATAAAATACGGTAAAACAAGAGTTTTGAACAACTTAATCTTAGTGTTCGCAGGCAACAGAGAAGCAGTAAGTTGTAATGAACGAAGTTTTCCATAAATTTTCCCACATTGTTGCAACACAAACTTGTCCTATTCTAAGTTTGATTGGATAACATAGCCCAAGCTAGTGGCAGAATTAACAGAGTATGCGGGTGCTCCCGATGAAGTTGAGAGATCTGCAGTTCCACGTACCGAGCTTCCAATCGCAAGTCCCTTTTCGTCGCTGTGGTCGTCGCCATTAGTATCGGTTCGCATTCTTCTCTTGTTGATGTTTCGTTGCTAGTCTTTTAAGGCTGGCTCGCAGGCCTTGACACCAACCCACTAACCTAGGGAGCTGGGCTTACCTTCCCGGAAGCTACGGGTTCTGCATTGGCATTTCCTTCAACTACAATGCTAAATAGCTAGGATCAAGCGCTAGTCTTCGCCGGGGGTGGTGTTTTTAATGGGCGCCCAGGAGATAATATTTTACCTGAGCTTCCACCCACGGTGAATCCAAAAAGAATTTATAGTGAATCCCTGCTGCAATCTCTGGAGAAGTTGCAGGTCGATCATCATAAAGAAATAACACTTCACAACAACTTGTACTATCGCGACTACAAGGGATGGTTCTGGTGAACAAGAATTTTCCACAAAACTATGAAATCAAAGAGGAAATATAATAGAAAATGTTGAAGAGGAAATCCATGATAAGTCCCTGATGGAATTTCTGATTCAACTTCTAATAAATTTCCTGTTAAATTTCTTGAAAATAATTAGCGGAAAACCCGGGAAAATTTTAGTCAATTTCTCAACAAATTTATTCTGATATTTTCTCTACAAATCTTTGGATTTTATCAGTTCACCATGAATTCATCCTTATATATATTCATCCAAACAATATTTGCCTAGTATCGCCAACATTTACCACACTGTGCATAGTTTTATTTACATTTGTTGACACTTCTCTCTTCTCTTCTCTTGCACCTCTCTCGCCGGAGGGTACTACCGTAATGTGGGGTGACATCAAATATATTAATAACACATAACTTACAAAAACATGTTCTTAACATTGTTTGGCATACTTTTAAAGATGTTTTCATAATGTGAAAAAAAAATTATTAAATATAAAGTTGTCTTGCGTGATTAACAGTAACAGTGATTGATTCAAATTTATTTTGCACTGAACAACAGCACGCAGTTTTACGGTGCGCGTTTCAGTTTAGCAGACCGCGACTGAAATTGAATCAGTTTTCCGACCAAAAAATGGGAACTAAATAATTTTTCGAAGACAAACGCCCAACCAAAGGAAAATAGGACCATTTCCCTGTACCTAGGGTGACCATATGGAAAACAAGCGAAGGAGGACATTTAAACCAAATTCGGTTGAAAAAGGAGGACATTTGTTTAAAAAGGAGGACACTTATTAAAGCAGCAGTTAATACAAAACATATTTTCCACTTAAAAGTCACTTTTAGACTTATAATGCATTTAACTGACTAGCATTTCGTCAAGAGTATCCAGATTATTCAATAAACAGTATTGTTACGGCGCGTGAACACCTTCGGGATTTTCGGGACGCCTTTTTAGCAAACTCGGTTCTATGGTTGGAGAATGCTTTAAGCTGCGGAGTTTATTAATTTTAGTTTGACAATCGTGTTTATCAACTTATTTTAACTTACGAATTTAGTCCTTTTTGTAACCTTCGTGTTCACTGTCCGCAACTATTTATAACAAATTTGTGTGTATCTGTAGAACAATTCATGTTAATTACATATTTTAATTTACTTTAAGTGTATTTCAGTACTTACAAGTTCAAAAAACTATTAGAAATAAGTATAATTCAGGTTTTTTATGTATTCTAGCTTTAAGAAAATCCACGTTTCGTATCTGTAGAATATGTTTTTCCTTTCATCAATGTTTCTATTTTGTTTTATCCCAGTCATACCCATCAGTGACAGCTACGCTGTTCATGGTTGGGTATGCAAGGTAGTCCACTTTATCAACGAGCTTAGTGGTAGTGCGCGCGGTGGGCCTACTCTCCAACATTCCCCGACCCGTATTGCTGGTGATCATCCTCAGCTGTACCTTTAACTGCCACGTCTAACACTGCCACTTTGGTAACAGGTCGCTGGAACACTCCGTTGTTCGTCTGCACCTCCACTCTACGTACTCTGCCATCGCTGCCAGGAATCGCCTTCACCACCTTTCCGCGTGTCCAGCTGTTGCGCATACCTTCATCGACTATGAACACCAGGTCTCCAACGTTGATTGGCTTGGTATCGTCGAACCACTTCGTGCGACGGCAGATTGTAGGCAGGTATCCCTTGATCCACTTGCTCCAAAATTCATCCAGTAAGCACCGTACCTGGTCCCAATGAGCCCGAAGCGACCGACCACTGTCCTTTGCTGGTATTTGCGGTGGTTGGCAAACACCATTCGAGCTCAGCATCAGGAAGTGGTTGGGCGTAAGCGCTTCCTCATCTTCCGTTCCTAGAGGCACAAACGTTAACGGCCTGGAGTTGATGATTCCTTCGACTTCAATGAGGAGAGTGTTGAAAGTTTCTTCGTCCGGTGTTCTGCTGATCGATAGAGAATCCAACGAAGTCTTCACGGTTCGTACTAGGCGTTCCCACACGCCACCCATGTGCGGGGCGGCGGGGGGATTGAACCGCCATTGGGTGTCGCGGTTTGTAAAACTTCCTGCCAAGACACGATTTACCGCTGCAACTTCCGCTTGTAGCTCTTTGCTCGCTCCGACGAAGTTCGTGCCCTGATCACTATAAATCTCCTGTGGAGCACCTCTCCTGGCTATAAACCGCCTAATCGCCATCTTACACGACTCGCTGGACATGCTGCTGGCAATTTCTAGGTGCACGGCTCGTACCGTCAAGCAGGTGATGAGCACAACCCACCGTTTTACGTTGCTTCTGCCGATCCGAATCATAAACGGTCCACAGTAGTCGATACCGATGAACGTAAACGGTCGGACATACGGGGTCACTCGCACAGCTGGAAGAGGTGCCATCCGAGGTGCCTTCGGTACAGCACGATACACGGTACACCATGGACAACTCCTAGCCACTTTCCGAACAACTGTTCTTAAACTTGGGATGTAAAAAATCTGTCTCAGTTCATTCGTTACTGTTTCCCCAAACCCGTGAGCATAGCGCTGATGGAAGAATTCAACGAGTAACTCGGTGAAGCGATGCTTTTTCGGAAGAATCACGGGAAACTTGGACCCATATGGAACACATTTGGCCGCACCAATTCGTCCTTCAATCCGCAAGACTCCTTGTTCGTCCAAAAATACCGACAACTTCCGCAGTGGACTGCTCTTCTCCAGCCGCTTGCCGCATTCCGGCGACAACTGTGCGTTCTTGCGCACTGTTGTTAGTTCTCCAGAGTATTCTTCGGCCTGCACCAGCTTCCACAGCACGACTTCCGCTTTCAACAGTTCTTCTTTCGACAATGTTCTCGCATCACGTCGTTCGGGATCAAATCTCCTACGGCAGGAATCGATGAATCGAAGAACGAATCCTACGGTCCGCAGCAGCCGTTGATATTTGGAAAACCGGTGATATTGAATCAGAGATTCCGGAGCCACTCGATGGTGAGCGTGAACCACGCGCATTTCTTCCGAAGTGTCTGGCGGGGAGGACTCTTGTATCGGCCATTCCGATTCGTCCTTGTACAGAAATTCAGGACCAATAAACCACCGACTGTCAGTTTGGAAGCATGGTCCTTTGCCCCATTTTGTGGCCTCATCTGCAACATTGAGCCGCGTCGGAACCCATCGCCATTCGTCTGCACTCGTTTCGCTAAGGATCTCGCTGACCCTAAAGGCCACGAATTGCCGGTATTTGCGTTGGTCTGAACGGATCCAGGACTGCACTGTTTTCGAATCACCCCAGATCACTCGACGACTGATCGGTAAGGTGTGATGCTCCTGAATCGACTTCATTAATCTTACTCCAATGACTGCAGCTTGTAACTCTAGCCGGGGAACTGACATCGGTTTTAGAGGGGCCACTTTCGTTTTGGCAGCAACAAGTGCGCAGCGAACATGCCCACGATCGACAATCCGAAAATATGCGGCACTCGCATACGCTGCCTCACTCGCATCGACAAAAACATGAAGTTCCAGGCTCTGAAGGCTGCGGGGGTCGTATCCAGGGAAGTAACAGCGCGGAATCTTCACGTGGTCTAGATTACGAAGCACCTCGACCCATCGCCGCCATTGATCGACTATCTTCGGTGGAATCTGGTCGTCCCAGCCGACGCCTGCTCTCCAAATGTCTTGGATCAAGCACTTGCCGTGAACAACAAATGCCGCCACCAGTCCGAGGGGGTCAAAAATACTCATCACGACCCTGAGCACCTCACGTTTGGTTGGGATCGTGTCTTCGTCTAGTAGATGTTGAATTTCAGGGCGAAACTTGGCGGCGAACATGAGACTGTCATATTCTGGAAGCCAGGTTATACCCAGAACTCGTTCTGCATCGGCTGACTTTCCCACAGAAAAGGTTTTCGTGGTTTCTGAACCTTGTTCCCCGACCCGTAGAAGAACTTGTCCGGAATTCGAGAGCCAGTTCCGAATTACAAATCCCGCGCTAGCATGAATCTCCTTCACTTCGAGTGCTACGCGAACTGCCTCTTCAACCGTATCCGCACTGTTTGCGTAGTCATCTACATAGGTATTCTCCACTATGGCTGCAGCTGCTTCGGGATATCTCTGCTTCCATTCCTCAGCGTTTTTGTTCTTTACGTATTGGGCAGAACATGGCGAACATGTAGACCCAAACGTGGCTACGTCCATGACGTATTCCTGAATCGGGTCTCCCTGATTGTCCCGCCACAAGAAACGCTGGGCCTGTCGGTCTTCCGGACGAATGATAATCTGGTGGAACATTTCCTTTATGTCGCCTGTGACGGCAACCTCTCGTTGGCGAAAGCGGAACAATACAGATGGAAGTGAGGTGAGAAGATCCGGGCCCGGCAGAAGCATTGAGTTCAGTGAAACACCACCAGTTTTGGCGGCAGCATCCCATATGACCCGAACTTTTCCGGGTTTGTTCGGGTTCTGCACGACTCCTAGCGGCAAATACCACACCTTTTTTGGTTCACTGCTGTCAGATTCTTCATCGGTAAGCTTGTGCGCGTAACCCTTTGCTTGATAGTCGAGTATCTGCTGACGAACGTTCGCGTATAATTCCGGTTTCTTTGAGAGGCTTCGTTCCAGACAAGTCAATCGTCGCTCTGCCATGAATCGGTTTTCTGGAAACTCGACACAATCAAACTTCCATAGCAGACCTGTTTGAAATCTTCCGGTTGCTGTGCGAATGGTTGTCTTTTCCAAAATTTCGCGTGCCCTGCGATCTTCGTCGGCTTCGACTTGCGGAACGTTTCAATCGAAAAAAAGCTCTTCACTGCATCGTGTAGCTGTTGATCAGATGACCGGCCACAAATGTGAAGAAGGCGATGTTCAGGCGAGTCGTTAAGGCCTTCCGCTTTCCCGTAGATGGTCCAACCTAATCTAGTCTTCGCCGCAACTGGTTCGCAGTACTTTCCTTCTCGCTTCTTTAATGTCAGCAGCAACTTGGCATTGTCAGCGCCGATCAGGATACGAGGTGCAGCGCTAGAATAACTGTTCACAGGAATACCCTTCAGATAGCCGAATTTGCGCGCCATTTCTTCGTACTGCAACGATTGTGGAGGAAGATCCAAGTTCTCCACCGTACGCACATGATCCAAAGAATGCTTACGGTCGTTACCAATCGCCGAAACTGCAAGTTGAATGTTCTGGGATTCTCTTTCTGTTCGTCGTATATTGCCTGTCCACTGTAGGCACAGGGGTTCCACTTCGCCTTCAACGCCTAGTTCGTCGGCCAACTCCTTCTCAATAAGCGTGTGCGACGACCCATCGTCGAGAAACGCTAGCGTGTTGACTGATGCATTCTTCCCGTAGAGTGTAACTGGCAGTATTCGGAAGAGTACCGGACACGGATGCTGTCGATGGACATTCACGGTCGCTGAAGATGAGGGCTGGTTTATCGCTGGTGTTGTATTTTCGGTAACCGACGACTGGGGATCTCCAGGGTGTAACAACTTGTGATGACGCTCTTCGCAGTTAGCAACTCCACAAACTGTGGCCTTACATGGCCACTTTCCGTGTGGAATCAGGCAGTGACGACAAAGGCTCAGCTGATGAGCAGTTTTCCATCGATTCGCCAACGTTAATTGCTTGAATCTCTCGCAATCCCTCACTTTATGTCCCTCCGTCTTACACAACAGACACGGCTTTGGTCGATAGCCTACACTCACGCCGCTTGTCTCCTCCTTGTCGGGTTCTGTTGAATGGGCGTTGACGAAACCCTTTTCCTTCCCTTTAGGCTTCTCTGGTTTTGTAGACGGCTCTGCGTAGAGCGTGACCTTGCTAGCGGCAGACACAATAGTGGTCATATAGGTGCCGAAAGCACGCAAGTCCACTACTGGAACGTGTCGCTGATACATAGCCCAGTCAAGCTTTATGTTAGCGGGCAGCTTGTCCACTAGATCCTGGAGAAGTGAGGGATTGGACAAATGGGTTTCCATACCCATAGACTGTAGCTGGCTACAGAGGTTCTGCACAACGAGTCCGAAACTGATGAGACTTTCCAATTTATCTGCTTTTGGCGCCGGTGTAGAATACACCTTGCTCGTCAAGCATTTTACTATTAGTTCCGGGCGTCCGTATAGGGTTTCCAAGGTGGTCATGATCTGTGGCACGGATGACGGATGGTAGAGATGCCCCCGAACAGCTTCCTTCGCATTCCCCTTCAGGCTGCGTTGCAGTCGCATAAGATTTTCGTCGTCGGTATATCCACACATTCGAGTCGAGTTGTTGTAACTGCTCACGAACAATGGCCACTCTATGGGATCACCTGCGAACTCCGGAAGCTCCTTGGGCACGACGTGCCTCGCGGCGATTTGCTGCGAACTCGGTCCACAATGCCTGGCCGATGGATCAGGAACCGCTCGTTGTGACACTACTGGCGTAACGATTGGATTAGGGACACTCGGCACACTCGCGACGAAAGGGCGAGAAGTAATATCAACCGGAAAAGTGACTGGCTGACTTATCCGATTCGGAGCACTTCTTTCACTCGCGACGAAAGGATAGGGAGGTGCTTCTGCCGACAAAGTTGATCGGGTAATGGGATTGGAAATTCTTGGTTCATACTGCTGGAACAAGTTACCAGCGAGAACATTGGGATCGTTGTAAAAACTCGGATTGAGAACCCCTGGTGGGTTCGACGTTAAGCGACTTGATGAAACCATCGGGTTCCAGCGAGGAAGAAAGCTAGTGTTTGGAATCGTGTTCTGTATGGTACATTGTGTAGCGAATCTAACATTTGCCTGAGTCCCTACTGGGTAACTGCGCGGAAACTGCGCTTGTCTACCTTCATCTTGAGTCGCTTGAAACAAATCATGCAAGTTTGACGTACCTGTATCTGCCATGTTACTTAGGCTAGTTACTGGAACTGAAACGTTGCTGATGCCGCCAGGAGCTGGACAGTGATACTGACTGGACGAACTTCGTTTGAGGTTGGTTAACTGTTGCTGCAGTTCCTGCAGCTCTCGCTCTAGATCCGCTCTGGACCGTTCGCCGACGTGAGGTGGAGAAATGTCCATATCGTACACTGCCGGCCCAACTTGCTGGGTCGTCGCGGGGGGAGAAATGTCAGCTGCTACGTGATTGGTGCTACGAGGAATCTGCTTTTCCTGCACCGGAGTACTGGACGTTGTCGGTAGTGATGGAGGGGGAACCGAAGCTGAATTCGACGGGCCCTGACCCGACCGGGGTACCAGTATTCCCCAAGAAGCGATATTGTTGAGGTTGTACGGACCGGTAGCTGCTACAGATGCATTGGAAACACCAGCCTGCGCGGAAACGATCGGAACTGCACCGCCACACGAACTACTAGCTGTTGTTTTGGGGTCAATTTCGACAACTGGCGTGGCACCGATGGGGGCTTGACTCGTCCCGGATCCAGTTACCAAGGCCAAATTTTGGTTATTCACCCACTTCTCAACGTCGCTCAGTTTGCTTCGAGTGCTGGAATGACTTTTCCGACTCCCACCATGATTGGATCGTTCCTCCTCCTGCAGCACCTCGTACTTCTTGTTGATATACCGCTTGGCAATATCCAGCTTCTCCTGCATAGTCCTCTTTCGACGCTCCCGTTCCTCTTCCACTATCTTCCTTTGCAGAGCCGCCTCCTCTTCGACTTGTTCCGCTAGCAGTTTCTCCTGAAGTTCCTTTTCCTCCTCTAACCGGAGGAGCTCGAGCCGTCTTCTCGCCGAATTTGTGCTGGAAGTGGTCGATCTAGTGGATTCCAACCCGTGTTGAAGTGCGCAGGTGCCACATGCGAAACTGCGGTCTCGCACACTCTCGTCGACTCTCGCACAGGAGAAGTGAAACCACCTTTGGCATAGATCACACTGGACCATCCATCTATCAGCCACATCTGGCCGATCGCATGAAGGGCAACGGGCGGCAACGGAGCTTTCTTCGTCCGTCAGCTGTCGGATGACGCCGCGGCGCTTGTTCGTTGTCCTATTCGAGACCGACATTCCGAACGCTAATGCGCTCCACTTCGAGGTAAATTCCTTAAAGTTTGTTACGGCGCGTGAACACCTTCGGGATTTTCGGGACGCCTTTTTAGCAAACTCGGTTCTATGGTTGGAGAATGCTTTAAGCTGCGGAGTTTATTAATTTTAGTTTGACAATCGTGTTTATCAACTTATTTTAACTTACGAATTTAGTCCTTTTTGTAACCTTCGTGTTCACTGTCCGCAACTATTTATAACAAATTTGTGTGTATCTGTAGAACAATTCATGTTAATTACATATTTTAATTTACTTTAAGTGTATTTCAGTACTTACAAGTTCAAAAAACTATTAGAAATAAGTATAATTCAGGTTTTTTATGTATTCTAGCTTTAAGAAAATCCACGTTTCGTATCTGTAGAATATGTTTTTCCTTTCATCAATGTTTCTATTTTGTTTTATCCCAGTCATACCCATCAGTGACAGCTACGCTGTTCATGGTTGGGTATGCAAGGTAGTCCACTTTATCAACGAGCTTAGTGGTAGTGCGCGCGGTGGGCCTACTCTCCAACAAGTATCGGTCGGGAATTCATTGAAATCTTAAATAAAAATCAATTGAAATCTTAAATGACATCATTTCTAGTAAACTTACTGCAACTATTTTTAAAATGCATTTAAATACCGTGTGTCCTTTTTTGAGCTGTCATTCTATTCTATTGAGAATGATAGATCAATGAAATTAAAATTGTCTAAATATTGATTTGATGAGTAAAACAAAAATATAGGGGCACAATAAAATTGTGTTATTTTCATAAAAATAATCTCTTTGAATTAGGAAAATCGGGAAAATAGCTTTATATCAATCGCTTAACTATCCAATTATTTGCTTCCCGCTGTATAACAGTCGAATTGATGCAGCAAACGTTGAATAACAAGTAAGCAATCTAGAACAAATCATAAACAAATTCACAGCTGCTATAAAAGCATCTAGTAGTTTTATAGTCCTGTAATGAAGAACTTCTTACTTGGGATACTTTTACTGTACATACTCCATTCCAACTTCAGGAGATTTGCCAGATAATTGATTACTATAATTTTATTAAATGTTAAAAAGGAGGACATTTCCGAGCAAAGGAGGACATTTGGATTTTGATCAAAAAGGAGGACATGTCCTCCTTTTGGATACCATATGGTCACCCTACCTGTACCGCATCAAATTTTCACGTGCTGGTATATGCGGAAGTGACCAAAAAAGTGTTTTGAAAAAGGTGCGAGGCGTGCTCGTCATAGAAGAAAGATGCGGTGTGTGCTATATTTTGGCACGAAATTATGAAACTATCAAAAATATTCAAAAGGAGTTCTTCGCAACTAGTGTGCAATTTCGTTATTCATCACGAGTAGCAATAGCAGCGCAGTTTGAGCAGGTAAGCTAGCCTTATTTAAGATTTTTTTACTCATCCTCTGTGCTCGTCGATCATTACGGCGAAGGCAAGGAGGGGTAAAGGTGTAAGCGACAGCCATGCTGGCTGCCATTTTTGGACGTTTGCAACTATTAAATTAAATTAATTAAAAAAAAATGGACTGAAACTCTTCGAAATTATCTGCCTTAATTTCAAGCTAGATTTCCTCTAAAAAATGTTGCAACAGTTTTGGTGTTCTCCGATTCGAGCAAGTCGTAATCTGTCTAAGTAAAATCAAAATCGAGAGCTTCAAAAACACCACTAAATTAAAAAAAAAACTATACAATTCTTCAACATATTTTCAAAAACTTTAAATTCAACAAGAACTTTTTGACTCTGCAGTTCTGGAGTTCCTCTGGAATAACCAAAAGAATGTCCAAAGGCATTGTTGAAGAAATTGCTGAATAAATTCTGAAAGAGTTGCCTACATATTATTGCGCCGCGCTCACATTGTAAACGACAAGCGAGGTTTTTTGATGATGTTGTACTTTATACAACGGCGCGCGTTTTGTAGTGTTATGGTTCCTTATCCGCTCTGAGCTGCTATACACATTGGTATTTGAATATTTAGAAAATCTAATCTAACTGTGGTCTCCAGTTAGCCTAGTGGTTAAGGCTATGAATCGCCAATCCGGAGTCGGCGGGTTCGATTCCCGTTCCGGTCGGGAAAATTTTCTCGACTCCCTGGGCATAGGGTATCATTGTACTTGCCTCACAATATACCAATTCATGCAATGGCAGACGAAGAAAGCCCTTCAATTAATAACTGTGAAAGTGCTCAAAGAACACTAAGTTGAAGCGAGGCAGGCCAAGTCCCAGTGGGGACGTAAAGCCATAAAGAAGAAGAAGAATCTAACAAATTCATAAAGCAAAATTTATGACAGTGTACTACTCGTACATGACCTTCATGAACCAGACCAACGAGATAAAGAAAGAGGTATTGGACTAGATTTGGTGCAGTCCAAGAAGTCACTTCAAGAACGTGACAACAATTATATAAATCTAGGAGAAACTTCTAGAGAGCCATACTTAGTGCCGCATAAGCCAAGAGTGGGGCCATGGAACTAAACATTATCGCAAAGATGCTAATGCTATTACCTGGGATGATATTTCTCATTCTGATGATGATTGTCCTTCTCAAGCTAAGGATGACTAAAATGTATGGGTTGACGCCTACGTGTACAGCATTAGTCAGCATCTCTGTGGTGAAATTCGAATTCAAAACCACACAATGTAACGCTCAACATCTTCTATCTTATCGAACACTCCAGACAGCAGTGGTTTGCGGTTGAAAAACTTTTCCCGGTTTACACACTTGCTGCACCAAGTGTCACATGTGTTCACAGTTACTGGAGACAATAAGGACCTCTACCACTCGCTGAAGTTTATGCGAACTTTCATGATATTTCAGCATACAAGGAAAATTTATTGCTTCAGGAGCATCGACTTCGGAGCAAGTATTTGCCCTGTCAAGAAAACACATTTTCGTCGTATTTCATGCGATAGGTAGGACAATCTTGAAGTTTAAAAGGCATTGGCAAACTTGCAGATCCAAAAACGCTTTGTGCTTGGAGAGATAGTTTTAAATTGACCTTGGAAAGTTGGTCCTTGACCGTCCATGACTAGCGGCCTGGAATGCATTCCAGGAACATCATAATTTCGGTTTCTCCTCTTTGCTGGGACTTTCCAAGAGGTTAACTTTCACTTGAAAACTTAATCACTAGTCGTCTTTATTGTTTTTGCGGCTTTATGTGCTTCCCATCATTCAGTGATTGTTTCACAATTTCAGAATTTTCATCTTCAAAGAACATCCATTTTCCTCGAAGGCACTATTCCCTGCCAACCGGATCTTCGTTATATCCTTCTTCCCAAGGAAAGTTTTTGCCAGCTCTCTCTGTTCCTTTCGGTGCGGAAGCTGCGGAGTGGGATGAATTTTTGGTCCACAATTTGTCTTGTGATTGTCTTTATCATTACTGAAGCTGGTTGGGTGCCAGCTGGCTTTAAAACTTCTTCGGCATAGACCATTAATACCGTCATCTTCGTCATAATGAACATCATTTGTGGACCGAAAAACTTTTGCCCCCACTCGTTCCGTTTCTTTGACTCCTCTTCTAGTCCTTGCCATAAATTATTTCCTGATTGAAATTATTTCCAACTCTGATTCGCGATTTTGTTTCGCCTAAGCTTTTTAATCTTTCTTTGTCTACCAAGTCGCACAGCCGAGCTCTGGAAATAAAACTTATAATGTGCTCATGTTCCATTACACTTCTAACAGCAATGTCTGCATTATAAACATAGACCAGTACCAATATTGTCGTTTCATTTCTTGACTTGATTATTGCACCTTTCATAACTATAGAAGCCACTCACTGAATCTGAACTTTACTATGCAAAACCAAATAGAAGTCAATTTGTTACATTTGACACGAGAGAAAGATAAAAACTGCCCCACATTCGAACTCAATTTTTTCCCCATTTATCAAGTGAGACTGTTCTATCTGCTCGACTAAACTAGTTGCATCTGGTCAAATGAACGATGTTTGAGAGTTTTCTCGCGAAATCAGTTGTACCGACATTCCTAACCAGCTACACAGAGTACTAGTGGCACTGCACTGGGATATGACTGACAATGCAGCCATGGACTAGCTCTGGAGATTGAATATCTTTTCGTCGTGATGCAGTCGACGTCCACACGGTCCCATCCGGATCCGGATACACCCAGTAGTAGTTAGTCAGTCACTCGTGTAGGCATTCCACATACTGCAAAAGTCCAGTTTTGATTTTGCTTCAGAGCCAACAAATGGCTATGTTTGTGTTTGATAGAAACCGAATCCCATTTCGGGATGTGCCGGTGACATCGGATCTGACCACATACGAAATGGACAGATGGAATCGACAGAGATGGTTAGACAGAGAATCCTTAGAACAAGCCGTTCTATCCGTGTCAAGCATTGATTGAGTGCAGGATTTTTGTGTCACGTTTGGGAGATTCAGTGCTCAAAGCAATTTGAATCGAAGCTTGATAGCGAAGGATATGGAAGAATGTATCAGTTTTCTCGATGGATTTTACTTCTGAACTACATTTGATTATAACGCAAAATAAATGCTTGTTCATAGGGTCGCTTATATAATCAATGTTTATCAAGCCAAGATGCTTTACCCTGAAATTAAAAATACGCTTAATACGATCACATTGTAAAACATTTCGATTATTCAAGGTTCCACTATGTCAATTTTTGATTAGTTACGATTTTTTTATGAAATTTCCCACAAAAAGTTATTTTTGTAATTATGATCCTGGAGTTCAAGGAGGGATTCCTTCCGGATTTGTTCTCGATATTCTGCTTTGAATTAATTTACAGATTCCTCCCAAAAAAAAATCCACGTATAAATAGATAGTTCGTAATAAGAATTTATAAATAATTCATTGCTTATATCCTCAATAAAACAAATGAAGGTAATGGGTGTTGTGTAGACCAGTGATGGCAAAGAGTAAGGTAATTCTCTAATAGGCTCCGAAACCCTACCTTGATTCTTGGTTTAAACTGAAAACGATAGTTTATGAACCCATATTTTTTGTTTAATTGATTGTGATTGAAACTATCTTTTTTAAATATTTTTGATCTTGTGTAACACCCCTTGCTTCAAACTCATGATTTGAGTGAATACTAGCTACCGTGTACGTCAAACAGGATTTTTTTTTAATTCCAGTGCGAAAAATTCCGATTTTCATCTGATGAACGGTTACCAAGAAAAAATATCTCAGATCATGCTTGGGAAAACTAGTAGTGTCCCGGAATCGGTTCCCGGTGTCCCTCTGGATGTGGTCAAATGTAGAAGGGAACCCAACTCCATGCATGCGCTTCATCAAACCGCGGTTTTTTTCGATAAGCTGATGAAACGTTTTCAAGAAAACCAGCGCAGATTACGTTAGAGACCTCCGATAGTATTCCACAACCGGTTTCAGGTGTTCCGCCGGAATTGGTCAAATGTAAAAATGAACCATGTAAATTTTCCGGAACCGGTTAAGGGTGTCCCACTGGAAGTGGACATACATAAAAGTGAATCAAACCCATGCTTACGGTACATCAAATCGCTTTCTTATCAGTAACCAGATGCATGGATGATAAGAAAATAGTCCACAGAAGTTACTACCGGTAGTGTTTCGAGTTCCGGGTAACCTGATTAACAGTTTTCATAAACTCAGATCACATTTGAATATGCCGGTAGTGTTACGGAATCATTTCCGGGGGTCTCGTAAGCAATACAGAATATACTCAGATTACATAAGAGGCTACCGGTGGTGTTGCAGAAGCAGCGTTGGGTGTTTTAGCGAAATTACAAAAGTGAACTAAATGAATGCAAGCGATAGATATGTGTAAGAGAACCAAAAACCTAAAAAACCCAGGTAAATCCACCTAGTGGTGATAGTGCCTTTCTCGTCGAATATGTACTCAACATTTTTTCCGGCCATAAGCCGAAGTGTTCCTGAATCCTGAGAATACTCTAAAACGGAATAAATCTCATTTTCTTCTTTTGTCACAGTGCTCGTTGACTCGTCAATGAGGGGTGGAGTTGATAAATAATAAATGTATTTGATGAAAAAATTCTTAAAAAAATTAAGCAAAACCGCTTAAGGCGAAACTGGAAGCATTTCCCAATTTTTTTGGTTTTTGATTTTTTATAAAATAACGAAGCAATATTTTCAAAATCGGTTTTCGTGCACATGTTGAGTATGGATCAGGGTATATTCTGATTTTGTTACGCGGCATAAAATGTTTTTCGTTTTTGCAGAAACCATTTTTTGTGAAATTTTGTTCAAACATGGTTTCTGCAAAAACGAAAAATATTTTATACCGCGTAAAAAAATCAGAAGATACCCTGATCCACACTCTACATGTGCACGAAACCCGATTTTGAAAATATTGCTTCGTTATTTAATAGTACATCAAAAACCAAAAAATGAGGAAAGGCTTCCAGTTTCGCCTTAACTCATCGGTTTTTATAAAAAAAAAAAAAAACTTCTGGAAGACTCTAATTTCACTTTAAAATTGATAAATCTATTGGTTTATTTATTTGTGCATTTCTTCAAGATGTTGAATTCCGACCAAAATTTCCAAGGGGGGACCCCTCTGGACTTAAGAGAAAATCAAAATTTGTGTCAGCCTTATTAAGAAAAGCAAGAATTCTATCAAAGCCATAATTGAATTTGGAAACTTATTGATGGCTCATATTCCGACGCTATGTTAAACGTATAGGCCGAGCTGAAAAATATCTAATCTATCAGTTGACTGCTTGACCACCTTCACTAGCACTGGATGCCGATCATTATCAAGACATTTCGGCATTTTTTTTCTGCGCACTTTAGCCTATATTTTATTATCATTAGTTATAAGATTCATGTAAAATTGGACAAAAAAAAGTGCAAGCAATCGAAATTTCCCCTATTAAATCCCATTCAAATTTCTACCGTGTTACAGAGCGCAAGGACTCAACCAGTTGCATCAAAATGGTTCGCAGTAATTTTAGACGCAGAAGGGGATTGGTGCTATAAAATTTAAATTTTTCCATACAACGTTGATCCATCCTATTGTAAAATGACGCCTCAGGAATCTAAAATGATGTAATTTGACAAGATCGCTTAAATTTTTATCAAGATTTTGTACTTTTACACATATTAATCGGTTCATATTTACATATCCAACCCTGATTCTGCAACACTGCCGGTAATCTTAAGTGTGGTCAGAGACTATTTTCTTGCTGCCCGTGTAACTGGTTAACGAACATTTTTGATGATTTGATGTTTCGCATGCATGGGTTTGGTTTTGTTTTTTAATTGGTCACTTCCGACGGGACACCTGGAACCGGTTCCGGAACACAACGAAACTGTTTTCTTGCTTACCGTTCATCTGGTTATCGAAAAACCCCGCTCTTCCATGTGTCACATGCATGGGCTTGGTTCACTTTTTTAATTGACCACTTCCAGCGGGACAGCTGGAACCGGTTCCGGAACACAACCGGTTCAGATATAGTCTGAAACTATTTTCCTGCTTACCGTTCATCTGGTTATCGAAAAAGCCGCTCTTTGATGTATCGCATGCCTGGGTTTGGTTCACTTTTTTAATTGGCCACTTCCGGCAGGACATCCGGAACCGGTTCCGGAATACTACTGGTTCAAACATGGTCTGAAACTATTTTCCTGCTTATCGTTCATCTGGTTATCGAAAAAGCCGCTGTTTGATGCGTCGCATGCCTGGGTTTGGTTCACTTTTTTAATTGGCCAATTCCGGCAGGACATCCGGAACCGGTTCCGGAACACTACCGGTTCAAACTAGGTTGGAAACTATGTTTCTGATTACCGTTCATCTGGTTATCGAAAAAGCCGCTCTTTGATATGTCGCATGCCTGGGTTTGGTTCACTTTTTTAATTGGCCACTTCCGACAGGACATTCGGAACCGATTCCGGACCACAATCGGATCAAACATGGTCTGAAACTATTTTCCTGCTTACCGTTCATCTGGTTATCGAAAAAGCCGCTCTTTGATGTGTCGCATGCATGGGTTATGTTCACTTTCTTATTTGGCCACTTCCGGCGGGACACCCGGAACCGGTTCCGAAACACTACCGGTTCAGATATAGTCAGAGACTATTTTCCTTCATCCCGTTCATCAGATAATCGAAAATGCCGTGGTTTGATGGGTCGCATGCATGGGTTTGTTGCATTTTCATATCTGGCCCCTTCCTGGGGTACCGGTCCGGAACACCTAAATGGCCATAACTCCGGAACGGCTGGACCGATCTGAACCATTTTCAATAGGAAACAATGGGGCAATGTACCCCGTCGAATGAACCATCGGTCGTTGAAATCGGTTCATATTTACTATCTAAAAATGAGGTGACCTTTTTGTACACACACACACATACACACGCACACACATACATACACACACACATACATACACACAGACATCATCTCAACTCGTCGAGCTGAGTCGATTGGTATATAACACTTGACCCCTCCGGGGGCTCTATCAAATTTTCGTTTTTGGAGTGAACATATAGCCTTTCGGTACACCTTGGTGTACGAGAAAGGCAAAAAACTAAAGCGATCTCATCAAATCACACCATTTTAGATTCCTGAGACGTAAATTTACAGTAGGATGGATCAACGTTGTATGGAAAAAATAAAATTTAAGCGCATCAGCCCGGAACATTCTTTAACTCTTTATTTGCGTCTAAAATTACAACGCAAAATTTTGATGCGGCTGGAGGGCGAGCTCTGTAATGTGGTTGATATTTGAATGTGATGTACTACTGATACTTTTAGCTCTGCCCATACGTTGAGCAGGAGCACGCGGTCGCGTTGCTGGCTGCTGCAGTGGCGGAACCCGCAAAAGAGAAGGCGACGAAGTTTACACAAACGGAGGCCTTCTCCTTTGCAGGTAGTCCGAAGAGTGTGGAAGCAAATGCTCGCGACAAAAACGACAAGCATTCGCAGAAGCGGGCGAGGCAGCCGTCAGGTGAGGAGCTGTCTGGCGGCGCCCGCAAGGCCAGGCGTATAATAACCCCGAAAGCCGGTGGTAATGCCGGAAAGTCGGACCCCAGCCAGGGTTCCCGGAAAGCTGGGAAGGGTGGGCCTGAAAAGGCTGGCCCGTCCCGGAACGATGGGAACAAGGGGTTGCGACCAATGGTGGGCCCTCAGCAGCCACAGAGCAGGGCGATCCAAGGAGAGGACCCTCCTTGGACAAAGGTAGAGCGGAAGAGGAAGAAGAAGGTGAATCCGCAAATGTTGCGGTTTCAAGATTCCGGTGTCCAAGTCCGGTGTTATGGAATGTCATGTACGACGAGTTGTTGAGGTTAGAGTACCCAGTGGGAGTGGTGATTGTCGGATTTGCTGACGACATTACGCTCGAAGTCTACGGTGAAACGAACGAGGAGGTAAAGTTGACTGCCAACCACTAGATCAAGGTTGTGGAGGCGTGGATGCGGTCCAGGAAACTGGAGCTGGCTCACCACAAGACAGAGGTGACGGTTGTTAACAACATGCAATCGGCGCAGCAGACGGAGATCAGTGTAGGAGAGTGCACTATCCTGTCGAAGCGCTCTGTCAAGCACTTGGGCGTGATGATCGACGATAGGTATCAGGTATCAGGTATCAGAAGGCCGGCTCCAGAGGCACGTTATCCTCCATTTGGGACATTTGTCCCATCGCCAAAATAACAGCCTATTTCATCATCTACCTGAGGGAAAAGGAAGGAAAAAGGATTTGGATGGGGATAGGGACAGGTAGGGAAATAGGAAAAATACCCTGGAAGAGGGTACTAACGCACAAGCGTACCACAATGGGTTCAAACAGCGCCCTGAAAAGGGCACTGTAATAACGCATAAAGCGAAAGAGAGCCTAGGCATCGTACACAAATTACGTAACGCTATAGGGGGAGGGGGGGAGTCTAGCTTAGCGTTACGAGCCATACAAACCATTTTTGGTTTTCATACAAAAAGCGTTACATGGGGGAGGGGGGGGGGGAGTCTGAAATCGCTGATTTTAGCGTTACGTAATTTGTGTACCATGCCCTATAGCTCTTTACCACAGCGGGTTAAGAACAACAGAATATCCTGAAGATTCAGGTTTCTGAAGTCAGTTTCACTTAATAAGTGTTTATCGAATACTCGGAAACGCAGTTGCGCGAAAACTGGACAGTTACATATCAAATGATACGAAGTTCCATAATCGGATTCACAGCTATCACAGGCAAATGAATCAGCTTGCTGAATATTCGCCATGTGATAGCTGAGTCGGCAGTGGCCAGTCAATGCTTTGACCAGCATGCTGCAATTCTGCTTAGACAGATTAGTTAGATACTTCGCCACCCGTAGAGATGGCTCAGCACTATACAATTTGGTTTGACGACATGACTCCAAACTATTCCAGTATTGTTTGTGCTGAGTGGCAGCCCAGATGTCAATCTGAAGCTTTACCCAACACTTGGATACCGGAATAGCTGGCTCAGGGCCAATGAAGTCATGTGATGCTCCAGTGCGAGCTAACTCATCAGCCAATTCATTTCCAGCGATGGAAGAATGGCCAGGTACCCATACAAGGTGAACAGCGTTTGCTGAATTCAGCTCCTCGATTTGAGTTCGACAAGCGATAACTATCTTCGACCTGGAGTTGGCCGAAGCAAGTGCTTTAATAGCAGCCTGGCTATCTGAACAAAACCCAGTCAACCAGTCATCGTATAATATGTTGCATAAGATGTTAAAGTGGAGGCGATATGCGTGCATTTTACATGCGCCTAAATGGAGGCATGCACGCATAAGGCCTCCACTTTATCGTCTTATGCAACAGCTTATACGATGACTGGTTGTCTGGGAAGTATATTACTTTGCCCATTACGTGCTGCTGAAGTGCTGATTGCACTCCACACATAAGAGCAAAGATTTCGGCCTGAAAAACGGTGCAGTGTCTACCAAGTGAATAAGACTGATACAGCCTTAGCTCACGAGAATAAACACCAGCACCTGCTCGACCTTCGAGAAGGGAGCCATCAGTGTAACATACGATGCCGTCTGAAACACTTCTTTCCAGATAACCAGATGTCCACTCTTCCCGGGAAGGGAATTTCGTGGAAAATGACCTATATGGAAAATTACAAGCAATTGTAAGATCACTTGGAGCAAGGTCCCAATTCACTAAAAGTGGAAACAACGAGGTGTGTGTTGATGTGCGGTTCACAGGAGTTTCCTCTAGTAGACCGAGTACCCGTAACCGGTAAGTGCAAGGAAGGGCTTCTTGTTTGAGATGAATGTGTAGTGGGGCAACGTCAAAGAGAACTTCGAGCGCTGCCGTAGGAGTTGAAGAGAACGCTCCAGACATCGCCATTAAGCACATCCTTTGGAGATGGCCTAATTTTGATTGGACCGTTCTCACTTCACCCTTTTGCCACCACACAAGACATCCATAAGCCAATATTGGCCGAACCACAGTTGTGAAGATCCATTTGATATACTTGGGTTTTAGACCCCAAGTTGTACCAAAAGTACGCCGGCATTGCCCGAAGGCCATACAAGCTTTCTTGATTCTGAACTCAATGTGAGGTGTCCAGGAAAGCTTGGAATCAAGAATGACTCCAACGTACTTTACCTGTTCAGTCACATCGATTTCAGAATCAAAGAGACGCAAAGGTCGAACGCCATTACGGTTTCGCCTTTCCGTGAAAAGAACAATAGATGTTTTACTCGGATTAACCGAAAGGCCATATTGGCGACACCAACCCTCAACTACCTGAAGGGCGTTTTGCATTAGGTCGAAAAGGGTGCTGATGCACATACCAACTAACAATGTTAGGTAGTCGTCGGCAAAACCATAAGTAGGAAAACCGCTATTATTGAGTTGCCTCAATAGCGTATCTGCTACGAGATTCCACAAAAGCGGTGATAAGACTCCCCCTTGGGGGCATCCACAAACACTCAATTTCCTAATCCCTGCTAGACGCAATGTCGAAAAGAGATATCGGTTTTTGAGCATTCGGTGAATCCAATTGGAAATCATTGGAGATATACCATGACTCCGTGCGGCTTCCAATATGGCATCGAAAGGCACGTTGTCAAAGGCACCCTCGATATCTAAGAAAACACCCAAACAAGATTGCTTTTGAGCGAATGCTTTCTCGATATCGTAAACAACCTTGTGTAAAAGAGTCACAGTGGACTTACCAGATTGGTAGGCATGTTGGTTCACATGAAGAGGCACGTTGGCCAGATGAACATCACGGATGTGATGATCCACAATGCGTTCTAAGCATTTCAGAAGAAAAGAGGTCAAACTGATAGGTCTGAAACTCTTTGCTTCTTCATACGACGCACGACCCACTTTCGGAATAAACTTTACAGTAATATCCCTCCAGGATTTGGGAATATACCCTGTAGCAAAACTGCAAACAAGTAGTTTTTTCAAAACATGTTTGAAATAATCAAATCCTTTCTGAAGCAAAATAGGATAAATCCCATCTGCCCCAGGAGATTTGAAAGGAGCAAAGCTATTAAGAGCCCACTCAATCGATTCTATAGTTACAATACTCCGAGCCGAAGCTAAAGAATCATAACTACAAGAAAAGACATCAGGATCATCCGAAGATGTAATATCTACACATCCTGGGAAGTGTGTGCTGAATAAGCATTCCAGAACTTCCTCATCAGAGGAAGTCAGATCGCCATTTGGCAAACGAAGTTCGTTCACCCGGAAATCCTTAGATTTCGCAAGGATTTTGTTTAACCGACTGACTTCACTTAAGCTGGAAACATTTGTACAATGGTTTTTCCAGCCGGATCGTTCAGCAGACCGGAGAGCTTTCCTGTAGGCCATGCGAGCCGACCTGAAAGCCTCCGAACCAGCCGAACGTCGTCTGTTCCAACTCTTTCTACATTGTTTCCTGAGTTTCGCCAGATCAGAGTTCCACCAAGGGGTTCCTCTTGTGATCTTCACAGACCGTAGAGGGCATGCTTCTTCAAAAGCTTCCATGATGAAGGTCGTTGTAGTATCAACGGCATCATCTAAATCACTTGGAGTGTCAATGGATGGTGAATATCCATGAAATTTGGCTGCAACCAAATCAGTATAAAGATCCCAGTTTGTTGACCGAGGATTCCTGAAACGCAATGTTTGCGAAGTAACATTTAAATGTTCAAAAAAGATGTAGCGATGGTCAGATAAAGATTCTTCATCTGACACATGCCAATTGGTCAGCTCGTGACTAATTCTGCTAGAGCAAAGCGTGGTGGTGAGTGGTGATTGTCGGATTTGCTGACGACATTACGCTCGAAGTCTACGGTGAAACGAACGAGGAGGTAAAGTTGACTGCCAACCACTAGATCAAGGTTGTGGAGGCGTGGATGCGGTCCAGGAAACTGGAGCTGGCTCACCACAAGACAGAGGTGACGGTTGTTAACAACATGAAATCGGCGCAGCAGACGGAGATCAGTGTAGGAGAGTGCACTATCCTGTCGAAGCGCTCTGTCAAGCACTTGGGCGTGATGATCGACGATAAGCTTACCTTCGGTAGCCACGTCGATTATGCCTGTAAAAGAGCCTCCACAGCTATTGCGGCACTGTCCCGGATGATGTCCAATAGCTCAGCGGTGTACGCCAGTAAGCGCAAGCTTCTGGCTAGTGTTGCTACGTCCATACTTAGGTATGGCGGCCCGGCGTGGGGTACCGCGCTAAGTACTGAATGCTACCGACGGAAGCTGGAAAGTACTTACAGGCTTATGTGTCTGAGGGTTGCGAGCGCGTACCGTACCGTGTCACACGACGCTCTCTACGTCATTACTGGTATGGTGCCTATCAGCATTCTTATCAGTGAGGACACGGAGTGCTTCGAAATGCGCGGCACAAGAGGCATACGCAAGACTGTCAGGATGGCCTCTATGGTCAAATGGCAGCGCGCGTGGGACAGTTCCACCAAAGGAAGGTGGACCCATAGGTTGATACCGAGGGTAGATAGTTGGATTAATAGGCGCCATGGGGAAGTCACATTCCACCTGACACAGGTCCTTACAGGTCATGGTTGCTTCCGACAGTATCTACACCGTTTCGGGCATGCGGATTCTCCCGAATGCCCAGTGTGCAATGGTTTAGAGGAAACGGCGGAACACGTTTTGTTCGTGTGCCCGCGTTTTCGCACAATGCGTGACCGCATGCTTGCCACATGCGGGGAGGACACAACTCCGGACAACTTGGTCCAGAGAATGTGTAGGGATGAGATTAGCTGGAATGCCGTTTCATCGGCTATCACCCATATCGTCTGGGAGCTACAGAGGAGGTGGCGCGTGGACTCGGAAAATGGCTAGTCCAGATGCAGTGCAAGAGGTGGTCCAGGGGTTCGAAGTCGGCTTCGTAGGTCATACCGGTGCCCTGCGGTCGAGATCGACCCTTACAGCGATTAAGTGGCCGCGGAGAGGAAGTCCCGGTAGCGGTGCTGTCGTGGCGTCGGTCTACTGGGTTGGATCTGAGCCCGTGGTTGGAAAGGGGTCCCCGGCAAGGGTCGGGGTAGGTGAGACCCTGCTGTATGCAACCTACGGATGCATCTGATAGGGCCTGAAGGGTAGTGATACCCTTCCTTACGGGCAGGTCAGATCGGGTTGCATGTGGGCATCAGTTCTTGATGTCCGCTCAGCAGTAGGGCGCGGGTGGGGTTGACCCTGCCCGCCTTCCGAGGACAAAGGGAGTGGTGAGGACCACTCGGGAAACTGGCTAAGCGCCAGCATGTTACCGTGATGGACTCCCCAAAGCGAGTCATCGATGTTCGTTGCTGCAGGCTACGCAGCTAACCTTGAGGGTGCAATATGCACTAGCCCCTCTCTGCAGCAATACCTTCTTGGTGGTTCCGGAGAGACGTAGGGTTTGGCGACCATAGGAATGTGTTTAGTGGGTCGAGGAGAGAGTAGTCCTGGCTTCTACTATTGTAGTAGAAGACGGCCTCAGCCCCACACTATCCTAAGCTTCCAGTTAGGGTGTCTGTTTGCAGATTATCCCCCTATGGTTTAGAAGGGAAAAAAATATGTTGAATATAACGTCGGAATAAGTGCCCTAATTCAATGATGACCTTGATAAAATTCTTGATTTTCTAAAAAAAGTATTCTCATGATTCAGAAATTCGTAGATACGTTACGCTTTTATTATCAATAACCCCTTGAGTAAGCAAATTACCTTATACAAATGCGAAAGTACATGTAATTGTCTCTTTTAGAAAGTCAAAATGATTGACCTATTGGAGACTGTGAGAATAGAATTGTGGAATAAAAAGTGAAAAAAGTTGTTCAGGAAAAAAAAACACTTTCAAGGGGTCGTCGGTAATAAAAGCGAAGCGTATCTTGAAAACTAACGGAGTTACGAATTTGGCGTCTTTGACAAAGTTATTCAGAATAGCTTTTTCTACAACTCTTGTAAAGACATCAATATTCTATCTTAAAAAAAAATAAAAAGTAAATTTTCTATCTCATTTTTAGGGGGATTGATCATTTTTACCTACAGGTTGAAAGAAGCACGTAATTGTAGTGAAAAACTTCCTCGAAGACACCATGATGCTAAGCGGCATGGTTAAATCAGCAATTGTGCCATATAGTAGTTGGATTCTTTGCGTGCAATATAAGAAATGTTTAAAACATCATTTCGTAAAAACACCGTTTCTCGAGAATGGCTTGACGGATCTTCGTGAAATTTTGTTGGTAGTTGCACAACCCCTAAAGCTCCGTGCTCAACCTTTTCCTTTTTTGATGTAGTGCATTCAGCCGAAAAGACGATCGAAAAACCTCGGAATTTTTGGATTTTTCAAAATTTTAAATCTATGCCCCTCCCCTCTCCCAGGAGGGGGAGAGTCAAAACTTCAGATTTATGAGTTTCTAGTCGGGAGCAATCAAAAAAGGTGAAATTTGGAGCTGGGCAAAAAAAATTGTCGGACCGTATATTATTCAAGAATTATTTTGGAAATTCCTCCAAGGATTCGCTCGTTAATTCATCAAACAGTTACATCAGCAATTCCTCAAAGAATTTCTTTCACATTTTTCTAGGTTTCCTTCAGAAATTCCTCAAAAAAAAATAATTCTTAAATGATTCCTCAAAATATTTATTTCAAAAATCTCCAGGGTTTCTCTAAGAATTCTCTTGAAAAATGTAAAAAGTTTTTTCAATGATTGTTCAAAGAATTTATTCTGGGATTACTTCAGTAATTCCTCCAAGTTTTTTTTTTCAATAACTCCTCCAAGAAGTCCTTCAGATATTGCTCTAAGGATTCCTTCAGATATTTTTTTACATCTCATAGTTTTTTTTTACAATTATCACCTAACCACTAACAGCAGTTTCTTCTAGGTATTTTTTCCCCAAAATTTTAATCAAAAAATCAATTTTGCTGTCCCAAATACACCTACTACTAGCTATGCTGAAATCCTCGCACTATCCCAAAACAGCGCAGTTGGTGACAAACAAGCCTTCGCATTGCAAGAGCAAAATGGTCCAACAAACATCGCATCGGTCCGGTCGGTCGTTCGATGGCGCAGGAAATATTCATTAAATCAATAAATTTCAATTTCTCTGTTTTTACGCCAGCATTCCATTATCACAAGGGCTCCCTTCTACGTGGACATAGGGAACCCGCAGAAAATATATAAAAAAAAGTATAATGGCACGCTACGCTCCCTGCCATAGGGAAATCCCAACGTACCATCAGCACACGGTGGTAAGGCAGCGAATACGAAGAGAGAAAACGCTTTTACAATGGACCACCAACGTGGTTTGCGAACATCACAGTCAGCCGGATGCGTACCCCCATTTTCATGGGAAACCGGTAAAAGTTTTTTTCTTTCCTCACAGGTAGCTGACTCACCTGTTGCGCATCTTGTCCACAGACAGACGGTCGCCTATGGGAATCCAACCTTCGGTCGTTGGTCGTTGGTTCTCGGCCGTCGGTGCTTTAAAACATTAATGAAATTAAACTGTGTCGCTTGCCGCCGCCGCCGCACCTGTGTTTCTACAACAACGACGCAGTCTGGCACGCACATTGCGCTGTGTAAATGGTGGTTCGGTTGGTGCGGGGTTTTCTCCTGTTTTTATTTTTCACCCAACCAAGGGGGGATGTCGACAACTATTTGGAGGTTCTTTTCAAATTACTCTCAGCATATTACTATTGTTTGCCTATAATTTAATCGGAACTACCATGTTTGAGAAAATTTCCGCTGTGATTTTTCGATAACGCATTGTCCAGTTAGAATCCGGACGCAAAGGATAATTTATTGTGACGCTCTCAATGATCATAATCATATTGTTTTTTTACATTAGTCTGATCATAAACAAGTCCTCTATTGATGGTGAAAATTTCATCGATTTTCTTGCTACGAGTGAAGAGTTATTTCAGATTAAAGACAAGTGAAGGAAAAAAATCTTGCACAAACACGCTGAAAATCAAGCGTGGTCAGGTACGACAGTCGCGAAAAATGTTAATGTCTCCATAACCATTATGTGTGATGTGCACAGATGTTGTTAACCATGCCATGAGGAAGTGCCCAAGGAAGATTGAAGTTTATGTTCATGGATAAATCTGCTTGGAATTCCAAGATTTGCCAGGAAGTTCGAGCTCTGGACATCGTTTTCTCACATCACGATTTTGACACCAAATGTGTACAAAGATGATAACCTCAAGAATCGCGTGCTGCTTTTCAAAAATGTACACAAGGGATCTGTAGAGGTTTGAGCTAATTTGGTGAGCTATCCCGACAGCCTGAGATGTGTAGTGGTGTCATCACTGTTGGATAATGTTTATTAACAAAAAAAAAAAATTCAAATTTCGCTTCTTTGGAATTCACTGAATAGCCCTTAATTTCGCAAGAATATTTGGCAAAGTTTCTTTGGAATCCTAATCAGATTGGTAGAGGTTCTCAGGACACTACAGAGATGACCTTATTGTTAAACAAATCCGCCGAAGGGGTTGATGTTAAAATTTACTACCATTGTGCAGATTTTTAAGGAAGTAATCACGGAAAAAATGAGAAAATGTATTAAAAATTGAATTAAATCATTTTAATGATATTTTTCCATGAAACTACAGTAAATTATCTTTGTTTTGAGGGCTTCACCTTTTGTGTTTGTTATTCACCTCTGAGATATAAGTGATTATCTGCGTCCGGATTCTATCTGGACAATGCTTTATTTTACGAAATTCAATCGAAATTCGTTAAAAATTATAAAGCCCATATTTTTTATTTCGTTATTAGGGTGACCAATTTTAAGATAGAGTGGTCCAAAAATAAAGTTTTTTAAACTAAAAATAGGAGCTTTTCAACTAGTTGACCGATTTTATACTTCTTTTTTATTTTTTGTTTGGAATATATCGAACTAATAGTCTTCAGAAAGTATGTTAAAGGAAGCAAATTGCGTTTTGATGCATGAAATATGCAATTAGGGAAACTTGTGTATTTTCGGCAGTTTCGTTCTCTTCGTCATAAGATGCTTTCAAACCTTTTGAATTCAGGGTTGGCCTCAAATCCTTCGCAACCATATTGAATTACATGACTAAGTTTCAAAAAAATGGTTTTGGCTATAACTTTACTGTTAGTTTGCAAAAAAAGTCTGAAAATTTGACTGTGGGTTCCCAACCAAATACATATTAAGTGGTAAAAATTTCATCAAAATCGGTTCGCCACTTTTTTTTTCTAGAAATCTGAACTCAAACCGTGTCAGAGTAAATTTAAACATTTTTTAACAATGCCAAGGTCCGTATGCACTATTTGCTCTGTAGAACTGTCCATACTTCCTAGATTCTTACCAAAATTTGACAGCATTAAACTATTATATTAAACCATTCCCAGTCCAATTTTGAACCGTTTAGGATGAACACTTTTAAGTTAGTACACTTTGGATGTCACAATAAAAAACATGTTTGATTATTGCAACATTTGGCCACAAATACGACCATAACTTTTTATAGGTCAGGTCAAATTGAATGAATCTACTTCAAAATGTTTCCATGTACATACTTTACCTACAGAAAAAATTTCATCGAAAACGGTTGAGTATTTCCGGCTCTAAGGTTAAAATAGTAAAAAAGGAATTATTTTTTTAATCTTCGTTCGCGCAAAATTTAAAAAAAAATCTCATTTTTGCGTCTTCGCCAATACTTAATTGATTTTTATGAAATTTTCATGGCATCATCTACACATACTATAGAGTACTGTAACTGTTTAAAATCAGCTGTTTGGATACGTTCAATCAAAAGTTATACACTATTTTCTGCGGTGCATTTTTTTCGAGTACAGGCCTTCTGTACCTTCAGGCCTTCTACATTCTGAAATATTGTATCTATTGTTAACTGCCAATCGATGACCAAATAGATAAGAAAATCATCGAGATACACTTTGTCTAATATTCTTAATCAGCTGAATAAATTAATTCTAAAGTACTTGGGACCCATGGGTATGGCACAGAGAAACAGACGTCACACTCCACCCGCTTCCCACCAATCACCTTTTTAACGACTGATTCAAATTTTCGGTAGTAGGTCGATTGACCACTCGCTGCGCTGGCGTCGTTTTTGCTCCCGTTTGACGTTTGCTCACTACTGCCACCTAGTGATAGCCCAGCCAAGCACAATTTGTTCTAAAAGTTACGTCCGTTTCTCTGTGGTTATGGATCAAAACCAAGCGTCATTTATACAATTTTTATGGCATAAGAATGATAAAAAAGGCGGGGCCCGTGGCGTAGTGGTCACACGTTCACTTCATAAGTGGCTGGTCATGGCAAGAAGCCTGTAGTATTTATATATTGTTGAATAAACTTCAATTCAACCTGGGGCCCTTTGCATTATCATTTGTAGCTCACGTAAAACAGCAAACAAATATAACACTAAATAAGGAATTTATTGAGATTACTAACAAAAACCTCTTCAAAAGATGTCTCGGTAACTAAATGTCCAATCTTAATAAAATTTGATACAACTGTATGAGAATGTTGCAGCTTTCATTTGGTGCTAAGAGAAACCAAATCAAATCGGTTAACAGACGGCTGAGAAATTTATTATGATACATTTTATCAAAAATCTCTCAAAAGCGTAAATTGTATTACTCCCAAGTACTCCTCGAAAGATATATCGGAAACAAAATGTCCAATCGGAATGAAATTCAAGAGCATACTACTAGGATGCTGTAGCTTTAATTTGGTGCTGAGAGAACTCAAATCGGTTGACACACGGCTGATAAATTTATTATGAAACATTTTGTCAAAATCCTCTCAAAAATTAAGTTGTTTTACTCCAAAGTACTCCTCGAAAGATATCTCGGTTTCAAAATGTCCAATCGTAATGAAAATTAAAAGCATTCTTCTTGGATGCAGTAGCTTTCGTTTTGGGCTAAAAGTGCTCAAGTCAGTTGATAGACGGCTGAGAAATTCATGGTGATACACTTTGTCAAAAATCTCCAAAATAATTAAGTTGCACACTCTTTGAAAGATATCTCGGTAACCGAACGTCCAATCAAAATGAATTTCAATAGCGTTCTACAATAATGCAGTAGCTTTCATTTGGTGCTAAAAGAACTCAAATCGGTTAACAGACGGCTGAGAAACGTGCGCTAAGGTTTTGTAACGCACATACACACACACATACACACAGCCACACATCAGACATTTGCTCAATTCGTCGAGCTGAATTGATTGGTGTTGAGACTCGGCCCTCCCAGCCTCGGCTCAAAAGTCGGTTTTTCGAGCTATATTTATATCCTTCTAATGGATGTAAGAAGGGTAAAAACCTGCTCAAAAGCGGTTTTTAATGTAAGTTGTAACACTAAATTTTCTGCATTATCAGATCAAGACATAAAGACAGGGTGCCCCTTTGGTCCCGCAATCATGAAAACGAAATATGTTCGATGACTACTTACCTTACTTGATGAACTTCAAACTAATCGAGCATCACGGCATTCGGAGTTTAACTATATCAACTTTCTATGGAATGGCTGAATTGAAACACATGTGAATTCATATTACGATTTTCAATGTCACTATTCATGTAAGAAAAATCTCCTTGGTAATATAGCAGACTTCTCGCCTGTGTATTTTTCAAATTGGCTCCCATACGTATACAAAAAAATCTGTGAGTGGGACTCCTTCCTTCAGAAATACTTCCAAAGAATAAACATATTCCAGGGTTAGCTTCGGAAACTCCTCAAGAAATTTCTTCAGAAATTCCACTTAATATTTTTTTCAGACGTTCATCTGGGGATTTTTTTTTTCAGAAATTCCTTGAGATGTTTCTGGAGCAGTTGCTCCTCGTATTCCTTTATGAAATTCTTCAGATTTTTGCTACAAAGAATTACTTCCAAGGATTCTTTTTAGAGAATCTACAAAAATTTCCTTTGGGGATTTCTTTAAAATGATCTCCTGGAATTTCTTCACAGATACATTAAAAAAGTATGTATTTGGGAGATTCCTTCAAGTATTGTTTTATTAGTTTCCTCATGGATTACTTTGGATATTCCACTAGCAAATCCACCAGAAATTTTACGAAGAGTATTTCCAGAAAATCTTGCAACGGTTGCTTCAGAAAATATTCTAGAGACTCTTTCTGTAATCCTTTCAGGTTTTTTTTTTCAAAAATCCCCTTCAAAAAATTTACCGGATATTCCTTCAGAAATTTTTGCAGAATAGCTTCAAAGAGTTTTTTTAGAAAGTATTTTGAAAATTTCTTTAGAATTCGTTTAGAAATTCCTCTGGATTTGATAAAGAATGTTAAAAAAAAATAAAAAAAAAACTTCCTTCAGAAATTCGTCTAGGGATTTCTTTGAAACTTTTCCCAAGGATTCTTGCAGAAGTGACCCCTGGAATTCCTTCTCAGATTCATTTAAAGAAACATTTTTTTCTGCAGGCATTGTTTTAAAAGTTCCAGTAACCCCGCAAAGATTATTTTAGAAACATAAATAGCAAATCCGTCAGAAATTTAACATAGACTTCTTTTAGAAAATCTTGCAAGGAATGCTTCAAAAGCTCTACCAGGGACCCTTTCTGTAACTCCTACAGAGATTTTTTACTCTGTTTGTTTAAGGCGAAACTGGATCCATTTCCTCACTCTTTGGTTTTTGATTTTTTATAAAATAACGAAGCAATATTTTCAAAATCGGTTTTCGTGCACATGTAGAGTGGATCAAGGTATCTCCTGAATTTTTTTCAGGTATAAAATGTTTTTCGTTTTTGCAGAAACCATTTTTAATCAAATTTTACAAAAAAAAATGGTTTCTGCAAAAACGAAAAACATTTTCAACCTCAAAAAATTCAGGAGATACTATGATCCATACTCTACATGTGTACGAAAACCGATTTTGAAAATATTGTTTTGTTATTTTATAAAAAAATTTAAAACCAAAAAAATGAGAAAAAGCTTCCAGTTTCGCCTTAATCAGGAATTTCTCTCAAAAGTTCCTCTGTATATTTATTTAAAATATTCGTGCAGAATATTCTTCAAGATTTTCTGTTCAAGAAGTTTTTAGAAAGTTTTCCAAAAATTTTATCAGAAATTTCACCTAGGATTCTTTTAGAAATTCCTCTAAGTATTTCTTAAGAAATTTATCAAAAAAAAAATCCTGAAAAACTTTCCTCAGAAATGCCTTAAGGGATTTTTTTGAAACTTTCTCCAATGATACCTGCAGAAGTCACCCCTGGAATTCCTTCACAGATTAATAAAAAAAATCGTCCTGTTGGAAGTTTCCTTCAGGTATCGTTTAAAATTCCTCCATGGATTCCTTTGAAAATTCTATTAGAAAATCCACCAGAAAATTCGCAAAGTTCTTTTAGAGAATCTTGCATGGATTGCTCCAGAAATAAGGGACCCTTCCTGTAATTCTTACAGAGATTCCAGAGGTTCCTCTGTATATTTATTCAGAAATTCTACCAGGTATTCCTTCAGGAATTTCTTCAGGAAAGCTTCAAAAGGGTTTTCTACGAAAGTATTAAAAAATTTCTCCAAAAATCCCTTTCAGTATTTCTTAAGAAATTTATCAAAAAAAACTTCCTCCAGGGCTTGGCAACTTTTTCCAAAGAAGATTCTCCAGGTTTTTTTAGAAAATATTCCTAAACTTTAGGTATTTCATGAGAAATGTATCCAAAAAATATCCGAAGAATAACTTTCTCAGGAACTTTTTTTTTTCGTTTTTATTTTTGTGTATTTTAACTAGTTGCTAATTCTACACTCAGCTTTCTCAGGAACTCCTCCAGGGACTTCTTTGAAAATTCTTCCAATGATTCGTGAAGAAGTTTCTCCAGGAACTCTTTCAACACGGATTCATTAAAAAAAATCATGTGTAAGGAAGCTTCCTACAGGAATTGCTATAAACATTACTTTAGAGATTGCTGTAGAAATTCCACTGAGAATTCCATCTAAAATTCCACAAAGAGTTTTCTTTGACAGTTTGCAGGCTTGACAGAAACGAGAAAATGAGGAAGCGATTTTGGCGATTTTCTGAGGAGTGAAAACAAAACTCAGAAATCACAACGCAAATCCTCAACAGCTGCGAGCGCGAGCTTGCCGCGCAGCGAGGAGTTCGTCCAACACTCATAATTGCTTGTTGTGTTTCTCACGTCCACTCACACTCAAAAAGCTCTCGCGAGTTCCACTCCCATACAAACAAAGACTCTCGAGGCGAAAATCGCACTCAAAACCCCGAAATAATCATCGGCTCTTTTTTCGTTTCCCTCTTCCTCGCTCAGTTTTTATTGCCTCTATGTTTGGGGTTCGTTCGCTCCCTCGCGACGAGGCAAAAGCAAAACACCGCTCTAGAGCATGTTGCAAACCTCTTTTGATTTCGAGGAGGATTATCAAGCCTGACAGTTTGAATGGATTGCTTTGAAAGCTTCTCCATGATGTTTTCAAAAATTCCTGAATAGATTTATTCAGCAATTTCATCAGAGATTCATTTAGAAAATCTTCTAGTAATTCATTTAGAAATGCTTCCCATTTTTTCGGAAAAGCTCCTGAAATTCCTTCAAAATTCCTCCTGCGATTCCTTCATAAATTTCTCCAAGTATTGTCCAGGAATGTTTGGCGCAGTCCATAAACAAAAAAAAATCGTTCAAGGACTCATCGGAAATGTTCTTCAACGAATTTCAGAAATATTTCAATGGATGTCTATGGAAATTTCACATTCTTTTTAGAAAATGAATTGCATTCATTCATGATTTCCCACAATTCCTTAAGAAATCCCTCTAGGGATCCCCTAAAAGTTCTTTTAGAAATTTTTCCAGTCATTTTTCGTATTCCTCTCATGAATTACTCCAGAAATTCCTTCAGAGAGACTGTTTCGGCCAGGATGTCTTTACGGCCCTACGCTGTGTACTTTTAACTAACCGACGAGACTCCAGACGACAAGAGAAAAGTGTACGCTGATTCAACTAATAACGATTTATTCGCACCACCGTGTGGCAGTGCTCCACACGGCGGTGATATGACGATACACACTAACATGATACAGTTTGCTCAGTCACCTTTTATAGGTGACTGATAGTACGGATAATGACACAAAACAGATAGAAAATAATCGAATGAACGCGCTGCACTGCATGCTACAGGGAGCCCAACGTGCGGTTAGGCTGACGAAACTGTCGTACAATAGGCAGCGCAGCTCGTTGTATCAATGGGCCGTTTCTCACACGCTTCGCAGCTTGGTCGGTTTGAAGCAGCCTGTGATGACGCCGGCCGACGACGTTGGAGCGAGATCCAACAGAGACTTTTAGGCTTCTTTCCAGAGATTCTATCAGTAAATAGTCTAAAAATTCATACAGCAATTTCTACTAGTATTACAAGTACAATTTCTTCCTGGGAATCTTTCGGAAAAAAATCAGGAGTTACTCCGAGGATATTTTCAAAACACAGTTTTTTGTTATTCCATCAGATTTCATTCCAAGAATTTCATCAGATATTTCGATATCGGTTCGGTGTCTGCAGATTTCTCTAAATATTCCATAGATTTCCTGTAGAAATTCATATAATAATTTCGTCAGAAATCCCCCTAGAAAGTATTTTGGGACAACTTCCACGGATATGCACAAAAATTCTTCAAGGGATTCCTTGAGAAATTCCTCCAGGTTCTTTCCACAAAATGTTCTAGGGATTCCATTAAAAATTTCTTTAAAGGAAAGTTTCAGTTTTTTTATGAATTCTACCAGAAATTTTTAAGGATTCTTCTATGAAACCTTTACTGAATTCCTCCCTAAACTCCTTTACAGTTTCCTTCAGAAATTATTCCAGGAATTTCTTCAAAATATCTTCAACAGATTCTTCCACGAACGCCTGCAGCGATTTCTTTGGGTATTCCTTTCATTTGTTTAAGCGTTTCTCATTTTTTTTCTTATGGAAACGTTATTTTTTTTTTTTAAGAAAACCTTCATTATAGACTCCTTCAGAAATTCATCCATCATTCAGAAATGTTTTTTTTTTTTTGTTTAAAAAAATCATTCCGATTTATTTTTTCCAGAGACCAAGGATTCTTTCGGAATTCTTCCATTATTTTTTCTCATTTTTCAGTTTTTGCTTCATTAATTCGTACAGGTATTGTTTCACAAACTTCTGCAAAGATTCCTTCTATAATTTCTCCAGGTATTTCATTGGAAATTTCTGAAGAATTAAGGATTCCTGCAAAGATTCTTGCATAGTTTCTTTCAGTAGTTCCAACAGGTATTGCTCCGGGTATTGATCTGTATATTTTCTCGAAAATTTCTACTGGGTATTCTCCAATTATACCACAAAGAAGCTCCACGAGGTTTTTTTAGGAACTCAATCAGAAATTTCTCTGGAAATCTTGCCGGAAATATTGTATTTGGAAGTTCTTTTAGATAGTTTCAAGAGATTTTTCATTAATATTTATAAAGCTTATTTTTTCATTTATTTCTCCAGATATACCACCAAGGTTCCCTTCTAAAATATCTCCAGAGACTCCTTCAGTACCGTCGTTGGGGGTGAGAATGGGTCAAAAAACGATACTCAAAGATTGTTTGTTAAATAACAAATGCAATTGAAGTCGGAATAACTTTTTATTTGGTATGTATACTCTCCTATGTGGTAATGATAGTTTAGCAAGAAAGTATCACGTTTTATGAATTGCTTAGTAAACTACAAATGATTGAAAATTGACCCAATCTCACCCCTTAGAGGGGGTGAGAATGGGTCAAAGTATTAGAAATCACCTATCTAAGAATATAAATTAATTTTATTGATCATATATAGTAAACCTACTTAAAACACAATGTTATCATGACGAATAAAAGCTTAGGTAATTTTAAAAGATGATTAATCCACCTAAAAGGGCTAATACAACCGAAATTTGATAAAATAACGTTTGTATACTGTATCACCATTTTTAGCCATCATAACCATCCTCATTAAGAGTTTCAACCTCCATGAGAGGAGGGGAGATTACAATGAGGGAGGGGCTAGGGGAAGGGCGAAGAAAGAATGAAAGATTGATTGTAAAAAAAAAACATGCTAGTTTTTGTATACTGCATAAGAAATGTTTAACCAAACCCTCCGTTATAAACTCTTATGTACATGACCATTGGCCTCTATATTGCTAAAGCAAATCACTCCATCTCAAGATAGAAGGTCGTTAATATATTATGTTAAGTCTATTTTGTGAGCTTACGATATTGCAGTACACTAAAGATTAGCTGATGATTAGAGGAGTTGCCCACACGCATGGGTGTATTGTTATAAATGATTTTAGGCACTAAACGTATTAACACACTCGATTGACGCTTCTCGACATATTTTTGAAAGAAAGCGTGCTTTAGTCAAAATACGGTAAACATGGCACCACTCTAGCGTCAAATGGGGACTGGATAACAAGTTGAATTTTTAGTTAAGGTTATGTGCACTCGATAACTTGCTTGACCCAATCTCACCCCCATTCTTAATATTTAGACATAGGGTCGAAAATATTAAGTTTTTAAATAAAAAGAGCAATGACAGCCCGCTTTTTTCATTACATCAACCAGGTAATACCTACAGCTAACCACTTATAAGAAAATTTATTGTTAGGTACTTGTGTTGAACATTACGAAGGAGAAATTTTTTCAGAGTGATTTACTAGTAGTTTCATCATATAAGTTTAGCCACAAATTTAACAAAAACCCAGGTTAATCCACCTAGTGGTGATAGTGCCTTTCTCGTCGAATATGTACTCAACATTTTTTCCGGTCATAAGCCGAAGTGTTCCTGAATCCTGAGAATACTCTAGAACGGAATAAATCTCATTTTCTTCTTTTGTCACAGTGCTCGTTGACTCGTCAATGAGGGGTGGAGTTGATAAATAATAAATGTATTTGATGAAAAAATTCTTAAAAAAAATTAAGCAAAACCGCTTAAGGCGAAACTGGAAGCATTTCCTATTTTTTTTTGGCTTTTGATTTTTTATAAAATAACGAAGCAATATTTTCAAAATCGGTTTTCGTGCACATGTTGAGTATGGATCATGGTATATTCTGATTTTGTTACGCGGCATAAAATGTTTTTCGTTTTTGCAGAAACCATTTTTTGTGAAAATTTGTTTAAACATGGTTTCTGCAAAAACGAAAAACATTTTATACCGCGTAAAAAAATCAGAAGATACCCTGATCCACACTCTACATGTGCACGAAAACCGATTTTGAAAATATTGCTTCGTTATCTAATAGTACATCAAAAACCAAAAAATGAGGAAAGGCTTCCAGTTTCGCCTTAACTCATCGGTTTTGATAAAAAAAAACTTCTGTAAGACTCTAATTTCACTTTAAAATTGATAAATCTATTGGTTTATTTATTTGTGCACTTCTTCAAAATGTTGAATTCCGACCAAAATTTCCAAGGGGGACCCCTCTGGACTTAAGAGAAAATCAAAATTTGTTTCAGCCTTATTCAGAAAAGCAAGAATTTTATCAAAGCCATAATTGAATTTGGAAACTTATTGATGGCTCATATTCCGACGCTAAGTTAAACGTAAAGGCCGAGTTGAAAAATATCAAATCTCTCAGTTGACTGCTTGACCACCTTCACTAGCACTGGATGCCGATCATTATCAAGACATTTCGGCAATTTTTTTTCTGCGCACTTTAGCCTATATTTTATTATCATTAGTTATAAGATTCATGTAAAATTTGACAAAAAAAAAGTGCAAGCAAGCGAAATTTCCCCTATAAAAGCCCATTCAAATTTCTACCGTGTTACAGAGCGCGAGGACTCAACCAGTTGCATCAAAATTGTTCGCAGTTATTTTAGACGCAGAAGGGGATTGATGCTATAAAATTTAATTTTTTCCATACAACGTTGATCCATCCTACTGTAAAATGACGCCTCAGGAATCTAAAATGATGTAATTTGACAAGATCGCTTAAATTTTTATCAAGATTTTGTTCTTTTACACATATTAATCGCTTGCATCGATTTTGTTCACCTGCGTAATTACAGCAATGGATCCAACCCTGATTCTGCAACACTGCCGGTAATCTTAAGTGTGGTCAGAGACTATTTTCTTGCTACCCGTGTAAATGGTTAACAAACATTTTTGATGATTTGATGTTTCGCATGCATGGGTTTGGTTTTGTTTTTTAATTGGTCACTTCCGACGGGACACCTGGAACCGGTTCCCGAACACAACCGGTTTAGATACGGTATGAAACTGTTTTCTTGCTTACCGTTCATCTGGTTATCGAAAAACCCCGCTCTTCCATGTGTCACATGCATGGGCTTGGTTCACTTTTTTAATTGACAACTTCCAGCGGGACAGCAGGAACCGGTTCCGGAACACAACCGGTTCAGATATAGTCTGAAACTATTTTCCTGCTTACCGTTCAACTGGTTATCGAAAAAGCTGCTGTTTGATGCGTCGCATGCCTGGGTTTGGTTCACTTTTTTAATTGGCCAATTCCGGCAGGACATCCGGAACCGGTTCCGGAACGCTAGCGGTTCAAACTAGGTTTGAAACTATGTTTCTGCTTATCGTTCATCTGGTTATCGAAAAAGCCGTTCTTTGATGTGTCGCGTGCCTGGGTTTGGATCACTTTTTTAATTGGCCACTTCCGGCAGGACACCCGGAACCGGTTCCGGAATACTACCGGTTCAAACATGGTCTGAAACTATTTTCCTGCTTACCATTCAACGGGTTATCGAAAAATCCGTTATTTGACGTGTCGCATGCATGGATTATGTTCACTTTCTTATTTGGCCACTTCCGGCGGGACACCCGGAACCGGTTCCGGAACACTACCGGTTCAGATATAGCCAGAGACTATTTTCCTTCATCCCGTTCATCAGATAATCGAAAATGCCGTGGTTTGATGGGTCGCATGCATGGGTTTGTTGCATTTTCATATCTGGCCCCTTTCTGGGGTACCGGTCCGGAACACCTAAATGGCCATAACTCCGGAACGGCTGGACCGATCTGAACCATTTTCAATAGGAAACAATGGGACAATGTACCCCGTCGAATGAACCATTGGTCGTTGAAATCGGTTCATATTTACTATTTAAAAATGAGGTGACCTTTTTGTACACATACACACATACACACGCACACATATACATACACACACACATACATACACACAGACATCATCTCAACTCGTCGAGCTGAGTCGATTGGTATATGACCCCTTCGGGGGCTCTATCAAATTTTCGTTTTTGGAGTGAACATATAGCCTTTCGGTACACCTTGGTGTACGAGAAAGGCAAAAACGATTGTTGCAAAACATCTTATTCTGCATCATGACGTGTAAAAACATCTCCCCTTTGAAATAATATAAAGTTTTCAAAATAACCCAAGCAACCAAAAGTTCGGATAAAATAGCATGTTTGGGCTTAATCAGCTATTCGAAGGTATATGAATAGCATTCTATTCAGCTCACTTTTTAAGTAATTAACCGAACTTCAGTTCACAAAAAGTACACTTGTGTCGCTGAAAGGAACGCTATTCAGCTTAAAAATAAACTTCGAAAAAATGAAAAAAAAATGTTTAGTGCTCAAAAGTAATTTATTATTAAGAACCATTAGTTCATGTGGAATCCAAATTGACTAATACCTTGAAATAATGTTTGATGTTTTTTACTTACTGAGATTTGAACTCGAGATCTCCTCGTTGAAAGTCGGTGCCTAACCACTACTCCATGTATGTGTTGTTATGCACTGTGGGATTTTACTCAATGTGCTGATATCATATAGTAGAGCTCAATCAGGTTCGCGTGTGAACTTTCCCCTGAACTTGGAATAGTTTTTGAAGTCGAAAGTTCGAAAGAAGTTCACGTGGAACTTCTTGTGAACTTATGCAGTTTGACATTTTCAGTTTGTTGTGGTTCGCAGTGCAAAGCAATAAATTAAGGCCAGTGTATCGACTTCAAGAAAAGATTATAAGTTTTCAGCTTGGTTTTCAGTGAATACGATTGCGTCGATTATAATTACCGGTGCGCTGCAGTGACAAGTGAGACGGGTGTGAAAACATCCAGCAAAGCTGTAAAATTTTTGTGCGCAGCCGAAAAACCCCCGGCGGCATCCTAGGGGGAACAGTTTTCCGCTGCGGGGGCAGCCTTTGATCCACACAATACGGATCCTTTGCGTTGATTACAAGTAAGTACGTTCAAATATTATAGTGGAACAAAGTGAACTTGTGGAATTAACACAAGCTGTGGCTGCTGGGCTCGATTTCCGAGTGATTTAATTGAATGAGAACTTCTCCCCGGCCCCGCTGTCGCCGAAGTTCAAGTGAAGTTCACTTTTGGTACGGTTAATATTTATCCGAACTTTCAGTAGTAAGTTCAAAACAAGTTCGAAACAAGTTCGGAACGGATGATTTCAAGTTTTTGGAATATGTTCAAATGAACTATATTTGAATTTTAAAGGCACGCAAAAGTTCAACATGAGTTCGGTTAATATTTGATTGAACTCTGTTTTAAAGTTCAACATAAGTTCTTTTTGAACCTTTTTTCGACTTTAATGTCGTTTTGAAGAGAAGTCAAAAGTTTGTACATGTACTTCCAAGTTCATAAACAATACAAGAGTAACGTTTTGGAGAATTAAGTTCAACGAAACCTGGAATTGAACCGAACTTGAACTTCTGAGTTCGTTCTTCAAGTGGAATCCGAACTTTTGGTTGCTTGGGAAATTAGCGATAGTTATTGAGCTATTTCAAATTTTATGTTTCTCCGTTTTGACCCAATCTCACCCCCATCGACGGTATAACAGAGATTTATTCAGCGGGGATTGATTCAGAAACTCTTCCATGTCTTTTTTTTAGAAATACTTCTAGCTTCAGGTATTCCTTCAGATATTCCTTAACTTGATGTCTAAAACACACATTTTAACGTGGAATGACGAGAGAGAACAAAAATATAGAAAGTTATCGGAGGAGCAAAAACTGGAGCGTTATCAAAATATTGATTATTCGAAATCAGGAGAAATTATGATTTTTGGGGTAATTTTAAATAAAAATGCTCTGAATCATTAGCTTGAGATACTTCAAGTTAAAATTTGCCTAAGGGCTTGTAAATGAACTACGTAGCCTCTTAGGGAGGAAGAGGTTTGATGGTGTAAGTGAAAGTATACGGTTCATGCAAATTTCGCTAATTTCGCCTGAAAGTATATGAGGGATAAGGGAAGTCTGAAATGGCCAAAAATGAATCAACGTAGTTCATGGACAGCGCCAAGGACCTTCCTTTAATCTATTTTGGTCCTCTCTCCCCAATATGTCGTTTTGGAAAAATACCCGACCGAACTTTTGCGTTCAAGTGTATATTCATCCAAAACCCGCAAATCTTTGGCATCCTTCAATTTGACTGATGATGAGTGATCAACTTGTGCTGCGCGTGGCTCCATTGTTCGGAAAAAGCCATACACAATTTCCCAGAGCAGCAGCTCTTGTGGTACCTAGATAGCATCATCCGCCCTGCCACCCCACACACAATTTGTGGACGGAGAAGTAGCAGCTGGTTTCGAAACTTTGCTTTCGGATGCAAATTGAGATCGCACATTGATACGGCTGTGCGGCGGCAGCGGACGGTCTTGGTTTTGGTGCGTGGTCTGCTGTGGGTGGCTGTGTGTGGTTAAACTTTGACGCGCGTTCCTCACCCGCCAAATATGCTTTTAACCTTTGTTTCCAGCGTACTAGGGCTTCGAGGCTGGATTTGAATGTGTTTTCGTCCCAACTTCCTCTGTTTTGGATGTGAAAAAATCAACAGAACATAAATTTCCGTTCGAGACAAGAGGTTGCTGCTGCTGTTGCTATACCCTTACCATGTTGGAGGGCTGCGATCTTTCTTGCTCTTCATCTTCTTTGTGGCATAACGTACCAATAAAGACGAAAACTACTTTCAAGCTTGGACTTCTATGAGCACTTCCATAATTTTCAACCAAGAGCGTTCTTTAATAATTGAACATGTTTGCATTCGTATATCATGTGACAAATACAAAGATTCTCTATGCTCAAGGAAATTCCAGTTATACAAAAAAAAACTTCTGGGCAGATCTTGCTTAACAGCCGCACGTTCACTGACTGCACTGAATGGGCTGCCTATTTTTGGTTTAATCAGGAAGTTTTCGGTTCGTGTAAGTCTTTGGAGAAGTTATTTTTTGTTTGCCTGTTGAAGATGGAGCGAAAAAGTTGAAAGAGAGTAAATATGGCAAGTCAAAGTTTGTCCATGTCTGGCACTGACGGCAACAACAACAGAAGCTTTCAGCAGAATGGGTTTCGAAATGTTTCCTCGGAAAATATTTGAAATCATTAGAAGCCTTAGCATTATGCTTTCGTTGATTTTTCATTTTGCCATTGATGCCTCCTTTGAAATGAAGGCATACTTTTCGATGAAATAGCCAAGGGTCTACAATGGTAGAGTAGAGCTGAAAATCAAGGCATCGTGAAAAACGGCATGAAATGGTCTCGTTTATTATACCATTACACCCAAATATCACCACAGAAGATTAATCGTGCCACCAACATTGACTTTAATTACTATGATCAAACTGCACCTAAAACTTTCAGTTAGCAACAACGAACGGCATCGATGGCCACCATGGTACAACCTAGAGCGACATCCCAAAACGGCTTTTCAAAAAGCGACCTCCCAAAAGGACTTTTAAAAAAAAAATCTGACGAAGCTTCGTAGAGTAATGGAAGTTTTATAGTTTTTAGCGGGAACTGTTATAAAGCTTGATTAAACGAAAATCTATGATGAGTTCCTAACGAAAACTAAAAGTTCATTTCTTATAGAATTTCCTGTATTTTTTTACAGAAAATGTTGCTAAACTTTCTACATTTTCTTATGAAGTCGGAGCGGGTAGGTGACATGCGTGTGTGGAATGCTTTCAGCGGATCGTTTTGTTAGGAAGTGCATCAGTCGAAGCGAGTGAGTGACAGTGACGAGTGTGGGGGTATTTTCACACTCGTCGCTGTCACTCACTCGCTTCAGATGCAATATCCAAAGCAAATAATGAATAAAATAGATGCCACGGGGTCTCCAGTTAGCCTAGTGATTAAGGCTATGGATCGCCAATCCGGAGATCGATTCCTGTTCCAGTCGGGGAAATTAAAGCCTTAAATAACCAAGCCAAGAGGAAATTACAACGTTTAAATGGTTTGACATCTACACACACAACAGAAACACGTGGAATCGAGTCCAGTTGAAGGCACAGGGGATGGAGTGGCTCCGTAGCTTGGAGGAAAGAAGCACCCGTCTAGCGAATTGGGAATCGTGGGTTCTATTCCCAATGGAGCACGTGGATTTATTTTCGCAATTTAACACCCTCATTATTGTTTTCTATCGAATCCGCTTTCGAACGTCGTTTGCATCCCCGTTTTCGCCAACAAAATCTAATGGGATACGGATTCGAAGGAACCAAATTCGATCGAACTTGGAAACGTCCGTAAGCAAGAATGAGGGTGTAAATCTCAATGTGTTCATCAAACACATGTTTCTATTGTGCTCAATGCGCATGGATGTCAAAGCATTTAAACGAAGAACCATATTGTTTTGTAGTTTTGGGAAAACCGGAAACATGAAAAGAACCTTTCATCTTAAATCCACCGTTGATGGTCACACTTATAAGCATTACGCGATTTATCCAAGAGTTTCTTCTGATTTGTTTTCCAGGAACTCTTTGTGGGATTCCTGTAGATTTTTTTTTTTTGCACTTCTCAGGGATATTCCCTTGGCTTTCGAAATGTTGTCATCAGCTCCTTCTAATATTCCTCCTAGAATTTCTTCAAGGATTTTCAGAATTTATTCATGAAATTGCTATAGAGTTTGTTCTTCGATTCTTCTAGAAATGTTATCTAAGAATCTACCCAGAACTTTCGGAGGAATAGAAGGATGAACTGCTGGAACAATATCGGAATTATCTTAAAAAAGAATACCGATGGAAAGTCTTGGAGAACTTCACTCTTGTTTAAGGTACGTGAGAAGGAATCCCAGTAGCAATGTTTGGTTTAATCCCAAAAGGAAATTCTAAAAACACAGAAATAACTACTTGATATAAAGGGTCTCCAGGCAAACTTTCTACAGGAGCTTTCTAATGAAAATCAGAAGAAACTTTTGCATAAATCCCAGAAAAAATTATCTGAATGGCAGAATTGAAAAAAAACAAAACGGTAAAATACCAGAAGAAAATCCAAAAGAAATCCTAGAATGTATTCCATTAAGACTCTCAGATGGACCTCTAAGAGGACGCAAACATTATTATTATTATTATTGACTTTTTATTATGGGGAAATTCAGCCCGAGGCTGGTTCATCCCCGTATATAAAGTAGGGGGTGGAGTGGTGGGAAGGGGGAGAGGGGGGTTTAGTTACATTGTATCTTAACAGAGTTTACGTTGCGGTGTTGGTCGCTAGGCTGTCAAATGGTGTGCAAGTTCCGTATCGAGTCCAAGGTCGTAGCAAGGGTCGTGATGATAAGATATGCGGTAGTTTTGAATTCCTTTACAAGTCCAGGGTCATTGCAGGGGTCATATTAACGTAAAGAGGCCGGCTTCTTTCAAAAAATTTATCAGCTGGCGTTCTTTCACAGTATCATTTTGGAGGGTGCTGTCGATGCTGGTAATCTCGTGGATCGTTCTTAAGTGCTCCAGGATGGGACAGTTGATGAGAAAATGTTCGACAGTGTTCCGTGTTCCGCATGTTTCGCACTGGCGGTGGAACCCGCCCCCTGTGCTACCCATGTCATGTGATAAACGCGTATGTCCCGTACGCAGTCGCGAGAGGACAACCTGCTCTCGGCGAGAAGGTTGATCTTGCCACGTGCTCGTGGTGTTTTTTATTTTTCGGAGGAATGGTTCTCTGTTACGGCGCCATGCTCCAGACCAGGCGGTCCACAGTCGCTCCTTAAGCCAGGACTTAATATCATCGCGGGGGACTGTTCTAGTCAGTGTCGGGCTGTTACGGCCGATGCCGGCGAGTATGTCAGCCCGCTCGTTGCCGAGGATGCCGCAATGACCGGGGACCCACATGAATGTGGTTCTGGTAGATGGGTTTTCTAAGGCTTCCTGAATTTTCTGGATAAACGGGTGCCGGTTGCTCGGATTTGTAATTGCAGACAAAACGCTGTCCGAGTCGCTGACGACCAGCATCGGGTTGTCGCAGGGTGTCGTGGTGGCTAAAAATATGGCCGCTGCTTCGGCCGAAAAAACGGAGCACTGAGTAGGGAGGCTGTGGTACATTTCTGTAGTTCGACTATAAATGCCGAGGCCAACTCGCTCCGCCAGCTTGGAGCCGTCAGTGTAGCGGACCTCATGAGTACTGAATTTCCTATTTAGGACCTCTCTGAACGCGGTCTGTACCTCCGTGGGATTGCACTGCTTCCGGAAGTGGGTCTTGATGTTTTTAGCTATCTGGGGTCTTTTAGCCGACCAGCTTCTGGGTCCGATCCGATGGAGCCCGGCCACCGGTGGAAGCTGGATGTTGGCAACAGCGGTAAGGGCAGAGTTCGCATTCTCTTCGAGGAAGCAAGTCTGCCCGTCTTCCTTGGTCCTTTCAAGATAGCTGACGGTGCGGTTTCCGAGGGTCATAGCAGCTTTGTACTGGAAAGGTAACACGCCGGCTTCTGCGCAAGCTGAATCAGCAGGGGTAGAGGGTAGCAGTCCAGAGATCGCTCGGATGGTATTGTTGTAAATCGGCGCAAGTGTTTTAACAAGGTTGTCCTGTGCTCGACTGGTAATCTCGATTCCGTAGAAGAGGCGGCTACAGATCACAGCATCGGCCACTCGGAGTCGCGTGGCGCGGTCGCTGCGCGTCCGTTTGGAGGATATGCTGCGGATCAAATTTACACGGTTTGCACAGCTCTCCTTAATAGCGAGAAAGTGGTTACGGAAAGAGAGCGTTCGATCAAGCGTGACTCCCAGGACCTTAAGGGTATTCCTCAAGGCGATCGTCTTTCCGTTGGCCGTGATTGGTGTTTTTGGCGGGCGGTGAGTCGAGTTGCAGATGTGAAGTCTTGAGCTTTTTTCGGGGGCGATGTCGAAGCCCGTATTGGCAGCCCATTTGGTGATGGAATTCACTGCCGCTTGCATCTTCCGGCGGATTAACCGGGGGTGTTTTCCGGTGACTATGAGCAGGATGTCGTCTGCGTATACTAATATATGCACCCCTTCTGGCAATACCAGAAAGACCTCGCTCATAGCTACGAGGAAGAGGGTGACCGAAATCACAGACCCTTGAGGCACTCCGGTTTCTTCTTTCATGATCTTTGATCGGTGGTTTCCAACCACGACCTCGAATGTTCTATTTGTGAGAAAATTCTGAACAAAGCGCAACAGGTTACCAGATACTCCCCATTCCACAAGTTGCTTGAGAATGCTAGGGGCCCATGCTCGGTTGTAGGCCTTTGCAAGGTCGAGGGATACTATTTCTATGTGTTCCTGAGCCTTCATTGCGTCGTCAACGATACTACCGAGGTTCGTTAGGTAAGTCCCGGTACCATATCCTGACCGGAATGCGTGTTGACGGTAGCCTAATAGGCCGTTGGACTCGAGGTGCTCCATCAGTCGACGATTTGCCATCCGTTCTGCAATTTTGCATGCACAACTGGTGAGTGCTATCGGGCGATAGCTGGAGGAACTGTTTGCTGGTCCGGAGCTTTTGGGTATGGGAACTACAAGGCTGTGCTTCCAGTCCTCCGGTAGTGTACCGGCAGTCCATTCTTGGTTAATTAACTCGAGTAGCTTGCTTTTTCCGTTGTATGTAAGTTGCTTTAGCATCGGGTACCCTAGTTCGTCTGGCCCCGCAGTTTTGCCCTTGACCCTGCTCAGGGCATAGTCGAGCTCTGTCATGGAGAAGGGTTGGTTGAAGGGTTGTCCTTGGTCGAGGGTAGTTGGGAAATTTACTATAGTTAACTGTGGGTTCGGATGGCGCTTTAAAAAGGCTGGCGGGTATTTATCGATGGCTGATATTCCATAAAAGTATTTCGCGAGAGCATCTGCGATCGTCTGGGGGTCACGGGTGGTTACGCCGTCGATCTTGAGCGAGAACCCTTTCACTCGGCGTTTGCCTTGTATACTGTTGATTTTTCTCCACAGTTCCGATGATGACTGGTCCTCGTTGATTGTATCGAGGAAGTCGATCCAGCCTTTCTCCTTGGCTTCCCTAATGATTTGCCGGCATTCATTCCGGGCGGTTTGGTAGCGTTTCTTGGCCAATTCGAGATCGGGGTGTTCGGCGGGCAGATTCTTCTGGGATCTTTTGAAGGCGCGCAGGGCCGTTCTGCGGGTTTTCGTGGCCGTCTTTGTTGCGGGAGACCACCAGTAGAGGGCTCTTCTGCCCGGGTTTGGGCTAGTCTTCGGAATAGATGTTCCTGCCGATCGGGTAATAATGGCAGTTAAGTCCGTGATTGAGGCTGGGGGTGTTTGTTCAATACCGGAATCAATGCCAGTTTGGAACTGGGCCCAGTCGGCTTGGTCATAAAGCCAGCGGGGCCGGCGAGAGGTTTCCGGGCTAACTGATTTGTCGAGTCTTAAAATGATTGGATGGTGATCGCTTCCCTGGTTGTCCGTTTCCACGCACCAGCGAAGGCGGCTGATGATGGAGGCGGAGGCGAGAGAGACGTCAATGGCCGTCTCTGCCTGTCCGCGAATGAATGTGGGGGTGCCATCATTCAGAATTGCAAGGTTGTTGTTGCATGCGATGTCGATGATACATTTTCCTCTGGCATTGTTAGTTCGACTGCCCCATGCTCGGTGGTGCCCATTGACGTCGCCAAGCATCACCATAGGGCTGGGGATCTTGTGTAGAACTGCTTCTAGCTGATCCCTTAGGTTCGGGAGCTTCCCGTTCGGGAGATAGGCGGAGATAACCGAAACGGGAAAGGGCCAGGGAAGGCTGACCGCGACAATTGGGAGATCAGTATCGAGATCAATCTCTTCAGCTGCGATGTCCGTAGACACGCCGACCGCTACCGAGTGGTAGATGTTTGCGCCGGTTTTAGTGAACCACCTGTATTTTTTGCCTAGGGTGCTGTTCATAGTCGCCGGGGTGGCGCGGTGTATTTCCTGGATGGCCAGGGCAACCGGTTGAAACTCGTGGACCAGAATTTCCAAATCCGGCAGGTTGTGGTGGAAACCGTTTATGTTCCACTGAACAGCGAGAGTGGTAGGTTGCTTGAAGGTGTTGATCGTTGGACGCAAATGGGGCTTACCGCCCAGACGGGGCCATCCGGAGTGCCCAAGAGGGCCCTGTTCAGAAACGTGGCCGTGTTTCGGGTAGGCTGATTTTTTCCCGATGGGGGATTGGTGGTGGTGTCGTTGATCCTCGTGGAGGGCTGATTCTTCTGGACAGAGTTGTGCAGGTACTGCTGGATTCAGGTGGTGCGAATCCCGGTGAGGATGTTTGTGATATTCGTTAGATCTTCCGGCTACGATCACGGCGTGATGTCCATAGCGTGCACGGTGAAGCTCATCGTAGAGTTGCGCATTCCAAGCAGCTGGTCCAAGTGGAGATAAAAGCGTGGGGTCTTCCGATGATTGTTGTTGGGACTTACAGCCCGGCTTGATGTGTCCGGGATGCCCAGACATCTCACAGTGAGTGTTCGTCGATCTGAGGTGGGATTTACAGCCTAGGTTAAGGTTAAGATCCCTTGGATACTCGGACGTTGCATTTTCGGATCGAGCTTGGTATTCAGCTCCCGGGTTTTGGTTCGACTCACGCATGTGCTTGGAATTGATGAGCGAATTCGGTTTAGGACAGGGTCTACGGGGGTGTCTTCCTGGAAGGATCTTGGCTCCCACGTCGTCCTTTGGAGAATTAAGCGTTCCAAGCTGCTCCCACAGCAAAGATGCTGGAATAGCCTTGGTTTCCTTTGACGGATATTGTAGCTTGAATCCCTCGTAGTCCTTAGGGGAACAGGGCCGAGGTCCTTTGTGCGTCCCTCTTCCAGACCATGCCGAGCGCCAGAGGTTGTCCGCCGGTTCCGGTACGGCCAGAACTTCCGCACCGACGGGGCCCTGACTACACGGGTGGTTTTCTGGGAAAACCGGGGAATGGGTAGGAAGTCCCTTGTGCGTCCCGGAGGCAACAGTTCCGCCAGGATGCCAGAGGTTGTCCACCAGTTCCGGTTGGGGTGTAACGTCCGCACTGATGGGGCCCTGGCTGTCCAAAGCCCCTGTTACCAATCTTCTTCCTTCCAGTTCGTTAGTGGTGTTGGTCATTTCGGGTAGGTTGGTACTACACTCAGTCAGCTCGTTGTTCAAGTCATCTTCAGATGAGATATTCGGTGAGAATATGTTGGAAAACAGTTAAACTAATAGTGCGTAGGCCGTTTTGGAGGACTGAGTGTAGGTAAAATTTCGGAGCGGCCTTAATTACTGCCGCCACCCTTGCCTTTGCGGGACTTAGAGTTCCGCTTGACTTTTGAAGGGCCGGAGGAGGAATCCGTTGTGGATCCTGTTTTTTCCAGTGGTCGTTTGCCGGTGATGGACGAGTCGCTTGCAGTGGCAAGAATCGATTGCAGGTTTTCACTGGAGTTTACACTTGCTCCATCCATTTCGTGGTCAGTAGTCTCGCCTGTTATGTTCAGCGGATCATTTTTATCGATTTCGCGCCATTCCGCTACTTGCTCGACTACGGTGGGGTTGAGGAAGATTTGGCTGGTAGCAGTATGCTCGTCTGAAGAAGATTCGTCGAGGAGCGAAATCGGGGTTTCAACTCTCTTGGGTTGAGAAGCGCGTAGCTTCATCAGTTCAGCGTCCTTCTTAGCAATTTCTGCATTTCGGTTGGCCAGAGCCTTCTCCAAGCGTTCGACGGTTGTCGTGAGCCTGGCCACTTGTTGAACGAGATCCTCTATGGTGCCGTGGTTTCGTGTAACTTCGATTCGCTCGCTTATACTGCCAATCTTTAGCGCTTTCTCCATCTCATGGAGGCGTTTCTCCATGGCTTTGGAGTTGGCTTCGAGTCGGGCGTTGTCCTTTTTCAAAGCATTAATCTCGTCATCTTTGCTAGCATTCACGGCTCCCGAGTAGGTCGTTCGGCTGCTTGCCGAATTTGTCCGGGTCTCGAAGATCCGGCGAGCTTGGGGATAAGACACTCCTTCATCAATTCGAATTCTCTGAATGTCCACCTCGCGAAGGTACATCGGGCATTTCCGGCTTGAAACAGGATGGTCGTTTGTCTCACAGTGCTTGCAGTAAGCAGCCTCGGTGCACTGCTGCATGGGCTGCTCGGAGGTCTGTATTGAGGTGTCGGTTTGGCTTGCGTTAGCACGTTCGATAGAGACTCCTTCTGGGTTGTTGGATCCGGTGGTATGGTTTCTGGAACATCTTCCACAGACTCGAGTTGGCTGTTGGCACCGCTTTCCGGTGTGGCCATACTCCCAACAGTGGAAGCATAGCATCGGAGACGGATAGTAATTGCGTGTCCGACACCGCGACCAACCGAAATCGACGTGCGGAGGGATTACCGTTCCTGAAATCGTGAGGATGATCGTCGGTGTGTTTTCCCAGTCGCCGCTTGTGTTTTTCCTGCGAATTCGGCGAACAGCTTTGATTCCTTGTGGAGCCAACTGCGCGGTCAAGTAGTCGTCCGAGAGGCTAGTGACATCGGCGTTGGAGACAACGCACATACGCTGGTTCATCGTAGGATGCTCGATGATCTTGATTTCCGTTCCATCGGCTAGCTTGCTCATCGCTAGTAGACGCCTGAATTGATCCGGGCTTCTAACTTTGAGGACGTATGCCATTCCTCTGTTCTCCTTGAAGGCTCCGTCGATTTTGCCGCCTATGGCACTCTCGACCGACATCCGGAGGAGAAAAGGATCATGCGGTATGTTTCCGTAGACAGCCGCCATTCGAAGGTATTGGAGTTGACCTGATGTGCCTTCCGGGTCCATGAAGGACGGATATCTAGCCCCAGTGTACTCACCGTTAACCCAGTTCGAAGGTGCACCGCCTCCTCCAGGGCCCCCTGGGTCCCCGATGAGGGGCGGGAAGTTGGCCGCCAGCGCCATGCCGGCGGGAGACGAAACTTGTTTGACGAAACCTCAGATCAATGTTCCGAGGGACTGGGATTCCGGGAAAATATTCACTCGCGGAAAAGTTAAAGGGAAAGAAGGTTTTCTCACACGCGTAGGGTGAGGGAGACACCCGAATACGGCAAAGCACCGGCACGACTAACGTGCCCCTTCCTCCCTACCAAAAAACACTCTACTCTCCGTTGTCCCCGTGATTATTTCAGGTGTTCGCAAAATTTCGTGCCTCACTGTAGGCACACACTTTCAGAACGCACTGTTATGCTCCCCAGTCTTCCACCGATCACTTTTTTAATTTTGGGAAATTCCAAAAAATAATCCAAACTTTTCGGAACTTTTGTTTTTCTTCAAAGGTTGCTCTTTGGGTGTACCGCGGCTCTCACCACCGAAACGGTGAATGAAACCGCCTGGGAGGCGTTCTGTTAGTTGATTGTTTGCACTTTTTGGCACCTCGTGCCCACATGAAAATCACTTTTCTCAGCCGTTTTTCTTCCTATTTCCGTCAAAACTTCACTGTCCACTATACAAAAAGCACTTTCCGCGTCGACCGGTGTATGATTCGATTAAAGCGACCGCGAAAAAACAAGGTAAAATACTCGTTGTATTTCGAGCGCGCGCGCTATAATAAACGAATGAGACGGTGTGTCAAACTCCGATGGACGCAAACATATCCGGAGGAATTTAACCAGGAAATTCTGATCCCAGAAAAAGCTCCAATGGGTATACTAGAACGAACTACTGAAGGGATTTCAGAGGGATCCTCAGGAGAAAAAAGTGATATATCTTTAAAATGTCGCACATCAGGTTACAATAATGATCAAACCAAGAAAAATGACCAATGTAATCTAAACTGTTTCAAATATCATTCAATGAGATTGTTTCGTAAATTCATCAAGTTTGATGAGTCGTAATCCAGATTCGAAAACTGATAAAAAAAAAACTATCTACTTGGCTGGAGTGGCCGAAAGAAGACTTTGTGTAAATAATCAGACATGGTGAAAATACGCGAGTAAACCGATCAACGCTGTACGGGACCGCCACCGCCGTTGCGTACTACAACCGTGGAAAGAGTTTGCTGTGAGTGAACGGCTGCACGCTGGACCAGACCGAACCAGGTCCAGGTTCCTGCGCTCGCTACCAGAAATTGTATCGTTAAGGGCGAACGGGACGAATGAGGAAATACCCACCATTGATCTGTTGCTACTAAGATGGTAATCTCAGAATCTACTCATATTTTGGAACAAAACCTTATCATTGTGTATGTTCACTTGCAGTGCAAATGCTGATTGTTTTTCAGCCTCTTCTGTGCGATAGAAATCGAGATTACTATCTTCAAAATCGCGAGGAAAAGTGTCAAAAAGAGAGGGAAGATAGGAAAAATAACACAGCGTCCCGTATCACCTTAAACTCTTACGTTCGGTTTCGGTTACGGTTTTTGATTTGATCTGCTGGTCGTTTTTGTGTTTCTCAGTGCCCCATTATCTGGCGCAATTTAATACATTCTAAGCAATAATGCAAATTTAAGATGAGCACTTTGATAATATGTTTGTGGATTGAAGAATAATCCACTCATGTTACCAATGGACTTCTGCACATTTTATGCTGGCCTGACAATGCGAAAAGTTGACCAAAACGCTATTAGATAAATATGTGCAGTTGCATTTAATCGTTTCGGTGTCTTCTGCGCGGTCAAACTTTATCTAATCTGCGCACTTGTTGTAGAAGACACAAACATGATATGATGAACTGGCGACGATCTATGCGTGATAACCTGTAGAGCCCAACGCTGTAATCTGGCCACAGCGATAGCTGAGGTACCTTTAGACGGATTGAAGATCTCCTTTATAGCAGTGTTATCGGTCACCAACGTAAATTTAGCTCCGTATAGGTATTTGTGGAACTTGGTGATTCCAAACACGACCGCCAAACCTTCCTTGTGCACCTGGGCGTAATTTGCCTGAGCAGGTGTGAGGGTGGAGGAAGCAAAACATACAGGTTTTTCTACGTTATTCACCATATGTGAAAGGACGGCCCCGACACCATATGAACTGGCATCGACAGCTAAGATGATTGGCTTCAAAGGGTCAAATGGTTCAAGCAAGTTGTTCTCTAAGAGAAGACACTTGGTTTTCTCGAAGGCATCTTGACAATTTGAAGTCCAAACGAAACGACAGTTTTTTGTTAACAAGTCGTATAGGGGACGTAATTCAATCGACAGATTGGGTAGAAATCGGTGATAATAATTAAGTAAACCCAGGTAAGACTGCAATTGAGCAACGTTACTGGGTGCGGGGGCGTTGAGTATTGCCCTGACTTTCAATTCGCTGGGGCGAATACCATCGCTTGTGATAGTATAGCCGACATAGTCTATACTACTTTCGATAAATTGTGATTTGGCCAGGTTGATTTTGACGTTGTGATCGTTGAGCTTTTGTAGCACTTGGAAAAGGTTCCTTCGGCAGTCGTCTATGGACGATCCACCTACTATTATATCATCCAGGTAAGCAATTCCTGGTGTATCATCTAAAATCTGGTCGATGATCGACTGAAATATCGCGGGGGCGGATGTAATTCCGAATGGCATCCTAGTGAAACTAAATAATCCGCGATGAGTATTGATTGTACAAATCAAACGAGACGTTTCTGACAGCGAAACCTGCAAATATGCACCTGAAAGATCGATTTTGCAAAAGACCTTCCAGTTGGCCACTTTGGCCAAAATATCATCCACTCTTGGAAGAGGGTAATGATCAGCGGTAACATAACGATTGAGAGTGGCTTTGCCATCGAGGCAAATGCGCACTGTGCCATCTTTCTTTGGGACGCTCACTATTGGACTAGCCCATGGAGAAGTTTTCACTGGAACCAGAATTCCTTCTGAGACCAACTTCTCTAGTCCACTTTCGACTTTATCGCGAAGCAAATAGGGTACCGAATACGCTTTATGAAACACCGGCGTCGCGTTGGGTTTTAAAACGATTTCCGCGGAAAAACCGGTAATTGTATCCTTCGCGGTTTCGGACACGATTTTAGGGAATTTCGTCCTTAACTCCGATTCAAATGACGGTTGTAGGCTACTTACGGACTTATCGGAAAAGATCCTCCTCCACTCCGGATAGATGAGATCCAAGCCATCACGGCCCAGAAGCGGGTTCATCTCGCGGTCCGTGGGAATCACTATCAGGCTCAGCCGGCCGGATACTCCCGATGGGGCGACAACGTGGAGGGTGACGCTGCCTTTCGGACGAATGGTTTGACCTGAAACGGAAATATACTCTTGAGAAGTAGGAACTAGTGGACAATTTGAAAAACGATTCTGGTAAGTTTCCGCCGAGATGACGCTTCGGCAGGCTCCACAGTCGGCTTCAAATTCGAGACGTTGACCTTCGCACACCAGGGGTACGAATTCCGGTTGGTTTAGACGGTTCAAGGCGCTTGGACGGGCCTCTTTATCGCCGGAAGGGCGATTTTTCCGGACATTTGACTTTTCACCGGTACGATGGTCGACGCTTGACACTGGTACCGATGCTTTCGGGATCTCGAATAGATTCAGTCGCAGGACCTCCAATGCTTCTGACAATTCCGCTACTCGATTAGTTCCTCTGGCCTTCTTATGCTGATTTTGACTCGATGACGACTTCTTGGACTGACAAACTTTCGATGTGTGACCCTGTTTGCCACACGCGTAACACGTCCAACTTTGGGCAGGACACGTGGCTGGGTCATGCTGCCGACTGCAGCGAAAACACGACTTCCATGACTTCTGGTTCGATGACGTTTTCGTGTGGTCACTAAACTGTTTGCCTCGCTTGGGTTGCTGTTTTCTGCTATGCTGCTGGACTGCTGCGATTCTCGACGACGACGACACTGGATTTGACATCTCCTGATTTTGACTGAGTGCTGCCTCCCAGCTTCTCGCAAGAGAGCAAGCACTGTCGAACGTCAGCTGAGCTTCCGTGAGCAACCGTTTTCGTAGACTTTGGTCATAAATCCCTGCAACAAACTGGTCACGGAGGGCGTCCGGTAGAAAATCTCCGTATTTGCAGGACTGCGACGTTGCTTTCAAGCTGATTATAAAATCGGTGATGGACTGGGACGAATGTTGCTCGCACTTCCGAAATTTATATCTTTCGGCGACCACGTTGGTTGTAGGTGCGAGATGCTGTTTCAGCAAATCTACCAGGACTTGGTAGGACTTCTTGCGGGGGTCTTCTGGTGCACACAGCCTCACAGAGACGGTGTAGAGACTGGGACCAGCAACAGTGATTAACACCGGGACTTTCTTGTCGTCCGGAGTATCATTCACGAGGAAGAACATCTCTAGACGATTGATGTACTCCACAAAATTCTCCCCGACCACAAACGGCTCTATCTGACCGAACATGCCAGCTCTAATGACTGGAGCGGCGGCTGCAGCATTTCCTTCCATCTTCACTGCTTTCGACGTTGTTCCACTTGCACTGTCACCTTCCTCGTCACTGTTCGACATTTGAGGTTAGGTTCCTAACACGTGCTCTACCGACGGCGCAACACAATACACTACGCGAGACTATTCACTACCGCACTACTACCGTTTTTCCTCGTCGCCAAGTTGCTATGGCTTCGGAGAAGCAATAATTGCACGCGGACACAATTAGTTAAACTATTCACTTTATTTATTATAATTAGTTACACTAGTATTAGGCCAATTTCGGGTCGACTGATCGGTCCAACCGTCGGATGGTGAAAGAGACCGACTTCCGTTAGCGTACATCCAAGAAGCCTATTGCTATAAAATAGTCATTTTTGGTACTTCATGGTTGGTACCATTATTATAGTAATCGAGGGATACTACAGTTACCATTTGACTTGACTCAAATATGTCTGAGGGGAAAAAAGTGGCAGCTTGTTGAATATATTTTTAGAAATTATAATCATTTACAACCTATTGCAAATTTGTAACTAGCGCCGCCTAGAGATGAAATTTTGCATTAAATGGTAAAAAAAAAAAACTGTAAGCCCGTAACTTACCAAACAGTTTTGTCGAAGAAATTATCTTTCTAAGTAATCAGCGTCCTGAGATATTTAAAAACTAAAATTTACAGGCTCGCTTATGCCACCTATTAGTGTATTGCTGAACACATCAATACTCTAAGTATTCAACCCTGTCTGTTTGTCTCTGATATTTTAAGATGTGATGACTCTTAGCTTTTTTGAATTCACTGGTATGCGTTTGGTTCATCAAAATATTTGAGCAGTTCCCTGTGAACACTCTGCGGATGAACTGAGTGGTGTTTACTTTTTTTGAGTGGGTGCAGAAATTGTGCACTGGGATTATGACTTGCTGGCTCTCACTGCTCTCACGCAGGAGTCTAGTCACTCGCACACAAATTCTGCATGAGAGCAAATTTATATTTTTAATTGTGCGTTTTCCTCTCTTTCTTAGAATCTTGTGCTATATGAGATATACAAATTGCATGCTCCTAGCGCAACCTATGAGCAAAATTCAGAGTAAAACGACTCATAATTTATAAGTTCTTGCAACTTAGTTGTAGAATCTTTTTTTTTCTAAATAATCTGATTCCTGATGTATAAATGATTCAGAATGTGTATGCTCACTAGCGTCATCTAGTGACAGAGGTTAGATTCAAGCGATCCATTATCTGAAAATTCTTGACTTATCAAACATCTTTGCTGAAGATAGTAGAGACGATAAGAGAGTTATTAGGATGCTGGGATATTTTAAGTATGTATAAAATTGGCATACTCAGTAGCGCCACCTATGTAAGGATTTCCGAATCAAATTTTGCATCATCTGTAAATTCTTAACCTATGAAACAACTTTGCGAACACACCATCTTTTTATGTGATCAGGATAAAAAAAGACAATTACACCGTCTTCGACCATGCGGCCTCTACAGACTGAACAATACTAACATTTGACAACGGACAACACACATAACACCCAGCGGCCCAGTGGAGAATTTTTCGTTTGACGAAAAGTTTTCCCCGACTGGAGCGGGAATCGAACCCACACTCCGAGGCTTACGAGACACCTAAACGACTGACGCCGCTAACCGCTCGGCCACGAAGCCCACAATCCCAGGATCCTGAGATATAAGAGAATCTGGAGCAACAATTGAAAGGGGCATACAAGCATTGGTAAACAATGACTTCACACGTCGCTCCTGAGCCCCCCTCAGCTTATTCACAAAAACTAAGACCGTTATCAGATAGAGCAAACATCGATCTTTCGGATAACGGTGTTCATTTGCGTGGGCGGGCTGCTGTTATGCCCTACGGAGCATTTTCGAAAAAAGACACAAGGCCTCTTGGGCCCTTTTCAAATGTTGTTCCAGAGATGTACATTTAGCATGCTCACTAGCGCCACCTAAGTGTGGAGTTTCAAACCAAACGGCCCATTATCTGGAAGTACTTGACCAACACAACAACTTTCTCGAAGACGTCATCTTTCTAAGTGATAAGGATCCTGTGATGATATATATGACATATTATGAGATACAAAATTTACATACACACTAGCACCACCTAGTGGTGGAATTTCAAATCAATCGGTCCATTATCTGTAAGCGCTCGACTTACTGAGCAACTTTCCCGAAGACGTGAAGTTTCTACAAGCTCTAGATCTTCCGATAATTTCGTTTTAAGACATTATATTACTAAATTGTTAATTCCAAATAGCGCCATGTAGTGGGGAAATTTCGAATTAATCAATTCACCGCCAGATGGCGCTTGACCTACCAAACAAATATGACGAAAACATGAATATTCTAAAACAACAGAATAAAAAGATATAGAGAATTGAATCTGGTCCAAATGGACCCCAGGTATACAAAATCACCCGGTTCAACTTTGACATGGAATAAAAATCGAGGTATGCCACGAGATCAACTTTATTTTTGCTTTAATAATAGAACTAGGTCTAGTTTGAAGGTATTGCAAAAATAAAGTCAATATATTTTACCAAACTTGTTTGCCATTACTCCAAAGATGCCTGGGGTCCATTTGGACCCCAGGTATCCATTAGAGGGTTAAGGAGAGCTTCAAGGAGTGTTGAGGCGTTTCAAAAGGTGTAAAGTGGTTTCCGGGGACTTCTGGAAGGTTTAAGAGAAGCTAACTGCCTAATCAATAGAATTTCAGAGAGGTTTTAGGACGTTCTAAGGCAAAAGAAAAAAAATAGATTTTTTTCATGAATTCTACGTACAAGTTTCATGAAAAAACTATGCATTTCCGATATTCAACTTACAATAAGTTAGAAAATTGAAATTATGCAAACGTATTAGTTTTTTCATGTTTTCATGGATGAAGAAAACACTGTGTGTTCTATATTTTTATCAGAAAATTCAGAGAATTTGGCGTAACATATCCGAAAATCTGCTATACATGTTCTTAAGTTCAGCGGTTCCAGCAATCATAGTACTGCCTGCCTACTGCGTATTTTGACATGCAACTCCACTGAGAAGTTCCTTGAAAATCCATTTCTATGACAGCCCCCCTTTCAAGAGATGGGATGGGATTCATCGTGCTTAGAACCTTCTCCGTTCCAAATAACCCCGCATACTATTTTTTGTGCCAATCGGTCTAGCAGTTTCCGAGTCTATAAGGATCAGACGAACAGACAGACAGATATTCATTTATATATATGTGTATATTATTTAAATAAATTAAAAACTCACCAAGTATCACAATTCGAAGTTGCACTATATCTATTTTCTATTGAATGGCTGCAAATCCTTTTCAAAATATATATTTGGCCTTGTCTCAAAATTCATAGAATAAAAGCTGTTGCGTTTGATGTTCATGCATCCAGCAGAATCGTTGGGAAAACATGACATCAAATCAACTATTTCTATCCGCAATATGGTCACATATTTACTATTTGCTCAATAAACACATCACAATCGAACAGTTATTGTTTGACCAGAACCCATGTGCGTGTCTGTGGTGACAGACTTCCCATATCCTCATTTCCGGTCCATGGCCAGGCCATCGTCGTTACTGTGTGTCTTATCGTATTGGTATGTTGTGCCCATTCTACAAAATATGGCCATACGCAGATACCAACGTAGGTACCTACGTCTGGTTCTGTCGGCTTCGATGATCCACATATGAAACGAGCAAAAATAACATTTAATCCGGGAAAATTGAGCTTGACTTGCAATCGCTCACCCGTATGGCTCCAACGATGATTAAGCGTATTTGGCTGTCGAATATCCATAGGAATACAATTCGGAAGGGAAACAACGCTCCATCTCTCTCTCTATCTCTCCTCGGAAATCGGGCTGGGGTGTACGTATTTGCTTTCCTCCGATGTCACTAGGGTAAGGCGAAATATTTTTTTCTGCAGGCATCTATTTTTTCCAAATTTTTCAGAGCTGGAATAGTATTAATTTTCGTTTTTTTATTCTTTATTTGGTTACTGATTTTTATTTATTAATTTGTGCCACTTTTTATTGGTGTTAAGTTTTTATGTCATGTTGCTGCTTTATTGAGCTATTTACCTTTTAAATCCGCTTCTTTTTTTTGTTTTGACTTCTTTTATATAATTATTATCCTTTTAAACAATTTTGAAATTGGCTACTTACATATATCTTATGGTAGTGTTTCGATGTAAGATCACCCTAACGTACATTTTCCGTCTACCAAACCGCAGTAATAGCTAGTGGAGCTCGTCGCTCGTACCTACATATCATGATCGAAACGCTCGGTAAAACAGGCCGCAGGTGTTTGTGCGGAACGGGGCTGGGCAGAGTGATGTGGCACATTTGGTTAAAGTAAAACATACCTGAATATGATCGGAACGGTATTGGTACCAGCACCGCCACCGTCGCCGCCAATGAACGCCAGGTGAAAACCCATGGCGGTAAGAAATGTAAACAAAGAAAACATTCCGACGATGGTGCAGAAAGGTTTGCTTTTAATAAACGAGCCAATGATTTGGAAGCATTTTTCGTCGTTCGTGATTCTGGCTTTTCTTCTCGTTTTCCACGTGTCATTCGATCAATATGTGTTCTCATGTGTGCAAAAAAGCTAATATTCAGAATGTTCGATGATTCTACAGGTAGTGATAAAGAAAATACTGCCGTTCTGTTTCATAACAATAGGTTAGACTCATCTGAGTTAATTCAAAGCTGAATAAGTTATATTGCACAGAAACAGAAACAGAACAGAAAACTAAATTCAGAAAATAAGCTTATCGTGAATCGTCATAACAAACTCTCACGATAATTTCCCAGCTGATAACATTATTCGTTATCGCAGCAGACGATATGCAATAATCTTCTATATCAGTAACAGTACTTTACGGAGCTTTCCCATTAGATATAATCCCCGCTTATCGATTTCTCATCAGTCTCTGGGGATAATTCATTACAAATGTCTCGTTCCTGCAGCACTTCACTTGACGGTTATAAAATCTGAACCATGTAGGAAAGAAAAAAAATCACACCAGGCTTCTACTAGTCCTTATACTGAACGACGAAACACATGAACTGCAACCCTTGCAGCTAAAAGTATGTTGTACAAAAGGCAAAATACGTACACACTTAAAAAATAATCTCGGGCTCGGCTTTTCGCGCATCCGACTACCCAGCTAACTCAAAAACTGATATCTCAGTAAGAATTATGTTTTTTAGTTGATTAGGTATCAGCAAAACAGTTGCTGGATCTCAGTAATGAACTTTCAACGTTGCTGAGATTTCGGTAATGTTGTTGTTTGCGGAGCACTCGGCTGTCCGGATCTCAGCGAAAGTTTGAGAAACTGCTGAAATCCCGGCATTTCAGATTCAGACTGGCGTTCCTATCCACACGAACACGAAGCCCACCATTTCAAAGATTTAAGGGCAGGAAATTTTTCAACATAAAAATTCGCCTAAAATTATTTCTCAAGTTCCTGCAAACATGTTTCAACAGTTCTGGAGTTCCTTAATTTGAAAAGCCGTAAGTCGTAAATAAACCACACTGCAGAGTTCCACATATAAGTCTCAATGTCGATCAAATTTCCTGAAATTCTAGCAAGAACTCTGTGGAAAATTCTTCGCAATGTAGACAAATAAACACAAATAGTCAGCGGAAACTTTAAAATTCTGCATTAAAGAGTTTTGGAGTTCCTCTGGAAATCATACTAAGAATTTCTCCTGGAGTTGCGGTAAAATATCCTGATCAATTAAAATAAAAAAAGGTTAAGAAATTAAAAATTAATAAATATTTGTATTTCTCTAGCTCTGCAGTATTTTTTTTAAGGAATCACAACATTTCACATGCAGGAGACAATAGAGATAGTTCTTATGACAAAAAACACAAGTTTACAAAATAAAACGAAAGTCATGAACTTCCACCAACGGTTAAAATTTTTGGATAATTCGGTGCTGATTTTGAGACCATGCTTCAAAAAATTCAAAAAGTCAACAAATTTTCAATCTATTTGCACGATTAGAAAGCAGAATATAATATGTTCCAACCATTTGAACACACTTTTGGCGTCACTTTTATGGAAGTCGAGATATTGGTATATGGGACATTCTCCTTAAATTTTAGCATTTTTTTTTATAATAATGAAGATTTGTATTTGTTTTATTAAGGGCCGATTTCTTCACCCGGGCTTAAATTTTAAACCAGGCTTAGCAAAATTTTAAGCCAGGCTTAACCTTTTTTCGATTTCTTCACCTCGACTTAACCACTAAACCCGGTTTAATAAAGCTACGGTTTACGTTAAGTGTGGCTTATTTTAAGCGGTGCTCTGAGGTGGCTTAGCAGCGCTAAGCCAGGCCTAAGCCGCAAATTGCAGAGTTTGGGTTTCTTCACCTGCTTCATGGATACATTTTTGAAATAGCAGAAAATATTTTTAATGAAACATGTACACGACAACGATGCAATTGTAAAACTTTTGGATACGGATGGAGGCGATCATATAGAAAATGATAATCTACATCCAGCGGGTCGTCAATATAAAATATTCAACATCGGTTTTTGGGACAATCGAGTTTTTACATTAGATTGGAAGTCTTCAAAAAGGCACCGTGTTTGCAAATTTGTCATCCTGATTTGGAAATCGAAAGCACATTTGCATTGAAGTTTCTATTTATTTTAATCCAGTCCTTTATATAATGTCAGGTCACAATGAACAATGTTAAGGTTCAAGAGATATTATTTTCTTAACAAACAAATTACACTCAAAAAAATTCTTCTAATAACTTTTTATACACTGATTTTTTACAAAAACTTAGTTCAAAGCACGTTTAGCCCATCGAATATTCAACAATTTGACTCATAATTCTAAATATAAAAAGTATTATTCGTGGTGTACTTCTAAACATGACTTATTTTGAATACCTAATAGGGTGACGATGGCTATTATCGGCAGGTTTGTTCTCTTTGTCGTGGGGGTTTTTCGTTAGCCAAAAGGCCTGAAACATTGCCATATCATTCAGCTTAATTTGGAAGGATTTGTGGCCAACTTTGAGTTCAATAGGTTTCAAAAAACCTTTCATGACGACGAAAACAAAACAGCTGAAAATACATAAGTTCCACTACCTAAAAATGACGCAAGTGGATTTTAAATATCTTTTCGCAACTTAGCACTATGAAATTTGATTTATACTTGCCGTATCACAACGGACTAGTTTTTCATACTATACCAAAAAGTTGCAATATGATTCATAAGCACGATGGTACTGATAAAAATGATCATATTCTAGTGATTTGTTTTTCACTGCAAAAATGTTTTGCAATTCGTTTTAGAGGAATTCCTGGAGGAATCACAGATAAATTCCTGCAACAATTCCCGGATCCCTCAAAGAAAGTCCTGGATGAATTCATGAAAGAGCCTCTGAGGAGTGAGGATGTTCCTGGAAAAATCTCTTGATGTATTCCTGGATGATCTTGTGGAAGAATCTCTAGAGGAATCCCTGGAAAAATCCTGGAGGTATCTCGGAGTAATCCCTGAAAAAATTTCTGGAGAATTCCATGGAGGAAATCCTTTAGAATTTCTTGAAGAAATTCCTAGAGGAATCCCCGAAAGAAATTCCTGCAAGAAGGGATTTTTGGAAAAAAAAAAAAATGTGTAGGAATCGCAAATAAATTCCTGGAAGAATTCCCGAAGGGATTCCTTAAACAAATTCAGGAAGAATTCCTGAAGGAACCCCTGGAGGTGTGCCTAGAGGAATCCTTGGGGAAATTCCTTGAGGAATTCTGGGAGGAATCTCAGAGGAATTCAAGAAATTCCTGGATGATCTAGTGGAAAAATCTCTGAAAGAATCCTTTCAAAAAATCCTAAAGGAATTCCTGGAAGAGTTGCTAGAGGAAACTCTGAAGGTATTCTTGAAGGAATCTCTGGTAAAATCTCAAAGAAATTCCTGGACAAACACCTGAAGGAATTCCTTGAGGAATCAGGAGGGATCTCAGAGGAACTACTGGAGAAATTCCTAGATGTATTGCTGAAGGATCTTGTGGAAGAATCTCTGGGGAAATCCCTGGAAAAATTCCTGGAGGTACCCCAGAGGAAATGCTGAAGAAATCCCTGGAGAAACTCTTGGAGGAACCTTAGACGAATACCTGGAGAAAAACATGAAGGAATTCCTCGAGAAATTCTTGGAGAAATTCCTCTAGGAATCACTGGAATAATTCCTGAGGAATCCCTGGAAGAAATTCATGCAGGAATTCCTGTAGGAATCGTAGATAACTTTCTAGAGGAATTCCCGCAAGGACCCCTTAGAGAAAGTCCTTCAAAAATTCCTGAAGGAGCCCCTGGAGGTGTTCCTGGAGGAATCCCAAGGCATATTCCTGGAGGAATCTTAGAGAAAATTCTTTCAAAATGGTCTAGACTCTGAAGCATCACACGACCAACACATTTTCAAAAAGTCACTTTAACAAGGCGATAATGGAGATTATTTATTCGAAGGCAATTCTGGATATCAAAACATAAAGCAACATTGCAACGCCTTTTCTGCAATGTGGCACTCCAACTTTGTACAATGAAAGGCAAATTCGAACACCAAATGTTGTGGAACGATCATATGAAGTAGGTACTAAATCGAAGATCTTCGATACTAGCGTTGGGTAAAATATCAACAGTCTAGGTAGTTCATCATTATTAATTTCCTTCTGCATCCGAAAAATTTACCGAACGATTTCGCTTTTCCTGCTCAAATTTCAGCGGATGTTTTGTTGTTGTTACTCCATACTGCATATAACGGGCATTTCAAAATATCGGCGGCTTAAAATGACGTTTCTATTGGAAAGTCACTGGAATGATATGGGAAAATTCGTTAAGCTTGGCTTAGCGTAAGCCATCGCCTTCATTTGCTAAGCCGGTGTGAAGAAATGGAAATATTTAAACCTGGCTTAAACATTCGGCTTAACTTTAAGTGTGGTTTAAGATAAACCAGGCTTACGTCGTTAAGCCGGGTAGGTGAAGAAATCGGCCCTAAGAGATAAACAATTTCAAAATTCTTTCTCATCGTACCGTAATTTGGGGTAAAGTCAATCTCTTTTCCTCTATTCTTTTCAATAAATTAAGGTGCAGTGCATGTGATTCCGAACAAATATTGTTGATACATGTACTGAGTGAACCTTAGGCTGCGGCTTATTTTTCAAAAGTTGTTGAAACCGGTAGTTCGTAAGCTCTTCTGGATTCAAATGACATAAATAGAGAAACCTGAGGGCCCATATAGCCGAGGCGGTAAACGCACGGGTATTCAGCATGACCATGCTGAGGGTGACGGGTTCGATTCCCGGTCGGTCCAGGATCTTTTCGTAAAGGAAATTTCCTTGACTTCCTTGGGCATAGAGTATCTTCGTGCCTGCCACACGATATACACATGCAAAATGGTCATTGGCAGAGGAAGCTCTCAGTTAATAACTGTGGAAGTGCTCATAGAACACTAAGCTGAGAAGCAGGCTTTGTCCCAGGAGGACGTTACGCCAAGAAGAGAGAGAGAAATAGAGAAACCTCTGAGTTTGATCCAAAAATATTAAGATTTAGAGGTGACGCAATCGCCTCAAAGTTGAATTTTCGTGTAATAAAAAGGTGTTTTCACTTCGAGTGCCATAACTTTTTCAATTTTCAATCAATTTTCAATCTTTTCTTATGAATCTCTCACAAATTAAATGTCAAATGAACACGTAGAACATTCAACTTTTCCAAAGTCACGCAAAATATGAGTTTTTAAAGATTTAATTTATTTTTTCTTCTTCTTTACAAAAAAAAATAACTAAAGAGTCCGATAACTTTTCAACCGTTTGACCAATTTCAAATTTTTTAGCTTGCTTTTGTAGATATTTCTGTTGCCTATCTTTGTCCCAAACTAACTATTCGTCAAAGTAGTAATTTTTATGATACTTTTTACCAAAAGTCTTAAAACTTGATTTTTTCATGCAAAATTAGAGTTTTTGACAATTATTTGCAATTTTTACTCCAAACCAGATACTAAACATCATATTTTGGAATATAGAACACATTGAAGGATTTTTTTTTTCATTTTTTTTTTTCTCTCATTCAGAACATGAAAATATGTTTTGATTCAGAACCCTCCCAAAAATTGAAGTTTAGGGCTTCCATATGATTATTTAGAATAAATTTTTCACTTTAAGCCTGAAACTAAGCATGAAAACAATTAAAATTTCGCCAAAATTGAGATTTTTCTAATAAAATGCGTGTTTTTTGAATGGTTTTTGGTATTTATCCATTTCGAAACGATTTTGAAAGGTACAGTTTATTCACAGCATTCTTAGGCAACAAAAATACCTACAAAAGAAAGCTAAAAAATTGAAATTGGACACATGGTTAAAAATTTATAAGACTCTTAAGTTAAATTTTTTTGTAATAAGAAGAAAAAATAAATTAAATCTTTAAAAACTCATATTTTCTGAACTTTGGAAAAATTTATAATATTGTATGTGTTCTAACTTTGAGACGATTGCGCCACCTCTAGATCTCAATATTTTTGGCTCAAACTCAGAGGTTTCTTTATTTTTGTCATTTGAATCCAGAAGAGCTTAATAATTCCAGGTTTCAACTACTTTTGAAAAATATGCCGCAGCCTGGTGGACCTGTATCAAGTTCCGTAAACGAAATTCTTACGAGAAACTGCTACATTTTGTAAAAAAATGTTCAAATGGCTAAATTTGAAAACTTTCAGTCCGGGTTGTAATCAATCAATCAAGGACATAACATTCTAAAATTATTGAACAAACTAAATTTGGTGATGATCTGAATAAGTTTTAAATTCTTACAACTAGTGTATTTTGTATGTTAGAAACAAAATAGTTTAGTTTAGTAAGTTACAGAATAATCCACGTTAAACGAAGAGTATCGATTGTTTTGAAAGACAGTCTTTTTATCTATTTTATACACATCCAAAAAAGTCGATATTTTTATGTAAAATTTAGCACAATTAGCATACAAATCTTCAAAAATTCTTCAAATACATTCACACAATTGATTTACGTCTTAAGTTTTTCCATGGAAACAGAATTGTGATGCCCTCAGCTGTTGAAGGACGAGGATCCCATAGTGATCAACTTCACCCCGCTGATCAACTACCCCATTGCCCGTGTAGTTGCCGGCTTAGAATAGCACTACGGACCACCTGTTCCGGGGGTAAAAGTCCACCAAACAGGTAACCCCAATCCAAGGTGTCAGGCGACCCGTGCTGAGGGATGAATGGTTGAGGGGGTTTAAAACATGCTCGATCTTTAACGGAGCCCGTAGCGTGCGTAAGATCACCTTTTTGGGTTACGTTGCGGCGAAAAATCTACCAAACCGAACCCTAGTCCTAACTGCTTCCAACTAGTGGAGCAGCACATTTGAGTAATCAAAGGAAAACACTCTGGTCCTTATTACATTTTACACCTTGTTGAAAGTGTTAGGTCTCGGTTTTAGGTGTAGCCGAGATGGATCTTGAAACAAGGAAACATGGGTTAGTATTCCTAATCTTTTATTTGGTGTACACTGGTTTGAAACAGAAAGGACTAGGGTTTCGATGCATGGTCAATATCGGTATCATTTCTTGACGTTCTCGTTAAGGGATCCGATTTTGACTGAAAAAGGAGCGTGTTAAAAGCGGAACCTATCAATCAGAATCCTTCCTTGCGATTATGTTGAAAATGACTACTGTAACAAAACCGAATACTTTATAACTTCTCAATGGTGATAAAGTAATACGACATGCACTATACAAAGGACACGGGGTATACCACAATAGATCAAAATAGTGGTCGCAGTGGTTATGTCCCGAACAGAGAAAAAAAAAACTACCCCATCCCCAAGATTACGGTACATTTATATATGTTAGAGAGTTACAGTGACAATTTCAGCTCAATTGAAGCATTGGTTACGAGATTAATGAAGGCAGCTAATTTGCTAAAAAATAGAAACGGACTCTTTTTTATTCACAGTTTTGTGATTTCCCGGTTTTGATTTTTCTAATTTTTATTTGGAACCTACACTTTAATATTTCTCCCTGAAGCCTATTTGGTTTATTGATTTTTGGAGACGAAAACATTTAGAGAATTTGTGATCATTGTTGAAATATTTTGATTTTTTCGGAAAATGGTTATAGAATGCATTCAATTCCGATAAACTCTTATATTAAAGATATTGCATTCTTAGGGCTGAAAGACTCTCAAATAAAGATAAATTAATCAATGTTGCATTCTTAAAGAATTATCTGAGACGTGAAAAAAAATAGATGATTTTTTTTGAAAAATGTTAATACACTTCACAAGATATATAGTTCTAATTATCAACTAAAAATAAAATTTTGATTGCCAAGGAAAGAAAAGAAATACAAAAATGGTCAAACTTTACAACGCCTTAACCATTTGACACCAGCGATGAAACCGAGTATAACAAACGTGTTAGAGACCAGCGGGGTTGCGACAGCAGTAGCGAAGCAATCCAGATTTAAAAGGTTAAGGCAGGGTTACAAGATCAAGCTAATCAAAAAATCAGGGCTCTCTACAGCAGCTAGCACATAGAAGATCCAGCACTAGCAAATGCCGATGTCAGTTGGCCGGAGTTCTGCTAAACCGAACTAAGCGCCAAAAAGATAATTCCTAGATAATTAAGCTTAAAGTTCAACCACTCACAAATAAACAACAGCGGAGATTATTTGAAACTTTTCCGCACACATGTAACTTACAAGCCTTCATTAACCATCAGAAATTAAGAATACATGTAAATTATTTGGAATCATTGATATAATTACATTTTATTTCTTGGTACTTTGCACTCAGTTCACTCTGGCTGATCAAAAACATTAGAAAATGGTTTATAGTTCAGTTTGGCTGAATGTGATTTTTTGTTTCAGGTAAAACCAGTTGGACAGAGAAAAAAATCTCGATTTTTCATCGTCTATCAAGTTGAAATCGATATCACTCACAATCATTTACATGAATCAAAAAGGACGCGTATAGTATGGTAGCACGAAGGTCTCAAAATAGTTTGAAATATGAACGGCGGAAGCCCTCCCAGCTCAGCTTTTCCCACCCAAGCTTTTTCTTCATAAGCGGTGCATGTGGAGGCACAGAGCAAGAGTGATTATGTCAAACGATGGCCTTGCATACCCTGAGGTCCTGAGATGTGAATGTGGAGCAATTTGTGTACTTCAAATTTATGCTGGTCGTAGAAAACCATGAAAATGTTCTGCCAAAGTGCACTAAGTACAAAAAAGTTTTCAAAAATATGAAAGAGATTCGAACTTGGGTCATCTGAGTGATAACCAAGCGCGATACCTCTAGGTCATATTACCTTGCTGAAGGTCAGTCGTTAAGTCTGAATCAAGTTCTAAACATTCTTCTCAAGGATGGTTTTCGTTAAAAAAGTCATTTTTCGATCAGCCAAAGCGAACCAAGTGTTTGATTTTTTTCAAGCTTTAAAAATCTAATTAGGCATGTTGTTCAATAACGGCTCCTGTGTTAAATTACCAGTATGAGGTGTATCGACATAACGCTGGTATTAAAAACCAGTTGGTTTTTGTATTGTTGAGAATAAATTGATTCTAAAATGCTGTGGACTTGGTTCGGTCTGGCTGAATGTGATTTGGAAAAATGGCAATCAGCGCCATCGAAACATAATTGGTTCCTCCAGCACCCATATTTCTAATAACGTGTTCATTTCCTCACAGATTGTTTCTATGAGTCGGTTAGAAGTTAGAAATCTCAAAAAAATGACCACGTGGTTTATGGACAGCCCCTTATCGGATTCACAGCTAACACATACTAATGAATCAGCTTGCTGAATATTCGTCATGTGATAGCTGAGTCGGCAGTGGCCAGTCAATGCTTTGATCAGCATACTGCAATTCTACTTTGACAAATTTGTAAAATATTTCGCCACCCTTGAAGATGGCTCAATACAATACAATTTTGTTTGACGACATGACTCAAAACTATTCCAGCATTGTTTGTGCTGAGAAGCAGCCCAGGTGTAAATCTGAAGCTTTACCAAACACTTCAATACCAGAATAGCTGCCTCAGAACCAATAAAGTCATGCGATGCTCCAGTGCGAGCTAACTCATCAGCCAATTCCATTTCAGCGATGGAAGAATGGTCAGGTACCCACACACGGGGAACAGCGTTTGCTGAAGTCAGCTCCTCGATTTGAGTTTGACCTAGAGTTGGCTGAAGCATGTGCTTTAATAGCAGTGTGCAATCAGTGTAACATACGATGCCGTCTGAAATACATCTCTCCAGATAACCAGATGTCCACTCATCCCAAGAAGGGAATTTCTTGGTTATTATTATAATTTTTTACATTTTGAAACTAATACCAAGCGCGGGAAGCATTTGTTTTCTGATTTGATGTCTAACCATGTTTGTTCATTTAAATTTGCCAAAAAGCAATCCCACAGCGAATGCCATTACAAGTGCGCAACCTGGCACTTGTAATGTAAGTCTTTTATCACTCCCACTGTAGGAGCCATTACGCCCCAGCTACATAGAGAATTATTATTAATCTTCTTCAATTGTTCATCCATCATGCCAATCCGGTTCCGGGTGCTATACTCCTCCAAGAAATAGGACCCGCTTTGTTATATCTCTTACACTCAAATGATGTGGACCACAAGACGCACAGCCAGCCACAGCGCGGTTCCTTTCTGCCAACAAGAGCTCCTTAGTTCGCACGATCAACATCTCTGACTTGGACGTTTTCCACCACCAGCACTGGCCAACCGACCGTCGGACGGTTAGTTGATGAGGGTGCAAACCATGGCAGACCACCACCACCACCACTGTAGCAGCACAGCCAGACCACAGCCGGAACCTTTTAAAACCGGATAAATAAGAAATATCACCGCGGGATACAATCTTTACCACCGACGAAGTAATAAATATTTTCCAGTTTCTAGATTCTATCGCTGTATTGCAAGCAAACAGACGTCGCCGCCGTCCAGAGAGTCGACCCAAGAGAATAAGGGGGGGGGGAGGATCTGCTACTGGACCACCTTCTGGCATGAAATTTGTGCTGGAAGGGGAGCCAACAGGAAGGAAATGAGCTTTAGGGATTGCATTGTTTGCAGTTTGTTCATCCCAATATGTTTTATTCCGCAAAGTTTTGGAGGACAATGAAATACTGGTCTGTTTCCTGGGAATCTACGTATATTACAGAAAAGCGTTGGTTTTCTTATCTTACCGCCAACGTTTCGATCCAGATGTTGGGATCTTTTTCAAGGCCAACTTTATCTAGAAATAAATTTGTTGGCTGATCTTTATCAGGTATCAGAAGGCCGGCTCCAGAGGCACGTTATCCTCCATTTGGGACATTTGTGCCATCGCCAAAATAACAGCCTATTTCATCATCTACCTGAGGGAAAAGGGAGGAAAAAGGATTTGGCTGGGGATAGGGACAGGTAGGGAAATAGGAAAAATACCCTGGAAGAGGGTACTAACACACAAGCGTACCACAATGGGTTCAAACAGCGCCCTGAAAAGGGCACTGTAATAACGCATAAAGCGAAAGAGAGCCCATAGCTCTTTACCACAGCGGGTTAAGAACAACAGAATATCCTGAAGATTCAGGTTTCTGAAGTCAGTTTCACTTAATAAGTGTTTACCGAATACTCGTAAACGCAGTTACGCGAAAACTGGACAGATACATATCAAATGATACGAAGTTCCATAATCGGATTCACAGCTATCACAGGCAAATGAATCAGCTTGCTGAATATTCGCCATGTGATAGCTGAGTCGGCAGTGACCAGTCAATGCTTTGACCAGCATGCTGCAATTCTGCTTAGACAGATTAGTTAGATACTTCGCCACCCGTAGAGATGGCTCAGCACTATACAAATTGGTTTGACGACATGACTCCAAACTATTCCAATATTGTCTGTGTTGAGTGACAACCCAGGCGTGAATCTGAAGCTTTATGCAACACTTCGATATCGGAATGGCTGGCTCAGGGCCAATGAAGTCATGTGATGCTCCAGAGTGAGCTAACTCATCAGCCAATTCATTTCCAGCGATGGAAGAATGACCAGGTACCCATACAAGGTGAACAGCGTTTGCTGAATTCAGCTCCTCGATTTGAGTTCGACAAGCGATAACTACCTTCGACCTAGAGTTGGCCGAAGCAAGTGCTTTAATAGCAGCCTGGCTATCTGAACAGAAGTATATTACTTTGCCCATTACGTGCTGCTGAAGTGGCCTTATTTTGATTGGACCGTTCTCACTTCACTCTTTTGCCACCACACAAGACATCCATAAGCCAATATTGGCCGAATCACAGTTGTGTAAATCCATTTGATATACTTGGGTTTTAGACCCCAAGTTGTACCAAAAATACGCCGGCATTGCTTGGAATCAAGAATGACACCAACGTACTTTACCTGTTCAGTCACATCGATTTCAGAATCAAAGAGACGCAAAGGTCGAACGCCATTACGGTTTCGCCTTTCCGTAAAAAAGAACAAGAGATGTTTTACTCGGATTAACCGAAAGGCCATATTGGCGACACCAACCCTCAACTATCTGAAGGGCGTTTTGCATCAGGTCGATGCACATACCAACTAACAATGTTAGGTAGTCGTCGGCAAAACCATAAGTAGGAAAACCGCTATTATTGAGTTGCCTCAATAGCGTATCTGCTACGATATTCCACAAAAGCGGTGATAAGACTCCCCCTTGGGGGCATCCACAATCACTAAATTTCCTAATACCTGCTAGACGCAATGTCGAGAAGATCTAAGAAAACACCCAAACAGGATTGCTTTTGAGCGAATGCTTTCTCGATATCGTAAACAATCTTGTGTAAAAGAGTCACAGTGGACTTACCAGATTGGTAGGCATGTTGGTTCACATGAAGAGGCACGTTGGCCAGATGAACATCACGGATGTGATGATCCACAATGCGTTCTAAGCATTTCAGAAGAAAAGAGGTTAAACTGATACGTCTGAAACTCTTTGCTTCTTCATACGACGCACGACCCACTTTCGGAATAAACTTTACAATAATATCTCACCAGGATTTGGGAATATACCCTGTAGCAAAATTGCAAACAAGTAGTTTTTTTCAAAACATGTTTGAAATAATCAAATCCCTTCTGAAGCAAAATAGGATAAATCCCATCTGCCCCAGGAGATTTGAAAGGAGCAAAGCTATTAAGTGCCCACTCAATCGATTCTATAGTTACAATACTCCGAGCCGAAGCTAAATCATAACTACAAGAAAAAACATCAGATTCATCCGAAGATGTAATATCCACACATCCAGGGAAGTGTGTGCTGATAAGCATTCCAGAACTTCCTCATCAGAGGAAGTCAGATCGCCATTTGGCAAACGAAGTTCGTTCACCCGGAAATCCTTAGATTTCGCAAGGATTTTGTTTAACCGACTGACTTCACTCAAGCTGGAAACATTTGTACAAAGGTTTTTCCAGCCGAATCGTTCAGCAGACCGGAGAGCTTTCCTGTAGGCCTTGCGAGCCGACCTGAAAGCCTCCGAACCAGCCGAACGTCGTCTGTTCCAACTCTTTCTACATTGTTTCCTGAGTTTCGCCAGATCAGAGTTCCACCAAGGGGTTCCTCTTGTGATCTTCACAGACCGTAGAGGGCATGCTTCTTCAAAAGCTTCCATGATGAAGGTCGTATCAACGGCATCATCTAAATCACTTGGAGTGTCAATGGATGGTGAATATCCATGAAATTTGGCCGCAACCAAATCAGTATAAAGATCCCAGTTTGTTGACCGAGGATTCCTGAAACGCAATGTTTGCGAAGTAACATTTAAATGTTCAAAAAAGATATAGCGATGGTCAGATAAAGATTCTTCATCTGACACATGCCAATTGGTCAACTCGTGACTAATTCTACTAGAGCAATGCGTTATGTCTAACACTTCCTCTCTAGCAGATACCATGAAGGTTGGGCGGTTGCCTATGTTAAGTAATGCAAGATCTGTACTACTTAAGTACTCCATCAAACTGGAGCCTCTCAAGTTAATGTCTGAGCTGCCCCAGATGATATGGTGAGCATTAGCATCACTGCCAACAATTAGTGGAAGGCCTTTTGAAGTGCAGTATGCGATGACTTGTTTGAAAGCATCCGTAGGGGATGGTTCATCATGCGGTGAATACACCGAACAATAGACGTATTTCCTGTTGAGGTTTCCAACAGATACATCAATTGTGATAGCACATACATACATCTCTGGTGGTAAGTTCAGAGATGAGTGTAGCAACTATTGCGTTGTTGACAAGCACACAGGCTCGAGGCATGACACGCGAGTTTGCCATTTCATGTTTACTGAAAGTGCCAAACACCGGGTTCACAAGGTTTCCTAGATAGAAATTTCCCTTACGAAAGTAAGGTTCTTGTACCAAGGCCACTTGGGCTGTACCATTTTGCATAAGTCTGCAAAGATTGATCGCTGCTGTTCTTTTATGCTGAAGATTGATCTGAGCTATCCTAACCGTAGCCACTACCCAAACTAGGCAAGATTAAACTCTTCGCTACAACAGCACAACAAAGAACAGCAAGAATAAAACCAAATCGGTATCGATTGGAAAACGCCAAAGGCGAGGATACACAGAATACACTGTGTAAATCGCTTAATGCGAAACCATATAGGTGAAAATTTAAACTAATTAACAACATCTTCATAATCCCGCCCTTATTTAGCCTCAAGTGAGACTAAAGAAGGGCAGCTGATTGTCTCGGAGAAACACAAAGTCCACTGCACCATTGCTCCGGTTAGCGCTGTAAGGGCTACATACTGTGGAGGGCGCCCTGGTACTCCACAGGCTCCGTTAGCGGTTAGGTTTTTATTAGACCCCCCTAGCCATTCATTCCTAGACACGGTAAGCATAAAGCCGCATCACACCATGAATTAGGGGTCACCTGTTGGTGGATTCTTACCAGCGGAACAGGCGGTCCGTAGTGTTATTCTTAGCCAATTGAGACAATCGCTTCCGACACTACACAGCTATCTAGGCTGATCGAGAAAAGAAGTTAATATTGATGATCAACTTCATACGGACTCGAACAGCCGGCAACTTTATCTAGAAATAAATTTGTTGGCTGATCTTTATCTTTGTCTTAATCTTTATTGGAGCCAACCAAAAAAGAGTTCACGTCTACGTAGTCTACGTAGTGGTACCAAAATTATTTTCAATCAAACGTCCTATCGGTCAAACGCTTCGCTCCCTGTACAATACTCCGACCGTCGGTTATCAATTCAATTACGATACATTTCAACTGAACTATACGACAAAATTCCTCCCATTGATAATTGTTACAAATACATTCTCGGAAAAGCTATCATAATTACATTATGTCGTTTCCAAAAACGGCGCTTTTCATTCCATTATCTCGGTAGGGGAATGGTTTTTCGGCATACCACCGCAGCCCGCGCCAAAAATTATCCTCGTTTGTTCAGAATCAGTTCTTCCCGGAAGTCCAAGCGCGTGACCAAAATGGAACGCGTGGCAAAAAGTGAACCCCGAACCATGTTGCGCCGTAATTATAAACAGTCAGCAGTGTGCAGATTTCCACCCTCTCCCAACGTTCTTCCAGAGTTAAGGCGAATGAGCATACAAGGGTCATAACCATTTGAATCAGCTACCATCCAGAACGTAATGAATCCCACTTAGCAAGGATTAGTCCGCTGCCGGCTGGCTGGCTCGAGAGGAAACTTTTTCCTCGAGATGGCGAAAAAGCTATGAATCAGCAGCACTGTTATTGAATCACTTAGCGCTGAAAGCACAGATGCTAGGCGACTTTCCGATGCGATTAGCGAAATTTGCGTGCCTAATCAGTAGGTATACGAAGTCGAAGAGGAAAAATTAAAGTTGATGGCATCTGGGCGGGCTGGAAGTTCTTTCAATGTTGCCGGGTAATGGCACGCAGTAGTAGCGTAGATGGTCGCGTAAGCACTCTACTCTACTACGATTGAATTCGAGTTGGTGCGAATCCTTGAGTTATTATTTAATTACCGCTGTTCAAATATTTAATTTGCATAAATTTACATTGGAAATTGGGCTCGGTCAGCAACAACGAAAACGTTCGTAGAAATGGCGCTTATTTAGGTAGCAGAAGTTTAACGACCGAGATTTTATGTGCCATGTCAGTAATATTTTCTTCGTGATCTCTATGAAGCCCGCCACAGGTAATGTATACGAAATATATTCTAAAATATCGTAAAACGAATAAGAAAGCAAGTTTTTTACTTACCTAGTTAACTGATGTAAGATCTGGAAAAAAGAAACAAAGCAACTAGTTAGAATAAGCTTGCTGATTGATAAACAAAGATGAACATGGAACATAGATATCCGTACAAATTGAACTACTTTATGGGTACCTCGGTTTTTGGGTTTCGGAAACAGTAGGTTGTTGGCCTAAGGTCCCCTATTCACCGTGATGGGGCGGCCCCTTAGGTATAGCTTCCGGTGGAGGAGCATTTCATACTCAGCCACTGGATCCCAGAATAGACGCTGTTTGAGCCGCACCTCCTTGGAGAAAAGACGCTCGGGATAGAATCTCGGGACATACCTCCTCAATCTATCTGAAGTCAGAATGACAACAGTGCACAGGCTGCACTACCAACTAAGCCCACAACTCTTAACTGGCGCTCTTTGTAATCGCTTGACCCGTGGAAGCATGAGGTAGGAAATTGTGAGGACCATAGCTGTGTTAGGCGCTCCTTCAAAAGAAAATTAAATGATATTCCAGGGAGTTTATTCAAATGCAATTTTTTTATTATTTTTCATTGGTTATCATTGACATTTTTCCTTATGTTTCTTCAGAGATTCCTCCAGAAGGATTCTGTGATGTCTCCATCAGGGATTCTTACAAGAGATTTTCCAGAAGTTTTTCAACGATTCCTTCAGGACTTCTCTCAAAGATTCCTATGTTCTTCCAAAATTCTAATCTAAAGAAGTTCCTTTGAAGATGCCTCCATTGATTCCTTCAGAGATTCATCCAGAAGGATTCAAGCATCCCTCTAAGAGTTTCATCATGGAATTTTCAGGAAGATCTCTCAGGTATTCCGCCAGGAGTTTCCTCAGGGATAACTCCAGGAGTTCTTTCAGATATTCTTTCAGATATTCTATCAGGATGATTCGAGGATGCCTTCAGGAGATTCATCAGTGATTCATCCATAAGATTCTTTGGGAATACCCATAGGAAGTTCTTCAGAGATTTGTCCAAGATTTTCTACAGAAATTTCTACAGGACTTCCTACAGGAATTAGTCCAGGAGTCCAGTCAGAGATTTCTTCTTCAAGAATTGCTCTAGAAGTCCAATTAGGGATTTCTTCTGGCGTTCTCTCAGGGATCTCGCTACGAGTTCCTTCAGCAGTACCTCTAGGAGTTCCTTCGAGGATCTCTCCAAGAGTTTCATTCAGGGTTCCTAGAGGGGAATTTCTTCTGGAATCCACTCAGGAATTACGCCAGGGTGTTCTTCAGCAATTTCGGCAGGAGTTCTTTCAATGATTCTTCCAGGAGTTCTTTCAGTAATGTCTCCCTTGAAGTTTCTTCTGGAATCCCTCCTGGAATGTCTTCACCCAAGTAACATATTCAAATCGAGTAAATACCAAAAGAGATTATAACATCACCAGCAAGAAGCCTAAATATATTCATCCCGGTTTTACGACGATTCTCAAAATCTCTTGACAGGGATGGAAACACCCACTTGTACTAAGGTACACTCAGTTGCTATTCTCTCAGCTCAGAAGCCTAAATGGAGGAGATTTACTTTGAAGTTTTATCTAAAAGTTTGTCCAACAAAGTAAGGGTCGCACACGTATACCAAAATCGTAGCAGAGCTATGAATGCGACTCTCCACGGAGTGAGCAAAATTTGCATTTAACCAACGTGTGGAGTGTCGCCTCCATTGCTCTCTTATGTACGTTTGCGACCCTTACTCTATTCGGCGAACTCTAAAAGTTCTCCATACACCGTTTTAGTTTGCAAGCTTTGGAGCTGAGATATTAGCAAGTGAGTGTATTTGAGTACAATAAGTTTTTTTTTTGTCCGTATTAACGAGATTTTTAACCCTAGGCTAGTTCATCTCGGGGCCCACGCTTCACTTCCCTTCCGAAGGAAGAACCCACATTTTGTGAGTATGTCGGGAGTGGGATTCGATCCCAGGTCCTCGGCGTGATAGTCTTGTGTTCTAACCACCACAACAGGTCCGCTCCCAGTACAAGTAAGTATTTTCATCCCTGTCTCTTGAAAGTAAAGAAAGGCATCACATTATTGCTTGGTCAATAATCCCTCCTGAAATTCCCCTTGGTTTATTTTTTCGGAATGCCTTATGGAAATTTTTCAGAGACTTTTTCAGGAGTTCTTTGAAGGAGTTCTCTAAAAGTTCTTTCAGCGATTACTACAGAATGTCCTTCAGTGATCTCTCCAGTAGTTAGAGAAGGGGTGCCTCCAGGTGTTTCATCAGGAATTCCTTCAGAAGTTCTTTCAGGAATACCTACAATGATTTGTCCAGTAGTTTCTTCAGATATTTCTCCAGGAGATTTATAGGTTCGAGCAAATGTTTCTCCTAGCAAATGTACTCCTAGAATTCCTCTAGGGGTTTCGCCAGAAGTTTTTTTTTTTCAGATCTCTCCAGGATTTCCTTCAGAGATTCTTACAGGAGCATCCTAAGATACCTCTAGGAGAATTCCGGGATTTCCCAGAAGTTTATACAAGAACTCCTACAGAAGTTTGATCAGGTATGATATCTTCAAGGCTTGTCTCAGGAATTCCCTTAGATGTTCCTTTAGGGAATCTTCCAGGATCTCTTCTAGGAGTGCTTCTGAGGTTTTTCCGGGAGGATTCAAGAATGCTTCCAGGAGGCATACCAGAGATTTCTCTAGAAGTTCTTCAAGGAATTCCTACAGGAGTTCTTCTAGGCGTTCTTTCAAAAATTTCTTCAGTACTGTAATCAGGCATATCTTCAGGATTTCCTCATGGAGTTCCTACAAGAATTCCTCCAGTTTTTCCTTCTACAATTTCTCCACGAATTGTTTCAGGGGTTTCTCCTGATCTCAAGGATTTCTCCAGTAAATTTATTCAATTCAATTTATTGGAAAATGCATATATCATATGTGTACCTGCTGAAGATCCCTAACATTCTTTTAAAGGGTCGTTAGGTTGACCAAAGCTAAATTTTTCGGGGATTCCTCCTAGAAATCCTACGAGAATTCCTCTCTAGCATTCTCTTGAAATTACCTCGGGGACTTCTCCTAGAACTTCTTCGGAGATTCCTCCATGAATTCCTCCAGGGTTGTTCCTGGAATTTCTTCGAGGTTTCTTCCTGATACTCCTTCGGGGATTCCTCCTGAAATTCTTCGGAGATTCCTCCTAGATTTCCTTCCTGGATTCTTCCTAGAATTCCTTCGGGAATTCTTTCAAAATCCATCAGGGTTTTCTCCTGGATTTCTTACGGAGATTTCACCTGGAATTCCTTCGAGGATTCATCTTGGAATTCCTATAGTGATTACTTTTGGAATTCCGTCGGGGAATACCTCTGGAAATCCTTCGGGAATTCCTCCTGAAATTTCTCGGGGATTCCTCTAGGAATTCCTTCAAAGAATTATCCTGAAATTCCATCGAAGATTCCCGTTAAAATAGTCCTCCTGGAAAATCTTCGAAGATTCCTCCTGGGATTCCTTCGATGATTCCTTCTGATAATTCCTCTTAGGATTCCTTCGGGAATTCTCCCTAGATTTCTTCTATAATTCAAATTAGAGATTTCTTCATAATTGTTTTTTTTTTTTTGCAGGAATCTCTCTAAGAGAGATTCTTGGTTCTCAAGGGATTAAAGCAAAAGTTCATTCATGGTATTATACGGCTACTGCGAAGATTAGTCCAGGAGTTTCTTCAGGAATTCCTCCACCTTTCAGGGAGTTCCCTCAGTTCCTTCAAGGTTCCTCCAGGAATTCCTTTGGAAATTCATCCTACAATTTCTCCTGGATTTTCGGGGATTACTTAGTCCAAATAGTGCGACCTAATTATCAAATTTAGTAGCTTCTGAAGCTTCTAAGAAAACCAAACAAGAAATTGTATCAAAATCGACTGGCAACTTCTTTAGATCGCCAATATTGACTTCATAATCAATTTTCGGCTGACCAAAACTGCCCCCCCCCTCATCACCGGTTAACACCAATCGTGACAACTTCTCAAACTTCGACAGCTCCTCAGTGGATTTTGATCTCTCTATGAAGGATGAGATCACCGGTATTCCGGAATCTTTTCGTTCCGTAGGTATTCCACAGATCTTTGCAAGTAAGTTCGGGCATGTTAGCGGGGACAGACAGTTCTTCACAGACGGTTCGAAAACCGATGACCAAAGTGGTTTCGGTGTCTACAACGAATTTCATAGCGCCACCTACATGCTTCAAAAGCCATGTTCGGTATACATTGCTGAGCTAGCGGCTATATACTACACCTTAGAGTACATTCGCACTCTTCCACCTGAGCACTACTTCATTTTTACCGACAGTCTAAGCTCTCTGGAGGCTGTTCGGTCAATGAAACCGATGAAGCACTCAGCGTACTTCCTGAATGGAATACGCCAAGTCTTGAGTGCTTTGTCCAAACGCTCATACATCATCACCATAGCTTGGGTCCCTTCACATTGCTCAATTCCGGGCAATGAGAAAGCGGACTCTCTGGCTAAGGTGGGCGCTAGCGGAGGCGATATTTACGAGCGTCATAGGCGCCAGCTTAGGGGGGGCAAGCATGGTTTTGCCCCCCCAATATCTGACAATTTTTAAATTTTCCCATACAAAACATCAGAAAAAACAGGCTTTGCCCCCCCAATAATTTGACCAAGTTGGCGCCCCTGACGAGCGTCAAATCGCCTTCGACGAATTTTTTGCATTGGCCCGTCAGGAGACCTTGATCAGCTGGCAACACAAATGGAGAGATGGAGAGATGGGTAGATGGTTGCACTCCATCATTCCACAGGTGTCGAAGAAGCCATGGTTCAAAGGGTTGGATTTGAGCCGCGATTTCATTCGTGTAATGTGTCGGCTGATGTCCAACCACTATTTGTTGAATGCACATACCTTTCGTATTGGGCTCTCAGAAAGCAATCTCTGTGTCTGTGGCGTAGCTTACCAGGATATCGAACATGTCGTGTGGGGATGCAATGAGTATCGTGAGGTCAGATCTGAGCTGCATGAAATTCTCCGGGTCCGAGGAAAACAACAGAAACCCGTTAGAGAAGTGTTGGCAGGACTTGATTTGGAATACATGAACCTGATTTACCAGTTTTTGAAACGTGTTGATGTCAGAGTTTGATGTAGTACGTTCCTTGTTTTCGTTGTCCGCCCTTTGGTTTTGTTGTTCGCCCCTGTCTGTCGTCACCCCCTTCCGTTTGTCCTCTTCTTGTCGTTGTCTACCGATAAAGTCCTCTCTTTTTTGTTCCATTTCAGATAAGGACATTTTGCCCCATCAATGTTTTTAGTATAAGTTAGCAAATAATTTAGTTTAAGACCCCTAAATTCCTCCTTCCCAATTTTATTTTATTTTTTTTTTTATCCCTAACCTCGAAACAGCCGCGAGTACTTCGGCTCCCCAAACTAACATAGCATTAAGGCAGTAAATATTGTAAAATGTAAAATATATTGTAAAAAAAAACAACAAATGATTTCGGCTCAGTTATGCCCATGAGGCGCCCGAGCCTTCCAAATAAACGAATAAGTAAAAAAAAAAAAAAAAAAAAAAAAAAACTGGCCCTCACGCCGCCACCGAGAAAAAGACATATAATCGGCACACAGGTCTACCCGAGCAAAGGCGGATAACAAAATGATACAAGTTCCGTTACCTGGTAATCATTCGTTTGATAATTGAGTTTGTTATCATTTAGGTCGAATTAAGAGCCAACATTACAAAAAATGATAACTCACACACCAAAAATCGATTGAGGGTTTCAGCAAAATTTTGCTGAATTTTGCCGAGCTGAAGGTTTCAGCAAAAGTTTTGTGAAATTCAGCAAAATTTTGCTGATTTGTACAGTAAACTCTGCTGATCACCAGTAACGTTTTGCTGAAAATCAGCTAACTTTGCTGAAAGTTCAGCAAAAAAGTTTGCTGGACCCTTCAGCTCGGCAAAATTCAGCAAAATATTGCTGAAAGCGTTTGGTTTGCATATTTACTTCAATTGCTTTAATCACGACTGTATAACTGCACTCATGGGATCTTTTCGGTGTATCAGTCTTCTCGTAAAAATAGAAAACTACGGTTTGATTTCTTTCTCCAACGTTTCGATCCTTATTGGATCTTTATCAAGAATTCTGAAATATATTTGTCACGTTAGATTAGTTTATAAAAGACGTTGCACTGAAATTACACATTACCGAAATAGTTGTCGTTTTTTCGTCAAACAGATTTTTAAACCTTTTAACCGTCATTTAATATTTTAGCTTCGAAATATTATCGTCAGTTATTTACGATATGGGTGTCAAGTATTACTTACAATTCCGTCCGTTTTTAACCGGAAAACCATAAATTTTCAAAAATTGATTGTCGGAATTCGGACCACTGTTCGCTACTTCTTGAACACTTTTCAAAATGACGGTCAAATATGTCCCTCTTCGTGGGCTAAAAGTCTCTCTAATAAAGACAAATCAATCAATCAATTCCCTCTTCGTGTGCTGTGTATTCGGTTATGGTAGTGTGTGCGTTGTGTTTATAATGATTCTGTTATGATTTCTACTTGTCGTTCTCTATTGACCAATCCAGACGTCTGTGTGGTAGTGGTTTGTGTTCAAACTTCCCGTGTTAAGGATTTGTAAGAACTTTGTAAACAACTTTTGATCTCCCATATATGGATTGGCTTGCATTAGGTTTCGTGAGACATTTTTTGGACAAATCAATAGGTTTTGCATCGTGTGTAATATGGCAGCGTAGACTACGTGCAGGTTATCTGTGTCTGTACGTTTGTTTACCGTGTGTGTCGTGTTATTAATGTGACAGCTTTCCAAGCAGTGTTGCCACATTTTTTTCGGTTTTCATCTGTGATTTTGGTCAAAAAAATCTTTTTCATCTGTAGGAAATTTCAGAAAATCTTAGTAGAAATCTGTAATATGTTAATGTCTCCAAAACCGCATATTTTTGAACAATTTGTTTAAAAAAAACGGAAAAAATGTTCTTAGAATAACGTCGACTAAAACACTCCCAGGTTGCATCTGAAGAGCATCAGAAGCCACAAGAATGTTGAAAACAATGCGCCTGAGGCTTGGCCTAGGCCATCCAACTAGAAGATATTTAATTTCTATTATTTAAATTTGAGTACCTGAAAATTATAATAAAGCTTTTTTCACAAAAATCATTGTCACTGTTTTAAAAATCTTAAAAATCTTTTTTATTGCAAAAATCTTTGATCTGTGATCACAGATATCTGTAGGCGAAAATGGGAAAAAATCTGTGTAATTCTAGGTAAATCTGTGTATGTGGCATCACTGTTTCCAAGATGGGAAGGTTGGATGGTTTGTGTGGGTCTGTCAAGTCTGAAAACATGGTAATTTTCTGCTGCGTGGTCTAGTAGTGCTGTCTTTTCTCTAATGTTTACTATCGTTGCGTCAGTGTTCGTGTGTCCTGCTTCTCTTAGCGTCGTCAGTTTGCGTACATTGGAGCGTTGTCCCGATATACGTGTTTTCAGTTTCGTCGTCGTCATTCCAATGTAGCAGCCATCACAGTTGTCGCAGTCGATCTTGTATACAGCGTTGCTTTGCTCATCTTTCGGTGTCTTATCCTTGTTGAGTGGTAGTAGATTCCCAACCGTATGTGTTGTTTTGGTCGAAATCCCTTCCTAGTGTTTTTATTATCTGCTTTAAGAGTCCCTTGGTATTGGTTAGCGAACGAAAAACTGTCTCACTCTCATTCGGTTCGTTTTCGTTCGCTTCCAAGGCTGTGTCCGAGAAGACTGATACGCCGAAAAGATCCCAAGAGCATATTTACTTCCCGAATACCAAAATGATAAGAAGTTAAGTTATCATTGAGTTCAAGTTGATAACTAATTGTGTTATACAATTTTTTGTTCAACATTACATTTAGTTATCAACATGAAAAAATACAGCTGATTGATAACTGGTTTTGTTATTAATTAGTTATCATTCAGTGCTATTTTATCGACCAATATAGTAAAAATCTACGTTACCGGCATCGTCAACTATTGAAAAAAGTTTCTTATAATTTACAATCAATGTTTTCAACTATTGCGCCCAGGCGGGTCTTCAGACTCTCAGTTTTGGGAAAGCTTTGAAATATGCGTTTGGAATTATCGATAACTAAATTTGTTATCATCTGGTTATGTTTCACAAAATAACAAAATGAAAACACCGATGATACATTAAAGTGATATCACTTTGTTATCCGCCTTTGCTCGGGTACTTCTTCTTCTGTAGAAAACCGCCGCCGTTTTGAAAGAGTGTGAATAACACGTTGATCACCATCTAGGTTTCAATTGTTTTTGTTTAACGCAGTCAGGGAAAACGATGCATGATTGAAGAGAGTTGAATTTTCCTATAAGCACTGAAACTTCGTGTTAGTTTAGTTTGTAAAGCACTTGTCTAGCGTATAAAAGCAGCTTGTAATGATGGTGAGGATGGCCCAAAATAATCGCCCTCCGCCTACACCGAATGATAGCTGGGATCTGAGACACCGAACAGCTACACAGTTCAAAATAGTTACATCGAATTCGCTGTAACAAAATGCTTTCCATCACTTTCAACACAATTCTCCATCGGATTGTAAAATTACAGGTTATCTGCAGTATGGAGCTTGCGTACAATTTTGCGTGCAAGAAATTATGTTATGTAAAATCGAATGAAATTAAATAAATTGGGAATTTGAACATCCTAATATTTACGTCAATTGTAGTTATGAGAATTTATTTCTGTGTATCGAAGGTGTAGAAGGGAGGGATAATCTGCCCCATTCATAAGCATTCATAAGAAAGGCGACCATTAAGGATGTGGGAATTTCAGGGCGATCACCTTTTTGAATGTCACCAGGGGCGCCAACTTGGTCAAATTATTGGGGGGGCAAAGCCTGTTTTTTCTGATGTTTTGTATGGGAAAATTTAAAAATTGTCAGATATTGGGGGGGCAAAACCATGCTTGCCCCCCTAAGTTGGCGCCTATGAATGTCACCTAGAAAGTGTTACATCCGTTCATCTTCCATTATGTACACACATTGCACAATTATAGGTCACACACAATTATTAGTCACTATCCAGTTTAATAGATGAATACTAATTAATTGCAAGCAATTGTTAGCCATTATCATTGTTCGTTCATAAGTTGATTTGTTTTGTGTCACTATACGTATCGCAAACGGGCTTATACGTCAAAACATACATATTTTCGATTGCGAATACCGGAAAGTGCGTGCGCTGCTTTCGTAAGCTCTGTTAAAGCGAGCTTTAGTGATTTTCAAGTGCTAAATGGTATCGTCACCAGAATAAAGGTATAATTTACGTTCTAAATCTAGAAATTCATGTGACTGCAGCTAATTAAAGCTTATTTCGGGCAAAACTTAAGTAACTCATTATTGTGCCAAGGAACACCGAAAATCACACAACTATGGGTCACTTTTTGTGCAGCATAATATTGAATGTACAAGGGCATTGCATACTTTTAGGCGTTTATCGGTGGTTGTGTTGGAAATTTTGTCCCAATTTTGAAAAATTGATTATAAATCGTGAAAACACGCTTCGTTTAAGAGGTTTGAGACCAGTGTAACGGAATGTGTTACGTTTGTAAAGTAGTTGTGACGTATGTAATTTAGTTTCAGGAATTTTCCATGAATTGGAGAATGTTAAGTTTGTAAATAGTTGTGAACATTTTGTCAGTTAATTTTCTATTTTATACTGTGGCTTGTATATCCGTTCCTGAATTTTAATGTGCATTTGTAGCTCTCCAAACATTTCAGGAGCGAACCAGTACAAAACACGAAAGCCGTCCCCTAACACGGACATCAAATTGTAGACGGTCTTGTGTGGTTGCCCAAATCGGGATGCCCCTTAGGATTAGAAATCCCTAGACCAAAACAAGCTATGAAAGCCGCAACAGATGCTGCGAACTAAAAGGCGAACTGCCAAACAAAATACAATTCTAAGATGACTGATGTACCAAGAACAATTATGAAACCTCGACATCTTGGCATTGGACTTCGTTATCCATATGGATGACTGGGCACAAATTAATGTTATATGTTGCATGTTTGTGTTTTGTGCATTCGTAATGTTCCATTTTGTTTTGACGTTGAATAACGTCCTTCGGCAACATATAGGGGTGTAACTTCAGAAACACCAAAAATCGGCCGCGTCACGAAAAGTGGTCAGCTTTTGAACGCTAATAACTCAGTCATTTTTGAACGAATTTTAAAATTTTCAGCACCGATCAGACGCAAATATTTCCAGCAATTATGTCAATTAATGACAACTATTGATTTTCAACAGCGAACTATTGAAAATTTAGGAAAAGTGAACCCAAGTTTCATCCAGCCAATCACGTTCGAGCGCCAGGTTTTCCTCCGAGCACCGAGCAGTATGGACTTATCCACCGATGAACCGAATTCATCGCGGTCCGAGAATTTTGACACTAGAGCGGGGCCATTCCAATCAGAATTGGACGATTCTGATTGGAACAGACCCCGCTCTAGTGTCAAAATTCTCGGACCGCGATGAATTTGGTTCATCGGTGGATAAGTCCATAAAAGCTATTTCTTCTTCCCCTCTTCCTTCATTCTTCATCAACAACTCGAGGGGAACGCATCGGCAGAGAGCTGTGCAGTTTGCTCCGTTTGCGTTTTCGTTTAGTGTTCTTTGGCAAGCCGAGCGCGGTGGTCGGTGCGGTGCGTCCTATCGCGCGGCAGCTCGAGCGGAGTCGTTCACCGGATCAGAGACGGAGGAGCACAGCTCGGTTTGCATTTTCGCTCAGCATTCTCTCAGCATTCTCTTCTCACAGCACATTCTCACGCTGTCGTCCGCGGTAGACGGACGGACGGCACCGATGACATCCAGGGTTGTTACAACAGCGCGGATTTCGCGAATTACGCGGATTTCGCGATTTTTGCGAATTTGGCGCGGATTTGCCTCTGGAATTCGGCCCTCGCGCGGATTTGGCGCGGAATTGGTTTTCTCTGTTCCGTCATGCAAATTTTGTACATGATTTTACTCTGATTACCAACCAGCGCTTGACGAATCCCTTCGATGAACTTTGTTCTGTGAATCTTGTATATGAAAATACTGAGAGTTAAACCATTTTAGTGCTTAAAATAGCTTTTATTCCCGTTGATATATGAATTCTAGAGCCTTTGGATCTTGGGCAATATGTTTCAATAATAATTCAATACGAAATTGATCTAGAAAACTCTGAAACCATGTTAGTTACATTTCATCTATGTAGGTTATTGTCGTAGCAATAAACTTCATTCTGTATAATTAGTTTTTACAACATAGGTATTTAAGCAAAACATGCTAGCACTCTCTCACCTTTATAAATGATCATCCGACATATTTAACATATTATCTTCTTCAGGGTGTGTCCCCGGAATTTCTCTAAGGATCTTTTCTGATATTGTTCTTAAGATCTTTTTGAATGAACTTTTTCCTTTTTTGGGTTAATGCTTTCATCTATAAAATTCTCGAGTGAATTGTTTCGTAATGCTTGAAATTTTTCTGTAAAAAATCCTGTAAAAATATCGAAAGAAAATGAAAATTCTCGAAAGAGTTTCTGACAAAACTACAATATTTTTTAGTTCCAAAGTCGTGCACGCTGACTGTAGTGTAGAACAAGCGCGCACGGCATTGGAACTGAGGGGACAAATTCGCTACGCACATGGATATGGTACAATTGATTTTTTAAATACAAGTTTTAAAAAAATGATTCTAAAAATTTTATTACAAATATTTCTCAGGAATCCATGGCTGCAGTAATCCATCCATCAGAAGCTACTAGAAATGCTCCCTAAACAATAGATTTACCGTGGGAATTTTCAGTGTGGTACACCGCATAGTTCTAACGCCATTTCTAGTAGAAATCCTCATATCATTTTAGAAAAACTGTCGAGGCACCATGAAGGAAATTTATAAAAAAAAAGCTATATGCATAATGTCTTTGAGAAATAATGGTGAAAACTTTGGAGAAAAACCCTGAGAAATCTTTGAAGGAGTTCATGGATAAGTATCTTGACAAGTATCTGGAGAAATTCTAGAAAAAAACCTGAGAAAGTTTAAACCAGCAAGAAAATCTTTAAAAAAATGCAACATTGTCTTTCAGGAATTTTCCCAGAGTATCCTCCAATGATTGTTGTAGGGGTCTTTTAGTATTTTAACTGCGGAGGAAGGTATTTTCTGTTTGTACAGAGGCATCTCCCCATGTGTTCCTCTTAGGATTTCTTCAGTATTTCCTCAAGACGCTGTCCATAAACAATGTAGACTCATTTTTGACCATTTCAGAATCACCCTTATAGACTTTGTCCATACAAAATTTTCGAAATTAGTATGAAGCTTAGACTTTGACAAGGATAATACTTATCTAAAGTTACTTATCTATAATATAATATTATCTATATATAATACTTATCTAAAGTTCAAGTTTCTTTCTATAATGTCTCCTTGAGATTCTCCAGATATTACTATTTTTTTCAAATTTGTAAAAATTACCCTCACAATATTCTACTCAAATTCATGTTCATTATTTAAAGAATTCCTTGAAAAAGTTTGTATCAACTACTGTATATAAAAACTTCGGAAATTCCTTCCATTTCGTTCAGGTTTTTTACAGGGATTTAAGGTATAGCTTAAATATGGACGACTATTTTTTTAAATTTTTCCTATATTTTCTTTGCTAGAAATTTCTTCACAAATCTTTTGGTATATTCTCCTGAATTACGAGCTCTTTCAGATATCTCCAAAAACGCTCTGTAGATTGCTACAGCGATTTTACTAAAAAATCTTAAAGGAATATCGCTGAAAAAAAAAAACATGAAATAGAGTTGTGACAAAACATCTTCAAATTGCAGAAAGCTTAGAACATTTAAGATGAACTGCGTTAATTTACGAATCAACAGTTCAGCTTCCACCCGGCACTCAATCAGTTCATTCCAGTTGAAAGTGCTTTTTGATACATTATTGTAGATTGTTCAAATATTATGTTTAATATTTATATACGTATAGAAAAATGAAACTATACTTCCACGCTCTCGCGGATTTGGCGCGAATTTAATTTCACAATCGCGCGGATTTGGCGCGGATTCAAATTTGGCGCGGATTTTTTTCCACGCTTCTCGTAACAACCCTGGACATCCGACCAGCAGCGGCGGTGGTGGAATAATTCATCATTTCCCCAGTTCGGAAGTGGATAGGCGCCGACGACACGGCAGCAACGCGGTTTGGTTTTGTGAATCAAAATTAAACAGCCCTTATTAGGGCTACAATTTTAAATTCCACGTAAGAGTTGATTTGAATTCCACTAGAAATTGAAGAAACGCAAGTGCAAACATCTTGAAACCTACTTTGAGAGGACCGCCGAGCGCGGTACAAGCACCGCCAGCAACCTAGCAGCAGCGGCGGTGGCTTATTAGTATTTTCCCAGTGCGGTAGCGAATGGGCATGGCAACAACTGGGAATATTTTAACCGCTTGATGTCAGATCTACTCTTAAGTCAAGATACGGTGACAAAAGCATAAACTTAAGCGCGCATAATAAATCTGCTTTAAATTTCTTCAACTTGAAAAATGGTAGGTTTGCTGGAAAATGAAAATGTTAACCAGCGTTGCCAAATTTCAATAAGAATTTTAGAATTTCAAATATATGTAATCTTTAGAAATTTTGGTCGAAAATACATGAAATCTTTACTAAACATTATAATATTGGTTAATCCTAAGCCTACCTACTGATTTGGAAATGTCTAATAATAATCATTTTAGGGGCTGTCCATAAACCACGTGGTCATTTTTTGGGACTTTTGAACCCCCCCAGAACCTCCTCCATACATGACATAACATAGCATAGTCTTCATAGCACAAACACTATACTATGCCACTCCATGCCATGCTAAGCTGCAACATACGATCGTTAACATCGAATTGATCCGTAACCGTGTGTGATCCATAACTGTGTATCCACGGTATAATTGAATGATGTGTTGGATTGCATCTGTTTAAATTCTTATAAAATGAACGGTTACCAAGACAATTCTATTTTAGGTAAAGATTTTTAAATGGTTTTGAAAAATTCGTTTATGGAAACATTTTAAAACCAACTACTACGCGGAACAAGTCTTGTCGCGTCCATTCTAAATTTCTATATATAAACCTGCAAAAGCAGAGAAATTGTGCGAGAATATTCGAAACCTGCATCAATTTTCTTCGCAAAATAATTACCTGTTAGCATCCAAAGAAATTCAAAGGTCTAGCAAACTACAGTTGGCCCGCTGACATTATTCTGCAAATTGACTCCCTGTATTTCGAAAGCAACAACATAGTTTAATGAAAGAGAAACTAGTTACGACTACCAGTACCTGGGCTGCCCATAAATGGTGAACCAAGAAAACCTAGTGCTGGGCTAGTACACAGGTTTAAATAGTTCTGACGTTCGATTTGAATAGGTCGTATCTATATAGGAATCCCAGCAAATTTACGACCTATTCAAATTGAACGGCAAAGTTCATAAGGAATGAATCGGATCGAAAATAATGATAAATAATAAACTCCACTATCAATTGCCGTCTACAATCAAACTAAACCAAACCAAAATTTCACATCACAGTCTTTATCAATGTTAATACAGCATTCAATAATCGAAACTAATGCATAAACGGACGTTATTCAACGTCAGACTTGCGGTCGTGTCTAGTATACAACCCCTTCAACTTTTTCATATCTAAGTTCCCAGACGTGGGATGTACATTTATAAGGTTCCAATTTTTTCGTTACATTGGCGCCCAACGTGGGGCCCAATACGCAAAAGAAAATGTGCATTTATAAATTTTATAAATTTTATATTTATGTTCATGTTATATTTTATTGTTTCTTTGTTGATCCATCTGGTTAAGGTTAGGTAAACTTAGGAAGTCTAACGTGAAACGGGACCGAAGGTTAACAGAAATCTTTAAATTAGAAAAACATCTAAAAACAGCACAAACTGTAATGTTGTTTGTTAATACAAAATTAGAACTGTTAAAGAATGATGTTTAGGATGATTGTGTTCCCTCGGGGTCCAATGCACGTCCTGAAATTTTACCAAAAAATCGATCTGACAAGAATACAGGCGACGATGATGATTCTTCGGATCGGGAGATTTTGTTCGCCGACAAAGAAAGCCAGTCGGTGACGCAACCGGTTTTCAGAGAACTTTCGAAAAAACCTTCAAAACAACAAAACTAGACGCGGTCGGCGGCAACCTTTCCACCATGGAATCGAGGGGAGAGAAGATTTTGGAAGACTACTTCGACGATGCCATTCCTTCGAGGATGTGGAGCTTGGTTCGTGTTCACACGCTTTCTAATCCTAAGGGGGCGTCCTGATTTGAGCAACAACACAAGACCGTCTACAATTTGATGTCCGTGTTAGGGGACGGCTTGCGTGTTTTGTACTAGATCGCTCCTGAAATGTTTGAAGCGCTACAAATGCACATTAAATTTTGGGACAGTTTCACAAGCCAGAGTATAGCATACGATACAAAAAATACGACTAAATGCATACGTAACACACTCCATGCAACAATCGAAGAATTTTCCATGAATTGCATTCTCCAATTCATGGAAAATTCCTGCTACCGTAATCCGGGGTAACATTGATCAAAATTTTCGATCTTTCTTGAATAATTCTCTTGTTGAAGCAAATGTTACATGTTTTATATTTTTAAAACAAGTAGGGTAATTAATGTATTTTGGACAGGCTGAGGACAACGCTGGTAAAATCGTCCCCTAGCTTCCTTAGAAGGCAATTGATTATTTTACAAAGTTACTAATATGCTTATAATCATATTATGATTGTATTTTGCGTTCCTGGTGACAAAAACCTTAAGCATTTTAAGCTAAGAAAATCACAACTTTCACTCACCTGTAAGAATTGCATTTTGGACACCCAATATATGTTTTAGACACCCTTAGGTATACACAATTTGGACAGGGCAATTATCTCAATGTTTAGCCATGAATACTGCTAAATCATGGAAGTATCATAAATTAACAAATATTTTCTTGCAAATAATCAAATTTCTCCGCTTAACAGGCATACATTTTGATAACTATTACAGTTTTTGTTAAAATCGAGAAAAAATCGCCAGACTCACAGAATACGCCTCCAAGTATGCAATCGCACAGCATCCCCATGTAGTTCGTCAGATGACCAAAATATGTTAACAGTAGAAACCATGCAATGTATTTTGGACACCTCCGATTTTAAGCGTTTTAGATGAATGTTAAGAGATTGGCTGTCTAATGCTTCTTTATTGAACATTTTTCATTGCCATAAGGCATTCAAATTTCTTACAATTATTATTTTAACGATTTTGGGGTGAATATTGTATGTGACTGTGAAGTGTATGTCGTCTTGCATACCTGTGCATTTGAGGGGTTTTAGTGAAATAATTTATATTTTTGATAATTTTGAAGTAATTGTTAAGCGTATTTTCAACGTATGTCATCAGAATAGGGTCTGTTTGATTCAATAATCCATATTGAAAAGTATCTACTTTAATTAGTTCTCCGGAACAAGACATACATTGCCGTGCATGTCCAAATTATATACATGTCCAAATTATATTTTTTACCCTAATATTGAGAGATCTGCGTACATGTGCATTGCATACTTTTAGGCGTTTATCGATGGTTGTATTGGAGATTTTGTCCCAAATTTGAAAAATTGATTCCAAATCGTGAAAACACGCTTCGTTAAGAGGTTTGAGACCAGTTTTAGATACTGCTATAGTTGATCTATCGAGAATAAGTGATCATGCATTGAAAAAAATAGACAAAACATTAATGCTGAGCCGATTTATCTTGAGTGACCCATAATAGGCAATAAATTGACCCATAATTGTTACACAGCCAATTTTGACCCATTATTGTGGTTTTCATTATTTACCAACATTTTAGTAATTTTCACCGCCTGAAGTGAATTTTACAAGCAGATTTTTATATAAAACAATAAAAAGGAGTTTCAATGATGAGAATATGAAATAAAAATAATGAAAGTGTTATTTTTGTATGAAAAACGATTCATATTATGAAATGATTGTTCCTTGAGTGACCCATAATTGTGCAATGAGTGTACCGGATTTTATTGAAAAGATTGGAGGAAAAGTGATCAAATTTTCCCCAGATTAGGTACTAATATTGATTATGTGTCATCGTACTTGTTATGTTGTACAAACAAATGCGTTCTCTAAAGGCACGAGATAAATAGCAGTTTCTTTCTCCATATTTCTTAACGTTTAAGAACTCGAAACACCACATTTCACTCATATAGATAATCCCATTTTCATAATTTATGGATAATAAACATGCTACTACCCGCAATTGCTCATCCACTAACCACACAACCCCTAGCAGCAGATCTCATACCAGTAGCAACAGTCAACTTTATTGTCGAATGCATGTTGCAGCAACACTCGAGACCCTTGGTTTTCCTCTCATGCAAGGCAACAACAAAGACGGTGTACCCGCAGAGTGGTTTTCTGTATGTAGGTACTTACATATGTGTACATTACATACCTACCTACTCCTAGCTCAGCCGCCACACACAGGAGGGGGAAGCACCAACTTGACTAAGAGCATAAGCTTCTAAGAGTGGGTCTGGGTCGAGTCGAGATGCTGCTTGCTTGCTGCAGTGCAATGTTCTGCGGCAGATGTGACACCGAGTGGCTATTTTGGAGTGTTGCATCATGTGCCAGGAATGGCTGGGCAGGCGTAACTTGGCTAGCATTATTCTTTTCCTTGCCTGCTTTCGTGCTGGTTCAACGGGGGAAGATTTCTTGGCGTGTGACTTCTTGGTTACTTAAAAGTTAAGGGTTGCTTCCAGTGCAGAGAATGAAGGAAGCAGCTTTCTGTGGTTTTTGAGGGTTAGTTCTAGGCGCAAACTTTTCGATCAATGTATGTACTTATGGTGCTATTGCAAGACTACAGAACTTGCTATATTGGCGTAGCTAGGATTTTTTCTGGAGGGGGGCCAGGGGAGCCTGACTTGAGATTACTTTTGAGCGGCATGGGCGCCCGATAAGTGAATATGCAAATCGGCTTAGAAGTTTTCAGGAATCAAAATGACTGTTCTAGATTTTTAGTTCCTAGTTTCATAAACTATTTGCGTATGAACAATTTCACCAGGAATTTTTCCATGGTTTTCTGCAGTGATTCCAGCATTCCTTCAGAGATTCCTTCAATAATTCATCTAGGAATTTTACCAGACACTTCTTCGGGGATTTGTCCTGGGATATCCTTAGAGTTCCAGTGATTGTCCCAGTGCTTTTTTTTTCGACGTAATTTCTCCAGAGATCTTTTAATATATTTCTGCATGTAATCCTTCAGAAATTTCTCCATATATTTCTTCTGGAATTCCGCTAGAGATTGTTCTTATAACTTCAATTATTCCAAGTATTTCTGCAGGAGGGTAGTTTTCCTGAAAATTTTTCAAGAGATTATTTAAAAATTCATCCAGGAAATGATTTAAAAAAATGTACAAAAAATCATTCAGGAGTCTATCCAAGTATTCCTTCAATAATTTGTCCAGGAATTACTGCAGACTTGGATTTCATCCGATTTTTTATCCAGAAATGTATAAAGAAATTCTTCCAGGAATCCGCTATAAAAGTTTGAGATTCCCCAAGGAAATCCTCATTAGATTGCTTCCGGGCTTCCTCATGGGGTTGATTCAGAAAAACCTCCAAGATTCACCCGGGAATTACTCTGTTTTTCTTTCAGGAACAACTTCAAAGATTATTCGAAAAATGACTTCAAGAACTCTTCTTGGGATGCCTCCAGGAATTCTTTCTGAAACTCCTCCAGGAATTAATTCAATACTTCCTCTAGGAACTGCATAGAGATTCTCTTAGGAATTCTTCCTGGGATTATTCGTTAACTCAAGGAATCCTTCTGAAACTGCTACAGGGACTCCTTCAAGAGTTTCTCTACGTACTCTTTTAAAGAATTCCTCAGGAAAATCAAATTTTACATTTCCTCAGGAATGTCAGCGATTTCTTTGGTAGTTCCTCCTGGTATTTCTTCAGAAATTCATCCTGGAATTCCCTCAGGAGTTGCTCCTTGGATTTCTCCAGAAGTTCCATCTGAAATTCTTTCAGGATTCCTCTGGGAATTCCTGCAGGGGTTTTTCAAAAAAAAAATCATAAAGAGATTCGTCCAAGAATTCCTCTAAGAATTCCTCTTGAGATTCCTTTAGGCAATCCTCCAGAATTTCCTCCAGTTATTCCTCTACAAATACCTCAAGCAATTCGTCTGGTTATTCCTCCTGAAAGGGTTCCAGTGATTCTTCAAGGATTTTCTTTAGGGATTCCTCACGGAATTTATGCAGCGATTTCTACAGGAATTTCTCTAGAGATTTCTCCAGGAATTCCTACAAGCATGTCTTCGGGAATTTCTGCAGGGGTTCCTCCAAGCATTCCTTCAGGAATTCCTCCAGCAATTCCTACAGGAATTCCTTTAGGAATACCGGCAGGCATTTCTCCAAGAGTTCCTCCAGAAAATAACTATAGGGATTCCCCCAGGTATTCCTCCGGGATTTCATTCAGGGACACCTCCAGGAATACTTTCAAGAATTCCACCAGAAATGTCTTAGGAAATTCATTCAGGGATTCATTCGGAAATTGCTCCAGTGATTCCTTCGGAAACTCTTCCAGGAATTGCTTCTGAAATTCTCCGGAATCGAACCACGAATTCCTCCATAAACTACGAATGCAATTTCTCCAAGAATTTCTCCAGGAAACCCTCCTGGGATTCCTTCAGAAATTGCCCCAGGAATTGTTCCAGGTATTCTACAGAGACGAACCAGCCAAGGGCTGAAAGTCTCCTAAATAAAGACAAATCAATCAATCAATCAAATCCAGGTATTCTCCACGAGTTCTTCCATCCACCAGGAGTTCTTCCCGGATTTCATCCAGGAATTCTCTTGAGACTCCTCCAGGTATTCCACCAAGAATTCCTCCAGGAATTACCCTAGGTATTTCTTCAGAAATCCCTCCAAGAGTTTCTCTAGGAATTGATCCAGGAAGTAATTCTTCCAGAAGTTTCTACAGGAAATCGTCAAGGAATTCCTTCAGAAATAATATCAGGAATATCTTCAGGAATTTTCCAGGGATTCTTCCCGAAATTCTTCCATGATGTCCTCAAGAGATCCCCCAAGAAATTCCACCAGGCATTCCTTCAGTTATTTACCTTCATTGATTCCTCCAGTAATTCCTTTAAAATTCCTCCTTGAAATCCTCCAGAAATTCCTCTAAGAATTCCTCTAGGAATTTCTACAGAAATTTCACCAGGGATTCCTCCCAGAATTCTTCTAGAGATTCCTCCATGAATTCTTCCAGGGATAGTTCAACGGAATTTTCCCAAGAATTCTTCTAGGGATATCTCCAGAAGTTCCTCCAGACATTTCTCCTAAGGTTCCTCCAGAAATTTCCAGGTTTCTTCAGAAATTTCTCCAGGGATTCCTCCAAGGATTTCTTCTATGGTTTACTCCAAGAATTCTTCAACAAATTCCACCCGGAATTCCTCCAGGGATTTCTCCAAGTGTTTCTTCAAGATTTCATCCAGGTATTTCTTTAGGAAATCATCCATGTATTTCTCCAGGGATTTCTCTACGAATACATCCAGGGATTGTTCCAGGAATTCTTCCAAAATTCCTGTAGATATTCCACCGGGAATTCATCTAGGAATTCATCCAGGGATTGCTCCAGGCATTCGTCCCAGAATTTGTCCATGGGTGCCTCAAGGAAATCATACTGTTATTTTTTTTCCTGGGTAATCCCTGGATCCCCTAAATTCCACTATCGATTTCTCCAGAAATTTTTTAGGTATACTTTCGTAAATTTCTCCAACAACTTCTTCAGGGATTCAACCAGGAATTTTTCCTGAACATCCTCAAGGATTTCCTACAGATTCCTCTAGGAATTGCTTCAGACATTTCTCCTAGAATTCTGTCAGAACGTTCTCCAAGAATTCGTTTAGGAATTCCTCCAAGGATTCTTCCAGAAATTCCTCCAAGGATTCTTCCAGAAAGTTGTCTGCTAATTCCTCCAGGCATTCTTCAAGAGATTTCATCAGATTTTTTTTCAGGGATTCCTCCCATAATTGCTCTAAGGATTTCTCCAGGGATTCCTAAAGGGTTTACTCCGGGCATACCTGCAGGAATTCCATCCTCTATGGATAAGTCCCGGAATTCCTTTTTTTTTAATATATCTACATATATACATTCCCGTTCAAAAGTTTGGGGTCACCCCCTCAAAAACATGTCATTTTTTATCATTTCATTCAAAAGATAATAAGTCAAAGAAACTTTGAACATGATTTAAAAGAAACTTTTTCAAAAAATTTTGTATGTAAACTTAACCCAAAGTTGCCAAATTTTCTAAAAAATGAATATAAACTTACGGCAGTGTCGCTGGAAGTTGGGTTGACCAAATTTTAAGATATTACCGCTCTAATATGACCCATTTTCTATTAGCTTTCAACTGCTTTTTACAGAACTTAGCTAAAAAATCTAGAAAAAAAAGTTATTAAGTAAATTAATCCATGATGTCATCGACCAAAAGTTTGGGGTCACCCCTCAATATGATGTATGGGACAAAAGTTTGGGGTCACTTTCGTAAAACATGGAAAAGTGATTTAGTGATATCTTCGTCATCTATAGTTCAATTTTAATTATTTTTGGCTCATTTCAAAGACAATTAACTATATTCACGTTTGATGTCTTTAACTTAACGTATTTAACGATTTTTGTATATAAAAATGTTATGTAAAGTTAGCACATTTTACCACGCATCAAAAAATGAGGCAACTTTACGTTAAGTTTTAGTATGTAAATTTCAATAAATATGTGTGGTCCAATGTCTATGCAGTATCATTCATTTTGTTTCAAATAAGCCAAGAAGAATTAAAATTGAATGAAAGATGACAAAGATATCAACAAATCACTTTTCCATGTTTTACGATAGTGACCCCAAACTTTTGGCCGATACATCACTTTGAGGGGTGACCCCAAACTTTTGGTCGATGACATCAATGATTAATTTACTTAATAACTTTTTTTCTAAGTTCTGTAAAAAGCAGTTGAAAGCTAATAGAAAATGGGTCATATTACCGCTCTCATCTTAAAATTTGGTCGACCCAACTTCCAGCGACACTGCCGTAAGTTTATATTCATTTTTTAGAAAATTTGGCAACTTTGGGCTAAGTTCACATACAAAATTTTCTTAAAAACGTTTCTTTTAAATCATGTTCAAAGTTCCTTTGACTTATTATCTTTTGAATGAAACCTAGGGTTTTGAAATCGGACGCAAATTGGCGGAGATATGGGGCTAAAAAAAATGACATGTTTTTGAGGGGGTGACCCCAAACTTTTGAACGGGAGTGTATAAATGCAGTGGCATACGTGGGACCACGCATAACTCACGAACGGAACGTCGGATTTAGGTCGTCTTTGTTTTGTTCTGTTAGATTTCACCCAAGGAAGGTTTATGAGACAAAAAAAAGAAAAAATCTAAAGTTTTTGAAAATTGGGTTTTCATACATTTTGAACGGGGACTTGGTCTTGGATAGAAACTTGAAATGTCAAAAGACGCAGTAGGCAAGAAAAAGTTTGCCGGGTACAGCTAGTTTTTATCAAATAAAGACAAATCAATCAATCAATTTATTTTTATTCGTGAATGATGGATTGCTCCGGAATTTCTTTTAGGGGTTTCCCCAGGAATTCCCCTCGGAATCTTTCCAAAAAATTATTCAGGTGTGCGGCCAGAAATTTCAGAAATCCGTCCATCATCTTTCCAGGGGTTCATCCAAAAGTTTTTCCAGGATTACCTGCATATTTTTTTTTAATTACTTCAAGGATTCCTAGAAGAATTCCTCCTGTGATTTGATTTGGAATTGTTTAAGATAATTTTAGAGAGATACAGGAGCCAGGATATTCTCCAAGACTCATCAAGGGATTCTTTCACAATTATCTCAGAGAAATATTTAAGGAAATCATCTACAGATTTATTTAGGAATCCATCCATGATTTCCTTCAAATATTCAAATATTTGCTGATCCTGCAAAAGAGTTTCTTAAAAATTTTGTCCTACGATTTTTTCATGTATATTTCTTGTGATTTTTTCAATTTTTTTCACATTCACTGTGACTTACTATATATATATACAGTGTATCAAACAATTGTCCGTACAGCAATTGTTTGGTCAAAATAATTTTTCATTCAAATGATCATAACTTTTTTATAAATCAATCAAATATGCTGAAATTTTGACCAATCATGAACCATATATCAAAGCTCCATTGGTAAAAGCGAGATCGAATAAGTTTTCTGAAAGTTATAGAACTTTTAGTAAAACTCATTAGATTTTTTAAACTCATTTTTAAAACATTATATCTCGATATGTACTCGATGAAACTATTTTTTTTTTGTGATTGAGCTTAAACATAAGGCTTTCAAATGCAGCTTCTTTTGAGGTTTTATATTCACTAAAAAAAATATGAAAAATCTGTATATGTTCAGAGTGTCATTTGGAAATGTATCATATTTTGATCAATAAAAGTGCCAAGTGTTTTCAACGCTTTTTAACTCTCTTAATGTAATATTTTTGTACAGGACCTACTAAACTACATATGAATAGTAGGTCCTATGTATTTTTCATTCAGTTAATGGACTTTTCTTGGTGGAAAACGTTTGGCAGATTATATGTGCAAAATATAGTAATTTTTTAAATATCGTCAACTACATAAGCACATTTTTCATATTTTTTGAAGCAAATATAAAACCTCTAAAGAAGCTGCATATGAAAGCCTTAGGTATCAGCTGTAATACAAATAAATTAAAAAAGTTTCATCGAGTACATACTGAGATAGGGGAAATTGTGTATTCTCGGCAGTTTTGTTCTCTTCGTCATGGGGGGTTTTTTGAAACCTGTAGATCTCAGAGTTGGCCTGAGATCCTTCCCATCCAAGCTGAGTTATATGCCCAAATTTCAGGCAATTCGGCCCACAAAAACCCCCCATGACGAAGAGAACAAACCTGCCGATAATACCCATCGTCACCCTATAATGTTTAAAAATGTGTTCAAAAATCTTATAAGTTTTTCTAAAAGTTCTAAAACTTTCAGAAAACTTATTCGATCTCGATCAAAATTTTACCAATGGAGCTTTAATATATGATTCATGATTGGTCAAAATTTCAGCGTTTTTGATTAACGTATACAAAAGTTATGAACATTTAAATGAAAAATTATTTTGACCAAAAAATTGCTGTACGGACAATTGTTTGATACACTGTAAGTACTAGCTGTTCCCGGCAAACTTTGTCTTGCCTGCTGCGTTTTTTTTTTTTGTGTTCCAAGTTCAGGTCTCCGTTGAGTCCCCCGTTCCCCTCTAGCTACGCCAATGTATGAGACCTAAGCTTCATTATTTAACGTTCAACTCAATAAGCAGTTCTTCGAGATATAGCAGACAACAATTCAGAAACCGTAATAGGAAAGTGGAACCATCTCGGCAGGGGTCCTATTTTGGGCACTTTTCTGCTACAACTCAGCCAATTCTGAACCAATTGACACAATTTTTGGAACGCGATGAGATACGTATAGTATCTAGCCGTGTACAAAATTTCAAGTCAATTGGTTTGGAATTGACTGAGTCATAACGAAAAGTGCCCAAAATACCGGCCGCGGCCCAAGTGGTTCGCTACCCTACATGTAGCATATAGAATTCAGTGAATAACTGACACTGGTAGTCGAAATACGCGTATCTGTCAAAGGCTAAGCATTAGAGGGCGAAACTAAATGATGCAAACACTAATTCCGCTCAATATCTACAAGCTTTTGAAATATTTCCAAAAAATAGGCAAGTTACTTGAATATACAACAAAAAACAACTTCAGTAGGAACACCATCAGAAATAGACAAAAGCCTTGGAAAAAACAAACAAAATAAAATGAAAATCAATGCTTGAAAATATAATTATTGTGGAAAATGTCTTATGCTAAAATTAACCGTAGAAGCTTTTGTTCAATAATCAGGTAGACTTTGTATCAGTTAGTCTGCAACGCCAAGAAGAAGTAGAGAGATGATCATTTCAAATCTTTCCCAGAAAACCGGAACCGAGTCTATAAGCACTTAAGCCATTGCGTGCTCTTACAGTTATAGCATCTGCAAAGAAAGACCATACTACGTGAACAATAATTTAGGCAAAACATTCATACACCCAAGCAAGAGAGGGGGCGGCGTCCACTTCGTTTTTCGCAGAACCCAGCCCAACAAGTGTGCTTGTCCCTTCGCCTTCGGTCGGAGTCAAGAGGGCTCTTCATTCGGAGCAAAATTAATTGCTCTAACAACCCCTTGGCGGCTTAGCGTGGCTACATATATTTCCCGGGAGGTTTCTCGTTTCTTATTTTGGCGGTGGAATGCCTCTGCTCCTTCTGCTGTTAGGTACCATCAGGCAGATGTGGGTCGAGTATTTGCGCATTCATGGTGCCAACTAGAGCCCAGAACCACCAGAACGCGATGATGACGGTGTAGTTGGGCGTGTATACGCAACGAAAAAGAAAACAACAGAGAGGGAATAAATATTAATGGCACTTGATCCTCTTTTACTTGGCATTCGTCATTCTACCTAGCTGGTGCTGGTAGAGTTTTCTTATGGGTGAATGACTGGCCCGGAAAACGCTGAGGTTAAGTGCACCGGCTCAAAAGCTTACGCAAACTAGGTAGTACAACTCGACTTCTCTTCGGAAAACCCGCACCGGTGTCGTGAATGAAAATGTACATACAGAATTCCGAGAAAATAATTTCGCAGTAACTCATCAGTAATGGCGGTTTGTAGCAGACGCATCCCGAGTGGGTCCTGCGGGATGGAGGTCTCCACTGCCACGGCGAACACTAATTAAAATTGGAAGGAACGGATTATGTCACATTTCACGGAATGCCGCACTGATGCCGGATAAGTGTTTACCATTGCATTGGGGCTTGTAATGATGATTGCAGCATTGACTTCTGCAATCATTATCGGCACCTTTGAATTCACTGCGCATTACTGAATCAAATATGATTGGATAATGTGCATTTGAATGAAAAAATAGTTGCAGTGTTCAACTCTACCAATTATGAAATAATTAATCGTCTTTTTTGTAGATGACATGGAAAAAAAGGATTTCAGAGGCTTTGTCTTGTGAAGCTACAGTTGTGTTTCTGTCTTTTCTCATTAGCATTACCCTATTGGGGTAAGATTCCATTTTTGTTTTTCATGTACACTAAGTGTACTGCAAAGACTTTATGTTCACTCCAAAAACGACTTTTTGATAGAAGGCCCGGAGAGTCGAGTCACATATACCAATTGCTCGAGTCACGTAGATCAATTGCTATGCTAGATATAATGTTGGTGTCTTCGACAATGTTTTTCAGACAGACGGTAGCTGTCCAGCAGGACACAAATAGGCCTTCAAACCCGCTTTGGCCCTATTGTAGCCATCAGAATGGGCGCTGGGGAACCTGTTTGGAGGTTTATTTAACCTTCACGTACCCGACCCCCGACAACTCATTTTCAAAATGCTGGCATTTCGTCAATTTTCAACCGGTTTTTTTGAAGTCGTCCTCAATTGATCATAAATTGGTGAAAGTTTATTATACTCAAGTGGCCATGAAATATCCAGAACCATTCCGGCGATATTCTGCATTGTGCTGGGGTCAGAAGGTTGCCAGAATGGCTAAAAGTGATTAATTCGTCTGTTGTTGTGTTTGAACCATCGATTTTCAGCGAAATTTTTGTTGCGAACAGTGAAACACCACTGCTATGACTAGATTTGAATAAGTTGGCCTATCCGGATACCCGTAACAGGTTCCGCGGGGCCTCATTGGGGACACTTCTGGGTTTCAACCTTAACATGCCGTGCGACATATCAATCTTCATGATTTCGAATGACTGAGTCAGGAACGATAGACTGAAGTCTGTACCAAACAAGATGGCCACCCGGAACGTCTAGCACAGGTTCTACAAGGGTGTCATCGGGGAAATTTCTGGTTTGCAAGTATGTAAAAAAGTTCACAAAAGTTCACAAAAGTTCAGCCTAATGGACGCAGTGGCTTCATTTCCCCAACAGGGGAGGAAAAAAAATGTAAAACATGCCATGCGACGTATCAATCTTCATGATTTCGAGAGAATATTGCAGAAAAAAATGACTGATGGTTCAACTGCTATGGCCGCTCTGGACCACCTGGAACAAGTTCCGCAGAGGCCTTTCAAACATAATATCAAACGAAATAATAACTTTAAGCCATTTGGTAAAACAGACCCCTCCCCCACCTCCTGATCCCAGTACAATCCAGAATATCTCCGGAATGGTTCCGGATATTACATGTACAGTAAAATAAACTTGCAGCAATTTATTATCGATTGAGGGCAACTTAAAAAAAAAACGGATGAAAATTGACGAAATGCCAGCATTTTGAAAATGACTTGTTGGGGGTTGGGTACGTGTAGGTTAACATGGATAGGGTAGGCATCAGCAACCATGCGCCTCCATTGTTTCTTAATCTCCTTGGCTGATAATAAAATCACCAGAAGCAAGCAAGTTTCAACTTTTCATTGGGAAATCAAACGATTTTCCATGGGTTTGCCTGCCTGGATGTTTTATGCTAACATATATTGATACCACTCACATGTAGTAATGAGCAAATCACATTTAGGAATGATTTTTTGAGTTGGGGCATTTTACACCACTTTAGCATTTTGGGCTTTGTTCCTTTAAACACAGAACGGAACTATCGCAGTTTAATAATAACTCATAACCGGTGTATCATTAAAAGTTAATGCACAAACATACAAAAAATTTGTTATATTATTTCTGACACCTAGCTGCCGGAAGTCTTAATCACATCTAGAATTTCAAAGCTCGCATCATTTAATACCAATGTGAATCCCGACCTATGAATCTACCAGATCAGAAAGGTATATCGTAAAATGGGGTTTTTAGAACTCATGGGGTGTTCATCTTCACATTCTACTTTAAAAAATCGCCAAACCATATAAACATTTATTCACTGATTCCCCGAGCAGAAAAGAATAGCAACAAAATAACATAACGAAGTATTAATCTTAAATAACATTATACCTCGATATGCCCTTCATTAGGTGGACATAAGAGGTAAAATAACAAAAATGAATACCATATTTTTGTATAAATAACACTTGAAAAATAGCAAGTCTTGTTATTTCAACAATGAATGCATACCATAAATTTCAAGTGCTCTATTTGTTATCCAGAAGGTATGAAATAACAAAGTAATAACATTTCTTGCTATGAAATTGAACATTTTCCGATAGCTCCATGATGTAATAACAAATCTTGTTCTTCAGTTATTTTCCCTGCTAAATCAACAATACCACATCAATACCTTACTTTACTCAAATACCTCCAATTGTTATTATGGTGTTCTCAGAACATTGCGTAGAATAATACAGCAATACCAACTTGAGATATTGGAGCACAGGTTGCTCTTTGCACGGTATTTGTAAGGTATGCCCTTCTGCTCGGGTCTACCTTCACTTCAAATGTGTGTTGGAAATATAGGTATACTATAAGGATTACCACTCATGAAAATACGTTTTAACTGGACACTAGACATCAAAAATAGAACGGCATTGCTTTTCTCAATTTCGCTACCATTGAAACATTCATTTGAAAGCACAGAAATATTATAAGGAAAAATATGTGAGTAATCGTATGGTGTCCTACAACTCATTTTAAACGAAACTAGGGTAAAATATTTAATGTTACTAAGGTGGTTTTCGAACATCGACAATTATTGTGAAAAAGGTCTAGTTTCATAAACAGGTGTTAAGGGATGAAATCTCTTATGTATCTTTTTATTTGTATCATGAAGTTCTGAGGCGATTGATTTATTGTCTAACAGTAACTATTCTGAATGATGTATTACGGATTTCATTTTGGCTCATAAGCATCCCCACAGTTTCTATGGATGATAAATTCAACTAATACAATATAGATCTTTGAAGACAAGTGTTATATTGATACATAAAATTATAAAATTGGTCAAATGTTTAAACTCAATGCCGCAGTAGGACTCTAGTAGACCTCTTTACAAAAGTTTGTGTTCTTCTGGTGTTTTGTTATGTATTAACGAAGGTGTATTCTTCAAAATTAATTTCCCATCTGTTTTCTTATTTAAATATTATCAATGATGGGCGCTAAAACTTGACATCCAAAGCTTTTTGAAAATGTGGAATATACTCACTTTTCTCATATGTTTTGTAAACCAGGCAGGCCCGGATTAATGATTGTGGTGGCCCGGGCCTGGAGCGGATGTGGAGGCCCCTCAGAGGTCCAAATGCAATGAACAAACAAGCTATTCTTTGTTTTTGAGCAAAAAGGTAAAAAAGTTAATGTTTGACAAGCAAATCGTTTTTTGTGGGGGCCCGGGGCCCTGCCCCCCGGACCACCTTAGATCTGGCCCTGAAACCAGGCTATCACTAACTCTTTCAAAAGCAAGTATTTGTGAAGAAGACGCGTGGCAATTGGCCGGAACAAATCCCATTTTTTTTTCTTTTGTCACTTTGCTCGTAGACTCGTCAAGGAGGGGGGTGGGGGGAATAATGAAGAAATGTATTAGGTGTACAATTAAGCAAAATCATCAATCTCATTGAATTTGTTAAGAAATTTTCTCGGCTACTCAAATTTTACTCTAAAATATTAAAATTCACTGAATTATTTATGTAGTTATAACATGTAGAATTCCGATCAAAATTTTCCGTGGGGGGCGGTGACATAAGAGCAAATCGAAATTTGTGTCAAGCATAGTAGATCAGTCGAAAACTTATCGTATTTCAACGAAAAACACAAATAGGGGGATTAGGGGCATAATGGACACCCTAAGCAAATGAGTATGTTAGGCCTGTATAACAGACAAAAACTTGACATATTATCAGTTGGCTTGCAACTTTAACTTGTTTTCTACGTATTTCAATCATTTACAGTAGGTAGAATGTCATTATTGTGAAGAAATAATGAATTGTAAACCGTGTGTTTTTTGGGGCTGACAGGAAAGGCACGGGGCGAAATGGACACCCATCGGGGCATAATGGACACCCCTGAATATTTTAAGCCATAACTTTGATTACATCGACCAGTTAAGTAATTTTCCTACGGAGATCAATACCACAGATAGAATACTCCATCTTAGACGAGTTTACATAACATCAAAGTTAATTAAATAAACTTTAGGCTAAAATAATCGGATTGATTTTTCCAAACTCTCTAAAACGCCTAACAGTATGCAACGGGCGAACATCCATTCATATTTGCCAGTGTTCATTTCGCCCCGAATCGATTACAACATTGAAATTGCTATTTTGAGTAAATTCTGATCAAAAATATAATACTTCATCCATTGCTAAATCTAAGTATACATGTAGATAAGCTAACAATTCACTTGTTTTTATGGTGGACACACTCAAACACTCGTAATACCTTATTTGCAGCTGCTTCGAAATCATAAGAAATCCACCATAAGAAAAACGTATTTCAATTTCAATGATATTTTGGTTATTTTGAAGGAATATAAATGGTACTTTTGAAAAAATAGAACAATGACTTGTTCCTTTACACTTATGCATTAAAAGTTTTACATAAAAGTCAACGGTTTCGGCAAAAACAGGGGTGTCCATTTCGCCCCGGGTGTCCATTATGCCCCTAATCCCCCTAAATGGGAAATATAAATGGTATGTCACAACGACAAAAAAGATATAAATATCAAACTTCTTGCAAGAATTATTTTCTTAGCCTTGCTCAACAAGTATTGCTTCTAAAACATCTCAATATCTTAAATACGACCTATCAGCGTTACTCCAGAGTAGAAATATGAGCATTGAATACACAGTTTACACCCTGGGCCATCTAATGATGCTTGCACATAATCCAATGCATATTACAATCCGGCATTCTTCTAGAAAGTCAAAATTTTAACATTTTTCATTCAATTCAACGAGCAAAGTGTTCACGAATTAGAAGTATAGACATACTCCTACTGTTTGGTTTTGACTACATTGAAATATATGGTTTATTTTCTTCTGTATTATTATTTTTATGATGCAAAAACCCTTAGAAGATTCATACGCGTGTGGTCAGTGTGAAATGAAAATCGTTTTCCACAAAATTTTCCACTTTTGAGGAGATTCGGTTGGAAAAGTCGGAAAAACTATTTTCGAATTCCGGAAAAATTCCCAAAAAAATATATTTTTGAAAGGAAATTTTATAAGCTATTTATATTCAGTAAAATTGTCAAGATACGGTTTTTCTCCGTTTGGGGAAATTGCCCAGATGTTGGTTGATTTTCGACCGTCTCTATTATTAATTTGCAATTTTTTTTTCGTCCCTTGACACCACATTTTAAAATAACAAGAAATATAACAATAGTTACACAGCGAAACAAAAATTAACTGTTGGTCTGTCTCAAGAGCAAACTTATGTGTCTTATAAAATGCTTAAATGTATCAAATATGATTAGGTAAAACGAAATATTTTGCATGAGTCGTTAATTTAGATATTAATTAACTAATTTTTCCTTTGATAGCTTAAAAATAAAATTCATACTGCATGGTTAGCAATCAAAAAAGTCCAAAATCGCATATTTTGCTCTATAAATTGAGGTATAGCTCAAAATTGTAACGTGCTGGAGCAAATCTGAGCCCAGATTCGGATTCAGCAGTCCAAAATCTGCCAGAGACACTTAAGCTTGCTCTTGAGACAAAAAATATGTTGTGATGTGTTACCCGAGACATGTTGAATAGCAAATTTAAAACTAATTTTGATGTTGTGATACTGCAAATTTTGATTACTCAAGTAGTCGTCGTTTTAGTCGCTTTAACGGTTAAAACATTAAAATGAGAGCAGAAAAATGTTCCTGCTGTGACAGCAAATTGAAAACAATTCCTGCTATCGATAATAGCAAATTGAAAACTGTTTTTGTTATCAGCGCAAGCAAAATAAAAAATCTTGAAATGTAGAATTTCAAGAGGAACTTCAAGTGGACTCCCTGCAGGAATTGTAGGAGTTAATTTTTAGAGATTTTTTGTGAAATTGCCGGATGGAATCTCCACTGGAATTGATCTAGAAGATTCTACAAGGATTCCCATAGGTACATTCGTACCCTTCGAGTACATAGGTACCGTTCGAGTGAGTGCTACAGGGAAACCCCTACAGCTTTCTCCAAGGTTTCCTTTAGGTATTTTGCTTGGAATACCAGTAGAAATTTCTATTAGGGCATTTCGATTTCCTAAAAAAAATCATTAGAGGAAACGCCAGGGCGATTTTCAAAAAAAAAGAAAATTTATATAAACATTCTTAGAAAAATCGTTTTATTTCGTAATATTTTTTCAACTTCTAAATTATTTCAATGTTTTTGTATTTTTCTATGGACCAAAGCCGTTCTTGAAGGGTATTATTTTAAAAGTTCATTTAGAGTCAATCTTGGAGAAATTCTTCATTGAAATTCTGGAGAAATTCCTTTTAAAGAATCGTTAGAGAAATTTATAAAAGAAATCCTTGAAGGAATTGTTGTAGCAATCTTGGGAGCATTTGTGGTTGGAATCATCGGAGGCCTTCCTGAAGAAATCCTTGGACAAATTGCTGAAAAAAACTCCATCCGTAATTTCTGGATTCGAGCTTTTGGAAAAAATACCTGAATATTTGCCCAAACAAACAAAAAAAACATCATGAAAATTCCGATTATTCAGTAGATATTAAACATTTCAGTTGATTAGTTAACTCGGTGCAAGATGAACATTACTGGAATGTTGTGTCTATTTGTAGTGATAATGAGGCGGAAGTGTATTTAGAGAACGTTGTTCGCTAAGGTAATTGTAACGGTGTGATGAGAAACCGTATAAATTGGCTTACCACATCTAGAACAAAGGCATTGACAGCATGTCCACCATACAGCAAAGCGTTACGCCTAGCAATTTTGGGAGACACCTTCACCCCGGACACACTTCATCACAGAAATGTCTATTTACCCTCATTTAAACTCTGTATCTAAACCAGAAAATCAAATAGCCGCTCCGCTCCACCACTTGAATTAATTAAACCAATGTTAGTGTGTGCAACCAGGCAACGAAGCGTAGAATAAATATTAGTAATTGGAGGTGTGATGCCGACCTTACGTGATACCCATGGTACATCATATATAGCTGTATGTTTGGGTTTGGTAGGTCAGACGTCAGGGTTTGGTAGGATGCCGAAGGTAGTCGAAATTTAAGATCAATATTTTTAGCTGGTAGATTCATCCTTCTTCGAAAATAAAGATTTGATCTTCTGTTTCTCTCTGTCATAACCCACCTTTTGTCACAGATTCATGATTCTGGTTCACGAATTTTACGAGACGTATTAAGCACATTTGAATTACCATTTTGTAACTAAATACGATTCAAGCGTAACCGGAACATGCCTACTGTCTAGTTGTTTGATAAAATCCACCCAAAAAGGTACAAGTACATAGTTCAAAAAATCAACGACCTGCACGTTAGGGTGTTTCAAGATTTTCACAGGCTAGGATGGCCAGGATTAGCCAAATGATATAGCTAAGAGTGTTGGAAACAAATTTTTGTATGAAGGCGAAATTTTCAAAATAACATTTAAAGTTTCAAAATAAAATTAAAAAAGAGTGAGTTTCGTCAAATTTGTAGGGTAAAAATATTTGTTCAGTACCAACAAACGACAATTGATCATTTCCCAAACATCTCGTTGGAACTACCTTGAAACGTCATTTCTAAAAGTCGCCTTTATACAAACGTTTGTTTCTTAAGCCGTTAGCACACAGGGTCAAATATTTGTCCAAAAGAAACCAAAGCTCAAACATCTTGTTTGACTCTATCGAATTTTCATTAGTGTCAAACTGATGTTGTTTCTTGAGTTCTTACCTTGCCAAATATTTGACCCTGTGTGCTTCAGGCCTTATGTTCTCCATTGTCTTTTACAGAGTGAGTTCCCAAGCTTTCTAAATATGTATAATTTTCGAACACCCTACCTACTACACAGTATCACCAGGTATCACCGTATGAAAAAAGGTAACCGACTTGTTCTTCTATGCCCAGGCCGCTTTTCTAATTGATGTTTATTTTTCCTCTTTGTCAGTCTGCAAACATTTGAGATCCAGCTACCAGCCACAACAGTGCGCTGCATACACCGAACACCTCCGAAACCAAGTGAAAGCAAGGAAAATGTTCATTTTTGGTATTTATTTGTCATGTGCCATTTTGTTTATTTTTGCTCATACACGTACGACGACAGGCTGTACGTGTATCCATATTACCGTAGATTCGCTTTGCTCCAACAAATAGTAACATACAGAACACACAATTTTACGACAGGTCGAATTTACGGGTGACGCCAGTGCTGAAAAATTCATTTCGTTATATCTAAATTCAATCACCTACAGCTCATTTTAGAAGCTGAACCTGAGAATATGGTATATGAAAAACTTGTGCAGCTAGACCAGTTCTGCTAGAAAGTCACGGAAAAACCGCTATTTTTCAAATATTTAGGGTAAATGTCACGGACTACCTTTAAAAAATGCCAAATGATATTCACGGTGAATATCATTTAGCATTTTTCAAAGGTAGTCCGTGACATTTACCTTAAATATTCGAAAAATATGGGGTTTTCCGTGACTTTCTAGCAGAACTGGTCTAGCTGCACAAGTTTTTCATATACCATATTCTCAGGTTCAGCTTCTAAAATTAGCTGTAGACGATTGAATTTAGATATGACGAAATGAAATTTTCAACACTGGGTGACGCTAAGCATCTCATGCGAGGTGCTGCACGCAAAATTGCCTCTCTGCATCTATGTGAATGGAAATGGTATCAATGTTCTTGTTGTTCGATTTTCATTTAAACTACTAAATTTAATAGCTAATTGTCTTAAATCGAATGAATCCCGTAGGCGCAACCTTTTTCAATTCAAATGAAATGTTGCTTATGTAAGAGCATCTATTCGATAATGTTTGTCGTGTTTTTTGTTTTGCAATATTCATTATCAACTCGATTATAACTCGAAAACAGTTTGATCGATTGAAATTATATCTACGGAAATGGCCAAGGATAATCGATATTTTATTATTTTTCTTTTGAAAGTTGACTTCTGACCTCAAAATTTGCCAAGTGGCATGTTATTATTTTTTATCGAAGTTTTATTTTTAATCGATTTTCAAAACAAGCAGAAAGATACAATTTCTGGAGGTATTCCTGGATGAACCCCTAGAGGGATTCTTGAAGGAATCCGTAGTGGAATCACAAGAGCAATCCCTGAAGTAAGCCATGGGAGAATTCTTGGAAGAATCCCTGGAAGAACTCCTGGAAAAATCCCTGGAGGAATTCCTGAATGAATCCCTGAAGGAATTTCTGAAGGAATCCGTAGTAAAATTCCAGAAGGAATCCCTGGAGATATCAATGAAAGAATAACTGGATGAACTGCTAGAGAAATCCCTCGAGGAATTCTGAAAGAAACTTCTGGAGAAATCTCTTGAGGAAATACCTGGAAGAATTTCTGTAGAAATACGTGGTTTTACTCTTTGATTAACCCCTGGAGGATTTTTCCTGGATTTCAGGAATAATACCAGCAGTAATGCCTGTAGAAATTCCTGGAGAAATCCTTGGAGAATTGCTTGAAGGATTCTATAGAAAAAAATATTTTGAGGAGTCCCTAGAGGAATTTGTAAAGGAATCCGTGGTTGAATTCCAGAAATCCCTGGAGGAACCCATTGAAGAATTGGAGAAATCCCTGAAAGAACTCCTGGAGGAATCCCGGGAGAAATTTCTGGATATATACATTGAAGAACTCTTGGAAGAATTCTCGAAAAAATCGCTAGAAGAATTCTGGAAGGAATTTCTCGAGAAATTGCTGGAGGAATCACTTTAGGAATTTCTGGAGAAATTTCTTGAGAAATACGTGGATTAAATCATAAAGAAACTCCTGGAGGAATTTCTTCAGAAATTTTTTGAGGGGTTCCTGAATTGGAGGAGCTCCTTCAAGCATTCCTGGATGAATTCTCATAAGAATGCCTGGAGGAGTTCCTGAAAGAATGCCCGGATTCCAGGAGGAATTGCTGGATCATTTCCAGGAGGAATTCATGAATAAATGCCTAGAGGAATTCTTGGGGAAATTCCTGGAAGAATCTGTGCAAGAACTCCTGCATAAAATCCTTGAGGAATTTCTGAAGGGATTCTCGGAGGCATCCCTAGAGGAATCTCTGGATCTTCTCTTGGATGAATCCCAGGAGAAATTTCTGAAGAAATCCATGGTGGAATTTCAAGAGGAATCTCTGAAAATATTCCTGGAGGAATCTCTGGAAAAACTCTGGCAGAATTTCAGAAGGAATACGTGAACTAATTCCTGGAGGAACTCCTGGAAAAATTGTTGGAATATTTTTTGGAGGAATTCTTGGAGAAATTCTTGAATAGAAGGAGATCTTGAAAGCATCACCGGATGAATTCCTGAAGAAATGCCTGAAGCATTCCCTGAAGGAATTCTTTAAGGAGTTCCTGGAAGGATCATTTGAAGAATCCCTGGGGGAATTTTTGAAGCAATGCGTGATCGGTTCCCAGGAGAAACTTCTGGAGAAATCCATGAAAGAACTCTTGGAGGAATCCTTGGAATAATTTCTGGAGGAATTACTTGATAACTCCATGTAGGAATTTCTTAAGGAATAGGTAGTAAAATTCCAATGGGAATCTCATGATTCATGGGAAAATTTCTGAAGGGATTCCTGAATGAATGGCAAAAAATTCTGAAGAAATCTCTTGAAGAATTCCTGGAGAAATTTCTAGACAAAATTGTGGAGGAATTCTTAGAGGAATTCCGGAAAGTATTGCTGGTTGAAATTCCTGAAGAAATTCACGGAGGAATCCCTAGAAGAATCTGTGGAGGAACTCTTGGATGAATCCTAAGAGAAATGTCTGAATAAATCCGTGGTGAAATTCCAAAATGAAAAATCCTGGAGCAATTCCTGGAAGGATTCCTGCAGGAATCTCAAATTCTTCGAAAAATCCTGAAGAAACCAGAAGAAAAGTTCGTGGAGGAACTTCTGGAGTAATCCCTGTAACAATTCCTGAAGGATTTCCTTCAGGAATTCCGAAAGATCCTCCGGAGAAATCCCAAGAGGTATTTCTAAGGGAATCTCTAAACAATTCTAAGAGGAATTTCTGGATAAATTCCTAAAGAATTCCTGAATGAATCCCAAAAAGTGTTCCTGGAGGAATCCCCGGAGGAATGTTTAAAATAATCCTTGGTGCTGTTCCTGAAACAAATCCCATATATAATTCTAGAGAGAATATCTGGAGAAATGCCTGAGGCAAAAACCTGGAGGGTTTCCTGAATGAATTCTTAGAGAAATAAGTGAATGAATTTCTAAAGATACCCCTGAAGGAATCCCGGATTTAATCTCATGAAAACGAATCCCTGTAAGACATTCTGTAGTCTTATCTGAAAAATAAATCGGAAGCAATCCATGTCTGCAGTAATCTGAACGTACTATTATTGAAATAAACCTTGGGTGAACTATGTGTAGCTTCGTGGTCGTTCGGCTAGTGTCACCAAGCATTTAGTCGCATCGTGCTGAGGAGCGCGGGTTCAATTCCCGCCGCAGCTGTCAGGAAAGTTTTCGGCTGTGCCACTGGGCGCTGCATGCTGGTCCATTGTCAAGTGTCGTGCTTCCTTCGATGAGCGTATAGCATAAAAAATTGAGGCAAAAAAATCTTGGAAGGAATTCCTGCAAAAATACTTTGAATGATTACAGACGTAATTATTGAATTGATCTCTAGTGGAATTCTTGAAGGACTATGTGGAGAAAACCCTGAAGAAAGAAATATCTGCGGAAATATCAAAATAGATTCCTGCAGAAATTCCTAGTGAAATTTCTGAAGGAATCCTTGAAAAAGCACTGGAACAATCACTGGAAGAACTTCTAAAGATATTCCAGGAGAAATTCCCAGAGCAATTTCTGGGAAAAGGAATTCTTGATGGAATCTCTTGTGGAATCCATGATAGAACCACTGAAGGAAATTATGGGAAAATTCCTTGAAGAATTCTTGGATGAATTATTGCAGAAGTATCTGTAAGAACTTCTGTAGGGATCTTCGGAGGCATTTGTGAAGCATTTCTTGGACCAAGCTCTGCAACAATAACTATCGAAACCCCAAAAGACGTTCATGGAAGTATTCACGAAGAAGAAATTCCTGAAGAAGTCCCTCGAGGAATTCCCGAAGGAAATTTGACATGTTGTTTATGTATTATTGTATGTATGTATGAATGGTATGAAAATCACAAAATTTAGCCATTCAAGCACGCTTGTTATTTAGTAAAATTCTGTTTTTAGATTGAAATGATGCTCTTGAAGACACTCTTGGCGATGTTTCTCTTAGGTTCCGAGAAAAAAAGTTTGATAATTACGGAAAAAAATCCTTAATCATTAAACTAGTTTATTTCATGAGTGTTTTTTTCTGGAATTCTGAATAATTGATATTTTTTAGGTCAAGGGGTCTCCAGTTAGCCAAGTGGTTAAGGCTATGGATCGCCAATCCAGAGACGGCGGGTGCGATTCCCGCACCGATCGGGAAAATTTTCTCGACTCCAAAGAAAGCCCTTCAATTAGTAACTGTGGAAGTGCTCAAAGAACACTAAGTTGAATCGAGGCAGACCAAGTCCCAGTGAGGACGTAGAGCCATAAAGAAGAAGAAGTAGGTGACTCAAATTTAAAATAAAATTATTACAGCTAGGGCCGCACGCCCAATTGGAAGCTGTACTTACACTTTGAACAGCGCTAAAATGTATTCTATTCTAATTGTACTATATCGATCTGGTTGCAGTTGCGCTGCTTTCACTTCCTACCCTAACACGGTAAAATGATGAGCACGATGATGTTGATGTGTGACAGCTGGTTGTTCCTTTTTCCAGTCCGATTAGGCGGTCCAATATCCCGAGCAGAAGAAAATAACAAGTGAATAACATATCAAGCTATTTATCTTAAATTCTACCATACCTTGATATGCCCTTCGTTAGGTGGTAATAAGAGGCAAAATAACAAAAACAAATATCAAAATTTAGTATAAATAACACCTAGAAAATAACAAGCCTTGTTATTTCAATAATGAATGCATACCTAAAATTTCAAGTGCTGTATTTGTTATCCCAAAGTTATTGAATAACAAACTAATAACATTTCTTGTTATTAAATGTTTTATTTGTTTGGTGATTTCATGATGTAACGGCTAATCTTGTTCTTCGGTTATTCTCACTGCTAAACCAACAAATACTACATCAATACCAAACTCTGCTCAAATATCTCCAACAGTTATTGTGATGTTCTCATAACATTTCGTAGAAAAACGCAGCAAGAACAATATTAGGTATTAGAGCACATGTTGCTCTTCGCATAGTATTTGTAAGGTATGACCTTCTGCTCGGGCTTGTTTATAATGAAACCTAGAACATTCCCTATTCAAACATACAACTCCTTCACATCCATGAAGGTGTCGGTGAGTCGCTAGCCTTTCGTCAAGTATGGGTTCATTGAGCGTGGCCGGCAACTAAAGTTTTCTTGCTTTACCTACATTGACGTCTGACTGGATAGCTGTTCTTTCTCAAATAGTTTTAATTAGTAATTGGAATACAAATATAGTGTAATAGTATGTCCTAAATCGCTATTTTTTTTTTTCAAAATATGTAGCCCGAGTGGCCTTTTTGTTTAAACCATTGATAAATGACAAATTAAAAAAAAAACCTTCTCCCAAACTTGTTTTCCTGCTAGATCGTTAAACCTTAGCCCACATTATTGACATCAAACTTCCAATCGCATCATTACAAATATATCGATTCCAGCAAACGCATATCCATAGAGGTACCGTGACGAAAAAAAAACAACTTTTCCTATTGATTATTTTCAACTTATCTATCACTGCTCGTTATCATTTTCCTTCTCTACGGCCATGTCAATTCTCCGTTTCCCACCAACTTGGAATCATGTCCTTGTCACTTTGACTCAGTCCGCCACCAACAGCCCCGGCATGCTTTCTACCCAAGACCGTTATTTGTTCCATTTATCATGTTTTCCGATGTGGTTATTCTGCCATTAGGTGGCGCCTCGCTCACTCACTCACTCGTCATGTGTCGTCAATAAATACAAACTGGGCTAGGCACGGGCGACACAACCAACAACGAACGTTTTCGCCACAACCGACCGACCGACGACGACGACGTACGGAAATGGGAAAAGATTATCCGCTAATTAATTCAATTGACAAAGTGTACGGGATAAAGGAGTTAAATACCACCGAGCCGAGCTCAGCAGGCATCAATTTGGGCGGTTGTATAATTAAGAGGTTCGGAGGAAGATGAAGATGGTTTTTAATTGGAGTGGTTTGTCAAGTTTGTCCATTCCAACATCAAGAAGAACTGCTTTTCGAGTTTGGTGGACAAAGTAACAGCAATTAGACTCAGTAAACAGTGCTAGAAAACATATCTATCTGCACTTCTACGTATGAGGCGCTTGTGAAGTTAGTAAAGTAGCAACTAACTAGTTGCAGAATTTCGAAAAAAGTGTGTCTATGTCATACTGATCAATTTTGTCGAAGAAACAAACTTTCTAAGTTATCAGAATTCTTAGCTATGAATTTTTTAAAATTTGGATGGTCACTCTAGCGCCACCCAGTGGCAGAAACTCAAAACACAAATCCCATTTCAACCCAATCAACACACGATCGCATATGATGTTGAATAGGATGCAAAAGTGGAGGCGATATACGCACACTTTACACGCGGTTAAATGGAAGCATGTGCGCATATCGCCTCCACTTTAGCATCCTATTCAACATCATATAAGACTTTGTGTTTACTGGGAAGTCTGTTTCGTACTAAGACAACATCTTTCTCAGATATCAGGATTCCGAGCAACAGCAATTTTTAAAAATTGCATGTTCACTAGCGCTGTCTAGTGGCAGAATTCCGAACCAAGTGTCCCATTTTATGTAAGTATATGTCATACTGATTACTTTGTCAAAGACAACATCTGTTGAGGGGATCACCTTTCTTCGGAATAATCACACCTATTGAAAGCAGCTTCAATGGTGAAAGCATGATTTATTTATAAATCTATTGAATGGCTATTTACAATTTCAATTAGGGTACCTGTACCAGTTATCGCACCACCTAAGAGAAACCATTTCTACAAAAATAAGAAGAAGACCGACGAATGTAAACAACATGTCAAATGATTGATTACTTATCATACTTTACAGGAAAAATATAAAAACAGAGCCAAAACTACTTTTAGTATTTATTACGGCGTGTGCCAATGATAGGAAACCTGTACCAGTTATGGACACATTTGTTAATTTGGGTTCCACTTCGCACTATTTACATGCATTCCTTATGGGAGTTGCCATAACTGGTACACTATGGCGAAATAGGGTGCAAGGAGGCCGAAAAGTTAAGGAAAATGATTTATTTCTATCATAATTTGAGCAAATTGTGAAGTTTGAATGATTGCAATCATCTTTTGTGAATGCGATCTGTTGTTCACGATTTTTTTCTTGTTGATTTGTATCTTTAAAGGTTGAAAATCAACTATGGCGAATTTGAGGTACTATAGCCATAACTGGTACATTGAGCCTACTTACATTCTAGTGTAGATTTCCGTAACTACGAAAGGGTCAAACCTCCAACCGTCAGACTCACTTTTCTATCTAAATATATTATTCTGATTCATGCAGTGTTGCCAGTTTCACCGAATTCACCATAACACCATCTTCCTTAGTTTTCAGGACTTTGAGCTATGAGATTTTTAAAAAATGCATGTTTAACAGCACCGCCTAGAGGCAAAATTTCGAAACTAGTGTCCCATTCTATGTAAGATTATGTTATACTGATCAACCTTGCCGAAGACACCATCTTTCTAAGTTATAAGGATTCTGAGATATGAGGTTTTGAGAACTTACATATTAACTAGCGCCGCCTAGTGGAAAAATTATGAACTTCGCAGCTAATCATTTGTAAGCTATAGGCAAATCTGACGGAAGCAAACGATCCCTACGCATATGGTGGCACGAATGAGAACCGTACGAAAAACGTGACTCCGCCAAAAATTGCCATGGCGCAGCATAGGCAAAGTGCACTTTTTCACTTTTTCGTATCGAATTTCGCATCGTAGAGAAACAACCCAAGCAGAAGGAAATAACAACAGCATTAGGAGGAATTATTTTTAACACGGTGTGTCTGGTGGACAACATTAATTTAAAAAAATCGGTATCGCTAAGACACCCACCAAACGAAAGCTAAGGGTCCCCCCTTTCATTTGAGACTTAAAGGAGAAAGTTCTATCGGCGGGACTAGAACAATTTTTTTTTTGATAAAATTTGATGTTTCTTCTTTTTTTTTCGATGAACACATTTATGACAAAGCACTGTTTTTCCATTGCAAGCATGATTTTCCGACGATATATTTTTTATATTATGTTTATCATTCTTCACATAAAAGCACAATAGTCCCATGTGAATGGGAAATCCAGCAGATGACAGTTTTGTGTTTATGGACAGTGTGGTGAAAGTACTAGAACAGTGAGTATAAAATCGAGTTATATGCTGTTCCTTTGAATTCCAATCTAGATTCCAATAATGTGTTTGCATCCTATGACAGATGCGTATACGTCTTTAGGGTCTCGTATTTGATTGGCACCAGCAGGTCACCAATCGACCACCTTTACAGCATATACCGTCATTTGGTTCTTCAGATTTGTGCTCTTGAAATTTCGGGGTGTGACTTCGTCATATATTCTCCTCAAACAGCTTCACAACTTCAATGCGCGTCTGGTACTCAAGACACATGTTTTCTTTCGTCTTCTTCTTCTTCTTCTTCTTCTTCTTCTTCTTCTTCTTCTTCTTCTTCTTCTTCTTCTTCTTCTTCTTCTTCTTCTTCTTCTTCTTCTTCTTCTTCTTCTTCTTCTTTTTCTTCTTCTTCTTCTTCTTCTTCTTTTTCTTCTTCTTCTTCTTCTTCTTCTTCTTGGTGAAACGTCCTTACAGGGGCAAATCATGCTTCTTAACTTGTTCTATGAGCACTGTAGGAGATGTAATAAGAATAAATGAAATCGTTTGATTTGTTTGAAATTTTCTTTTTTTATCTCCTACAAGCACTTTCACAGTTTTGACCTAAAAATTTCTTTTGCCAATTACTATTTTGCATGTGTATAGCGTGTGACTTGCACGAAAATAATGCATGCTCATTTAAGTCGAGGAAATTTCCTTCACGAAAAGGTCCTGGACTGACCGGGAATCGAACCCGTCATCCTCAGCATGGTTGTGCTGGGTACTCACGCCTTTGCAGCTGTGGCTTTATGGGCACTTTTTATTATCAAAAACAAATTATCGGCGAACAAAATCGGTTTACTGTTCTGGTCACTCGTTGACGCCGGTTTCCATCTGGATGGTAGTTCATGAATATTTGAGAGCTTCATCTGATCAGCCTGATCTCTGGGTTTTGCCCGCAAATATTCAGCAACCTCAGCAACTTTATGAGAAGTCTGAATGATGTTCAACAAGTTTCAATATACTTCAGCTTAAGTGCAAACAAGCTGCTTGCCTTTGATCATCTTCTTGTAGCATCTAGAACATAACTGCAACGAGCAATTTCTTTCTGCGTCATCGATAGTAGCGCTAGATCTGCCACGTTTGCCCTTTATGAGAAGTTGTAGTTCTTGCAGAACTACATATTTCACAAACAAGGGCCGTAACTCCATGTAGAAGGTTTCAAATAATATGTAAGCTCATAGAGAGTAAATCTAATGGGTATATTCGCCACCATTGAATGAGATAAATTTGAATGAGCAAGTCCGAACTTTTTTGTGGGGTAGTACTAACTGCTATCTCTGATATCTTTCAGAAAAAAAATTTTTCATAAAATCAACAACCTGCAAGTAGAAACAAGAACAAGTTAAGACATTTTCAATCCGTTCTGATTAATATGTTTGTGCTCAGACATATGTACTATAATGTAAAACATGTGTATATGTCAATAAAGCTGTAGAGTTGAATGAAAAGTTGCTAACTCGTCTATAATGCCGTGATGCTAGCAGAAGATGTGGAGCGGACCTGGTGTGATGGTTAGAATACTTGACTATCACACCGAGGACCTGGGATCGAGTCCCACTCCCGACAAACTCGCAAAATGTGAGTTCTTCCTTCGGAAGGGAAGTGAAGCGTGGGTCCCGAGATGAACTAGCCAAGGGCTAAAAATCTCGTTAATACAGACTAAAAAAATAAGCAAAAGATCAAACTATTGATAACCGACAGATTAGCAAATTGTTCTTACTACATATACCGTTAGACATGTAGCATTAATTATTCTGTTTTTGTCAGTTGAGTAAGGCTACCTGTTCACAAAGATATACTGTTACTAATATTTTTTGTCTAATTACCCGTTATTAGACAATTTTTCTAAACAAATCTAAAACAGTGAATATTAACTGCTTTCGATGATAATTGTGGCCGAAAAACACTTCTTCAAACACAAAACGTACTCTTTGGTTTGGTTTTCCTCGTCACTTGGGGGATTCTTGTCGTAGTTGTTTCTTTAAAAGTAAGGAGCTATACCTAACTGCAATAGTCTGAATTAACTAAAAATGTTTAAGTCTTAGGTACCATAAAGGTGCACAAATTGAACAAACACCGGCATGTGATAATTCTATCTGAACCACGGCATACAAGAATATAAGACAGGGCATCACATTGATAAAATTGGTGTGGAGTTCTAGATAGTTTTATTCATAAATTGCATCATCAAAAAACTTTCAGTTTTCCGAAATGGATTACCTTCCAAATGTTGTGCCCCGTTATCCGAGCTACTTTGATGTATATTCTATTTTTGTTGACATTACTCGGCCTACTTTGAAACTGTTAAATCATAAGACACTGTCAATAAAAAACAAGAAAATTGCAGCCGCAATAACTACTTCCACATGTATAAAAGGCGAAGTTTATTTGTATATATGCCCAGATACTGCTGAAATTCTATTCAACTACATTATTTTTTTTTGCACTTTATGCCTAAGCAATATTTTGTAAGGAAAATTTTAAATTTTTGATTTAACCCGTTTACTCTTTTAAAAAGACACGTTACTAATGGGCGACCTCATACAAGCCCATTTGGCTACACTCAAGGTTTAAAAAAGAAAAAAACACAAGCCTCATTTGAAAAAAAAAAAATGTTCTAGACCCGCCGATAGAACTTTCTCCTTTTAGTCTCAAATGAAAGAGGGGACCTTCAGCTTTCGTTTGGTGGGTGTTTTAGCGATACCGATTTTTTTAAAATAATTTTGTTCAACCAGACACACCGTGTTAAGTTATTAACATAACGTATTATGTTATAAACTTGTCTGTCATAAGCGGCAAAATAACAAATATCATAACAAAAAAATGTTCTTGAGAAACCATTTTAATAACTTGTTTTGTTAGTTTCAATAACAACTTGATAACAGTGAATTTGGAAGATATTTCAATACTAAATTTTGATATTAATATGTTATTGATAATAATCCGAAAGCAAAATTTGTTATGGATATCAAAACCGTGACAAAGTAAATTATGATACTTATTATCTATATATCTAATGAGTTTGAAGTCCCTTTGAGGCAACAAAACTTACGAACGGGTGAACCAATCAGGATGACTCTTGCATGGTTTGATTCGTATTCCTGCTGACTGTGTTTATATGTACAAAAAGTTACGAAAATCAACTAGAAAAGTAACAAAATTGAAAAAGAATTGATTTTCTATGAGCTGGGGAGGAAATCAACAAGACCGAAATGAAATCAATCTAGAGTGCGGTGCTATTTTGAGCTCAACAGTTGTCAAACCACCACCAGACGGCAAGACAAAGTTTGCCGGGACAGCTAGTATATATATATAAATGAATTTGAAGTTCCGTTGAGGCAACAAAACTCACGAACGGATGAACCGATGAACATGACTCTTGCATGGTTCGATTCGTTTTCATGGTGGCTGTGTTTATATGTGCAAAAAATTACGGAAATCATCTAGAAAAGTATGAAAATTGTGAAATTACTGATTTTTCTGTGAGCTGGGAAGAAATTCAACACAATCTAAATAAAACCAATCTAGAGTGCGGTGCTATTTTGAGCTCAACCGTTGTCAAACCACCACAAGACGGCAAGACAAAGTTTGCCGGGACAGCTAGTCTATATATAAAAATGAGTTTGAGGTTCCTTTGAGGCAACAAAACTCAGGAACGGATGAACCGATCAGCAAGACTCTTGCACGGTTCAATTCGTATTCATGGTGGCTGTGTTTATATGTAGAAAAAGTTACGAAAATCTACTGAAAAAGTAAGAAAATTGATAAAGAACTGATTTTCCATGAGCTGGGAAGGAAATCACCACGACCGAAATGAAATCAATCTAGAGTGCTGTGCTGCAATGACCTTAACAATTGTCAAACCACCACAACCTGGCAAGACAAAGTTTGCCGGGACAGCTAGTATTATATAAAATTATTCACTTTGTCTGACAAACCTACCAATAACATGAGTAACAATACTTTAAATGATCGAAAAATACTATATTCAGTTTTTAATTCATTCTAAGAGAATGTAAAAGAAAAATCTTCCAGAAACTTTTCCGAGAGTTTTTCCACGAAAACGTTCACAGATTTTCAATGACTCCTCTAGAAATTCCTCCCGAATTATGAACAGAATCCCTTCAAGGATTTCTTCAGAATTTCCTGTGATTATTTCATCTTAAGATTTCTCTAAAAATTTCTTTGAGAATTTCACCAGGAGTTTTTCAAAAGATTTTGCCAAGAATTCTAATAATTGCTCAGAAGAATTACTTTTGGAATTTCTAAGAAGATTGCGCCAGGAGTTTTTTGAAGACTTCTTCAGGGTATCGAAGGGTTCCTCCAGAACTTCCAAGTGTTTGTATTCGAATATTATTTAAGGAATTTTCAGAGGATTTGGAACAAAACAAAAAGACAGGTCATTATTATTGAATTGTTACTTTGATTTCAAAACTTGTTACTGTTGTGCTGTTGTTGATAACACAAGTTTACAAAATAAAACGAAAGTCGTGAACTTCTGTCAACGACCAAAATTTTTGAAGCACAATTTAGTGCTGATTTCGAAACCGACCTTCAAAAATTTTCAAGTAGAACAGTTTTTGAGTTTTAGCTCAATATCGAGTTTTGCAACTTTTCAAAATATATAATTTACTGAAATTCAAATATATTGCGTTTTGTTCAACCAATTTTAAATCTTTTTCCATAAATTAAAAGCTGAATACAATACCATTCGATCATCCGAATACAGGTTTTGCGTCAGATTGATGAAATTCAAGATATTGGCGAGTTTTAGGGACGATCTCCTTAAATTTTAGCAAAATTCCCAAATTTTTTTGAAAAAATGTATTTTTTTCAATAAGAAAAAAACAACTTAAAAATTCTCTCACGGCATTTATTTGACATATCATATGTAGGCGAGTTACAGTAAAAATTTCAGGTCAATCGGAGCATTGATTACGGAGAATGAGATGTTTGAAGTGAGCGACTTTGCTTAAAAATAGAACAAAAATCGATTTCAAATCATCAACCTTGTATGGAAAGTCGAAAAAAATTCCGCTCTACTGTAATTTTTTTCTTTCACGTTTTCGAACTCAGGGCATGATTCTACACCAAAAATGATCATCAGCTTATCGAGTTCAAAAATGCTGTAAACTAGTGTAATTGGTCAATAGTACAACAATAACAAAACTTGTACTTCAACAAAACATGTTATTGAAATGTAATTTATGTCGTTTTTGTTTATTCATGGAGCGAACCTAGTTTCGCTCTGGATCCGCCCTAACTGCTGTCAAAACGTTCGTTTATTCGATCGAGTCGGATCCGGATCCGCCCCAGATCCGACCCAAACATGGCGAGGTTCGCTCTGCCGATTTTTTCCGATCCAACCCGAACGAGGTTCATCTGTCAAAATGGATGTAAACAATCCATCAAAACAAAACCAGAAAATCAAAATTCTTAACTATTCAAGCATATTAGAGATAAAGGACTCGCTTGAATGTGATTTGCATTTATTAATAAATGTGCCAACTATCACTTCCACGTGAGTTTAAATTCTAAAAGGAAGAATTTAACGAAAATGTGCAACTGACAGTTCGATTGATTTGCACAATGTTTACATGTTGACTCGATTTGGGTTGGATCCGGATCCGTTTTCGTTCGGTTATTGCGAGTCAGGGTCAGCTCTGACCCAGGTTTAAAACCGAAAACGACATTAGTGAATGTTTATCAATAGCTTGATTCTCTTCCAGATGCGCATAGACCCGGTAGGTACTTACGAACAATTTATGTGATTAATTTGAGGAGCTCTTGCTATGCCTCCGGCGGGTGATCTTCCGGATTTTTTGTTAGCTGGCCAATCCGGCATCTGTCGGCGTGGGCATCAAGAATGAAGATAATAGAAGCCATTGCAAATGGAAAATAGCAACTTCTAGAGCAAAAAATGAGTAAAATTTGACGACAAAAAATTGACCTTTTTATCTAAACAAACGCTTTTCTCCTTATCTCACCAAGCGCCTCTACAATTGGAGGTAATCCGGATTAGCCTATTGGCCTATCCAACAACTTTTCCGAAGACACTACTTTTCCAAATTATTAGGGTTATTTTTTATCTGTATTAACGAGATTTTTATCCTTAGGCTAGCTCATTTCGGGACCCACGCTTTACTTCCCTTCCGAAGGAAGAACTCATATTTTGTGAGTTTGTCGGGAGAGGGAATTATTAGAGTCTTGAGCTGTTGCATATCGTAACAGTTGTTTGACAACCTAGTATGGTTAATCTAGTGCAATTTAGTTTCGAACTGTTGATGGCACCTCTAGAGGCCAAGTTATCAACTTATCATATGATCCTAAGTTTTCAATGGTAGATCTTTTCAAGCACTAAAACTTTGCCGAAGAAAGTATTGAGCTATCTTTTAAAACACCCGAGATAATTGGCCACACTCCCAAATATCCAAAACTCCATAAGCGCAAAGCCTCCTGAACTGCCCATGATCACATATCAGTCCCATATTTGCTGGCTTTCCTATTCATATGGGGCAGTTATGCGATCATAGGCAGTATAACGCTCACCCCTGTCTAGTAGGAGTCCTCCTACCCCTTGAAACCGGAAATTTTCCTAGTGTTATAAAACGAGTTTTTTTTTCTTCTAAATGTTTCTTTAGTCTTGGTCCTCAACAGCCTAAAATAGGTAGAATATGATGCAGAATATTTTTCCTGGATATCCTAGGTCATCCACACTATTCTTGAGTTTAGATCCTGAAATCTACGGGTGTAACGGTAGACTCTTTCAAGCTACGATTTGTAATCAATCATGTTAAGAAAGTCTTCAGAAAATTCAAAGTTCAGATCAGTCGGGATATCCTAGGTCATTCGAACTGTTCTTGTATGTAGATTCTAAAGTATACGGGTGTCACGATAACTTCTTTTATTATAAAAAGCTACTATTTGTAGGTGTACCGGTAACTTCTTTCATTATACAATCATCCATCATCATCACAATCATCATGTCCAGTAAGTCTTCTGAAAGTTCAATAGACAGTATCAGATCTATTGGGATGTTCTAGGTCATCCAAACCATTCTCGAGATTACATTCTATAGTCTACGGGTGTAACGGTAACTTTTTTCATTATATAAAGCTACGATATGAGAAACTATTGTCATAGTGCCACAGACAAACAGACGTAACTCTTAGAGGAAATTTATCAAGAACTTTTGCCCGGTGCCATTTTCATGAGCACACTGCCATCTGTTGGTAGAACTGCGCGCGACACTGTCAGCCATGATGGATTTCGATTTGACGTTTTGCTAACACGCACACTACTACACAAATTGCCTGTAATTTTCGTTTGCATCATTCAGCAACGTGTACACTGGCAAACGTCAAAGCGATCGAACACTAGCGTATCAGGTGGAACGATCGCGCAAATCAAATGAAATTTGAATTGATCGTTAAATGCATGTGCCAAGCCGTTTTGAAGAGTGTTACGTCTGTTTGTCTGTGAAAGTGTTGCTCTTCATGCTCAATAGATTTTAAAGAACTGAGCTCTAGAACCACTACCCAGAATACCCCAAAAATTTCTAAGAATTCCATGTGACTACTATTCTGTGAACATGATTGACTGCGAAGGGTCACTCTATGTAGCGGGAAAAAACCAATAAAAAGTTTTGCGCTGAAAAGTTAATCGATTGGTTATCCACTGGTGGTGACCAATCGATCAACTTTTCAGCACGAGGTTCGGGTTGCTCAGATTTGTGCTCTTGAAAATTCGAGATGTGGTTTCGTCATATCTTAGCTTAGATGGAAATTCTTAGTTGTAGGAAAGATTTGTAACCGTGAAATATATCAAAGGTATTTTGGAATGGCTCTGAATTTCACATTGCAAAAAAATTTGAACGATCTTAAATCTTTCAAAGGTATAGAACAATGCTTTCAATTTTTGTTTTGTTTGAGGTAAATTGAGATGTTTTTTATCATCATGATGTTTGATTATGTCACTTGTCAACCTGCGTTCTGTCCCAAAAATACTTTCACTAACAAGCATTCCTAAGACAATTCAAACTAGGTTAAACGTCATGACCGATTTATTTCTGTGTGAAATGGACTAAAGGCTTCTGCTTCCAAGCGGGGTGGAGACGCGCGATAGGATTATTTAAGCTTGCTTTCGCGTGAAAAAGTGATCGGCAATTAATATTCCCTGAAAATTACACGTATGTGGGAGAGGGAATTTTTGCGAGTGCATCGTTCATAGCAAAGCAAGAATCGATCCGGTGATTGCAGCCATTTGTTTACCAAGACAAAGGCCCTAACACATATTCCCTTCCCGTATCCAAACTGCTAGTGATTTTTCATAGTAACGCAGAGAATTCGTCGGTTTTTGGCCTAAGCGAGAATCACGTTATAACTTCCATTCCTATCCTCAATTGACCTGCATTCGGACGCGGTATTGCTTATTGTAAAGTATTGGGGTTCCAGCATTTACACAATGAGGAGAAGACTAGTCCCAAGTATCATCTATTGGTTCTTTGTGTAAATGCAGTTGCCCTTGCAATAACAGAGGAGCAACCCGTAAGTAGAGACACTTACAGGAAATCCGCGGTTTTATAAGAATCTCCTTCCAACAGTATGATCCAACAGGGTGAATAATGAGATTCACATCACTAGTCAAGCTTTCTACGGGATGGTTTGTCACAAGAAGGGCGCGTCAAAACCATTGCAACTGTTGGGATAGAAGCACCCATCTACAAGGATGTTATAGTATCTTCTCACCTCACTTCGGCTGGCAATCCACTCCGTAGTACAGTTACAACTTCAATGATGCCCTGATGCTCCCTCCCGACCCCATATAGCCATATAGTTACATAGTTATATAGTTATACTATACAGTAATAAAATCATATAGTTATATAGTTATATAGTTAAACAGTGATATAGTTATATATTTTTATGCAATTCTGTATTATAATTTCTATTTTATATAACTCATTTTGGTATCATAATGGCCATTTTTTCCGAACTGGTCTATTATGCAACAGAAATGAGTTGCATAATGAAAAATAGTTGCATAATGTTCATAATGCAACTCATTTGAGTTGCATTATGAACATTATGCAACTCAAATGAGTTGCATTATGAAAAAATCATTGCATAAAATTTTGTATGGAACTCGTTGCAAAACTCGATTTTTTCAGCACTCTTCGTATTTATCCAACTCGGCAAGCCTCGCTGGATAAATGTACGACTCGTGCTGAAAAAATCATCTTTTTGCAACTCGTTACATAAATAACTATTATAGTAGTATAATTATGTAGTATAATTCAATATGATGAAAGATAATGATGCAATGTTAGCATGGGAGAAAATGATAGTAACGAGTTAAATTCACAGAAACAAACTAGCCTAGAAGAACATTTATAGCATTTCAAGGCAACGGCAATGAAATTAAATCAGTAACTAATAATTATATAAAATTAAAAAAAATAGAAAAGTTGGTATATTGTATGATCGAAATCATGTAGTGCAAAAAATATCGCACGCACCATGTAGGGGGGAGTAAGATGGACATGTTCAGGAAAATAGAAGTTGACAGTGTAAACAATGCGATATAATTGAAATTATATCTCCATACTTTTTACTTCATCTAAGGTACTTCACAGTCTGTAAGCCTATTTTACAACAAAATTTAAATTTCTATGTCTTTTGAGATAATTAAAAAGTGTTCTCCAAATGTGTGTTTTTCAACAGTGTGGGTGAGATGGACAGGTTTGAAAAATTTGCTAATAAGCCATTAATTGTGTTAAATGATGTTTATGGCCGTTTATATTCGGTAGATCAATCATAGTAGCATCTAAATTTGGCTTTAAATTTTCTTAGGGAAACGTGTTATAAATAAATATCAATTTTGTAAATTGGAAGCCTCCATACACTGATAAACGCCTAACAATGATCTGGTAGTTTTATGACTCAAACTACTCTAACAACAAAATTTCTAATATAATGAATTTAAAAAAAACATAATACGATATGCTTTCCACGGCTTTTTTAATCATTATTGTACTCCATAGATTTCCATCTGTGAATAATGTGTAGGTTTTAATGTGTTTCTCATGGCATGGCACTATCAAAATAACCCCAACACTGTCCGTCTTACCCACCCGTCACAACGCAAAACAATCATTCCACCGCCGTTCTCCATAATCCATGAAATTTACCTGAATCTCGTTGTATGCAGGACGGAACAGTTTAAAACAACTGGGAAAGTCAAAATAAAATGCGGAAACTTAGCAATTTAATGTTAAAAAAGCTGATTTATTGAGCCCCAAAGTTAGATCCCATCACAAAAGCGTGTAGCCAGGTAAATACCTGTTTATTGTTTGTACTTTTATCATATGTATTCTCTCATAGAGTGGCTTAATAATCATCAACTGATAAGAAGATTGAGTTAATCGTAAAAGAAAGCCAAATTACCTCTTACGAAGTTTGCTTATCTTTTTAAATGGTTTGGAATACATAGGAATTAACCACCACAACCGCTATCCCCAAGAGCCACAATTTGAGGAACAAATTTTCAGTATAAAACACTTTCAAAAAAATTTCGGCTGCGCCACTATGTTTTAGCTACGACTCAAATTGAATGTACATGGTATCAGTGCCAAGTGAGTGCCAAGTAAAAAAAGTATCATTGATCATCGAAAATCCCTCCAACAGAAAAATTCTGGCTACGCCTCTTTACTCAAATAACTCATTTCGTTTATTTTATTCCTTTTTTCTAAAAAAAAAATATTGGGCCCCAGATGTTTTGACATTTTTTAAAGGGGATCGCCACTTCCAAAAAAGTTGGGAACCCCTGCTCTATGCCTAAGATATTCAAGGAAATTTTTATTGCGAAAAGTTCCTGGTACGAACGGAAATCGAACCCTTCACCACTTGTCAAAAACCCGTGCTTTCGGTGCATCGGCTAAATAGAACCATTGGACCGCTAATCTGAAATTCCGACTTTATTTTACTTCAAACGCAACGCTAAATCGAGGAAATAAGAAATTCATATCTATTCTTCTAATCTCATAAATTATGTGATACCAAAAATCATGTAATGTACTTTCAAAATGCCCAAACCCCAAGATATGACGAGATGGATCCCTTTATTAAAGGAATTTAATAATGTTCGATATTGTTTCAAAAATCTGCTACATATTCTCAGAATACACAGATTATTACTCCAAACATTAGTGACTCGAAACGATTGTTTACAGTCCGATCGACAGTGTGTTGCATGTCTTTGCACCTACCCATTGATTTTCCCCTACTTACCACCCACAGTGTGCAGGCAAGAGGCATGAGAAAATCTCAATCCAAACAAACAATCTTCTCGCCGTCATTCCTTGCAGATGTGTATAAAACGGTTATGATAGTTACCTAAATTTATGACGTCCAACTGCGAAATCACATCACCGTCGTGTGGAGCTCTGGGCTAAGCGTTGGTTGTTGGTGCGATTGCAAATTCAATTTTGCTCACTCACTGCTTTTCTCCTTTAGTGGGATTCAAGACACGTGTCACTAATACTCGTTATTTTCCTCTTCACTTTGCAGTATCATCTGTATGCAGCACTAACGGAACGAAATGAATATTTTTCCTCGTCAGGACGGATGCCTCGGTTTGCGCCAAGAAATCGTTTTGATATAATTGAAATTCTTCTCCAATCTACACTTTCATCACCGTTTGACCTTACATCACACAATTAATTTACATTCAGCATCAACGAAGCTCTGTGCATCGAGAGTATGCTTTATTTTCACTCCCTCGTTGAGTTTCCGCTTTCTAATGCAATCTCACTGACATTCAGCCGTTTTTTTATCTAGCCACTCTGCTTTGCCACTTTGTCACTATTTCTGCAACATTATAACCGTGAACATGAATAGCTATGAACCGAGTATAGAAATTTCTTACTGCTTTATTTTCACTTTATTATGTACTTCCTTTTTATTTCCACACATAGGACAACCGCTCATCGAATCTGCCCTTAACACTACTTCCTCCCGGGTGCCAACTCACTGAAATTCACTATCCAAACTCCAACCTATCCTACTCCATCAGAAGAGCCAGCAGATGCATTGAATTTCCAACTCACAATCCACACGATACCGGGGATTCGAAACTCTGCTAGAATGCGACCTGCTGCTGCGTCACCACCCGCAGCTCTCCGGCAGACGGGTCTGGCAGAAGCAAACGAGAAAGGTCCGGGGAGCACAGTCTATCCCGCAAGAATTAACCTCCAAGTCACCAGTAGTGGATGTCTATGTGAAGCGCTGTGTGCTATGTTCAACACCTAGATCCGGACCGCTGGGCGGAGCAACGTGGGTTTCCCGACCGAACGCGACCAAAGTTTATCTCAGACTGAAAGGGAAAAGTAACTGCCATCTGGTTCCTCGTCGGTTGCCTTGCGGAAAGCTCTTCCTACCTTGTGTAGTAAATGTTTGCTCTCGTCGTCCGTCTGTCGGGGCCTGCGATCATCCACCGCGTACAACCATCCTCAGCTCTAACTGGGGTTCATTCTCCCAGGGTAGACTTAGGTACGTGCCGCTACTGATAGGAAAGCTCTTCCGCTTTCCCAGAGCGACGGGTTTGAAAACAGAGAGCGAACTGGAGGGAAAATGTTTCGTTAAGTTTTCCATTCGCTCTGTGTTTTCCCATCCATGCGCCATGCTCACTCTCCAATTCGGTGATTCCTTTACCTGAGGGCGACAGGAGCCGACAGCGACTCTGGCTGCCTGTTACAGGTGGTTTAGTGCGAGAGAGGTGCTAAGGCGCGAATTACGACACTCTAAGCGTAACCTCAGCAGCAATACGGTTTGCGGTGTGATGTTTTGTCTAACATGCCAACCATTTGCCGCAAATTTCCGTTGCGTTTAATTCAGCTTTCATATGCAATACAAATTTACGTTGTGGAACTTTGCATTCAACTGAATTTGTACTTCAATATCAATGTAATCTGCTGGGAATTGTAGTCCACGGAGAAAGTTTTATGGAAATGTTTGTTAGAGATATCCTTTTATCATAATACAGGTACTCTTCGATATAACGTACAAAAAATATTTCTCTTTCGAAGCAGAGAAAAAAATAATATTTTTACGCTAGTGTTGATGTATTTGAAGTGAAATTAATCCCAGAAGATCCCAAATAAGGATTTCGGTAAAGTTCACAAAACCAATAATAAAAATCATAAGTTTTCGCGGAAAACTCATTTCGTTTTTTTGTGCTTCGATATAACGTACATTTTGCTTCGATATAACGTACACAAAATGTTTCCATAAATTGCGCTAATTTTAAGTAACAAGGCAAATGCTGCAACACAGCATTGATTTGAGTGATTTCGCAGTTTATTTGAGGGTTATTCCTGGGAAAAAAATAAAAATTTTCAATGTTGTACATTATATCGAAGCAAAATGTACGTTATATCGAATTCGCTATATCGAGAATACGCTATATCGAGGGTACGTTATATCGAAGAATACCTGTATTTCCAAGAAAAAAAACCTAGATTAATCCACCTAGTGGTGATAGTGCCTTTCTCGTCAAATATGTACTCATGATCTTTACGTCGACATTAGCCGATCCTGAGAACACATATACGCTCAATACGATTCATGTAAAATTTGACCTACTTATGGACCAAGTTGTGCACAGTAATTTTAGACGCAAAAGGAGATTCAGTGTTGATGCGATCAAATTATAATTTTCTCATGACACGTTGATCCATCGTACTTTATATTAACACCAAAGGAATTTGAAATGGTGTGATTTTATGAGATTGCTTTGGTCACGATTTTATTCTCTTGCGTTTACTGCCAAAAACTGAAGTGAGTTTTTTGTACACACACATACACACATACGCACACACACACACACACACACACACACACACACACACACACACACACACACACACACACACACACACACACACACACACACACACACACACACACACACACACACACACACACACACACACACACACACACACACACACACACACACACACACACACACACACACACACACACACACACACACACACACACACACACACACACACACACACACACACACACACACACACACACACACGGCCTCGGATGGGACCAGGAAAATGGCGGCGATATGGACGACGGGTAAATACCCCGTGCAGGAGTTGGTGTCTACTACCTATGAGGGCTTCGTGGTCGCCAAAGTAAACGGGGTCTTCTTCTGTAGCTGTTATGCGCCTCCGCGGTGGCCGATCGAGCGGTTCACGCAAATGCTGGACCGCTTAACGACCGTGCTAACAGGGCGAAGGCCGGTGGTAATAGCGGGTGACTTTAATGCCTGGGCTGTGGAATGGGGAAGCCGTTTCACGAACCAGCGGGGTCAGATCCTGCTAGAAACACTGGTCATCTTAGATGTCGACTTGGCTAACGTCGGTACCAAGAGTACCTATAGTCGAAACGGAGCGGAGTCAATTATTGACGTGACCTTTTGTAGTCCTGGCCTAACAAGTAGTTCGAACTGGAGAGTAGATGATGGCTACACTCACAGCGACCACCTGGCGGTTCGCTACAGTATCGACTACAACAACAGCAGACAGCGGATAGAAGAAGAGGCAGCTAGGCCAAGGCCAAGCCCTCGTAAGTGGAAGACATCATACTTCGACGAAGAGGTATTTAGGGAAGCGCTCCGCCGTGAGCGAAACTTACTCGGTTTAGACGGCGACGAGCTGGTAGCGGTGCTCTCACGTGCGTGTGATGCGACCATGCCTAGGCGAGTCCACCCTAGAAATGGGAGGCCACCGGCTTACTGGTGGACCGACGCGATTGCGGACCTGCGCCGCGCCTGCCTACGGGCTAGGCGGCGGATGCAGCGAGCACGATCAGAGGAAGAGCGAAACGAACGGCGGGTGGTGTTCGCCGCTGCAAAAGCCGCGCTCAAGACCGAGATAAGAGCAAGCAAGAAGGCCTGCTTTGAGGGTCTCTGTCAGAGTGCCAATACGAACCCGTGGGGTGATGCCTACAGGATCGTTATGGCCAAGACGAGAGGTGTGATGGCTCCTACAGAGCAATCTCCAGAGATGTTGGAGGGGATCATTGGAGGACTTTTTCCGCGTCATGATCCTAGTCCTTGGCCTCCTTTCGTAGGACAGCCGGGGACTGGGGCTGGCGATGAGGAAAGGGTCACCGATGTGGAACTTGCGGGGATAGCTAAGTCTCTTAGCGTAGGTAAGGCCCCAGGTCCGGACGGAGTTCCGAACCTGGCCTTAAAAGTAGCTATTGCAGAAGCTCCCGAGTTGTTCAGGTCTGCTATGCAGAAATGCCTGGACGAGGGAGTTTTCCCAGAAGCTTGGAAGAGGCAGAGCCTGGTACTATTGCCAAAGGCGGGGAAACCACCCGGAGACCCGTCGGCATATAGACCAATATGCTTGATTGACACGGCGGGGAAGGTGCTCGAAAAGATCATCCTCAATAGAATGTTGAAGTTCACTGAGGGCGTAAATGGTCTCTCGAGTAATCAGTATGGCTTCCGGAAGGGGAGGTCCACCGTAGACGCTATCTTGTCGGTTACAAAAACCGCCGAGAAAGCACTCGAGCCTAAGAGGAGGGGAATTCGCTTTTGCGGGGTAGTGACTCTGGATGTAAGGAATGCATTTAATAGCGCCAGTTGGGCTGCTATTGCTGATGCGCTCTTGCGTCTGGGGATACCGGAGTACTTGTACAAGATTCTCGGAAGCTACTTCCAGAATCGCGTACTAGTATACGACACGGAGGTGGGTCGGAAGTGCTTTCACATAACCTCAGGAGTCCCGCAAGGTTCCATCCTGGGTCCGGTGTTATGGAATGTCATGTACGACGAGGTGTTGAGGTTAGAGTACCCAGTGGGAGTGGTGATTGTCGGATTTGCCGACGATATTACGCTCGAAGTCTACGGTGAAACGATCGAGGAGGTGAAGTTGACTACCGACCACTCGATCAAGGTTGTGGAGGCGTGGAAGCGGTCCAGAAAACTGGAGCTGGCTCACCACAAGACAGAGGTGACGGTTGTGAACAACATGCAGTCGGCGCAGCAGACGGAGATCAGTGTAGGAGACTGCACTATCCTGTCGAAGCGCTCTGTCAAGCACTTGGGCGTGATGATCGACGATAAGCTTACCTTCGGTAGCCACGTCGAATATGCCTGTAAAAGAGCCTCCACAGCTATTGCGGCACTGTCCCGGATGATGTCCAATAGCTCAGCGGTGTACGCCAGTAAGCGCAAGCTTCTGGCTAGTGTTGCTACGTCCATACTTAGGTATGGCGGCCCGGCGTGGGGTACCGCGCTAAGTACTGAATGCTACCGACGGAAGCTGGAAAGTACTTACAGGCTTATGTGTCTGAGGGTTGCAAGCGCGTACCGTACCGTGTCACACGACGCTCTCTGTGTCATTACTGGTATGGTGCCCATCAGCATTCTTATCAGTGAGGATATGGAGTGCTTCGAAATGCGCGGCACAAGAGGCATACGCAAGACTGTCAGGATGGCCTCTATGGTCAAATGGCAGCGCGCGTGGGACAGTTCCACCAAAGGAAGGTGGACCCATAGGTTGATACCGAGGGTAGATAGTTGGATTAATAGGCGCCATGGGGAAGTTTCATTCCACCTGACACAGGTCCTTACAGGTCATGGTTGCTTCCGACAGTATCTACACCGTTTCGGGCATGCGGATTCTCCCGAATGCCCAGTGTGCAATGGTTTAGAGGAAACGGCGGAACACGTTTTGTTCGTGTGCCCGCGTTTTCGCACAATGCGTGACCGCATGCCACATGCGGGGAGGACACAACTCCGGACAACTTGGTCCAGAGAATGTGTAGGGATGAGATTAGCTGGAATGCCGTTTCAACGGCTATCACCCATATCGTCTGGGAGCTACAAAGGAGGTGGCGCGTGGACTCGGAGAATGGCTAGTCCAGATGCAGTACAAGAGGTGGTCCAGGGGTTCGAAGTCGGCTTCGTAGGTCATACCGGTACCCTGCGGTCGAGATCGACCTTTACAGCGATTAAGTGGCCGCGGAGAGGAAGTCCCGGTAGCGGTGCTGTCGTGGCGTCAGTCTACTGGGTTGGATCTGAGCCCGCGGTTGGAAAGGGGTCCCCGGCAAGGGTCGGGGTAGGTGAGACCCTGCTGTCTGCAACCTACGGATGCAGCTGATAAGGCCTGAAGGGTAGTGATACCCTTGCCTTCAGCAGGTCAGACCGGGTTGCATGTGGACATCAGTTCTTGATGTCCGCTCAGCAGTAGGGCGCGGGCGGGGTTGACCCTGCCCGCCTTCCGAGGACAAAGGGAGTGGCGAGGACCACTCGGGAAACTGGCTAAGCGCCAGCATGCTATCATGATGGACTCTCCAGAGCGAGTCATCGATGTTCGTTGCTGCTAGGCTACGGCAGCTAACCTTGAGGGTGCGATATGCACTAGCCTCTCTCTGAAGCAATACCTTCTTGGTGGTTCCGGAGAGACGTAGGGTTTGGCGACCATAGGAATGTGTTTTAGTGGGTCGAGGAGAGAGTAGTCCTGGCTTCTACCGGCATTGTAGAAAACGGCCTCATCCCCACACTACCCTAACCTTCCTGTTAGGGTGTCTGATGAGCAGATTTATCCCCCTATGGTTTAGAAGGAAAAAAAAACACACACACACACACACACACACACACACACACACACACACACACACACACACACACACACACACACACACACACACACACACACACACACACACACACACACACACACACACACACATCACCTCAATTCGCCGAGCTGAGTTGATTGGTATATGTGAATCGGCTCTCCGGGCCTTCTATCAAAAAGTCCGTAATTGTACGTAAAAGTAGTGGATAGCGGTCCGGTTTCCGACCAACGAAAATATCTTTTTGAATTTGAAGCTTTTTCGGAACAGAAAAAACGGACAAATTCAAAAAACAACAAATGACGATTAAAAGTTTTAATAAACTACCACTGGACGAAAAAGCAACAATTTCATTCGATTCCCTGAGAAAGATCCAATAAGGATCGAAACGTTGATAGAAGAAAACATTTAGTTGTTTTTGACCCCGAAAAGACTGAAACGCCAAAACTATTCGAAAGTCTTCAAAACAGTCGTCGTCAATATAGGAGATTCTTTCAGGAACAACACCGGGGATCATTTTCAATATACCTCCAAGGATGCTACCAGGAACTCTTCTACGAATTCCTACAGGAATTCCTTCTGAGATTCGCTCAGGAATTCCTTCAAGAGTTCATCCCGGAATTCCTACATTAATTGTTAAGGGACTCCCTTAGGAATGTTCTAGAAATTTCTTCTATGATTCATCCTGAGGTATCTTGTGGAATTCCTTCAGATATTACTTAATGAGCTGCTACAGGTACTCCTTCAGGAGTACACCCACGAATTCTTGTTAGAATTCCTTCAGGCTATTTCCAAGATATCCTTCTGGAATTCCTTCAGAATTTTTTTTTTTATCTGTTTTAATGAGATTTTTCGCCCTAGGCTAGTTCATCTCGGCCCTTCAGTATTTCCTCCTGGTATTTCTTCAGAAAATCTTCCTGGGTTTCCTTCTGGAAATTCTCCTGGGATTCCTCCAGGGATTGCTCCAAATTCCTCCAGGGAGTCTTCAAGAAAATCCTCCAGCGATTTTTCCAGGAATTGCTCAAGGGAATTCTCCAAGAATTTCTCCACGGATTTTTCTAGGACAGGAATTTCTCTGGCGATTTCTCCAGAAGTTCCTCTAGATATTCTTCCATAAATTCTAACAGGCATTCTTCCATGAATTCTAATAGGCATTCCTCCAGGGATCCATCCAGACATTTCTTTAAGAATTCTTCTCGGCATTCCTCCAGAATTTCCTCCAGGCATTCTTCCAGGTATTCCTTCAGAGATTCTAGGAATTACTCAAGGGAATCCTCCAAGGATTGCTCTAAGAATTCCTCCAGGGATTCCTCCACGGCTTTCTCCAGCGATTCCAACAGAAATTCCTCCCGAAGTCTATTTAAGAATTCCACTAGGAATTTCTCCAGCGATGACTTCAGACATTCTTCCAGGCATTCCTCCAGAATTTAATCCAGGAATGCCTCCAGTGACTCCTTCAGGAATTCCTCCAAGAATTTCTCCCAGAATTCCTGCAGGTATTCTGCCAGGAATTCCTCCAGGCATTGGGGAATGGAACTCTTAAAGATAATTCTAGCGGGATGCATACAGGAGGCAAGAAATTCACTAAGTAGTATTCCAGGAATTCTTTAAAAATTTCTTCCTTTGATTCCTTAAGGAATATATCTTGAGATTCTTTTTTAACGAATACATCAAGAAGCTATCCATTGATTTCATCAGGAACTCCTCCAGAGATTCCTGTAGGAGTTTTTTCCAGGGATATCTTGAGGGTGCTCCTTTAGAAAATCCTTCAGGGATTCTTTCAAAAATCTGTTTTTGACAAAACACCTCATGGAATGTCTAAAGGGCTTCCTCCAACGGTTGTTTTATGACTTATCCTAGGATTCCTTCGAATGAGTGTAACCAGTTTCGTATCTTTTAATTCCGCCCTATTTTGCTTATCATTTACCAGATACGCGTATTTCGACTACCACTTGTAATCTTCCTCAGAGTCAGTTATTGAATTAAAAGGTACGAAACTGGTTACACTCATTCGAAGAGGGTATTTTGTTTAGAGGGTTCGGAAAGTCGGTACAAAGATCACTAGGATTCCTGCCCGTTTGTCACCAGGTATCTTCTTCCGAAATTTGTGTAAAGATTTCTCCAAAATTTTCTATTGAAATTTCTCCAAGAAATTGCCTAAAAAAATTCCAGAGATTCTTTCGGGAATTCTCCCGGCAGTTTCTTTTGGGAGAGTTTCAGGAATTCCATCAGAAATTATTATAATAATTTCTCCAGGGATTTTTCAGACATTTCTCCTCGGAATCCTGTTGTTAGAATTTCAGGAGTTTCTCTAGGAACTCCTACCTAAACTCTTTCAATCATTTCTTTATGAATATATTCCAGCGATTCGTTCACAAATTCCTTCGGAACAATACCACTGAAGGTTTATTCTAAGAGGAATACAGATCCAGGACATTCCAAGATTGTTAATGAGCATATACGAACTGTATAAATGATTACTGAAAGAACTCGAATTACTTATGGAAGAAATTATTTTCAAAAAATATTTGGACGGGTTTCCATTATGGTTGAAACAAATGTTGAAGGAAATCATGAATAAAATCCTGGATAAGTCCTAAAGAATTTCGTAATTTCGTAAAGCTCGTAATTTCCAAAAGAGTTCAGCTCAAGGTTCAACTATGACTTCTTACGAAAGTTTTGTAGATATGAACAAAAAATATTGGCTCCAAAAGAAAAAGGCAGGAGTGAAGAAAGATTCCTAATATTCCAGAAAATGGCCACCACTGCCAGCACCACGCTGTTTTGTGTAGAATAGGCGAGCTATTTTGCACGTAATGTACAAAATACAACTGCGTGACTGCTGAAGGGTTAAACAATGTATTCAGAATATGATGTTATTATATTCATATTTATCGTATTGCGTTTAGTTATAAAAGTTAGTAGGTGTAAAGTTAGGAGTGTTCGCTACCCCTTGACCGAAAAGCTGACTACGCCCTTGCTTGCAGCTCTAATACTGGCTTGATATTACAGCGAATCAGATATTAGAACGTAGTATGTAGTTTGATCTTATAGTAAATTAGAAAAATGAAATTCAAAATTGTTGGCCAAAGTACCACGAAACTGGCAAAAACACCACATAAGACTTTTTTTGTTTAAATACCTTAGATAGCTTTCAAACTAGTTTGTTCTCGTCAACATATTATTCCGTTTTTTGTCAAAACTCAAAGCTTCTTCAAAGTACCTTGAATACTAGTTATTTATAGTTGAACAATAGTCTTGAGGTGAAGCATCTATGAATGAATAAGAATAAACTACCCAGCGTATGCGTTTTACGTTTCGTTCAGCTGAAAATAGTGCATTATTAAACTTTTTATTTCTGGCACGCATAATTTTACTTCTTTTTTTTTCTACCTTAGAAGAATTTTATCAATTCTTTACTCACCTGTTAAACAAGTAGCTAACCATGATAGATCAATAACAGGTGGGACATGCATAGAAAACCATCAAAGTTTGGACTATCTGGGACTTGGACTATAAACAACCCGAATAATCACATCATTTTTTTTTTTTTCAAATAATGAGCTTATTGTGTAAGGGCACCCACATTGGTGTTCACTCCAGGGATTCCATCTGGATGTATTGCAGGATGTCCATCTGGGCATTTTGGGATGGCCAAAATGTTCTGGTCAGGCAACTTTTTTTTCTATCCAATCGAGCACAAATTTGTACCAATGATGCACATATAATAGGTTGACAAACAGTCAAAATTTGAGAATTTTTGATGCACTCTATGAAAAATTACAGCATGTTGAACTTTTTTGTGAGAGTAAAAACAGTTGCCTGTCCTAAACATTTTGGCCACCCCCTGTACTTTAGAAGCTTAGTCTGTTGAATTAGTTCCTCCGGAGACAAGAACTTCAGTCTGGGATCCAGGAATTCGATCTAGGGATTTCACCAGGAAATCATAAGGGATTCTCAGGAGAACTCCTGAAGGTATCCCATCAATCCAGAATGTTTCCCACAAAGAACTCCTTAAGAATTTTCAGGAGGAACATCTGGATGATTTGCAGAGGAAACTCCTGGTAGATTTCCAAATACAACTCCTGGAGGATGCCCAGAAAAAACTCTCGGAGGAAACGCAGGAGAAAACACTGGGGATGTTCCAAAGATGAAAAAATATTGAAAGATGTATGTCGCTCTCTGTGATCTGTACTGTGCAGTGCAAGTTATCCCAAAAGTACAAGGAAAATTTATGTGTTTAATGTTAAATGGCATTACAGGAAGCTCCAACTCTCCAACTGCATTCAAAACCCGCATAACGAGAGACGGTTGACTGCTTATCCCTTGAAAAAGGACCAATACACGGGACCGAAACGTCGGGCTATGCCAAACTAGCTTTTTCGATGCTCTTAGACTGAGAAAGCCACAACAGTTCAACATTTCCTCCCAGTCGTATACTTCCTCCAAAAAAATTGCATTCAGCAAAATCTCAGAAATACCAGAAAAAACTCCTAAAATAATCCCTGAAGAAACTCCTGCTGAAAACCTAGAAAAAATTTTTGGTGGAATCTCAGAAGGAACTTCTGGAGGAGTATCAGAAAGAGTTTCTAGAAGGATTACAGAAAATAGTCTTGGAAGAATTCCCATAGGCAATTCTGAAGAATCGAAGGAACTCCCATAGGAATTGCCGAAGGAAAGTCTTGGTAAATCTCACAAGTAATTCTTGGACGACTTTCAAAAAGATATCTTGGTCAAAGCTCAGAATTATTTTCCTAATTCTCAAATTTCTATTCCTGGTGGAATCCCGGAAGAAACTCCAGAAAAAAATGAAAAAGGGACATCTTTGTTGATCCGGGAAGGAACTCCTGAAGAAATCCTAAGCGTCAGAAACTCTTTCCTAGAAAAATATCATCAAATTCCAAGGGATAACCAAGCAGTACGAGATAACAAAGAGGAATTGAAGAAGAACTTCTTGGGGAATTCTAAGTTCTTGAAACGTATCAAGTGATTGCATAGACTAATTATTTGAGATTTTTTGAAAGTATCCCAGGACCTGGAGCGGACCTGGTGTGATGGTTAGAACACTTGACAATCACGCCGACGACCTGGGATCGAATCCCACTCCCGACAAACTCGCAAAATGTGAGTTCTTCCTTCGGAAGGGAAGTAAAGCGTGGGTCCCGAGATGAACTAGCCTAGGGCTAAAAATCTCGTTAATACAGATAAAAAAAAATATCCCAGTACCCCTATAGCCACTGCCGTATGGGCGTGGGTATTCAGCAATACAAACTGGCTTAGGCTTAGTGTTCCAGTAAGGGTTTTTAATTCCTCTTTTTGGCTTTGTCCCAGTTGGGCCGCTACGCCAAGAGAAGAATAAAAAACCCCTTACTGGTACAACTAGTTTTTTTTTGGGGAAATACTCAGAAGATTTCAATCAGGATGCAAATTCCTGATAAAATTTTTGGACATTTTAAGGAGAAATACTTGTAAAACTTTTTAAGACGCGGTCCATCAACTACGTAAACATTTTTTTATCTCAGAGATACTCCCCTCGTAGACTTTTGTCCATACAAAATATTCGAAATTTGTATAGAGCGTAAACTTTGGTCAGAATCCAACTATCTTGAGATTTTTCCAGGAGTTTCTGCCCTAGTTAGTTTTGTTACCATTCCTGTATGTAATTCATCTGAATAAACCTTAAAGACTGTATGTACAGGGGGTGGCCAAAATGTTTGGGATAGACAACTTTTTTCTCTCACAAAAAATGTTCAAAACGCTGTAACTCTTCATCGAGTGCATTAACAATTCTCATATTTTGACTATTTGTTTACCTACTATATGTGCATCATTGGTACAATTTTGAGCTCGATTGGCTAATCTTTCGCAAAGCTAGATTCGTTCTCGTAAAACACTATTTTTTAGACAACTAATTGTTGAACTGTCATATCTCGGAAACCAGTGAACCGAATTTAATGAACTTTTGAACGTTTATTAAGAATACATTGATGCATCTCATGTCATTAAAACACAGGCACTTTTTGAACGTTGAAAAAAGTTATCATAGATTGAATCTTTTTGGATCTTTCTTGAAAAAAACTGTAATTTTTTTACACCAATGTCATTAAATTTTAGTGTTGATATCCTAAGATTTTCTGCTTCTGTTCTCAAGATATATCTGATAAGATGGCCTATTTGGATTGACAGGATAACACATTTAGTAATTTTTGTATGATATTGGAAATTTGACTTATTTTCCTCTATATGGGTGAAAATGTCAAACCGGTATAACTTTGTCCATCGTTAGAAAATATTACATTTTATGGCTAGTATCAATATATTGTTGATAAACGTTCAAAATTCAATTCTGTTTACAGATTTCCGAGATATGACAGTTCAAAAATTAATTTTCTAAAAAAAAGTGTTTTACCAGAACGATTCTAACTTCGTGAAAGATTAACAAATCGAGTTTCAAATTTGTACCAATCATGTACATATAATAGGTGAACAAACAGTCAAAATTTGAGAATTGTTGATGCACTCTATGCAAAGTTACAGCATGATGAACATTTTTGTGTGAGATAAAAAGGTTGCCTATCCCAAACATTTTGGCCATCACCTGTAACTATATCAGAGGGTCGCGAATGTAAGTTCTTCGGCCGCATCAGTCTCCTGCTGAGATTCTTCAAGCAATTCCTGTTGAGGTTACTTCAGCAATTTCTCCTATGATCACTTCCGGAATTCTTTCAGACATTCCTACAGGAATTGCTTTGGGGGCTCCTCCAGGCATTTCTCCGCGGCACAAAAAAAAATCTTTTTAGAACCCCTCCAGGAATTCCTCTAGGGATTCCTCTGGAAATTTATACTGGGATTTCTACAATTCCTGCCTAAAACACTGTAAACTCTGTAAACGGAATGAGGAGGCTGAACCCTTCAGGTTATTTCTCTTATTTTTTATGCATTTTATCCGAGGCGAACCAGCCTAGGGCTGAGAGCCTCGTAAATAAAGCTTATAATAATAATAATAATAATAATAATAATAATAATAATAATAATAATAATAATAATAATAAATCTATAATTCCTATTGGAATTCCTCAGGCTGAGATTGTTCAAATTCCTCCTGATATTTCTCAAGGAACTTCTGCAGATTTGATATTCCACTAGAAATTTGTATCCACTGGGGAATCCGCTACAAATTTTCTTCACGAATTCCTTCAGTAACTTCTGCTGGGATTACTACAGGAATTCATACAATTCCTGCTAAGATTGCTCCAGAAATCTCTCCCGAGATTCCTCAAAAAACTACTGCAGGGATTTCTAAAAAAAAATCCTCATGTAATTCCTCTCAGGATTTCTTTAAGGAATCCTTCAGACATTTCTGCTGGGATTATTTTAGGGAATTCCTCTGGAATTTCTTCATTTTATTTTTCTGTGATTCATTCTGGAATTTCTCTTACATGTCTCCTGTGATCTTTCCGAGTAGTGCTCCAAGGATTCCACCAGGATTTTTTTTTTTTTCATAAATTGTATTTAAGGACTACTCCAGGAATTTCTCAAAGGATTTCTTCAAGAAATTTCTGGGGTTCCTCCATCAATTCTTTTCGCAGGGATGATTCCAGAAATTTGGTTTGTCTAGGGGTTTTATGGTTTCTCCAACTACACGCATTTTAACCCAGGCAGTGTCAACGGTATCCAATAGCAGTGACCGTTTCTTCTTCGTGAAACACAATGAATTTTAGTTCTATTCCTTACATTTATATGCATAAGGCACCCGAGCAAAGGAGAATATCAAATTAATAACTACGGAATCACACAACTTGTTTTTATATCTTGTTTTGTTATTATTTTTTATCAAGACATTACCTTTAACATATTTTGTTTGACAATCTTATTTTGTTATGATCAAGCTATTGGTATACATCCGTTAAATAAAATTCCAATAATATGTTTTACTGCAGGCCAAGCTTAGTTATTATTGTATTATAGAGAGTGTACAAATATTTTATCAACAATAGGACAACAATAACAAATTTTGAAATTCACATTATTCGAGAATTCCGTTGTTTAGAGCGTTGCGTGATGAGGAGTGTGTGCGTATTCTCTCATCAGTACATCTTTCTCTTCTTTCTGGCATTACATTTAAGCTGATACAGAGCCAACTTCTCAGCTTGGGAGTTTTAGTACTTGGACAACTATGACCAGATTTTCAGTCCCTCGTATTGAATGGCAAATATAGGGTACTTCAAGCACTTGATCTAACCTCACTTTTTATGTTATATGTTATAGACTTTTTTACTTTTTTTACTTACTTTGTTATGAATTTGATAGTATAACTAAATTTGCCTTTGGATTATTATCAATAACTTTTAAAGTTTAAATCGGATTGGTTTCGACTGGAGTTGGTGTGCTAAGAGAGTGTTTCGGCTTTGACAGTCAACAAACTTGCATCGATTACTTTTAAATCTTTGCTGACGTTTCGGTCCGGGGATTGGACCTTCTTCAGGGCTCGATTTTTAAATCAACAAGTTAAAATATTGATTTGTTAATTTTAAAATGTCGGGTTTTAAAGGATTGGTCTTCCTCCACTGGGGCATCGATCTAGATGATTAAGCCTCTGCTTAAGTAATCGATGCAAGTTTGTTGACTGTCAAAGCCGAAACACTCTCTTGAAGTTTAAAATTTGTTTTTTAAATATTTTCCGAATTAACAGTTATAAAGCTGTTATTTAAACTAATAAAACATGTTATTGAATTGGTCTTGCAGGAACATTTTTTTGTTATGCAATTTGTTATTTTGGGCTAAAATATAAACGACTCATAAGAAAGTGATCATTCGTCATAAATAATTCCAAAAGTCCCAGTGAAGAAACAGGGGTGTAAGCAGTAATAAATAACAAAAGTTCCATAAACAAATAGAAAAGTGAATAAATAAATCAAAAGTTTCCATAAATAATTGATTTTTGAGCAATTAAAAACATCAAAAATGCAATGAATAATTTAACTGTTGCAATAAAAAAAGCCAATTTTCCCACCAAAAAACTTCGAATTTTCCATAAATAAATTCGATTTTTCCATAATAAATTTAAAAAATCACAATAAAAAAATATCAAATACATAAGTAATAAATAATTCAAAAAGTGCAATAACAAAAAAATAAATTATCAATAAATGTCAAAAAACGAGCAATAAACGTAAATGCATTTTGAGCCAAAAATTATATAGACCATGCGGCGAAGCCGCAAGAGGATTGAGGAACTGAGGTGGCAGAAGGCCGCCGATGTTTCCGATATCCGATGCACCGCAACTGCATCGATTCGGTCTAGGCAAACCACAGATTCAAGAATTTGTCCGGTATAATGCAAACATAAATGTTATCTCTTTTTTAGGTCCGACGAGCGATAGCGAGCTCGGACAGCAAGCAATTGCTCGTTAAATTGCAATCATAGTTACGCAAGCTTTACAGTCGTTTCAGTCATATAAGTGCGATTCAGCATTTCACTGTCTCATACTTTCCTGCATTTGTTTTTTTATGGGTTATTTCGTCATTTTTTATTGCATTTTTTGAATTTTTTATTGCTTTTTCGATATTTTTTTATTGTGAATTATCTAATTTATTATGGAAAAATCAGATTTATTTATGGAAAATTCGAAGTTATTTGGTAAGAAAATTGGCTTTTTTTATTGCAACAGTTGAATTATTCATTGCATTTTTGACGTTTTTAATTGCTCAAAAATCAATTATTTATTTAAACATTTGATTTATTTATGCATTTTTCTATTTGTTTATGGAACTTTTATTATTTATTACTGCCCACACCCCTGTTTTTTCACTGCGACTTTTCGAATTATTTATGGGAAATTTTGTATTTATTATGGAACGTTTAATTGTCTGCCGTTATTTTGCCGCTTATGACAGGCAAGTTTATAACATAACATGTTATCCCAGACAACCAGTCATCGTATAAGATGTTGCATAAGATGATAAAGTGGAGGCCATATGCGTGCATGCCTCCATTTAGGCGCATGTAAAATGTACGCATATCGCCTCCACTTTAACATCTTATACAACATCTTATACGATGGCTGGTTGTTAATAACACAAAAGTATCTGATTTTGTTACTCAGTTTTTTTGTCCAAAATAACACATTTTCTAATGCTTTTGTTATTCCCTTCTGCTCGGGCATGCTTTACTTATAAATGTAGCGCCATGTAATAGTATCAAACAAAACGACCCTCATCGGATCAAACAAAGCGACGATGGTCATCTAGCAGGGAGTGTCATAATTTTTGCGTTAGAGTGACCGTTAACATGCTTTAGACTGTTCAAGAGATTTGCAAATAAAGAGCGTGGAGGGAGATCTTATCGTATCATTGCGATCGTCACACCACCAGGTGTGCTATGGATGCTTGTATAGTGACGTCTGAGGTCAACAAGTGGAGTATATCTCGTGTTTGGTATCAATTGAAAATGACAAACATTTACATACATTTCGATTTTTCAGAAGATTTATACATTCCAAGAACTCAAAGAAGGCAAATTGGAAATTCTGAGCTTCGATTACCTTCCACAATCATTTATAACTATGCAAACTTTCGATGAAATACTTAGCTTATTCGAAAGATTTAAGGATGCAAATTGTAATTGGTCATTTTTTACCCAACATGACACACTGACCAACAGGCCTTACTCTATTCAGAAGTCCAAGGAAATCCTGATTCAACATATTTTCTAATCTAAAGTAGTTAATAAGTTGTATTATTAATTTTGGTAAAATTTAGTTAAGAAAATAGCTGTTGATGATTTTTGGAGTTTTCGTTTTTCAACTTGGACTAAACACTGATTTATTATGAAAGTGATCAAAGATATTCCAGACAGGCATGCAAAGTTCCAGTGAGAGCGTAGAGCCAGAAAGAATTATGGTGCTAAAGACATACCACTGAGTTTCACATTCCCAAAATAAAAAGCACTTTGATTCCCTCTTCATCTCCAGCCTCTACAATCCCTGTGGAGCTCCTATATTTGAAGTGTTTCATCTTTTCGTCTTCGATTTCCAGGCTGTTCCTGTGAAATCAACTGCGGCATATTTGTGGCGATGTCGTCGTCGTCGTTTCAAATTATTCAAGCGGATTTTTCCAACGCATTGCTAGGATTTAATTCACCAGCTTCCTCCGTCCTCCGTTTGCGAGCTAAGTATAACTAAAGACGCCAAACAATCATCGAGTCGGATTGAACAGTGTGGGAAAATTGGATGAGCTCATCAATCATTGAAGCCGGACTAGGGCTGGGGAACGGGACGAGACGTGGATGACGGATCGAATAGCAGCATGTGGCGAAGAGGGTATGGTTGTGCCTTACCAGGAATTGGGGTCCTTTTGCTGTTGTTTGTTTCGGATTATTTTGGCCGCAAGCACTGTGGTTGTGGAAACACAAGTATTGCCTCAATTACGAATTGTAGCTTTACGGAAGCACCGATTTTTTTGCTTTTTTTTTTTTGAAGAGCAACGTTTTCTGGCATGACTTGAGAGCTATCAAGTGCTGACTTCTTCAATAGGTGAACTGCCAGGGTCGACTGGGTGGGGTTTTCCTCCGTGCTAGACAGGTACTGTGGAAAGCAAGGATGCTCGTTGGAGCGGGGCAAAGCTAAGCGAAATTATCTGTGCGTGTCCGATTCGCTTTTTAACATTCTGTGCTATATGTCTTCTTGGATAGGTGTAGTATCTTTTGGGGATTGAAATAGAGGGATGATCCTTGTCTATTCTTAGAAATCTGGTAGAAGAATCGGTCTATTGGATGATAGCATTTTATCTCATATACTATACTTAGTTCTATGAATTTGATGGAGCAAATTGAGCGTACGATAACGAGATTAGGTCTTCACTGGAATCCAGTAGGTGTCCTAGTTTATAATAAATTAGTTAAAGGCACGATAAGCAAAGCAGCAGCGTTGTGTGGGGGACAACATAGCTATATAATAACAAAAAAATAAACAGAAAAGGAAAAAAACTAAAAATAGAAGATAACTATCTTCGTACATTATTTCTGCACTGTTGAATTGTTTATAGTTTTCCTACCTCAACCTTTTAACAAGATGATGATTAACCTGGGTTTGTTAGGGGAATATCTGTAAATAAAAAGAAAATCGCGTTAAGTACTGTTCCTTTGAATTCTACTAAGAATTTGTATCCTTTGACAGATACGTATTTCGACCTCAACTGTAAGGTCGTCTTCAGTGTCTTGTACTTGACTCGGAGTGGAATTCAAAGGAACAGTACTTAACGCGATTTTCTTTTTATTTACTTTTAACAAGTTTAAGTTTCATTCCGTTAGTTTCCATACTCAAACCTTATATTATGCCTGACATTTTACTGCGTGAATTACTTCCCGTTTAACTTGGTTCCCAACATTATTTTAAATATGTAAACCTCATTAGAGTGAATCCTAACAAAGCTTAAACACTAATCCAAATTTATACCTTCCAGCATCTGCAACGCAAACCCATAAATGCAACATCTGGGGCAGTGGCAGATTGGTTAGCAGGCATCAGTTAGCTTCTTCTTTTGAATAAAATCCCATTTTGTACCATTTTACTTTTTGTTATCATCTTGCACTGCTTGCAAGATGGATTCACATTTCCCCATGTATTGTTGCGAAACATTGAGTTTCCGGTTTCTGCATGTACCTACCCAACCCATCATTGTGCATCGCAGAGACTCCACGCAACGAAATTTGATACGTAGGTACCGAACAACAATGCACCCGGATCCCGTAGTAAACGAAGCGATGGTTTCTTTGCTTGCCTTGTAGAGGATAATTGTACAGGATGAGCATGAATTGGGTAAATTCAAAAAAACAACTATTGAAATATAGAACAGAATTCCAATATCTCAGAAAGTTGTATTGAAAATAAAAAAAAATGAATGGTAACAAAGTATGTATATAAAACATTAAGAGCGAAATATTATAAATTAAATCAGATAAAAACATCTGAAGAGAAAATATCAACTTTCGATAAATCAAAAAAGTTAGGTATATCAAAAGAAAGAAAGAAAATAAAACAGAAAGAAAGAAGATAGAAATAAAATAGAATATACGGGATAGAAGATAAAGATAAATGATAAAAAAAAATAAATAAAGATAGAAAAAACACAATAGACACACAAGACAACAAGACACACAAGAAACACAAGACACATATTAAAAGGAATACAATGGGTTGGTAACATGAAAAAAAAATTCTCAAAAAAAAATCCAACGAAGCGTTCCACAACAATCTCCCCTGCGTGCGATAAGTTACCACTCCAGAGCGGAAACTAGGATTACCTTCCGTAGAGAACGTTTTTGTCTGCTCTAGCAAATAAGCCATTCATTGTTCTTCCCGTGCCACAAGCTGCCATCCATCCACAATACAAGACATTATTGGAAGAGTGAGGCGAAGCTGATATTCGTCGCCATAAATATTACGAACGCAAATAGAATATCCATCCACGTTTCCCGTAGGGGTTTCAGCTGAGCGAGCAGTGGTGGTTATATGTACACTAAGGTATTTATACTGTAGCAAAATAGCACAGGTTCTGCTCTGAAACTGACGCCTGTTTCGCAAGTGTTTTGTAGAAGCCATTCATTTGAGTCAACCGAGTGATAAAGACAAATGCATTTGAATATTTTGTATTGAAATAGAGCTTTTTTAAGATTCCTTGAATTCCCCGACACTTGCAATTTTTTGTCGGTTGGTCTTCCCCCGAGAGTGGCTGACACTGACGTTCTTCAGAGCTTCATCGCTCTAACGGATCCGAATACTTGGATATCGCCGAACGGCAACTCATCACGGACTCTCAGAAACAACAATCGCACATCAGCATTCTTGTGCTCATCATTATTCCATGGACAGAGTAATAAATATAATAGAATAGAATATATGTAGGTACTGTTCAAAGACCTCTTAGTGCCCTGTAAACTATAAAGCTGTAAATAAGGTCAAACGGTTAAGAGTTTTAAATAAAGATTCCTTGAACGACATTTCGTCAGGGAAACTAAAGGTGGCATTCTCTTATATCAGCCACTCCATGAAAAAAGAATAGACTCGAAAATAAAAGTGCTCCGAAATTGTTCAAATTTGGTAGGAATGATCGTTACCGAAATTAAATAGACCCTTAATTTTTTGTTTCGCTATAAGGGTAGCCATTTTTAAAATAAAGCAGTAAAAAACAACTTTTCTGTTTTTTGAACTGTCATCATTTTTGAACCAATTGACCGATTTTCAATATTTTTTGACGAACAAAAAGATTTTTAGTTCTAGATTTAAAAAAAAATATCGCCAAACAAAATAACTTATCTTTAATATGCAAAATTAGTCAAAATATCAGTGTTATGTTTTTTGTTGGACCACAACGACTATACCTTTTTATATTTTTAACGAAAGTTTAACTATTTTAACATAACATATTAAAAATAAGAAATGTTGTTCAAGTCATATTGAGCTGCATTTTTTTAATTCAAGTTTTGTGCTGATATACGTAATATGGACTGACCATGCGTCTCCATCATTTTAGAAATGTCGTTTATTTTTTTATTTATTTTTTATTTTGTTTAGCCATTTGCTACTGGTTGAACTTCAGTTAGTAAAAAATACCAACGAATTCGCCTGCTGCAGAGCGATCATCCTCCGAGAATTGCTTCAGGTATTCCTTCAGAAGATCTTTCTGAACTCCTCCACAAATTCCTTCTGATTTTCCTACGGAAGTTTCTTCTTAGATTCCTTCAAGAGTTCTTTCTAAGATTCATTCAGGAGCTCCTACTGGAATTTTTCCAAAAGTGCCTTCGGAGATTGATCTACGACTTCTTCCTAAGATTTCTTCAGAGGTTCGTTCGAGAGACTTTTAGGAGTTCCTGCTAAAATAACTTCAACAGTTTCTTCTGGTGTTCCTCCAGGAACTAAATCTTGGAATCCACAAAAAGCTTCTGCTTGGATTCGTCAAAAAGTTCCTAAGAATTTCCTTTTTAAGAGCTCCTTCAGGTGTGCCTTCTGGTAGTGTTTCAAAAGTTTCTTCTGTTATTTTTCAAGGATTTCGTTTTGAGATTCTTCAAGGAGTTTCATAGAGTCTTTCTTGGATTCCTCCAGTAGCTCCTTCGAGCATTTCCTCAGGAGTTCCTATACGAATACCTCTTTGAGTTCCTTCAAAATTTTCCAAAATTGACCAGAAGTTACTTCTGGGATTTATCCAAGAATTCCTTAAAAGATTGCATTTCCTGAAAATTTCAACCGTGGATTCTTGTGGTATTTCTCCAGAAGGTCCTACCGAAATTCACACCTTCCTTTTATGATTTCTTTAAGAGCCTTCTGAGATTTTAAAGGACTATCTTGAGATTCAGGGGAAATTCCGGAATGACTCTGGAAAACTCCAACGTGATTTTATATAAGTGATTCATATTTTCCCAGGTGTCTATCCAGGATTCCTTCAGAGGTTCCCTTTGTGATTCTTCCAGTTTTTTTTGCTGAAATTCCTGAAGAGGTTCCATCTGGTATGCATCCAGGAGTACTAGCAATCCTCTAGGAGTTATTTTTGTGATACCTCCAGGAGTCCCTTCTGAGATCTCATGAAGTTTCCTTCAAGAAATGGGATTCCTTTTGGAATGTCTTCAGAAGTGCTTATACAGGGATTCCCTGAAGGAGATCCTGGAGAAATATAATCTCAGAAGGAGCTTTTGTCCGGATGTGATCCCTAAGTAATCCTGGAAGAAGTTCGTAGAATAATTCTTGAATAAATTCTAGGAAGTTTTTCCTGAACAAATTCTTGGAATTTCTAAAAGAATGCTTGGAAGAAACTTCTAAAGCAATCCCAGAGGGAACTTCTGGAGAAAACTTTTGGAGAGACTTTTAGGAGTTCCTGCTAAAATAACTTCAACAGTTTCTTCTGGTGTTCCTCCAGGAACTAAATCTTGGAATCCACAAAAAGCTTCTGCTTGGATTCGTCAAAAAGTTCCTAAGAATTTCCTTTTTAAGAGCTCCTTCAGGTGTGCCTTCTGGTAGTGTTTCAAAAGTTTCTTCTGTTATTTTTCAAGGATTTCGTTTTGAGATTCTTCAAGGAGTTTCATAGAGTCTTTCTTGGATTCCTCCAGTAGCTCCTTCGAGCATTTCCTCAGGAGTTCCTATACGAATACCTCTTTGAGTTCCTTCAAAATTTTCCAAAATTGACCAGAAGTTACTTCTGGGATTTATCCAAGAATTCCTTAAAAGATTGCATTTCCTGAAAATTTCAACCGTGGATTCTTGTGGTATTTCTCCAGAAGGTCCTACCGAAATTCACACCTTCCTTTTATGATTTCTTTAAGAGCCTTCTGAGATTTTAAAGGACTATCTTGAGATTCAGGGGAAATTCCGGAATGACTCTGGAAAACTCCAACGTGATTTTATATAAGTGATTCATATTTTCCCAGGTGTCTATCCAGGATTCCTTCAGAGGTTCCCTTTGTGATTCTTCCAGTTTTTTTTGCTGAAATTCCTGAAGAGGTTCCATCTGGTATGCATCCAGGAGTACTAGCAATCCTCTAGGAGTTATTTTTGTGATACCTCCAGGAGTCCCTTCTGAGATCTCATGAAGTTTCCTTCAAGAAATGGGATTCCTTTTGGAATGTCTTCAGAAGTGCTTATACAGGGATTCCCTGAAGGAGATCCTGGAGAAATATAATCTCAGAAGGAGCTTTTGTCCGGATGTGATCCCTAAGTAATCCTGGAAGAAGTTCGTAGAATAATTCTTGAATAAATTCTAGGAAGTTTTTCCTGAACAAATTCTTGGAATTTCTAAAAGAATGCTTGGAAGAAACTTCTAAAGCAATCCCAGAGGGAACTTCTGGAGAAAACCTGGAATAAATCCGGGGTAAATTCCTGAAAGGATCCCACAAAAAACTTGTGATATAATCTCCGAATCCTGAAGAAGAAGAAACTTCTTATGCAATCCCAGTAAGAACTTCTGGAGAAACGTGGAATAAATACGGGAGAAATTTCTGAAAGGATTCCACAAAAAAAACCAGCAAAAAACTTGTGGTATTATCTCCGAATCCTCAAGATATCCCAGAAGAATTTATGGAAGAAATTCATGAAAGAATTCTAGAAGTTGTTCCTGGAGTAATCCCGACAAAAGCAAATAGAAAAACCCTAAGAAATTCTTGGTGAAATCCTAGAAAAATTTCCTGGGCCAATCTCAGCAAGAACTTTTGGAGACACCTCAGAAGGAATATCTTGAGAAATCCCAAAAGGAACTCCTTGAGGAATCCTAGAAGTTCTCGGCAGGAATTTCTGGAGAAATCTCGGAATTTTCAAAGGAGGAATCTCAGAAGAAGCTCCTTGAAAAATCCCAGTAGATTCTTGAAGAAATCGAAACAGGAAGGAGTGAATTCTGAAAGAAATCACGATTGAAATTCCCAGAAGAATGAATCTTTGAAGGACAACTTCTAGTCAATCTTCGAAAACTTTGGAGAAATCCCAGAAGGAACTTCAAGAGGTATTCGTAAAGGAGCTCCTGAGGAAATCCTCGAAGGAGCTTTTGGAGGAATCCAAAACAGACTCTAAAAAAATCCTTGAGGAAGTATTACCAGAATCACCACTCCTGAAGGAGCTCCTGAATGAATCTGAAAAAGAACTCTAAGAGAAACTTCCGTAGGAAAGTCAATAGGAATTTATTGAGAAATTCAGAAGCAACTTTTGAAGGAATGCCTGAAGCAATTCAATTCTTGGAGGATGGTCACTCTGCAGCAGGCGAATTCGCTGGTATCCTTACTAACTGAACTAGTAGCCCATGACTTACACATACAGCCATAAAATTTTGATGATGATGAACCTGTTAGTGGGCTTGTTAGTGGAATACCTGTAAGTAAAAAAAAATCGTGTTAAGTACTGTTCCTTTTAATTCCACTAAGATTTTGCATCCTTTAACAGATACGTATTTCGACCTAAACTGTAAGGTCGTCTTCGGTGTCTTGTACTTGACTTGACTCGAGTCGAGTGAAGTATTTACAAGACACTGAAGACGACCTGTTGAGGTCGAAATACGTATCTGTCAAAGGATGCAAATTCTTAGTGGAATTAAAAGGAACAGTACTCAACACGAATTTCTTTTTACTCATAAACATTAAAAAAAAACTCTTTTTTAAAATGAAAACGGCTTTTTTAAAATGATAGAGACGCATGGTCATTCCATACGTAAAAAAGCATAAAACTTGAAATTTTCAAAAAAATGCAGCTTTAAAAAACGACTTGAAGAACAATTTTAATTTTTTGATATTTTATGTAAAAATAGTCGAACTATCGTTGATAAATATAAGAAGAATAGTCGTTGTGGTCCAACATTGTGAAAATCATTAAAATTGTGTGAAGAATTAGCCTAAGTTAAAATAAACGAATAAAAAGAAACAAAACGAACAAAAAAGAGAAAAAAATGTTTTCAAAAACATTTTTTTCATGTCATCTTTTTATCATATTTCTCGCAAACTTATTCAGTAATTGTAATTCCGGAAATTCCTTCAGAATTCAATCAAATTTAACGGACATGATTAATTATTGGACTTATTAGGCAATGGACATCTTGGCAATAAAAAATCATCTCGACTATCATTTGAAAAGAGTCAAAGTCATTCAATTTCCATTTTTATATAATGGAAATCAAAGACTTTTTTTTATCTGTATTAACGAGGGTTTTAGCCCTAACGGGTGGCCACTAAATAACGGGAATGCTTTTAGCAGCTGATTAAAAACAATAGAAGCGTCCATAGAGTAAACATTTTTTAGACAAAACCATCGTCTATCTATCCACAAAGTCAGCGTATTTTTTATTTTGTGTCAACTTATTCTGTTCTGCAGAAAACGACATTGAAACAGGAAGCACTACCAAAACGCCTTGGACGGCTCTACTGATTGCTCAAAACAACCGTAAAAAAAGTTAATAGTAAACCATTATAAAACTAGAACCCGCCCGGTTTTGAATGAATTCCACATTTCGGCATCCCAAGAAACAGATCCTGAAGGAAATAGAGGAAAACTAGCAAAACCAATAAGCATGATATCATTTCACATAATAAAATCTTCTTTTGTGACATGGGCTGGATAAATCAATAGAATGCCTTGTTAAATAACAAATATTTACATCAAATCACATTTACACATTGAACAACATGTAAATGGTTCGAAATAAAAAAAATAGCACAAAAAAGTTCAACAATGAACCGCAGTGCACAAATTACATCGACATGTTTTGGTGATACAGAAAAATAACATTTTTTGGAAATTTCTATAAATGTCATTTACGGGAAAAGGCTACAACCAAAGCAAAAAAAAAACAAGTCAGTATCCCCATTTTTTCTTATTACTGTTTGAGTGTGTAGATGCTAAAAATAGCTGAGAAACCATTTATTTTGACCAACGATTTCACAGACGCAGAAAATGAGTGAAAGTAAACTCTGAAAAGTCGTACAAAGCAGTTGCTCCAACATCACTGCAAAAAAAATACTGTACAAATTACTACGTTCAACTTTCTTAAATTTTATATTTTCCATGGACGTACATTGTTAAACCTTTTTGATAGTTAAATTCAGATTGCCATTTTTAAAGATCATATATTTTTAAGAGCACATTCAAAGCATTCCCGTTATTTAGTGGCCACCCGTTAGACTAGTTCATCTCGGGACCCACGTTTTACTTCCACGTTTTACTTCCCTTCCCACATTTTGTGAGTTTGTCGGGAGTGGGATTCGATCCCAGGTCCTCGGCGTGATGATCAAGTGTTCTAACCATCACACCAGGTCCGCTCCATCAAAGACTTGTAAATGGGTACAATGATAGTATTTATGATGTTTTTTTTATAATTGTTATTTTTGTGTATTTTAACTAATGCTAACTATACACATCTCTTGATGATTTTTTTGTTGTAAAGATGTCCACTTAGTCTAATTAATCATGCCCTACCACAACAAAAAAGGAACTTTGGATTGAAACATGTTATAATGCTTTGTTCTTTCATTTTCTATCTCTAACTGGTAAGATACTTTGTCAAATATAACTAAATAAAATTCGACGTTCTGTTTGTGTCCATGAATACTCAATAAATATTCAGTGGGATTGTTTTGTATATATACATACATTTTCACATATTAATGTTGAACAAAGCTTTATTTGTTCAACTAAGTATATTTTCAGGATTCTCCTTCGAATCATTAAATCAGGTCTGGTACACAGAAATTCCATTGCTTTGTACCAATTTCAGAAAATTTAATTCAAAATAAAAGGTTTTCTGATTCAAAGGAGAATCCTAAAAAATATACTTTGTATCAGATAGATTTGTGAATCAAACAAATAAGCTTAAATTGTATATATAAAAAAATCTATAAATACCCACTGGATAGAAATTCGTGAGTTTTCATTTACACAAACAGAACAACGAACTTTAATTTTATATGACATCTTTGCTGTTGATGTTAGAAAATGAAAGAACAAATCCCAAAATTTTAATTTACTAAAAGTTTATTTTTTGTTGTGCTAGAAATAGGATGACTTTGAACCTTTTCTAATGGTAGTCAGGATGTTTTTCATAGCAAAGATGTCCAATAAGTCTAATTAATCCTGCCCGTTAAATATTATTGGATTCTCAAGGGATACTGGGACCAACACTGCATGAGTTTGCGAGAAACCAGCTCAAATAAAATTACATAAAAAATGTGTTGTAAGAAAAACTATTCTTTCTTTAACGTTCCCATCTTGCGATGTATGGCGAACTTTTAGACAATAATATTTGTCTTTCTTCAGAAAATCGTTAAATTAAAATAGTGCATTTTTTGCAAATTGATTTTATTCAATAATTCTTTTTTTTGCGGGCAGAAGTTGATTTATAAATTAGAGGACTTTTTTACTATAGACTGTTTCAGAAATTATAAATACACTTTGTTTATTAAATTAAATGAACTGCTTTAATGATTTTTACCAACTTTTTTCAGAGTATAGCATATTGTACTCCATATTTTTATATTTCCTTCCAATTGTCTTGATATTTTAAAGAACAGTCGAGTTCTCTAACAAATAGCTTAATTTTTCAAATTTACATTTGTACAAAGGTGTGTTTTAATGATTTCAAAATTATTTATCACTAAATACCAAAGTTATCTAAATTTTTATCACATTCGCTTTCTCAACAAGTTGACTACGGAATGCCTTGACCAAAATTTGGGATCGATAAAGGCATTTCCACAACATTTTTTTGGAAAACAAGTTTCTTATTTTTTAAGGTTTTCTAAGGAACATAAGAAATACTACACAGTTTCTTGGCTTTCCTGAACGCATTTAATCTAAACAAACTTATTTTTTCAGCTCATTCGATCCTTCAGATAGTAATGCTTTTCATACCATAAAAACGAATACAGTAAGCAGTAATTAAGACATTCGTTTGCTTAACATTTGTTGCTACTAGTGTTGTTGAGAAATTTGGAACAAAAAAAAAATGTATTGAGAAGGCCCGTGGTTCTTGATCAAATATTCCAGTAAAAATTACTCTTACTAATCGAGAAATATCTTTTATTATCGATACAGCAATTTTTATTGTGTTTGGAAATTCAATATTTTATGTATGAGATTTTTTTCTTTTCTACTGTGCCACATTTTTTGACCACTTTGTGCAACTTCAAATTTTAATCATCTACTTTACAGAGCCCTATTTTTTAACTTTTACCCGAAATATCAACAAAATTGATATTCTTTGCTTCGTTGGCATGCTTACTATAAGAGCTAGAAGAAACTTTTTCGGATATAGTGCTCAAAATGAAATGGCAGTTAATCGTTAGTGTATTTATAATTTCTGAAACAGTCTATATCGTACAATATGGGCCGAAGAGTATCTGATTTTCATGAAACTTTTTCCACGCGCATGCTCATGGATATATAAATAAAAAAATGAGAAAAAGATCAGGGTCGCCTAAATATTTTTTCTGGAAAACACAGGTGTTTTTTCTGTTCTCCCCTGACATTACTTACTAAGAAAAATCATAAAGTTTTCTTCTCAAAAATATTGTATCAAAATTTTCCGCGAGTTCAGACATAGCTTTTGCCGGCTTTTCTTTATGAATTTTCTCAAGGTGAAAAATTTTGCGGAAAACTTTTTCCAGTTCATGTTTTTTTTTTCGATTCCATAGAAAACTTGCTTTCATTTTCATAAAAAAAAACCTTTGTTTCTACGATGCTTCGTTCCTGAGTTATGATTTTTTAATGTAAGTAGTATCAGGGGAAAACAAAAAAATCCACCTGAGTTTTTCGGGAAAATAGGCGACCCTGAGTTTTTCTCATTTTTTATTCATATATCCATGAACCCTGCCTGTGGAGAAAGTTTCATGAAAATCTGTATCAATACTTGACACGAATGCACTTTATAGTGTAAAGTGTCATTAATAATTAATAAAAAAAATGAAAATCTGAGAAATCGATTCCTACTCGCTAAAAAAGAATTACAGAATAAAATCATTTTGCAGAAAATGCGATTTTCTGAAGAAAGACAAATATTATTTTCTAATCGTTCGCCAAATATCGCAAAATGGATTTGGCATTTCGCTCTACCCGAGTTCTGTCAACGTTTTTTTCTTTTTCGTTAACCAAGTGTCATCCTGGTTTAAAACTCCAGCGACATTTTTCCCCGAATGCATTAACCAAGCAGTAAAAGACATTGCCGCCAGCCAAATCAACCCAGCACCAGCTAGCAGCAGCACGTCAGAGGATCGGTCCCCCGTCTCGTAATAAGTAATGTAAACCTAGCTAAATAATAAATGTGGGCAAATAGATAAACACGTAACTCGTCATTACCCGCTGCAGAGGAAGCACAAAAACGGAAGACGACAAATGTATGCACTACCGGTCCCCGGTCTATACAGCAGGTATGTCGCTGTGAGATGGCATCATACCTCTGTGTAAAACGGTAGTGCAAACCTTCGGACGCTTTTTCTGCCGCATGGTATTGGATCTCACCTTTGAACAGGGTCTACTCTTGGGCAGTGTTCAATGCAACTGTGAGACGTTCATGAATCAATTGGTGACTGAGTTATAGCGGAAAGTGACCAAAATGGTTACCAGTGGTATGAACTGCTATGAATTATTGGTTGGTTGTTGGTTACCGTACTAAAGCGCTGTTTGATGAGTTTATTATTTGTGTGTGTGTTTTTTTTTGTTAAGAGTGAGCACGAATGATAACAAATAAACGGAATGAAACGATGTCGTAATCGCTTCGTTTCAAATGGGATGAATTTGGGAGCATAAGATTACTTATGACATGGTGACCCTACAGATAATTTTAAACATTTTCACCGTAATAAAATAAGACTTACCCCAGCTACATCCCTTTGGGGTCACTCAGTTTACGTCTTCCAGAATAAGGAAGTTAGAAGCGTAAGTACGTGGCTCGTCCAAGCTGCCGGTTTCTTCTGCAGTAAATGCGGTACCTATTGGCTGAGTTGTACGTAATAACGTTGTTACCCGGTCTAGAAAAGGTGTAACAGCTTGGGGTTAACCGTTTGTTTATTTGTGAATAAAGGATAATGGGATTGTCTGACTGGTATATTCCTTTCGAATGTTTTCCTTGCCAATAGGGATATGCAAGCATAAGCATGTACTTTTTTACCAGAATCATGGCTTAAATCAATTTAAAAGATTAGCAAACCCCATGCATGAGAACTTATATAGCCAACATCGCTGCCCAGAATACATCAGCGCTATTTATGTGTATATCGATTATCATCATCCATCGCGTTATTCAACGTAAATACATACCACAATCAATGGTATGATCCTCAATCGACAAATAGTTCATTTATTGACGGTAGATTGCTTGAAAACAAGATTCATTTTTTATGACAATGCACATATGCTAGGTATGTACATACATATGAACCAGCCGGCCTTGACACTGCACTGCCAGAGATCGTTAAAGTCACTACAATGTAGAAAATTTGCTCCATCCATCATGGCACCTGCCACAATGTATCTTTGCCGATAACGAGCCAGAATCGAGCCAGACAGCAGAGTGTAAAAAAAGACCGGTACGTGATGGAAGGAAATTGATATTCGTTTAGGAAATTGAATGTTTTCAGCTGACACACGAAAAACAGAAAAGTTCGGCCATGATTGAGTTTACTCTGCTCGGTTACTGTTTCAGCAGACAAGTCCATCAGCGACCTTACCGTGATTCAGTTTTGTATTGATACAGAGTGATGGTATCTTCCATGCTCTTCCAGATGTATCATCTATATTCTATAATCTGTCTTCTATCCTCTGTGTTTCTTCTTCTATCTTATATCGTGTAATTTCTATTTTTTTTTCATTTTCCTATCTTATCTTCTATCTTTTGTCCTTCTGACTTTCTGACCTTGAGTTATGATCTTGTTACAGATTCATAACACCATCCTGCTCAAATCTGAAACTGAATTACTGTATCTCGTTGAAAGGAAATTCATTTCATTATGTTTCCAACCAACAATAGACTGAGTTCCCCATCTCGAAGAATCGAGTTTTCAGCAGACAATAGCAACGAGCCTGTAGAACAAACCACCATAAAGGCATCGAAATAATAGCATCCATTGAGAGTATTGAATTCCCATCCTTATCATGCTTTTCGAGCTGCCATTCCAAAGCCCCATTCGATTCCCGATATCGGTCTGAAGGATATCTGGTGAGAAATGAGCGATGACATGTCACACATTAATTGCTCTTTCACATAATCGAAAGCAATCACAACCGGCGTCGTCGCGTCGTAGCCCTCTTACCAACAACTCACCGGATGCTTTTAGTCCAACCCCGGGGGTCGTTTTTGATGATGTCTGAATTAATTGATTGAATATGATACAATTTCCCTCGCAATTTCCGCTCGATCTGGTGCAGCTGGTGGTGGTGACACACCTGGCGAGGCGAGGGCTACCAAGCTGCCTGTTTAATGTTTATGTATTCGGTGCGCTGCCGTCCGATATCCAGTCCGGTACCTGTCGAAAGTTACGTCTGGCTCCAGTGGTGTTGACATTAACAGCGGTTATAGTAAAGACGAGATAGAGGATTCCGAGAAACAGCTTCGATTGGAATGGTAAGTCAGATAACGTGAAAGAAAGTTTGGTTTTGGATTAGAAGTAGGTACCTAATTAGTAGGAAGTAAGGCTATTCTAGCTTCAAATTTGCATAAGCATGTTGTACTAAAAACTGAAAAGGACTTGCACAATTCTGAAGCACTAATCATTCAAAAGAAATACAACACCTTGTCGTAGCAAGCTTAAGGGCAAATGAGGGACACAGCACAAATATTTTAAAAAGCCATAACTCCGAGCAATTAATAAACATAGTTGTTCTCAATTTTCCATTAAAAAATGAAAAAAAGTTCTTACCTCATTGCGAAAAATATCACAAAAAAAAAGATATTTCTTTTTGTCAAATTTAAATCATTAGGTTTCACATTGCACAAATAAAGAATTAGATATAGTCGTAACGGGGGGTGGAAGCTCAGGTAAAATATTATCTCCTGGGCGCCCATTAAAAACACCACCCCCGGCGAAGACTGGCGCTCGAGCCTAGCTATTTAGCACTGTAGTTGGAGGAAATGCCAATGCAGAACCCGTAGCTTCCGGGAAGGTAAGCCCAGCTCCCTGGGTTAGTGGGTTGGTGTCAGGCCCTGCGAGCCAGCCGTAAAAAAGACTAGCACCGGAAAATCAACAAGAGAAGAATGCGAACCGATACCAATGGCGACGACCACAGCGACAAAAAGGGACTTGCGATTGGAAGCTCGGTACGTGGAACTGCAGATCTCTTAACTTCATCGGGAGCACCCGCATACTCGGCGATATACTGAAGGACCGCGGGTTCGGAATCGTAGCGCTGCAGGAGGTGTGTTGGACAGGATCTATGGTGCGAACGTTTAGAGGTAATCATACCATCTACCAGAGTTGCGGCAACACACGTGAGCTGGGAACAGCTTTTATAGTGATGGGCGACATGCAGAGGCGCGTGATCGGTTGGTGGCCGATCGACGAAAGAATGTGCAGGTTGAGGATCAAGGGCCGATTCTTCAACATTAGCATAATAAACGTGCACAGCCCTCACTCAGGAAGCACTGATGATGACAAAGACGCATTTTACGCGCAGCTCGAACGCGAGTACGACCGCTGCCCAAACCACGACGTCAAGATCATCATAGGGGATCTAAACGCTCAGGTAGGCCAGGAGGAGGAATTCAGACCGACGATTGGAAAGTTCAGCGCCCACCAGCTGACGAACGAAAATGGCCTACGCCTCATCGATTTCGCCGCCTCCAAGAACATGGCCATTCGTAGCACCTTCTTCCAGCACAGCCTCCCTTATCGTTACACCTGGAGATCACCACAACAAACGGAATCGCAAATCGACCACGTTCTGATTGATGGACGGCACTTCTCCGACATTATCGACGTCAGGACCTATCGTGGCGCTAATATCGACTCCGATCACTACCTGGTGATGGTTAAACTGCGCCCAAAACTCTCCGTTATTAACAACGTACATTACCGGCGGCCGCCCCGGTACGATCTAGAGCGACTGAAGCAACCGAATGTCGCCACCGCATACGCGCAAAATCTCGAGGCAGCGTTGCCGGACGAGGGTGTGCTCGATGTGGCCCCTCTAGAGCAGAATGTGGAGCGATACAGACAGAAGCGGAAGCAGCAGACCCGTCTCTTCCGGGAGAAAAAGCGCCGCCTGGAAGAAGCGGAGTGCGAGGAAATGGAACTGCTGTGCGGTTCACAGGAAACACGAAAGTTCTACCAGAAGCTCAACGCATCCCGCAAAGGCTACGTGCCGCAAGCCGAAATCTGCAGGGATAAGGACGGGAGCCTCCTGACGGACAAACGTGAGGTGATCGAAAGGTGGAAGCAGCACTTCGACGAGCACCTGAATGGCGAAGAGAATGTAGGCACGGAGGACCAAGGCAGCGGAGGAAATGACTATGTTGGTGCAGCAGAGGACGGGAACGAACCAACTCCCACGCTGAGGGAAGTTAAGGATGCCATCCACCAGCTCAAAAACAACAAAGCGGCTGGTAAGGACGGTATCGCAGCGGAACTCATCAAGATGGGCCCGGAAAAGTTGGCCACCTGTCCGCACCAGTTAGTTGTCAAGATCTGGGAAACCGAACAGCTACCGGAGGAGTGGAAGGAAGGGATAATTTGTCCCATCCACAAGAAAGGCGACAAGTTAATGTATGAGAACTTTCGAGCGATCACCATTTTGAATGCCGCCTACAAAGTGCTATCCCAGATCATCTTCCGTCGTCTTTCACCTAAAGTAAATTAGTTCGTGGGAAGTTACCAAGCCGGTTTCATCGACGGCCGGTCGACAACGGACCAGATCTTCACCGTACGGCAAATCCTCCAGAAATGCCGTGAATACCAGGTCCCAACGCATCACCTGTTCATCGACTTCAAAGCGGCATACGACAGTATCGACCGCACAGAGCTATGGAAAATTATGGACGAGAACAGCTTTCCCGGGAAGCTGACTAGACTGATAAGAGCAACGATGGAAGGTGTGCAGAACAGCGTAAGGATTTCGGGTGAACTATCCAGTTCATTTGAATCTCGACGGGGACTACGACAAGGTGATGGACTCTCCTGCCTACTATTCAACATCGCCCTGGAAGGTGTTATGCGACGAGCCGGGCTCAACAGCCGGGGTACGATCTTCACAAAATCCAGCCAATTTGTATGTTTTGCGGATGACATGGATATTATTGCTAGGACATTTGGAACGGTGGCAGAACAGTACACCCGCCTGAAACGTGAAGCAGCAAAGGTCGGACTGGTGGTGAATGCGGCTAAGACAAAGTACATGCTGGTAGGTGGGACTGAGCGAGACAGGACAAGCCTTGGCAGCAATGTTACGATAGACGGGGATACTTTCGAGGTGGTAGAAGAATTCGTCTACCTAGGTTCCTTGCTAACGGCTGACAATAACGTGAGCCGTGAAATACGAAGGCGCATCATCAGTGGAAGTCGTGCCTTTTATGGGCTCCAGAAGAAACAGTGGTCAAAAAAGATTCACCCCCGCACCAAATGTACCATGTACAAGACGTTAATAAGACCGGTGGTTCTCTACGGGCACGAGACGTGGACGATGCTCGAGGAGGACCAGCAAGCACTCGGAGTTTTCGAGCGACGGGTGCTAAGGATGATCTTCGGCGGCGTGCAGGAGAACGGTGTGTGGCGGAGAAGGATGAACCACGAGCTCGCTGCACTTTATGGCGAACCCAGCATCCAGAAGGTAGCCAAAGCCGGAAGGATACGGTGGGCAGGGCATGTTGCAAGAATGCCGGACAACAACCCTGCAAAGTTGGTGTTTGCTAACCATCCGGTTGGTACAAGAAGGCGTGGAGCGCAGAGAGCACGATGGGCGGACCAGGTGGAGCGTGATCTGGCGAGTGTTGGGCGTGACCGACGTTGGAGAGCTGCAGCTGCAAATCGAGTATTATGGCGGCAAATTGTTGATTCAGTATTATCATGAATTTGATGTTAACTAAATAAATGAAATGAATATAGTCGTAACGATAAAAATAGAAAATGAGGTGTAGGGGTTAGTTTCAGCTATCGCCAATTCAGGCCCAGTGTCCTGATTAAAGAAATTTCTTGTTGTAAGTTATTTCTTGAGGGATTTCCTGCGATTTTTTTCGAGGGCATTGCTACTAGGAATGCTTATTGAAATTTCCAGAAATCCATTGAACTTTTTTCTTTGAAGATGCCTTAGAACTTCGTCTAGGGATTCCATTACATATTCCTCAAGATATTTCAATGAAAATTCCTTCAGTGAGTCTTTGGAAAAATCCTGCATGAACTTCTTTGGGAAACTCCTCCAAGAACTCTATCTGGAATTTCTTCAGCGATTCACAGGAATCATTGGGTATTCTTGCAGTAATTTCTCTAGGAATTCTTTTAGAGAATATGCATAAAATAATTTATTGAGAATTTCTTCTGGAACTGAGGTGGGGCTGGCTCACCAACACTTCCGGTTCGCTTTAGTGCTTTATGCATCATTGTGGCCAGGTGTTGTTCTAGTTTTTCCAACTGTATTGTAAAGCATGAGCGGTGATCCTTGGCATTCTTATGTAAATTGGGGTACTCGAAATGTTGATCGATCACCGATTATTGCTGGCAGATGCAGTGGAAAGTTTGTCTTAATTGTAACTAGCTGCCTGCCAACTACTAACCCGTACAAGCTAGCAGCAGCAAGAAACTCCTCGAGCTGGGTCTCAGAGTCGGCTTACTACTGGGTGATCAAGGGGACGCGTGACAAAGTATGGAAACACTGAATGTTGATGTTCTTTAAACACATTTTATTGGCCCTATTCTGTGGCGTGTGGGTGTTTCGTTCACATTTTGGGTGGCGTGTAAGAGAGGGGATCGATCTGTACAGTACTCACGGCTCCAGCTACTGTTGTTGTCGCTTTGATCCACACGGCTGCTCCCGCACTACCGTGTGGTCTGATTCCGCCGCCGGAGCAGCTAGGTGATGGTGTCCGTGGATCCGGAAGCACATCGGATCTGTCCAGCGGCTTTGCTGGGGTGTTGTAGCTGGGCTTGAAGGCGTCTTCTCTCATAGGCGGTATCGGCACGGCCCAGGACGAGACCAGAGTGACCGTGTCGAGAGAGGTCCCTCCTAGATAATTAGGGCCGGCGGCCCGAGGGATTCGTCCGGAATCGGACGACGGGGTGTCCTTGGCATTTAGACTCGGAAGCCATTTTGACTTCCGAGCCGACCCGTGTGAGGACCGTATTTTAAAATACGGTAAGAGGTCCTGAAGAAAATATTATTATTCCGTCAGGGTGGTCGGGTATTTCTAATGTAGACCAAATTACCTGAACGGGAGTAGGCCGTTGCTCCAATTCCCGCCATCGGAAAAGAAGGGGGGGGGGGGTATAGCAACACTACGCGGCACTACTTTTATCCGATCGTAAGGATCGGTGTTACTCACACGGACGCCTATATTGTTCTGCCTCAAAACTTCTCAATTTGGAAGATGGCAGCGCCCATGGAACAGAATGCACAGCCATGACACACATAAACACGAAAATCACGATGGCCATGTTCTATCCCTTCAGTAATACCATGTTACAATATTGGTAGCGGAGTAACCCTCTCAGTCGTGTATTCCTACTGTGTTATTACTATACAGAAAAAACATGAAATTTCTGCCAACATTCGGCTCATACAGAAATAAAAACCTAAAGATGTAACCGACAGGTCACATAATACGTATCAATCGTCTCTGACAAACGAGAAAAACTGACCTCACTAATTACCTGTCTCTGAGCCAAATTTAGTATAGAGTCTTCAGTCTCCGATTAATCGCTTCATGTTTGATGGAGGTTTTTAATCCAATGGGTTACATAGCCGCTATCAGAATGAAGAGAGTAATGTTCCGCGTAATAAATCACAAATCAAAAGAGGTACGATACATTACGTGGAGCGGATATACTGAATTGGGTACCAGACCAAGTCCCTGCTGGGTGGCGCTAAATAGGTGAGCCATACACAATAGAATCGTCAATGTCGTAAGGACTGTATCGGAAATTAACTATAAACATTCAAAATGCTCTATCTCGACGCACAGTTGGTCTTTTCATTCCGGTTCTTCTATGAAATCTTCACAATATAGTTAAGTTTAGAACAGCTTGAAGAAATTTGGAAAATGTTTAGTATTATTGAAAATATGGCTCTATGAGTATACCACACAAAATAACAATCTGTACAAACAGCACTTTAATTTTAATTTTTTTAACGTTTCAAACATCTCTAGCGAAAAAAAATTGTACAGGGAAAAATCTGGAAAATAATGATTATTACTAGCAGTTATGTACACATAACATATCATTCAAAACCGACTTTTAAAATTCTTATTTTGGATAGAAAAACCTTCAACATTAAGAATATGGTCTATCCCAAATAAACACCTACTTTTTGGTCGAACTTTGACGCTCTGTTTTAAATATCTTTAGAGGTTATAAAATTCCGTTCTTTGGCAAAACTACCTCTTCAATAGATTTAAATACATACTCAATCGAAAAAAAATGCAAATTTTCAACTTTATGTATTATTTATTTGCGTAATCGTTCTTTGAAGACGCATAAAAAAAGAGTTCCTCGAAAAATGGCCTTTTTTATTTTTAAGAATTGCCCTAAACTGCGGAGGAAATTTTTCTTGATAAAAATAATTTTCCTATATCATGAGCATTCTGGAAAAGAATATATTTGCGCAAAAATAAGTGAAAAAATTAAATATTTTCCCACAGTTTTCGCAATTTTAAATTTTTAGGAGGTGTCCAAAATTTTAAAAACATATGTGCAATCTTTGAGATAAAAGTCCAAGTTAAATGATTATTTTTTGAAAATCAGAACTGCCATTCTTTATTTAAGAGATTTATATAGTATCTCCAAAAATAAAGTTCTGTTTATTTCGAACAGATTATTTTTCAGGCAATTGTGAACGTTTATAGTTAATTTCCGATACAGTCCTTAGGGCATAGTATGTGACTATTGTCGAAACAACACTATTTTTGGTCATTGTCCAACCAAAATCATAAGCGGCGTCCGCTTACACGCATAACTATGTTAGGGTCAAGATAAGGATGAAATCATTGGTAAAATATAATAACACTTTTTAGTTTGTGTAGTTAGTTGAACTAGAGTTAACTTTTTATTGAGACATTTTCTGTAGGTTTATTCTGAATTACAATACATTAGCTGTCCTTTAACTGAATTATTTTATAACAGTAAACAACATTAATCATTCTTGATAAAAGATGTATTAACAAAAGCATTTCAATGTGGACATAGAATTGCCAAACTATACATCTGATCAGATATTTTTCCGGTTTTTTCCGGTATTAAATTTGGGGTGGAGAGTTGAACACTTACGGAAAATAGTTTTTCAATGTCAGACAAACATCACATGAACGCAGCTACCAATAAACCAAACCTTCTCTACTGTCTTCTCATTTTGCCGCTTCCTATCCTCAATTGAACTTATCTGACACTAGTTAGAACTGTCTGTGGAAGATCTGGTTTTCTAATTCTGTGTAGGACTTGTTAAAACGGGATGCCTGATATGTACTGCGGACAAATGGGCTGGAAGTACTGAGCAATCACAATTACTGTCGTATTAATCATATTAAATGCATGCTTTTCTACTTACATCCCGAACGTCGCCAACCGGCAAAGAGGACATGACGAAAAAACGCGAGATGGTCCTAACAAAAACTAGAAAAGCGATGAAAATGGTCACCGATGCAACGATATGGAAACAAAATAGATGAGAAATTATCGACCAAATCCAAATCTATGAACATATCGCTAATGTTCTTCATCATTCTTTCTTTTTCTCGTTTCAGCAACAAAATCGAAACCTCTCTACTATCTCTTCATTTCTGCCTCTTCCCATCCTATTCCCACATCTTCTTATATCCTCTACCCCATCTATTTAATGTATCTGACACTTGTTGGGACTGGTAACGCCAGCGCCTGTCTGTGGAAGATCCCGGTGTGCTAATTCGGTGTAGGACATGTTAACGGTGGAGGCCTAGTAGGTCCACATCTGCCTACAAGCAGATGGGCTGACAGTTGTCGGCCTGGGTGTGGACTGAGCAATTACAATTACAATTACAATTTCTTCTGGGACTGAATGGCGAATTCCTTTAGGAGGTTCTATGGAAAATTCTTGCAGGAATCCTCCTTGAACTTCTGCAGCGATCTATTGGAAAATTCATCCAGAAATTACTTCAGCAGTTTATCCGTGTTTCTCGAGGTTTTCTCCGAAATTTCTCCAAGGACTCAGTCCAGAGAATCCTGATGAATTTCTGCAGGAATTCGTTAGGGAAGAACTCCAAACGATCCCATGGGGTTTTCTCCAGGGATTCTTTCGTCATGAAGAAACCTTTGAAGAAAGCAGAGCTGGGATCCCTGGAACAACTTCAAGATGACTTTCTGGCAGGAGTTATTCAATGAGGAATTCTCAAAATTATCAGAGGAAACCCAGCAGGCATCTCTAGAGGAATTCCAAGAGAAATTATTAGAGTGGCCTTTTAAGAAATCTTCTTGGAATTCCTCCAGGAATGCTTGATAGATTTTTGCTAGAAATTTCTGCTGGGATTCCTCCATGGATTTGTCAAATTCCTTCAGAAATTTATCCGATAATTCCTTTAGAAATTTCGATAAGGACTTCTCTATGAATTTCTCTCGAAATACCTCCAGAAATACTTGCTGGAATTCCGTCAAGCCGGGGCCCGTGGCGCAATTGGTCACACGTTTGCTTCATAAGCAGATACTCATGGGTTCGATCCCAATCCCGGCACTTTCGTCAGTTGCTCTTTCCCCCTGAGAGCAGCTGTCACTGACCCTCTTCTAAGCTCATGGCTTAAACGGACCCGGATACTTGGATATTGGCGAACGAAAACCCATAATGGACCCCCAATCGAACTGCCCAGCCAGCAATTTGGTTGCTATATCGAAATTGCAACTGAAATAGTCACACATATATAGCACCAAAGAAATCGTATTCAATGCACGAAACAGGCATATACATACTAAAGTGGAGGCCATATCGAAACATATATACGATTACTGCGATTTCATCCAACATGATTTACGATTTCTCGAAAAATTTCTACGATTTCGCCGATTTTATCCGTCTAAATATACGATTATGCATGATCTTATTACGATTGAGAGTACCAATATACGACTCAAGATTTTTAAATTGAAAAAAAAAATCAATTGGCGTTCAGTGGGAATCGAACTTAGGTCCTTTGATTGAGAACTGCGCGTTATCTCTATTGGCTATATTGCCAAGTTGAAAATAGAGAGTTCAAAGTGAATGGCCTGAAACGAATAAAAATTAGCATGATACGGTGCGAGATTTGTGGTGGGAGCGTTGTTGTTGTGCATTGAGTGGCACCAAAAGTGGTGCCCTGCAAGAGGCCCGGAATTCAGATCGTTGTTGGAATCTATACATCACTTATTGTAAGTCATCTGCTAGTATGCAAACCCATATATTTGGTTGAAATTATTGCTACCATGGTTGGAATGTGTCAACAACAACAAAAATACAAATTTGTGATGAATACCATTTTTTCTTTTTCTCCATCATACAAATATGTAAACAAAACCATTTACGATTTCCGAGATTAAGGTCCGACTATTAAAAGTGCAGTAACAATCATATGCAATTGTTAAAATGAATATACGATTTCTACGATTTCATTCACTTCATAAACGATGCAAGTGTGACGAAAACGATTAATATACAACATTGTTATAGTTGTATACGATTTCACCGATTTTCATCATACCTTTAGGTAGCAAGCTCGATTTAGCAGATTCATGTACGATGTGAAGCGTCGATTTCCACGATTCAAAGAAATCATATATGCGATGCTAGCGAACTTGCAGCTTGACACTAAGAATATATGTTTTTTTCACGATTCTATCCGATTCTGTGCGATCCTACCGATAGTATCTCGCACCTTTTATGATCGGAGGCGACTATATGAAACAAAATCGCAATTGAAATTTGATTTGGCATGAAATGTGATTTTACACAATCATTGTCAACAAATATACATATTATTATACAATACTGATTCAATATATGAAAATATACGATTTTTTCCACACAATGATTTACGATATGTGGTTGGCTGGGTGGAAAAGGAACAACCAACAGCCACACATCAACATCCTCGTGCTCATCATTCTTCCACGATAGGGTAGAAAGTGAAAGAAGCGCAACGGGAATCAGTTCGATATGTGTAGTAGAACTGGAATATAATACATTTAGGCTCTGTACAAAGTGTAAGTACAGCTTCCAATTAGAATCGCTCACGCAGTGCCCTAGTGAACAAAAGAGCTGTAAATTAGATTAAGTGATTTAAGAATAAAAAAAATCCAAGTCGTCAGATAATCGTCATCTTCTTTAGAAAAAAAATAAAAATCCGTCAAGAACTCCTCCCAGGATTGCTCAAAAGATTTTTACTGGAATATCTGAAGCATTTCCAAACGGTATATAGGTCCGCTGGCTTAATTATTGAATTGTCTGCTCAAACTTCTAATTCATAATACTCAATGATACTTGTCAGCTAATCATTGGAAATAACAGCAATTAGGGTATCATACAGATGCTAAACACCTATTTTCTGATTCCAAATGGTTCTGACACTATCAGTCAATCCCATGTTGGGATCTAAAATAGCTGTTGGTTTATTTTCGTGTTTGTCAGGTGTCAGATAATTTAACTACAAACGCTGTAAATTGGGATAACATAATAAAGCCATTCATTTGCTACTTCCATTACATTGCAAGCTAACGAGGGGTATACAAAAAGCATCGTAAATACAGCGCCAACATGTTGCCTGAGCCAGGTCGTTTCCATCATGGCGATTGTGATATGAGTTTGTTGTAATCGCATGGGTGTCGTTTCTGATACATGGAGTCATGTGAACATGCAGTCCATATGGGCAGTATGCAAGCAGTATGCAGCAAAAAGTATGTAGGTATTATTGGCTCAGTTAACGATTGTAAAATCAATTCGTCTGCAATTATAACTCACGCGAGGGGGCAATCATACACGGATACTGGAATATTTATTCGAAAATGAGCTCCTAATTAGATACGCAATTGAAAATTAGCGTGAGGTATTCAATAAAACCACACAGCTTGAAGAAATAAGGGGTTTAGAAATACATCATTCGTAGAGAAGTTTTGAATTTAACATAGTTATCTAGCACGATTGCTTTCACCATGGTTTCATTTTACCACCTCTTTGATCCAACGTGCTGCAACGCTTCTATCAGAATCGAATTGAACGCTAGTTAATTGCATATCATTCTCTACTAAAGCATAAACATTGTTTCAAAATAGCGCCTATTAGAATAAACGCATAAACAGCTAAAATTGATTCCATTTATCTAGCCTGAAATGCCTAATTTACACTCATTATACCATCGAATGCAGCGGCCAGAATATCACAGTGACAACAATCATCATATTTCACGCACCGTTTATGAATATCTGAATTATGGCTAATTAAATCCCAACAACCCGGCCTTGGGGATGAACGAGTGGCCCACATAAATCGAACTCGAGCACTCTGGGCACTTGGGACTTGTGAACGGATCCTTCTATAATTCATTTTGCAGATTATGACAGGTTTCAGCGGCAGAGAACAGCCAGCAATATAATGCTGCTGGTGCCATCAGCAGCGCGACGTTGGATTCGACTAACGACATGTATTTTATCATCGCAGCTGATGATGGCGGGTCGACAAAGGGTGCAGAGATGACAAAAATATATTGTGTAAAATTAATTCCAATCTTCTCAAATTATTGGGAAGGCTTTTTGTTTTCAGGTAAAATGAGGTAATGATGGTGAATCTACGCTTCAGCAAAACTGTTGTAGCTGTACAAAACATACCTGCAATACATTTCGACAATGATTTTTCTTAAGGGCCTAACTGACTTGATCGATTTCTCTTCGTCGACTCTCTCTTTCGCTAATAACTTGATCAAAACAAACAAAATTACTATTCTTTTTGTTTCTAGAGCAAGATGTAGTCGTCGTCTTCGCATTTCAACCAAAAAATCTTTGGAAAATTTAATACACTTTCCGTAATAACACAAAGAGAGGATCGATGAAGAGAAATCGAAAATGTCAGTTAGGCCCTAATGAAGAATCAGTGTCGATTTAGTTGCACAATATCACAATTAACACTCGCGGCCCCGTAATCAAAAATTAGTTGTAACTAAATCTTCTTAGGAATTTTATAAGAAATGACCATGTACGCATATGATATTGTCATTTTTCACAAAACTGGCCATAACTCAGCCGAGCGAAAAAAAAGTGCATTCCAAAAATTTCAGCTATCAAGGCTTATGAAATTACCCTCTCAAAAATATTTTTTTGAAAATTTTCCGCGAGTTCGGGTTCAGTTTTTCCGGCATTTTTTAATAAATTTTCTCAAACGTGGAAAATTTTGTGGAAAACTTTTTCCAGTTCATATTTTTTTGGGGTTTCTGAGAAAATTTTCTCTCATTTTCTAAAACATTTTTTTCTACGATGCTTCGTTCTTGAGTTGTGATTTTTCAAAGTAAAGGCTTATTTAGTACATTTGAACATTTTTCAATAAAATTGGCCATAACTCAGAAACGAAAAAAAAGTGCATTCCAAACATTTCAGCGACTAAAGCTTATAAAATAACCATCTCACAAATATATTTTTTATTTCAAATTTCTACGATTTTTGGCATAGTTTTTCCGGCTCTTCTTTACAAATTTTCTCAACGGTGGAAAACTTTTTCCAGTTCATATTTGTTTTTAATCCTGAGAAAATTTTCTTTCATTTTCACAATAAAACTTTGTTTCTACGATGCTTTGTTCTCTTGTTATGATTTTAAAAAATAAGTAGTGTCAAGGGAAAACAAAAAAAATCCACCTGAGTTTTCCGGGAAAATAGACGATCCTGATTTATATATCCATAAGCCCTGCCTGTGAAGAAAGTTTCATGAAAATCTGGGACCTTTCGGCCCAATTTGTACGATACACAGTGGAACACCTAGTACATCAAAACTGATCAAAATTATTCTGACGTATTTTCGCAACCCAAATGCAACTCAAATTAGTAATGAAACGTATTTCATAGTTTTCAATGAATTTTATAACAATAAATTCACCTAGCAGTGAGAAACAACCAACCTAACCGATTTCAACAAGATTTTTTTAATTAATACAATCATTCCGATATAGTGTGTCTCCGAACATCGTGATACTTGGTGGTTTTGTAGTTTATCGAAAATAATTAGACTCGTTTTTTTCTTTATTTCGTCATTAGGGTTAACAATTTTATGATTGTAAAAATCAAGATTTTTCAAAACTAATTTTTTTCAAAAAATCGCAACTTGAACCAGTTGACCGATTTTTAACTTCTTTTTTTTGCTTGAAAGCTGTTGAATTCTAATTTCCAACAAAAATACGTTGAGAGGGCCGAATAGCGTTTATAGGCAAATAATATCATATAATAATATAATTATCACGATTTTTTTAAAGTGTTGCTACTTTTGAAACCGGAAACATCCGGAAGGTTTTCTTTCTGCATTTGAAAGACGAACATGCAATTTGAAAACAGCGTAACAAAAATTAACTTTTAATCTGTCTCAAGAGCAAACTTATGTGTCTTTGACAGATTTTGGGCCGCTGAATCCGAATCCGGGCTCAGATTTGCTCCAGCACGTCACAAATTTTAGCTATACCTCAATTTATTGGGCAAAATGTGCGATTTTGGGCTTTTTTGACTGCAAGCCATTAAGCATGGAAATATTTTTTTAAACAATCTAAAGGTTAATTGATCAATTAACATCTATTTTAACGACTCATGCAAAATATTTCGTTTTACCAAATCTAATTTGATAGTTTCCTATCCTCGTAACGGAGAAGATGGGCGTGGCCGGAAATGGAAGTTTTCTTGTTTTTTTTTACTTCAACCTCTGATTCCTTCCCAAATAGCATTCCATAAGCAATCGGAATAGGAGTATTAAAGTTTTAGCATGACAACATTCAGTATGCAATCTACGAATTACTCCGCTACCACGCAACGCAATGCAAGCATTTATTTTGGAATATCTTTGCTGATTCCTTCATAAAGTCCCTTAAGGATTATGTTATGAAGCCCTTCAAGGAATGCTTCAGATGAACCTACTTTAAACATTTCTACAAAGAAGAATCATGATGGAGTTTCTTATGGAAATATACATTTAATAAATTTCTGAGATCATGTTTGGAGGGCTCTACCCCATTTGGCATAATGACCATTTGGCATAAGGAACATCTGGCATAATGGCCATTTGGCATAACAAATATTTACACCTTCTTATCAAGAAGGCTGTTCTTCATGTTATGCCAAACGGCTTTGTGCCAAATCGCCATTATACCAAATAACTATTATTCCAAATGACATTATGTTAAACGGAGTTATACCTGCTCGAAGTATGAATAAATCTTGGATTTTTAAACGGAATTTTGAAGGAATTCCCGAAAATCGTTGAAAATCGTTGATATCTTGAAGGAATTTGTTAAAAAGTCTTTGAAATAATTCCTAGATGAATCATAAAAGATATCCTTGAAAGAAATCTTGGAGAGCTTCCCCACTTGAAAAAAAAACTTTCCTCGTTGAAAAAAATTTTCAGTGTTTCAAGGAAATCCGGATTAATACATTAAACTTTTGTTCGTTGGGCAACGTTTAGGTAGCCCAATTAGATCGAAGACAAACGCCACTTTTTGACGTGAAACACGATTTGTTAAGGTTGGTAGACCTGAATGTTCATTGTTATAGATTATTTGATAGCCCAGTGAAAGTCTTTCACTAACTGGGCTAAGAGCTTAGTGCAACGAACGGAAGTTGACTGTACTACATAACTTCTTGGTTATCGTTGCTTCTACTGTTTCCCCTTGACGTTTCATCTGTGAGGTACAAAAAAAACGTTGTTTAACACTAATAAGAAGAACTACGGTTCGAAGTTTCATTACGTATTCTCCGGAAATCCTGATATCATTTGTAAAATTCAATATGGGTCAGTTTTTGCTGCAAAACTTGACATGGGACAGCTTATGATGAAAATTACAATATGGAACAGCTTATGCTGAACATCTCAAATGACATCCCGACTAGTAAATTGTAACAAAAATAAAACATAATCCTAACAAACTATGATATTCTTAACTCATTGTGATATAATCATGTTCAACATCCTTAGTGTTTTCAAAATACCATAACTCAATTATATCACGTTATGTTACAAATATTGTTTTTAAACTCATTGTATTATAATTTAGTTTTAAGTCTTCGACATTTGAAATGTTATGTTACAAAATTGTATCAAATTTTGATAGAAACTAGTAATCCTGAAGCTAAAATTCATATCACATTTTGTTATAATATTGATATGATTATAACAAAATAGGTTATAATCTTGATTTGACTAGTGTACTTTTTGTTACAATTTTAATTATTTTAACATCATCCTGCAACTAGTTTATAACATAATTATTTATAGAATAATATTGTAACATCATAACACAATATGATATAAACTTGATATAATTTTCTAGTCGGGATGGGACAGCTTATGACGATAAAATCCCGAAAATTGCTAGATTTATCGGCATTACAGTCCCACCAAAGTTTATCTTTATAAAATCAAAGTAGATTGAATGTTTATGAAACTTTTTGTTCATACTTCAATGATAAATCCCAATTCTAACGCTATGCTGATGGATTCACTTTGTGTTTTTATTACACTTGTCCATAGAGGAGGAAACAATGCTGAAACTTAAAACACGTTTTCCCAGTTTGCTATTTTGGAACATGGGACATGCTACACACGGCAGGGCTGCGATGATGTACAATAAGAATGACGCAGCAAATCACCATGCGTCCCCTTTCATTGAAAAAAGTGCATGAAAAACTATTTCCAACATTGTATCATATATTCAATCTCAAAATTATACACTTATGCGTTCAACCAATCTACATATTCTTGAATAACCCAAGCGGTAATCCATTTTTTCGCATTCAATATGAATATGAAACAGTTCCTCCGTGCGCATCGACACCGCTCTTTTACGTGAATAGTCAAACAGGCGCCGCCGTCCACCGAACGCGGAAAAATATCCATCCTCGTAATCAATTGACAATGCAAACAACTATTGCGTGTGGACTGGAATGGTATACCCTGAATGGCATACCGTACGCGACCGAGACGACAACGACGACGATGAGCCAAGTGCACTAGCACTATGCGTACTAGGTAGTTTCTGCAACGGCGATGCCGGTTGTACACATATAATGTATTTGCATTGCCACTACTCGCACTCGACAATAATGCCATTCGTTTTCAATTAAATTGCAAAAGATAAAACATAAATTGATGCAAACAAGTCATATCTTTGTTTTTCATTGGCAAACAGGAGGGTTATTGTGGAGAAAGACCAGCATTGAATTGTAGCGAAATGATGCGTCTGAGAGCATGGGCGTAGCCAGAGGGGGGCAAGGGGGGCCGAGAATTACTTCAGGAACTCCTTGAATTCTTTCAGAAACTCCTCCAGAAATTAATCCAGTACTTCCTCCAGGAACTGTTTAGGGATTTCCTTAGGAAAGCCTCTCGGAACTGCTTCTTGGATTCCTCCTGGGGTTTCTGCAGGAATTATTCCTGGGATTCCTTCAGGAATTTCTCGAGGGATTCCTCCACGAATTTCTTCAGAGATTTCCCTAGGAATTCTTCTAGAGACTTCTCCAAGAGTGTTTCTAGGGATTCCTCCGTTAATCCCTACAGGCATTCCTCTAGGATTCCTCCAAGGATTTTCTGCAGCGCATTACTTCATTCAGTGTTTCTTTCTGGAACAACTCATTTTAAAATCCCTTCAAAGGCTCTTCCCAGGAACTATTCTTAGTATTCCTTCAGGAATTCCTCCTTGTATACTTTAAGGAACTCCTTCAGAAATTAATTCAGAACTTCCTTCAGGAATTGTTTAGGGATTCCCTTAGGAATTCCTCTTGAAATTGCTTCCGGGATTCCTTCTGGAGTTTCTTTAGGAACTCTTCTAAGGATTTCCCTAGAATTTCTCAAAGAATTCAATCTGCGATTTCTTCAGGAATTATTCCTGGTATTCCTCTATGAATTCCTTGAAAGACTCATCCACTAATTTCTTTAGAAATTCCTCTCGTTTTTTTTTCAGGGATTTCTCTGGGAATTCCTGCAGAGATTTCTCTAATAATTCCTCCAGGAATTCATCTAGAGATTCCTCCAGATATTCTGCAAGAAATTCCTCTAGAGATTTCTTCAGGAGTTCCTGTGGAGATTCCTTTAGTAGTTCCTACAGGCATTTCTCTAGTTTATCGTCCAGAGATTCTTCCAAGAATTCCTACAAGATTTTTTTTAGAGATTCCTTTAAGAAGTCCTCCATGTTTTCCTCAGAATGCTGCAACACCGTACGAGAGCGAATGAGGCACGTTACAATTAGGCGCGGAACAGGCAGAACTCAGTCTTCCGGATGAAGAAGCGCCAGCAGGAAGAACGAGATCGCGAAGCGATGGAAGAGCTGTACCGCGCTAAGGACACACGAAAGTTCTACGAGAAGCTGAACCGCTCGCGCAGAGGCTTTGTGCCACATGCCGACATGTGCCGAGATAATCACGGGAATATTCTCACGAGCGAGCGTGAGGTGGTCGAGAGGTGGCGGCAGCATTACGATGAGCACCTCAATGGCGACGTTGCAAGTACCGAAGGTGGCGTGGTAACAGATCTAGGAGTATGTGCACAGGACGAAAGACTTCCAGCCCCTGACCTTCAAGAGATTGAGGAGGAGGTTGGCCGGTTGAAAAACAACAAAGCCGCTGGAGCAGATCAACTACCAAGCGAGCCTCTAAAATACGGTGGAGAAGCACTGGTGAGAGCACAACACTGGGTCATTACCAATATTTGGGAGGAGGAAGTATTACCGGAGGAATGGATGGAAGGTATCGTGTGTCCCATCTACAAAAAGGGCGACAAGTTGGATTGCGGGAACTACCGCGTGATCACACTACTGAGCGCTGCCTACAAGTTACTCTCTCAAATTTTATGCCGCCGTCTATCACCGATTGCAAGAGAGTTCGTGGGGCAATATCAGGCTGGATTTATGGGTGAACGTGCTACAACGGACCAGATGTTCGCCATCCGCCAGGTGTTGCAGAAATGCCGCGAATACAACGTGCCCACACATCACTTGTTCATCGATTTCAAATCGGCGTATGATACAATCGATCGAGAATAGCTATGACAGATTATGCACGAATACGGATTCCCGGATAAACTGATACGGTTGATCAAGGCGACGATGGATCGAGTATCAGGGACACTCTCGAGTCCCTTCGAATCTCGCAGAGGGTTACGGCAAGGTGATGGTCTTTCGTGCTTGCTGTTCAACATTGCTTTGGAGGGTGTAATAAGAAGAGCGGGGATAAACACGAGTGGGACGATTTTCACGAAGTCCGTTCAGCTGCTTGGTTTCGCTGATGATATTGATATTATTGCTCGTAAATTTGAGACGATGGCGGAAACGTACATCCGACTAAAGAGTGAAGCCAGGCGAATCGGATTAGTCATTAATGTGTCGAAGACAAAGTACATGATGGCAAAGGGCTCCAAGGAGGAATCATCGCGCCCGCCACCCCGAATTCATATCGACGGTGATGAAATCGAGGCGGTTGAAGAATTCGTGTACTTGGGCTCACTGGTGACCGACGACAACGACACCAGCAGAGAAATTCAGAGGCGCATTGTGGCAGGAAATCATGCCTACTTTGGACTCCGCAGAACTCTACGATCGAATAAAATTCGCCGTAACACGAAGTTAACCATCTACAAAACGTTGATTGGAACGGTCGTCCTCTATGGGCACGAAACATGGACCCTACGTGCAGAGGACCAACGCGCCCTTGGAGTTTTCGAACGGAAGGTGTTGCGTACCATCTACGGCGGAGTGCAGATGGAAGACGGGACTTGGAGAAGGCGAATGAACCAAGAGCTGCATCAGCTGCTGGGAGAACCAATACCGCGAAAATCGGGAGGCTACGGTGGGCGGGTCACGTCATCAGGATGTCGGATAGCAACCCGACTAAAATGGTTCTCGAGAGTCATCCGACCGGTACAAGAAGACAGCAGCCATGGACCGAGTGGAATGGAGGCGGCTACTATGTATAGCAGAGTCCACCCCGGCCTTAGCCTGACCGGCAAGGTAAGTATGTTTTCCTCAATGTATTCCTTCAGGACTTTCTCCAGAGATTCCTCCAGTAATTGCTTCCGGGATTCTCCCAAGAATTCCACGAATTTCTACAGAAATTTATCCAAGAAATCTTCGAGGGATTTTTTTCAGAGACTAACACAGGAACTCCTCCAAAGATTTTTTCCAGGCATTTCTTCAGGGAACCTTTCGAAATTCCACCAGGAATTATCCTAGGCATTCTCCCAGGAAATTTTCCAGGCATTCTTCCAGGGATTCCTCCTTGGATTCTTGCAGAGATTCCTCCAGGAATTGCATCAGGGACTCCTCCAGGAGTTTCTCCTGGGATACCTCCAGAAATCCATGCAGGCATTCCTCCAGAATTTCATCCAGGATTTTCTCCAGGGGCTCCACGAGGCATTCCTCCAGGAATTTCTTCAGGGATTTCTCCAGGAATTTCACCAGGAATTAATCAAGGAATAATTTCAAAAAATTATGTCAGAAAATCATCCAGGATTTCTCCAGGAAATTCGTCAAAAGTCAGGGATTTCTCCACAAATTTCTCCAAGGATTCCCCCATGGATTCCTTCAGAAATTCCTTCGAGCATTTCTACAGGATTTTTTTTAGAAGTTCCTTCAGGAATTTCTTAGGGGCTTTTTCAGAAATTGCTCCCAGAGTTTCTTTAGAGATTCCCCTAGAAATTCATCCAGTAATTGTTGCAAGCATTCCTTCAAAGATTCCTCCAGGAATTCCTTCAATGATTCCTCCAGCAATTCCCAAAGGAACTCTTCCAGAAAATTCTCCTTGAATTAACCCAAGAATCTCTTCAAAACTTTCTCCAGCAATTTCTCTAGGAATTGATCCAGGAATTGCTCCTGGGCGTCCTTCAGAAGTACTTTCAGGAATTTTTCAAGCATTCATCCAAGAATTTCTCCTGAGATTCTTTCATGAATTGCTTCAGGGGTTTCTCCTCCAATTTCTCCAGGGATTTTCCCAGGGAGTCCTCCAGAAGTTCCTCCAAGGATTCTTCCATCAAATCCTCTAGGGATTTCTTCAGAAATTCTTCCAGGAAATTCTCTAGAAATATTATTTTTTTAGGGATTCATCCAGGTATTCCTGGAGGAATTCCTCTAGAGATTCCTCCAGAGATTTCTTCACAAATTTCTTCAAGGATTCCACCAGAGGTGCCTTCAGAAATTCGAGGATTTCTCCAGGAATTCCTCCAGAAATTCTGCTAAAAATTCCTTCAAAATTTTCTCAAGGGATTTTTTTTTTCAGAAATAGAATAATAATAAAAATCTCTCAGAATTCCCCTAGAGATTTTTCTATTAGTATACACTCCCGTTCAAAAGTTTGGTGTCACCCCCTCAAAAACATGTCATTTTTTTAGGCCCATATCTCCGCCAATTTGCGTCTGATTTCAAAACCCTAGGTTTCATTCAAAAGATAATAAGTCAAAGAAATTTTGAACATGATTTAAAAGAAACTTTTTCAAAAAAAAATGTATGTAAACTTAACCCAAAGTTGCCAAATTTTCTAAAAAATGAATATAAACTTACGGCAGTGTCGCTGGAAGTTGGGTCGACCAAATTTTAAGATGAGAGCGGTAATATGATCCATTTTCTATTAGCTTTCAACTGCTTTTTACAGAACTTAGCTAAAAAATCTTGAAAAAAAGTTATTAAGTAAATTAATCCTTTATGTCATAGACCAAAAGTTTGGGGTCACTATCGTAAAACATGGATAAGTGATTTGTTGATATCTTTGTCATCTTTCATTCAATTTTAATTCTTCTTGGCTTATTTGAAACAAAATGAATGATACTTACTGCATAGACATTGAACCACAAATATTTGTTGAAATTTACATACTAAAACTTAACGTAAAGTTGCCCCATTTTTTGAAGCGTGGTAAAATGTGCTAACTTGACATAACATTTTTATATACAAAAATCGTTAAATACGTTAAGTTGAATACATCAAACGTAAATTTAGTTAATTATCTTTGAAATGAGCCAAAAATAATTAAAATTGAACTATAGATGACGAAGATATCACCAAATCACTTGTCCATGTTTAACGAAAGTGACCCCAAACTTTTGGCCGATACATCATATTGAGGGGTGACCCCAAACTTTTGGTCGATGACATCAAGGATTAATCTCAAGGATTTTTTTTCAGAATTAAAAAAATAACAGAAATAGAAATCTCCCAGAATTTCTCTGGAGATTCCTCTAGAAATTCAGTAATTCTTTCAAGAATTCCTATAGAGTTTCCTCCAGCATTTCCCACAGAAATATTTCTAGGAACTCCTCCAGGATTTTATCCAGGAATTTTTCCCGGATTTTTTCTAGGAGTTCTTCCAGAAAATACTCCAGAAATTTCATCAGAAATTCCTCCAGGAATTTCTCCAGGAATTGCTCCTGGACATACTCCAGAAACTATGTCAACAATTCCTCCAGGAATTTCTCTAGGAATTTCTTCGGAGATTCTTCCAGCAAATTCTCCACGAATACTATCAGGAATTTTTCAGAGATTCTTCCATGGATTTCTCCATGAATTTCTTCGGAGATATTCCCAGAGATTCCTCCAGGAAATCCTCCAGAAATTCTTCCAAGGGTTCTTTCAGGAATTCCTCCTGGAATTTGTCAAGGGATTTTTTTTTCAGAAACTTCTCCAGCAACTCCTCCCAGGATTCTTTGGAGGTTTCTCCAGGATTTTTTTCAGGGATTGCTCCAAGAATTCATCCAAGAAATTTCTCCAAGAGTTCGTGATGGGTCTCATGCAAGAATTCTTCCAGGAATTTGTTCAGAAGTTTCTCCAGGCATTCCTCCAAGATTCTCTCTAAAGATTTTCCCAGGAAATGCTTCAGTGATTCCTCTAGCAATTCCTCCAGGGTTTTCTCCCAGAATTCCTCCAAGGATTCCTTCTGAAATTTCTCTAAGCTTTCCTCTGAGAATTCCTCAAGAGATTTCTTCTGAAATTTTTCTAGGGATTCCTCTCAGAATACTTCTAGGAGTTTCTCCAGAATTTTCTCTAACTTCAGAAACTTATCTAGGATTTTTCTAGGATTTCCTCTGGAGATGTCTGATATTTTCCTAGGTATTTCTCCCATTATTTATACAGGAATTCCTCCAGGTAGTTTCTCAGAAATTCTTGAAGGGATTCCTCCGGGAATTTCTCCAGGGATTCTACAGGGCTTCCTGTAGGAATTTCTCCAGGGATTCATCGAGGTGTTTCTTTAGGGATTTTTGCAGGAAATCTTCCAGGGATTGCTCCACGAATTCCTCAAATGATTTCTTCAGAAATTCCTCTCAGGTTCTCTTCAAAAACTCAGTTCCTTCGGAAATTTCATTAATCCTTCAACCATCTTTTCAGGGATGTACTCAAGAACTTCTCCAGGATTACCTGATGATTTTTTTTAATTATTTCAAGAATTTCTGGAGGAATTCCACCAGCGAATAGTATTGGAAGATAATTTTAAAAGGACTCATACAGGAACCAGAAAATTCTAGGTTAGTCCTCAAAAGAGTTTGTAATTTCCATAAGAGTTCAGCTATAATTTCTTATGAATGTTTTGTAGACATTATCAAAAAAAACAGAGCAAAATAATGCATAAGTGTACTAAAATCCTTAATCTTCCAGAAATTGGTCACCGCTACTAGCACCACGTTGATTAGTGTAGATCAGATTAGCTTTTTAAACGTATTGTATAAAAAACAACAGCATAACTGCTGAAGGGTTAAATAATGCGTCTAGAATATAATGTTATTATATTCAATTTTATCGTATTGCGTTCAGTTATAAAAACTAGTAGTACAAATTTGCTAAGGGTGCTTGCCAAACCCCCTGACCGAAAAGCTGGCTACACCCTTGTCTGAGAGGCAGCCACGTAAACTGTAACCGTAGGCAAATTGTGTAAACAAGGGTTGGTACAATGGGAATTACTTTAGAACACCGAAGACCATTATTTTACAGCTATTGTTCCATAATTACTTTTCATTGCTTGAGAATAGACGAAGCCTATAAGCAAAGAATAAAAAATAGAAAGAATGCACTCTTTTGTCTTTTTCTATGTTAACGTTAAGCGACAAGACAAGTGGCGCTCTCTAAGCGTTTCATGGTGGAAGCTCTATGTAACAGTGTTCGTGATTTGTCATAAGAGAAAGTGGTGTTCGTATGTTTTGGTATCCGCATACAATCAGTAACGCACACTACCGCATGAAGGTTGAACTTTCCTCCGCAGATAACGCTGCGGTAGTGTCCCCCCGAGCATCAGCGGAGTGGGCTTTCTTGATATTCTTCTTCTTCTTCTTCTTCTTGGCGTAACGTCCTCACTGGGACAAAGCCTGCTTCTCAGCAGTGTTCTATGAGCACTTCCACAGTTATTAACTGAGAGCTTCCTCTGCCAATGACCATTTTGCATGCGTATATCGTGTGGCAGGCACGATGATACTCTATGCCCAAGGAAGTCAAGGAAATTTCCTTTACGAAAAGATCCTGGACCGACCGGGAATCGAACCCGTCACCCTCAGTATGGTCATGCTGAATACCCGTGCGTTTACCGCCTCGGCTATATGGGCCCTGTCCTTGATATTCTTATTCTTTGCTATAAGGGAAGGCAACCATTCATACTTTGAATTGTCTTATGGTTCAGAATCCTTTAGCTTCGTGTGTACTCCAAACTAAGACAAAACCTATGTATGTAGAAGTCTACAACATGTTCCAGCTAATCCCTTAATAACTAAATGTGGCCAAAAGAAATCGATCGCTGGCCAAGCAGTGTCCAACTTATTCACGTCCTTGAGATTTTACAGTCAATCTAACAAACATCCTGTTCTATCCATAGATAAGTGGTCTTCTCCACGTGACTGAAACAATGCAAGAGACCAACTTTTTCCATTGGTTTCGTCCCGTTTCTACCAAGATCGTTCTCATAGTTTGGTGGCAAAGTTTGTCCGCCTTGTTGATCACATAGTTTTTTTTTCTTTCTACCATCCGCTCCATGGTTCTTTTTCAATCACAACCCCTTCCGGCCGGTAGTTGGGAAAATCATTGGTGGACGAAGATTCCCCCCGAGCAAAGTCTGACAGCAAATTGAAAACAAATTTTGTTGTTGTGGTATTGCAAATTATGATAGCTCAGGTTGTTGTCGCTTTGGTCGTTTTAACGGTTAAAACATCAAAAATGAGAGCAGAAAAATGTTCCCGTAACAACAATTTGAAAACAATTCTTGCTATCAGTGATAGCAAATTGATAACTGTTTTTGCTATCAGTACGAAAAAATGGAAAAATCGTTAAATATAGGGTTTTTTTATTGATATCAAATCCTAAATACCATAAGATAATTACACTTATGGTATATTCCTAGAGTTATTATACAAGATTGCTTAGAAGTTATGAAATAACTTAAAAACTTATTTTTTTTAAATAGTTAGAAGTGACAGCAAAACGAAATCTAAGCTTGAAATCAAATTTAGTCAAGACCAACTGATATCAAAATGTGATATCAATTTGCTGTTGAATACAAATCGAGTTTTCGATTTTCTATCATTTTGTTGTCAGACTCTGCTAGGGCCTCCAATCCAACACCCATACGACAGACAACCGTCTGTAAAAGAATTAAGCGGATGCGAGCAAAATGTGAAAAACAAACCCCAAAGTGCGTCAGACTGTCTCGCAGAGAGTGCATTTGTTTTATTCCATCATTTTCCACCCTCTTTTTCTGATGTTTTCCTTTCTCCTGATAACTGACAACCGAGATTTGACAACTTCGGAATCGACTGGAGGTTAATAATAACCCAACAACCCGTCCCAACGACGAGATTGCTTCTCTTCGGAAAGACTTTATGCCGCCGCCTATCATCCCACACCGAAGCAGAAAAGTTGAGTCAAGATATAAAGCACAACCTAGCAAGTGGCCAATAAAATAATGGAAAAAGTTTTCCGCAGGGAGTACGCGCGGGGCACTGGAAAATGGGATTGATTAGGATGTTTTGCAGTTGATGGAAAAGTTTCTCTTCTTTATGGGTAATCGATCGATTATCATTAATCATAATTGAGTCAATTGGTAGCGAGATATTTCTATTGAGACTGGTGATACTTGCGATACTTTGAGACATTGCAAACTATAGTAGGGGATATCGATTTGAATGAGTTATCGGGTATGAAGTTTGCTAAGATACGGAAAATTTGATGATAGCCACTTTGTGCCTCACTCCGAACACTTCTTTTCACTCTTGTAAGTTTTACATAAAAGATTAAAACATATCTATATTTTATTGAAGTTGCATCTCCAACTCCGAAACATACCAGAAATTATAAAAGAAACTTGTCAAGATCTTGCGTAACCTTCCTTTTGCATCACGTTGGGAACAGCACGCTTACGTAGTGTAAGGTTTGTGTCAAAAATGACTCTAAGGTCAAAGAAAGGTTAAAATAAATGAAATATGTTACATCATTAGAGTTTTGACTACCTTCTGGAATCTGGATGCCGATTTTGCCATAAGGAGTGCAGCGAACTCGTGGTTAACTTTTCACTGTGAAACCGTTAAAGGTCTTAGGCTTGCGCGTCCGATAGGTATAAGACTTAAGGTGAAACATCAAGAAATCCCATTGCAATTTTGCATACAAACTTTAGAGGCACAAATCTAACGAACGAAGCATCGATCCAAGCCGCACTTGATTTTCGTGGCTTTGCTCACTTGCAAAAAGAGGCAGCTTTTCGAAATCGAACGCATTTGTTTACGAATTTTTAAGATTTGTGCTCTTGAAAACGTGAGTAGGGATCTAAGTCGGCCATTGTGGCAGCCATATTGGTATTCTTTGAAGTTTCTCCTTAAGGCCGTAAAGGACCACCGGTCTTGCGAGCATTTTGTTCGTCGTTGATTTGGTGCATTGATAAATATTTCTTGATCGCAGTTACTTCTAGAGCACATAGAGCATTTCCAGCTCAACGCACGAATTACGTAGATGCAATCTTTCTCAACTCAAATGAAATTTTGCTTGAACTTCTATTCGAAAATATTTTTTTTTATATTACATATTTGTTTTACAATATTCTTCCCCTGTCTTTAGAGAAAAGCGTGTTCTTTTTTCATTCGTTTTTTCTACAAAAAAATATTACTCGGAAGTGGTTTGATGGATTGTAATCATGTCTTCGAAGATGGATAAATATGTTTGAAGGACTTCAAAAAATACACTAACAGTAATATTCATCGCGGATCTATGTCAGATGCCATATATATATATATATCAATTTTTCCAAAAAAAAACTTTGTAACTCCCGGACAAGCTCAGTAACATGAGACCCCTCGAGCTGGATCTCAGGGCCGGCATGCTACTCGGTAATCGGAGGGGCTTCGCGACAACGTACGAAAACACTAAGGAAATTTCCCATTCTTAAACATTTATTAAAAACCCTATGTTGTGTGTGGGTGTGGGTGTACGAGATTACGAACTAGCATTTGTGGTACTCACTTACCGCTGCTGTAGATTTATCGTCGCTTTAGCCCACACGGCTGCTCCCGCACTTGTTACCGTGGAGCCGGAATACGCCGCCGGGGCAGCTCGGGATCGGTGAATGTGGCGGGTTTTGCCCGGTACTCGGCCAACAGGCCCCCTCTTGCATCCTGCTCATTCTCGTGATTGTTTACGAGAGTGAGTGAGAAAAAAGAGAAAGCTAGCTACGCCAATGGCAGTAACTTTTATAGACTGTTTCAGAAACTATAAATACACTTTGTTTATTCAATTAAATGAACTGTTCTAATGATTTTTACCAACTTGTTTCAGAGTATAGCATATCGACACCAACATTTCAAAAGGGCGTAACTGCTTTTGGAATCATCACCTTCTTTTAAAGCTGTGGATCATGTGTTATGATTTCCATGTTTTTCACAACAAGTACCAGATGGGAAAAACTCTCCTCTTTCCGACAACCACGGTGGTTTGAGTGTAAGGGAGGCAGTACGACCTACAGCTTTGAAAGAAGGTATTACTTCCAAATGCAGTTACGCCCTTTTGAAATGTTGGTGCCGATATTGTACTCCATATTTTTATATTTCCTTTCAATTGTCTTGATATTTCAAAGAACAGTCGAGTTCTCTAACAAATACAGTCAGGTTTTTTTTTACGCGGGGGATACGTACCGCGTAAAAAAAACTCAGTTCAAAATTCGAAAAACCGCGTAAAAAAAGTCTCACCATTTCTCGACGAATCATGCAAAAATAAGACGATGAAATTTTTTTTTATATGGGGTTTTCATTTACGCGGCCGCGTAAATGAAAACCGCATAAAAAAACCTGACTGTAACTTAATTTTTAAAATTTGCATTTGCACAAATGTGTTTTTAATGATTTCAACATTACTTATCACTCAAAAATTATCTAAATTTTTATCACATTCGCTTTCTCAACAAGTTGTCTAAGTAATGCCTTGATCATAATTGGGGAAAAATCGATAAAGACATTCCCACAACATTTTTTCGGATATCAAGTTTCTTATTGTTTAAGGTATTCTGCGGAACCTAAGAACTACCACACAGTTTATTAGCTTTCCTGAACGCATTTAACCTAAACAAACTTATTTTTTCAGCTCATTCGATCCTTCAGATGGCAAAGCTTGTCATACCATAAAAACGAATGCAGTAAGCAGTAATTAAGACATTCGTTTGCTTAACGTTTGTTGCTACTGGTGTTGTTGAGAAATTTGAAACAAAAAATTTTGTATTGAGAAGGCCCGTAATGATGGTTCTTGATCAAATATTCCAGTACAAATTACTCTTATCAATCGAGATATATATTTTATTATCAATACAGCCATTTGTATTGTGTTTGGAAATAAAATATTTTATCTGTGAGATTTTTTTCTTTTCTACTATGCTACATTTTTTGACCACTGTGCAACTTCAAATTTTAATCATCTAGTTTACAGAGCCCTATTTTTTAACTTTTACCAGAAACGTCAACAAAATTGGTATTATTTGCTTCGTTAGCATGGTCACTATAAGAGCTAGAAGAAACTTTTTTGGATATTATGCTCAAATTGAAATGGCAGTTAATCGTTAGTGTATTTATAATTTCTGAAACAGTCTATAGAACAAAGCCTAGATGTCTGTTAGCTTTGCAAATTATGTCGTTGTAGTGGAGGGTGAAGAAAAGTATTCCCAAGTCGCGTATATGATCCACACGTTCGAGCACTTTTCCGGACGTACGAGAACCGAACGGGATTTTGCTTCTTAACATATAAGATAACTTTTCATTTACACCCAGTTCTTTTTTTTTTTTCACGGGTCTGGTTTTTGCTATAACTCAGTCAATTTTTAACCGATACCCATGAAATTTTGTACACGGATAGTACTAATCGTGCCTGTATACAAAATGTCATGAGAATCGGTTGAAAATTGACTGAGTTTTAGTAAAAACCAAACCCGTGAATCGGGTGTATTTACACCAAATCATTTCTGGAACACCAATCTTCGAACGAGTTCAGCAGAGCTTGCCAGACGTATCAATAGATGTTGGAATCATCAGCGTTGAAAAAGTCTAGTTCCGTGAGATAAGATCAAAGCTAAAATGTACTTTCGACCAAATGTCTTTCGACGAAATGTCATAGATCCATCGTCTTAAACGATGGTGAATCCTTGAGTGAAGATATGATGAAGGCATGCCTCGAATTATCAATAGCACAAGTGTGACGAACCGACAGTCGGTTTGCACTGAAAAGTTGATCGATTGGTAACCTGCTGGTGGTGACCAATCGATCAACTTTTCAGCGCAAACTGACATTCGGTTCTTCAGATTTATGCTCTTGAAAATTTTGAGGCGTGGCTTCGTCATATCTTCACCTTAACTATTAGGCTCGGAAGCCATCTTGACTTCCGAGCCGCCGTGTGTGACCGTTTTGTTATACGGATACGGTGTCCTAATCAAAGGGAGTTAGAGGTGTCCGTCAGGGTGGTTAAAAGGTGAATACCGAACGTAATTACCTGAACGGAGGCAGGCCAGCACCCCAATTCCTGCCCCTAAAGGGGGGGGGGGGGTTGTTGTGGTGTTGTGTATATTAGACAATTAGCATTGCACTTTCAACTATGGTCTTCACACACGGACGCCTGTTCTATTTCTGCCCAATCTTTACATATAGAAGATGGCAGCACTCATGAGAAGTTTCTATACAGTGGTTTTTCGATTTTGTCACGGTTCTATTTAATCACGCTCCATTATATCACGCTCGATTTAGCACGGTATTTTTTTCAATTTTATCACGCTATGATATTTGATAGAAATCTTTTCGAGTACATATTTCAAACTACGTAGGACATACGAATTGTCATAAGTATGCTATTTTTGCACATTATTGGTAGCGTTCGTTCACCAGTTTTGGTCAGTCTGAGGGAAACCATTCCTAAAAATTACAAATTAACCAATTAAAACTACCAATATGCCAATATGAAAGATTTCAATCTGTATTATGGCCAAAACTAATGCTTCTATTCTAAATGGTATCAGTGAAAAAGGTGATAAGAGGTTTCAGACCGGGTACTGAACTTGATTATCTAGAATAGCATTCTAAAACATCTCAAATATTTACCTAACAAACGAAAAGCTATATAAAACTGCAATTATTATTTCAACTCATTTCAATCAAAGTTGGTTTGATAAAATGTCAAAATTCAATCTTTAATTAGAATTCCGTTCGCAACTTCATATAAGTTTAGGAAGATTCCTAGCATAAGAGAACCCAAAGATGTTCGTCAGAATAGACCATTAAAATCACTTAAACGGCTGTTATGAAATGATCAATGATCAATTGCTACCATGCCAATACCGGCAGCATGGATGTCATAACTTAAATAATACTCAAGACTGAAAATGCTACTCATTGCTTGCTCACTGGAGGAAACTATTGAGTGCCATTTCAGACTTAATGCGTTCCATTTCATGTGACTCCATTTCGTCTTCACTAGTTAGTTGAGGCGTTGAAAGGATATCTTCACATTGCTTTACAATGCAGCATAAATACAGTCTAGGATGACTTCTTGATCTTTATTGACGATTGGCTAATTTTGTTTTTTTTCTAAATGCTGCCGAAATTTTCAATTTCCATTGCGTGATTTCATGTTTCGTTCGTTTTTTATTTGCTTTTTTGTATTTAGGTGTATTTTGAGTAATAAAAACACTCGCAAAAAATATGTTTCAATTTTATCACGCTCCAGTATATCACGTGATTATTTTTTTTATTCGTGATATAATCGAAAAAGTACTGCATTTCGCATCAGCCATTTTTATCTCATTTTCATTAAATAAATTGTATGCTTTGTAGTTCCCTTCAGTATCATCTTTCGATCTATTTACAGCGGTGCGGCTTCTCGCTAGGATGTACTCTTCTATATTTTTATATTTAAATACGTGAATTTTCACAAATTCGAAAACTCATACACATGTAAACCTAAAGACTGGAAAGAACCGGTTACAACTTATCCTTTGACTCTTTAATCATTTTTTTTCTGGAGAAAGCTGCCTTCCAGCCTCAAAATTTGCCAAGTAGCCTGGTATAGTCAAGTTCATCTAACTACTTTTTCTTATTTTTGCCTTTCTCGTACACCAAGGTGTACCGAAAGGCTATATGTTCACTCCAAAAACGAAAATTTGATAGAGCCCCCGGAGGGGTCAAGTGTTATATACCAATCGACTCAGCTCGACGAGTTGAGATGATGTCTGTGTGTATGTATGTGTGTGTGTGTATGTATGTGTGTGTGTGTATGTGTACAAAAAGGTCACCTCATTTTTAGATAGTAAATATCAACCGATTTCAACGACCGATGGTTCATTCGACGGGGTATATTGTCCCATTGTTTCCTATTGAAAATGGTTCAGATCGGTCCAGCCGTTCCGGAGTTATGGCCATTTAGGTGTTCCGGACCGGTACCCCAGGAAGGGGCCAGATATGAAAATGCAACAAACCCATGCATGCGACCCCTCAAACCACGGCATTTTCGATTATCTGATGAACGGGAAGTAGGAAAATAGTCTCTGACTATATCTGAACCGGTAGTGTTCCGGAACCGGTTCCGGGTGTCCCGCCGGAAGTGGCCAAATAAAAAGTGAACATAACCCATGCATGCGACACGTCAAATAGCGGCTTTTTCGATAACCAGTTGAATGGTAATAGTTTCAAACCATGTTTGAACCGGTAGTATTCCGGAACCGGTTCCGGATGTCCTGCCGGAAGGGGCCAATTAAAAAAGTGTACCAAACCCAGGCATTGCGACACATCAAAGAGCGGCTTTTTCGATAACCAGATGAATGGTAAGCAGAAAAATAGTTTCAAACCTCGTTTGAACCGGTAGTGTTCCGGAACCGGTTCCGGATGTCCTGCCGGAAGTGGCCAATTAAAAAAGTGTACCAAACCCAGGCATGCGACACATCAAAGAGCGGCTTTTTCGATAACCAGATGAACGGTAAGCAGTAAAATAGTTTCAGACCATGTTTGAACCGGTAGTGTTCCGGAACCGGTTCCGAATGTCCTGCCGGAAGTAACCAATTATAAAAGTGTACCAAACCCAGGCATGCGACACATCAAAGAGCGACTTTTTCGATAACCAGATGAATGGTAAGCAGAAAAATAGTTTCAAACCTCGTTTGAACCGGTAGTGTTCCGGAACCGGTTCCGGATGTCCTGCCGGAAGTGGCCAATTAAAAAAGTGTACCAAACCCAGGCATGCGACACATCAAAGAGCGACTTTTTCGATAACCAGATGAATGGTAAGCAGGAAAATAGTTTCAAACTTCGTTTGAACCGGTAGTGTTCGGGAACCGGTTCCGGATGTCCTGCCGGAAGTGGTCAATTAAAAAAATGAACCAAACCCATGCATGCGATACATCAAAGAGCGGCTTTTTCGATAACCAGATGAACGGTAAGCAGGAAAATAGTTTAAAACCACGTTTGAACCGGTAGCGTTCCGGAACCGGTTCCGGATGTCCTGCCGGAAGTGGCCAATTAAAAAAGTGAGCCAAACCCAGGCATGCGACACATCAAAGAGCGGCTTTTTCGATAATCAGGTGGACGGTTAGCAGGAAAATAGTTTCAGACTATATCTGAACCGGTTGTGTTCCGGAACCGGTTCCAGCTGTCTCGCTGGAAGTGGTCAATTAAAAAAATGAACCAAACCCATGCATGCGAAACATCAAAGAGCGGCTTTTTCGATAACCAGATGAACGGTAAGCAAGAAAATAGTTTCAGACCATATCTGAACTAATTGTATTCCGGAACCGGTTCCGGATGTCCTGCCGGAAGTGGCCAATTAAAAAGGTTAACCAAACCCAGGAATGTGACACATCGAAGAGCGTCTTTTTCGATAACCAGATGAACGGTAAGCAAGAAAATAGTTTCATACTGTATTTAAAGCGGTTGTCTTCCGGAACTGGTTCCAGGTGTCCCATCGGAAGTGATCAATCAAAAAATTAAACCAAACCCATGCACGCGAAACATCAAATCATCAAAAATGTTCGTTAACTAGGGAATCGCGCTACTTGGGCGGTGGCTTCTATATTCGTCTGTTTTCCACTATAACTCAGTCAATCTTGAACCAATTGACACAATTATTGGAATGCAGTGAGATAGGTATAGTATCTAACCGTGTACAAAATTTCAAGTCAATCGGTTCAAAATTGACCGAGTTACAGTGGAAAACAGACGAAAATAACAGACGAAGAAAACCACCGCCCAAGTAGCGCGATACCCTAGATAAACGGGCTGCAAGAAAATAATCTCTGACCACGCTCAAGATTACCGGCAGTTCTGCAGAATCAGGGTTGGATCCATTGCTGAAATTACGCAGGTGAACAAAATCGATGGAAGCGATTAATATGTGTAAAAGAACAAAATCTTGATGAAAATTTAAGCGCACTTGTCAAATTACACCATTTTAGATTCCTGAGGCGTCATTATACAGTAGGATGGGTCAAAGTTGTATGGAAAAATTTAAATTTTATAGCACCAATCCCCTTTTCCGTCTAAAATTACTGCGAACAATTTTGATGCAACTGGTTGAGTCCTCGCGCTCTGTAACACGGTTGAAATTTGAATGGGCTTTAATAGGGGAAATTTCGCTTGCTTGCACTTTTTTTGCCAAATTTTACATGAATCTTATAACTAATGATAATATAGGCTAAAGTACACAGAAAAAAATTGCCGAAATGTCTTGATAATGATCGGCATCCAGTGCTAGTGAAGGTGGTCAAGCAGTCAACTGAGAGATTTGATATTTTTCAGCTCGGCCTATACGTTTAACATAGCGCCGGAATATGAGCCATCAATAAGTTTACAAATTCAATTATGGCTTTGATAAAATTCTTGCTTTTCTGAATAAGACTGACACAAATTTTGATTTTCTCTTAAGGCGAAACTGGAAGCATTTTCTCATTTTTTTGGTTTTTGATTTTTCATTAAATAACGAAGCAATATTTTCAAAATCAGTTTTCGTGCATATGTAGAGTATGGATCAAGGTATCTTCTGAATTTTTTTTGAGGTGGAAAATGTTTCCCATTTTTGCAAAAACCATTTTTTTGTGAAATTTCATTCAAAAATGGTTTCTGCAAAAACGAAAAACATTTTCCACTACATAAAAAATCCAGAAGATACCTTGATCCATACTCTACATGGGCACGAAAACCGATTTTGAAAATATTGCTTCGTTATTTAATAAAAAATCCAAAACCAAAAAGTGAGGAAATGCTTCCAGTTTCGCCTTAAGTCCAGAAGGGCCCCCCTTGGAAATTTTGGTCGGAATTCAACATCTTGAAGATGTGCACAAATAAATAAACCAATAACTTTTTCAATTTTAAAGCGAAATTAGAGTCTTCCAGAAGTTTTTTTTTTATCAAAACCGATTAGTTAAGGCGAAACTGGAAGCCTTTCCGCATTTTTTGGTTTTTGATTTTTTTTATTAAATAACGAAGCAATATTTTCAAAATCGGTTTTCGTGCACATGTAGAGTTTGGATCAGGGTATCTTTTGATTTTTTACGCGGCATAAAATGTTTTGCGTTTTTGCAGAAACCATATTTGAACAAAATTTCACTAAAAAATGGTTTCTGCAGAAACGAAAAACATTTTATGCCGCGTAAAAACATCAGAAGATACCCTGATGCATACTCTACATGTGCACGGAAACCGATTTAGAAAATATTGCTTCGTTATTTTATAAAAAAATCAAAAACCAAAAAATGAGGAAATGTTTCCAGTTTCGCGGTTTTACTTAATTTTTTGAAGAATTTTTTCATCAAATACATTTATTACACAGCGCAACATTTTTTTGTCTCAAGAGCAAACTTATGTGTCTCCAAAGGATTTTGGGCCGCTGAATCCGAATCCGGGCTCAGATTTGCTCCAACACGTCACAATTTTGAGCTATACCTCAATTTATAGGGCAAAATATGCGATTTTGGGCTTTTTTGACTGCAAGTCATTAAGCTTGGAAATATTTTTTTTAAGCAATCAAAAGGTTAATTGGTCAATTAACATCTAAATTAACGATTCATGCAAAATATTTCATTTTACCTAATCAAATTTGATAGATTTAAGCATTTTATGTTAGTATGAAAACTTGCATGCAACTTTTAGAGGGCGACTTGTATGGGAAATATCGTACCTAACATAAATCGCATAAAACTATCAAATTCGATTTGGTAAAACGAAATATTTTGCACGAGTCGTTGATTTAGATGTTAATTGACCAATTAACCTTTTGATTGCTTAAAAAAATATTTCCTTGCTTAATGGTTTGCAGTCAAAAAAGCCCAAAATCGCATATTTTGCCCTATAAATTGAGGTATAGCTCAAAATTGTGACGTGTTAGAGCAAATCTAAGCCCGGATTCGGATTCAGCGGCCTAAAATCCTTTGGAGACACATAAGTTTGCTCTTGAGACAGACAAAAAGTTAATTTTTGTTACGCTGTGTTATTTATCAACTCCACCCCACATTGACGAATCAACGAGCACTGTGACAAAAGAAGAAAATGAGATTTATTCCGTTCTAGAGTATTCTCAGGATTCAGGAACACTTCGGCTTATGGCCGGAAAAATGTTGAGTACATATTCGACGAGAAAGGCACTATCACCACTAGGTGGATTAATCTGGGTTTTTTATTTTATATCTACTTTATAAACAAATAGAAGAAAACTTCATATGATAACAAAACATAGATTCTACATATAATTTTCAAGGTAAAAATAAACTATTTTTTCCAATGTCGAGCCATCCAAAGAAACAGCGAATAAAAATAAGACAATTTTTGTTCAATCATTTATTTAAGGCTCATCCGGCATCAGGCATTACGAAGCTGAACTCATTTCAACATATTTTACATGTTTGTGACTTAGTTGTAATGTTAGTTTTATGGATTCGTAAAACTCGTGATTTAGTTAAGGTTAGGGAAAAACAGTCGGATTTCATTTTTGGCATGTTTCGATTTTGGAATTAGTTATGAGGAGCTGCCTGACGGTGTCCGCAAGGCTAGGCGGTTACTAACCCCGAAGGCCGACAATAATGCCAGTAACAAGGACCACAGTCAGGCGTCCCGGAAAGCTGGGAATTGCGAGCCTGAAAAGGCTGGCCCGTTTCGGATGGAAGGTAACAGTGGGTTGCGACCATTGTTAGGCCGTTAGCAACCACAAAGTAGGGCGAACAAAGGGGAAAGTTGAGCGGAGGAGGAAGCAGATGAAATCCACCAGATGGGCAGGAGCGTTGAAATAGCAAACCTAGGAGACATAGGAGAGTAGGTGCCAAGCGCGAGAAAAGCGACGCGCTTGTCATCAAGACCGAACAGTCTAAGTACTCCACGCGGGGTGCTGGGAGCTGACGTGCGCAGTATTAGACGTACTCGCACAGGTGAAATGATCCTGAAGCTCAAACGCGACAAAGAGCGCAAGAGCACCGTCTACAAAAGTCTGGCAGAAGAGGTCCTTTTCGAAGCGGTCGATGTGAAAGCTCTTACAATGGAGGCGACTCTGAAGGTGAAGAACCTAGACGAGATCACCGAAGCGGAAGAGATCGTCGCGGCACTGCGGCAACAGTGTGAAGTGCAGGTGGCCATCGCAGCCGTTCGGCTACGGAAGGGCCCGACAGCGACACAGGTAGCCTTGGTACAGCTACCTGTGGCGGACGGAAATAAGTCCGTGGGAAGCCTCTACCAGGGTGCCAATGCGATTCCGTGGCGCGATGTCTACAGGATCGTGATGACCAAGACGAGAGCCATCTCGAGTGGTTTTGGAGGCAATCATCGGGGGACTTTTTCCGCGTCATGATCCTAGTCCGTGGCCTCCTTTCGTTGGACAGCAGGTGACTGGGGCTGGCGATGAGGAGGGGGTCACCGATATATAACTTCCGGGGATAGCAAAGTTTCTTACCGTAGGTAAAGCCCCAGGTCCAGACGGAATTCCGAACCTGGCCATAAAAGTTACTATTGCACGGGCTCCCGAAATGTTCAGGTCTGCTATGCAGAAATGCATCGACGGGGGGAGTTTTCCCAGAAGTTTAGAAACGTCAGAGCCTGGTTCTATTGTAAAAGATTTTAGGGCACGCAAGGAGTAGATTTGTTTTATCCCAAGCTAGGTCTTAAGCATATTGAATTTAACTATAAGTAAAACTTGATGGTAACATACTGTTTTTGTATGAAAAATCAAGTTTTTCTCGTAAGTCAGACGATTTTTTAAGAAACTGCCTACATTTAGACGTTTAATGCGGGCCCTTCTGTAATACGTTCGATCACGGAGTCCAAAGTAAGCTCGATTTCCTGCCACAATGCGTCTCTGAATTTCTCTGCTGGTGTCGTTGTCGGTGGTCACCAGTGAACCCAAGTACATCAACGTCGATAGAAATACGGGGTGGCGGACGCGGTGATTCCTCCCTGGAGCCCTTTGCCGTCATGTATTTTGTTTTCGACACATTAATCCGATTCGCTAATCCGATTCGCCTGGCTTCATTCTTTAGTGGCATGTACGTTTCCGCTATCGTTTCAAATTTGCTAGTCGTAATTTCAATATCATCAGCGAAACCAAGCAGCTGAACGGACTTCGTTAAAATCGTCCCACTCGTGTTTATCCCCGCTCTCCTTATTTCACCCTATAAAGCAAACCCTCTGCGAGATTCGAAGGGACTCGAGATTGTCCCTGATACTCGAACTACGCACATCACTCGATCCATCGTCGCCTTGATCAATCGTATCAGTTTATCTGGGAATCCGTATTCATGCCTAATCTACATAGTTCTTCTCGATAGATAGTATCATACGCCGATTTGAAATCCATCAACAAGTGATGTGTGGGCACGTTGTGATCGCGTCATTTCTGCAACAAAGCCTCTGCACAAGCGGTTCAGCTTCTTGTAGAACTTCCGTGTGGCCTTGACGCGTTACAGCTCTTCATACAGCGATCTCATATAATGGGCTTTGAAAAATTCCATGTTTATAAGGCGGTGACCCCAAACATTTAATTGGAAATGTATGTTCCGGAAAGAATGCGTCAAACATTTTGAATGTACTGACAGTCATGTCTCTAAGTTCTGCATACATTTCGTCGACATAAAACATTAAATAGTTGCAATTACCTCGTAGATTGTTTTCTCGAGAAGCATATTGTTACGTGCACCACTTGTCTTCCACCTTTATCTCTCTCAACTGAAGCAGTATACTTTTTTCAGCATACAGTCTCATGGATACTCATCGATAGACGCTTTATGGCCCTACAGGGTTTCCACCTGGAAAACACGAGAATGCAAATTTATTCGTTCCGTTTTCCTTCATTGTTCATACCACTTCCACTGTCAAGCTCTGCAAAAGATCCGGTATCGTCCCCTGTGAAAACATAACGAAAATTATTCCGAGACACGATCCAGCTGTTTCAGGCGGCTCAAGAATATTTTACGCGTAACATCGCCACCATAATCTACATTCCGTCATCGCCAGAGCACTCACCATCATATTTATACATGTTTACCTTTGAATGTTGTGAAAACGTAGGGAGACTTGAATTAAATTATGCAATCACGATCTTTTGGAGCGCGAAGAGGAAATATTCAATCATCCCCCAAGAAAAAAAAAGAAATCAACGTCTAATTCCTGTTTCCAGCCAGCCGGTCGGTGGTGGTGTCCCTTAATAGCGTGACTTTAAGTTGAAACATCTTCCTTTGCCGAAATGGCTTCCTGCTTACCGAGGGCTCTGCGTCTGCAGCTTGCGTGGATGAACGATGATGGAAGGGATGATGGTTGCTTTTAGGCGTCCGTACCTTCCTTTATATGTACGTACTGCCTTGCTTGTCTGGCAATATTGTGTCACGTCAAAATTGTTCATACAAAAGAAACGCCAGCCAGAAAGTGATGTTATTAAATTATGACGCTACTTCTGCCGGTAATGGCGTGCTCACGGCATTATGCAGTCCAACGAATTCTTGGATATCGTTATTACAATGTTTTGCTTCATGTAAGTTGGTTATGAGATGGAAATTTCTGAAATTTAATTACAATTATTTTCTATAAAAACTCATTGAGACGATTTTATGTCCAAATTTTATGTTACTTTAGTTCAAAAATATGCCAGGAAGATTAAAACTCCTGTTTAACAGAGCAAAAATAACACTATACTTTCATTCTCTCGAGAATACAATCTCTGCACGCCAGCAATAGTTCATTAACAGTTTTGCGAAAGATATCTCTTAATTGAAATAACAAAAATTTCCTTAATAATCAAAATTCGACAAAATAAGTTCATAAGCTCTGCAAAAAAAAAAATATGAAAAACTGTGGTATTTAATAAACCTACCCAACAAACATTTTCGTTGTACAAGAGTGCAACAAAGCACTCTTAAGCAAGCTATAGCTTAAGAAACTGTCATTCAGCTAGTTCTGTTACTTGGGTATAGATACTAATGGCATATTTGCTTGGAACTAATAATAATCATCTTCAGTGGGTGAGTTTTGGCGTTCTTCTATTTTTAAGTGAGAATGAATGGTGCCTGATACGTCAGTTTGCTGGTCAATGTGGGGAAGGAGGTGGATAAAATGACGCAATTCGCTTGCAACGGATAGGCGGATATTCGTGAAGAAGGTGATTCATAAATAGGGTGCCTGTACCAGTTATCGCACTACCTAAGGAAAACTACTTCAACAAAAATAAGAAGAAGACGGACGAATGTCGTCGATATGTCAAATGATAGATTTGTTTTCATGCTTTACAGGAAAAATATAAAATCTGAGCCAAACCCACTTTTACTATTTATTACGGCGTGTGCGGTGTGCCAATGATAGGAACCCTGTACCAGTTATGGACATACTTTTTAATTTCGGTTCCACTTCGCACTATTTACATGCATTCCTTATGGGATTTGCCATAACTGGTACACTATGGCGAAATAGGGTGCAAGGAAGCCGAAATTTTAAGGAAAATGATTTATTTATATCATAAATTGAGCTAAATGTGAAATTTGAATGGGTGCAATCATCTTTTATAAACGTGATCTATTGTTCCCATATTTTTTCTTGATGATTTGCATCGTTAAAGGTTGAAAATCAACTATGGCGAATTTGAGGTACTATAGCCATAACTGGTACACTGAGCCTAGTAGTAAATATAAAGGTGTTTCATGTCTACCACCAAAGCTAGCTCGGTACTGAGTCCAGTAAAATCCTTCTCCACTTCTCTTCTAAAAGTGTGCTGCGAAGCATAACAGAGTGCAAATCACCTTGCAACTTCGCAATCTGCTTATCAAGTTTCCACAGCTCAGTCATTTTACTTTTTATTTTGCTTCTTCTTGTACGATGAAGCAAATAAACGAAACGAAACACGAGAGCCCGCAAACGGTGAGATAAAGTTCGCGAAAACGACCTATCCTGCCTCGCGCTCGCCGGAAACCACTCTGCTGGAATGATGGTGTGCCCGTGTTTATGAGTGCGCAAATGTCGCCTGCTGATGGAAGGATAATGGTAAGAAACGGGAAAATTGTGAAATAAAAGCTGCGAGCTGGGTCACATATGCATCAACCTAGGTACAATATACCCATGAGTGATAGAAAATTTATGTATAGGTCCAGCAACAGCGACCTGATGCCGAGTGAAACAATTTCATGCAAGACGGTGCTGTCGATGGTGACGATGATGGTGATGAAAAATAAAGTGATCGCTAACAAGGATGTCGATTCGGTGGAATGAAATGTGATAATGGAACAATGCCTTATGTTGTTTCTTATCGAAAAAAAAAAACAAACGAAAAAGCTATAACGAGATCATGATTACATTTTGTTTTTCAAGCTATATTTAAGAAAGGTATTTGGAGTTCATAGCTCACACGTTCTAGAGCACCATTTTAAAGAACTGTTCAACGGATATGGCTGAAAATGCATCATGATTATTGTTCAGACAATGTCAGCATCGGGATGCATCTATCATGTAATAGAATAAATGGGTGTTAAGGTGTATCAAAGCTTCTCGCTTCATCATCTCGTAGTTAGTAAGATTCGAGCTCAGTTTTACACCGTGTCAGATTCTACGAATCGGCGATCGATGCGTTTCAACTTCCAGCGGGTTTTAGCAGACGGAACGGTAGGTGACTATCACCAGAAGCTGAACGAGCGGATAAGTGATATCAAAGAGAGCGATAACCTTAACGCCCTGTGGGGTGAGAGTGTATCCGGAGCAGAGTCGTGCAATTTCGAAAGGAAAACATGACGTACGACGACTGTAGCAAATCGTTTCCCATGCGAACGGACTGCTGTGATGCTTCATCTCTCACCCAGCAACACACTCGTTCGTTGCTGCTACAGAAACAAGTGTGTATGAAACATGGGATGATACACTTGGATTTTCGTTTCATTTATGAGTCATTGAAATACTTCAACATGCTAAAAACACTATTTAAACCACATTTTTAAATAGTGGTGCACGCCAATAGAATGATAATTATGTTTTATGAAAGAGGATAACAAATTCGACCACTTGGATCCAATTAACCGGCGCCCGTAACCATTGAGAGACTAGCGCGCACCAGTGAGACACTAATGCTCTGACGGGTGAAGCACAAGCAATGCGACCGGGTGGGAGACTACCAAGTGCTACGATGAGTGGAAAAGTTTTTTTTAACGACCGAGTCATTAGAAAAATGTATGAAACACTTGAAGTGACTCATTCAAATGCTGCATGAAAGTGTATCATTGAAACGAAATTGTACGCCCCTGATCCGGAGCAATGAGTGCGCGGGAGTTGGTAGATACTGCGACCTAGGAATGGGTGGTTAATAGAAATACACTAGAACTCCAATGGCGCTGTAGCCACTTTCCCTATTTAATTAAATTAATAACTTTAATAGTAATATTGATTATTTATAAGTTTCCACATGGTAGAGGATCTTTTGTTTTGGTAAACAAAATTTATTTGACACTTCAAGTACCGCTAATGACCCTGTCCTGGCGTGACAAACTAGATGTTAGTCACACGAACAGTCGCGACATTGGACTTCTGTGGCTAGTTATTCTAATGGGTGGTTCGATGAGGAATACCAGAGGGTAACGGGCGAGAAGAATGTTGCCAGAAGCCAGATGCTGGTATCGGGGCCTCGGCAGAGCAAGAAGTTATATACACACTCAAAACAGAATTGCGGGCTCGGCAAAAACGCGCACAGCCGTGTGCTCAGTAAAACTATTAGCTGATATTCCAGCAAAAAGTGACGTTTGTTAGCTGACTCTCAGCAAAATGTTTGCCGAATCTCAGCATTGAACTGTCAAAATTGCTGAGATCCCGGCAAAATTGTTGTTTGCTGATTGCTCGGCTGTGCAAATCTCGGCAAAAGAATTAGAAAATGCTGATATCCCGGCAATCTCAATTAAGTGTGTAGGGAAGCAAGAGTAGACGAAATGCATAAGAGAGCATAAGGAAAATGCGATTGCTCAGATGCAAAAGAGAATGGAACAGAATGATATGCGGAGGTTTAACGAAACTGTCAATCTCGTGCGGAACAAACAGCGGGAGATCACCATGTGGTGAAACGACTGTGGTGACAATGGTGGCTGCCAGGTGCAGAGAGCTCTTCAAGGAATTATTGAACCGTGGAAATGGAAGAGTGACAGACAGAGCTCAAATCGACGACGTCGGACAGGATGCGGAACCTCCAATGCTAGATGAGGTCAAGACTTGCGGACTTGGAGGACTGAAGACAACAAGACGCGCCCCCTAAACACCCCCGTCCCCCTGGCCGCCAGTTTTTTTTATTCGAGCTAACTCAAATATTATCAATAATTAAGAGTTTCAGAAAAAATATCTCAAAAAATTAACTATTCTAATAATTAAGGTTTTTATCCACACTTATCAACCTTTTTTTACTCGAGAACGATAGGAAATTTCGCCAAATATTTCTCCAAGAGAGCCACTTCAATCTTATCACAGAGTTTTAACAAATAACAAGCTTGGTTGAATGGCTAAATTATGTGATGTAAAAACATCGAATACAAAAAAAAGCATGCCAAATTTTCTAGATATGTCGCAACCAGTTCCGGTAGGGAAAAGCAGGACTTTGTAGAACCATATGCTGCATAGTGCAGTTATGTGCTACTGCTACACGAATTTCACTAGTATTCAATTCAAACAAACCTCATGCTAAGAGCAAAATACCTGGGATTTCTTTACAAATTCTTTCACGGACACCATCAGAAATTCCTTTAGGCATTTAATCAAGAACTTCTCCAGAGATTGTTTCAGAAATTCCTCAAGGGACTTCTCCAGAAGTTTCTTTTCCGTGAATTCCATAAGATACTCAGGGTTCCGATAGTGATTGTTTTAGGGTTTGTTCCAAGAAATAATTCAAGAATTCTTCCCACGATTCCTTCAGACATTTTTACAGATACTTCTGCAAGAATGTATCGACGAATTCCTCCAGGATTTTTTTCATAGCTTCCTTCAGATTTTTCGAGAATTTCTCTATGGGATTCTCCGGGAGTTTCTCCTGGGATATCTTTAGAGGTTCCTCCAGTGATTGTTCCAGTGCTTTTTTCGAGGATTCCTCCAGAAATTTCTCCACGGATTCTCAAAGGAATGCCAACAGAAATTCTTCCAGTTATTTCTGCAAGTATTCTTTCAGAGATTTCTGCAGGGGTTTCTCCATATATACCTTCAAGAATTCCACTAGAGATTGCTCTAATAATTCAATCTGGAATTATTCGAAGTATTTCAGCAGCAATATTTTCCAGAAACTCTTACAGGAAATTTTACCAGAGATTAGCTAAAAATTAATCCAGGAGTTCCTTGAAACATTGTACAAAACATTGTTTTGGGAGTCCATCCAAAGATTCCAACCAAAATTCGACCAAAAATTATTGCAGACCTGAATATCTTCATATTTTTATTTCCTACAGAAAATCTTCCAGGAATTTGTTAAGAAAGCTTTCCTGGGATTTCCTAAGGAATTCCTAATGGGACTACTTCCGGTATTCAGGAACTCCTGCAGGGATTCCTCCAGGAATTATTCCTTCGGGAATTGCTGCAGGGATTCCCCTAAAATTTCATCCAGGAATTTCTTCAGAAATGCTTCTAGAGATTCCTCTAGGAATTCTTCCAGATATTTCTCCAGGAGTATTTCTAGAGATTCCTTCGTTATTCCCTACAGGCATTCCTCTAGGGTATCCTCCAAGAATTTCTGCAAAAAAAAAAATTCTGAAATCTCCCAGGAACTCTTCTTAAGATTTCTTCAGTTATTCCTCCTTGTATTCTCTAAGGGTTTCCTCCAGGAATTAATTAGGCACTGTTACTGTTTAGGGATTCCCTTACCAATTCCTCTTGAAATTGCTTCCGGGATTCCTTCTGGTGTTTCTCCAGAAACTCTTCTAAGGATTCCTCCTAAAATTCCAAGGATTCATCCAAAAATTCCATCTGCGATTTCATCAGGAATTATTCCTGGTATTCTTCTACGAATTCCTTAAAAAAATATCCACGATGTTTTTTCAGGAATTCCTCTGAGATTTTTTCAAGGGCTTCCTCTGGGAATTCTTGCAGGGAGTTCTCTAAAAATTCCTCCAGAAATTCCACCAGGAATTCCTCTAGAGGTTTCTCCAGGAGTTCCTTTGGAGATTCCTTCAGGAATTCCTACAGGCGTTCTTCTAGGAATTCCTACATTTTTTCAGAGATTCCTCCAAGAAATCCTACAAGGTTTCCTCGATGAATTCTTTCATGAATTCCTCCATGCATTCCTCTAGAGATGCCTCCAGAAATTGCTCCCGGGATTATTCCTAGAATTCCACCTGGAATTCCTACAGAAATTTATCCAGGATTTTTTGAAGGAATTTCTTCAAGGATTTTTTCCAGAGACTCGTACACGAACTCCTCTAAAGATTTCTCCAGGAATTATTCCAGAGAATCATCCAAGAATTCCATCAGCAATTCTCCTAGGCTTTCTTCCGAGAAATTTTCCAGGCATTCTTTCATAGATTCCTCATTGAATTCTTGTTGAAATTTCTCCAGGATTTTTTCAGCGATTCCTCCAGTAATTCCACCAGATGTTCCTTCAGGAATTGCTTCAGGGACTCCTGGAATTGCTTCAGGAATTCTTTTTGGGACTCCTCCAGAAATTCATGTAGGCATTCCTCCAGGAATTAATCAAGGAATTCCCTAATAAATTATGTCACCAGTTCATCCAGGAATTTCTCCAGAAAATCCTTCAGGGATTCCTTCTGAACATGTTCCAGGATTTTCTGTAGAAATACCTTTTGGAAATTTTCCAGGAATTCCACCAAAAATTTTTAGATCTTCCTCAAGGAATTGCTGCAGGGATTCCTCCAGGAATTCCGCTAAAAATGCCTCCAGGAACTTTAGGGATTTTTCTAGGGGTTTCTCCACGAATTTCTACAATGATTTCCCAGGGATTCCTTCGGAAATTCTTTTGAGGATTTCTTCAGGAATTACACGGTTACACGGTACAACACATTACAAACGATTGAGTCTATTGAAAACTGCAGTTATAGCATTGAATCGTAGGAGAAAATGCCAAGTCTTACCTCCTTAACCAGTTATTTGGGACCCCTAGAAGCTACGTTAAAAATCTAAGCAAAATCGATTAAGCCTAAGGGGGCGCTCAACAAGCTTAAAATTTGTATGAGAAAACTTGGCCAAATGTATGCAGAAATCTTAAGTTTTCGAATTTTGCCGCTAAGTGGCGCCACGCCGTAAGCGTTCAATAGTTAAACCCTTTGGTATTATTGTAGGTGACTATATGCCAAACAAATTTGTTTGGAGACCGCAAAGTGATCCGACTTCTGTGTAAAAGGTTATACCCTAGACCAGGGGTTTTCAGACATTTCGGCTCGCGGTGCACTTTTTGAAAATAAATCGCTCCACGGTGCACAAGTTCATTATTGTTAAAAAAAAAACAATTATAAGTTCGTCAAAAGCTGTCGTCTTTTTCACAGCATTTCCAAAGTGCATACACTCGTCATTATTTTTTTCCACGAATTATGGCACTGTCTTTCATCATTTATCGGAGCATAGTGAAGTGACATAGTTATTCGACTTGGAATATTTCTTGCTCAGGAATGTTTCTGAAACTTACAGACAAGATCTTTATAAACGCTAAATGAAATCTTGAGCTGAATTAGTGGTATTTTGTTTTTAAGAACCTCGGGGAAGTCCTTTGAAGACTACTGTATTATTTCTAGTGTGTTTTTTTGATAGACGTTTTTCCAAGACTTTTACCATATTTCTTAAAAATTTCTAGCAAGACACTTGGATTATTTTATTTTATTTGGTTTTTTTTTCAGAACTTTGGCATATACTGACAATATTTTTGATTAATTCCTTCCAGGCTCTCTTGTCAATTCGGAAGGAGATTTCATTGAAAATCATAAATACGTTATCAGTAGAATTCTTGGTTAACTGATTTCGAGAACAGTGATAGTTCCTTCTCTGGTATTAAGCAAAGCCACAGAAATATTAGTAAGATTTCTTCTGAGATTTTTTTAACGAATTCATTGAAGATACATTGGAGATGCCTTGTAGGGTGCTTGTAAATGTACATTACGAGATCTTGGAAAAAAAAAAGAATAATATTTATTAGGAGAGTTTTGGCCAAGATTTTGGCAGATTTGTTCCGAGATTCTTTGCGAATATCTGAGACGTTTCTTGCTGGATTCGAGTTTAACTTGCCGGCTGGAATAATGGAAATTTTATTCTCAATCCCTTGAAGCACCTTCCAATAGTACAGTTGTTCTAATTTATTCGAATTATTTTTCATGAAATAGGTAATGAATTTAAATTTAAATTTGAATATGCAAGACTTTTCTGAAGTGCTGCGGTGCACTTGTCATGGCTTCGCGGTGCACCAAGTGCACCGCGGTGCACGATCTGAAAACCGCTGCACTAAAATATTCCTGTTTTGAAGAAATCTCCTTCTGCTTGTGTCAAGTGGCTACTATTTTAATACTACATCACAGAATAAGAAGATAAGCATGGCATAGTAAGCAGTAAAAATCAAAAACCTGTGTTGGACCTTACTGACAGTTCAAAGTTTGTGAACAAACCAATCTATATATATAAAAATGAGTTTGAAGTCCCTTTGAGGCAACAAAACTCACGAATGGCTGAACCGATCAGGATGACTCTTGCATGGTTAGATTCGTATTCATGGTGGCTGTGTTTATATGTAAAAAAAAGTTAGGAAAATGAACTAAAATGTAAGAAAATAGACAAAATGCTGATTTTTCATGAGCTGGGAAGAAAATCAACACTATCGAAACGAAACCAATCTAGAGTGCGGTGCTGGAATGACATTAACAATTATCAAACCAACATAATTTGGCAAGACAAAGTTTGCCGGGACAGCTAGTAAATGAATAAAAACTAAATATTGATGATGATTAACCTGGGCTTGTTAGGGGAATATCTGTAAATAAAAAGAAAATCGGGTTAAGTACGGTTCCTTTGAATTCCACTAAGAATTTGCATCCTTTGACAGATACGTATTTCGACCTCAACTGTAAGGTCGTCTTCAGTGTCTTGTACTTGACTCGACAGTCGAGTCAAGTACAAGACACTGAAGACGACCTTACAGTTGAGGTCGAAATACGTATCTGTCAAAGGATGCAAATTCTTAGTGGAATTCAAAGGAACCGTACTTAACCCGATTTTCTTTTCTTTCTTTTTTATTTAACTTAATATTGTTCACAACAAAAATATATGGTTTTCAATAAGACTAGGAGAACCATAGAAAACCAAGAACACAGTGGTCCAGATTTGAAAATACCTGGTAAAAATTGATAAATCATAACTGTCCGCTAGTTTAAGCCTAACTGAATGAATTGGGACATGATATACCTCTCAATTTCATTTTAATGGCATTTACACTATTTGTCGTTTATTTTAGAACGAAATTCGAACAGAATGGATGTTTTTCTTACAATTTGGCTATACACATATCATCATGGCGCTATTGTTTTGGCAGCTCTTGGCAGTTGCATTTTTCTTAATCAATTCTGCATACGTAAACGAGCATTTGAGCGGAATATCCCCGCGGGGAGCGATTTGTAAGACACTTTGAAGTCGAAGTGTAAGAATTGCTCGTACCAATGGCAAGAAATGTCAATTTTGAAGCCAAAAGTGTTGTTTTGATCTCTTGTTCCATTGCAGTTGTCTGATATACACATAAAATTACGAGTAAACTTTTGAAAGCAGTTGAATTACTTATATTGACAGACTTTTATAGTGGTTGAACGCATTTGTGTTCTTTGTCAAAAATTCAGTAATTGTTTCATCAGCCGCTATTCAGTGCTGTAACAAGATACAAAATCAATATTTCCAAATTATTTAAATGCCAGTCAGTGCTCCTGGTATTATTGATGAATGCTCGATAAACTGTATCCCACTAAAGACATGTTCAAAAAATGAGTTTCTGTCAGATTTTCTCAAAATTGGACCTCTGTGCTACTGTAAACAATACTCAGCGGTAAACTAGAAGACGGCATCTGGCGGCGTCGCATGAACTACGAAGTTAATCAATTACAAGGGGTGATCAAAATGTTTGGGATAGGCACCTTTTTTTCTCACAAAAAAGTTCAACATGCTGTAACTTTCCATTGAGTGCATTAAACATATCAAATTTTGACTGTTTATCAAACTACTATATGTGCATCATTGGTACAAATTTGAGGTCGATTGGTTAATCTTTCGCGAAGCTAAAACCGTTCTTGTAAAACACTATTTTCAGACAACCAATATTTGAACTACATATCATATCTCGGAGACCAGTGAACCGAATTTAATGAAATTTTGATCGTTTAAATAACAACAATGTATTATAGCTTGAAAATTCTTTAAACATACGTACTTTTTAAACGTTGAACAAAGTTATGATGGACTGACACTTTAGTAGTTTGACAAACAGTCAAACTTTGAGAATATTTGATGCACTATATGAAAAGTTACAGCATATTGAACTTTTTTGTGAGAGGAAAAAAAATTGTCTATCCCAAACATTTTGGCCACCCCCTGTATATAAAGAGATGATTGGATAAAGTGAAGCGAATAAAACACGGAAGGCTCCGGTGGGCTGTGCACACAGATTGAATACCCAAGCAACGACAAGCTAAAACTATGTCAGCGGAAAACCATAAATCGGCCATCGATCTCGTGGTATGCCACTCACACGTTGGCTTTTTGCAGTTGATGAGGACCTAAGGACTCTAAATGTTCACACGGCTGGAAACGATTTGCCCAGGACCAAGCCCAGTGCAAGTGAATGCTTCATTCAGCGTAGACTCACCACTACGAGTTGTAGCCCATCAAGTATCAAGTAGATAAGTAGTAATGTTAAAGTGATATATGAATACAAAGTTACAATACGCTCAAATGTTGAACTTGCACTAGTTTGGATTCCACTCCTACCCATGAGGATCACATAGATGAAAAAAAAAACTAGGGATCCATTCACTGCCTCAATTATTCAGTGCAACAATTTCGCAGTGTTCCAGCCAAAATGTAACATGGCGAACGGAATCTGCACGACAGCTGGCTTTCACATAACTCGCCAGATAACAACCAGCGCGGGAAATGTGTATATGTAATTTTTGGTTATTTTTTCTACCGGTTGCCAAAAAAGGTGGGTGGATTATATTTCAATCCGAACCTTTGTATGCGAAATAGGTAGGTCCTATGGTCTATAGTCTATACTGGTTTCCCATTCCACCGCCTTCCCGGTCCATTAAAGCGCGCTGTTCGGAAGCGGCATTCAACCATAATCCGCTCGTTGGCGGACCCGGAAGCCCGAAAAAGACACAGTCAACGGGTAGTGCTGCAACGTATATTTCTGGCAACCTATTCCGACAGAAACATAATGGTTATTTGTATAGGACAACTCTCGGTGAGCGATTTTCGTCGGCCCAGCGGACAGCCAACGAAGGTCGGGCAAAGGTAGAACCGGAAAGGTACAAAAATGCTCCGGATTTGGAGTCTGCATTTGGTATTCTGGCTACGCTATTTTTCTAATTTATTTTCAGCCTGCGTTGAGAGAGGCTTTTTCGCTTCGCTCAGGCATCACGCTTTAATTTTAATCAGAAGAAGAGATTCATGATACCCATGTGATTGAAGATGGATGGAGTATTGTGGAGTAAATTAAAATAAAAAAAAGCAGATAGAGTGTGCTAAAGGTCGAGTCACATGCTGTCTCGACACACGTTAGTTTATGTACTTTGAATTGCTCAATCAGGAGCATCAATTTGGATTCAACGAAGCAGTGAAGGGGATATTGAGTGGAGATTAGAAACAATAATTATGTAAGATTCGTAGTTTCTACTCTATTTTTGGTAATAACCGAAAATGTACCTACAAGGAATCGATGACTGTAGATTTGGAGAAGCTTGCCATTCTAAATGTATACATTTCATGAAATTGAAAGATGTGGTCAGTACTGACACTATCATCATCGGGAAAATAAAAGTATACCAGGTCAGTAACCGTTTCTACTGCAGATGCAGTAGAAACGGTTGCGGAGATGGAGCTTTGCATCTTTACAGTGGCATATGCAGGCATGAGCTTTTGTGCATTGTTATACACGGTCTGCTGTGGGCGTGCGATTGTTTCATCACTTTTTCCTTTCACCAACCACATTGATTAGTAATATGACGTCTACCTGTCATTCTCGGCTGAAAATAGAAAACCTATCATTATTGTAAGACTTTCTTTTGATCTATGAATAATAAAACCGAAGTTCGTAATGCTAAAGGCAATAACATCCTTAGAATAAACGTAGTTAGTTTTGTAGACTGATCGAGATCATAAAATAACATTGATGTCTTCCAGAAGGTTCATCAGAACACACATGTTAGATGTTTCATATTTTACTATTAGAGTGTTCATCATTCTAATAGAAATGTAAAACCCATGACTGACGTACAGTGGAGTGGTCGTGCCCAATGACCATTTAATTATTCACAACAACCTCACTATCAGAAAAATCCATTAAAGTTGGCATACAAATGGACCAAATTAACCACTCGATAGTCGCTTCATGCTGACGGCGCGGCTGCCAGCCGGATGTCGTCGCCGGTCCGATCGATACTAGTGGAAAACTACGAAAGGACCTCCTCCCATGCCTAAGCACCTGCCGCATCAAAGTCCCACAAGCAAAGGAAGGCATAAAAGCACCGCGGTCCACCAGTGACACCATTCGATCAGGTTCCATCATCATTTATTCGTTTTCAAATGCTGCGAATCTATGCCTGGAACCAGTCTTAGTTTCTCTGTCACTCGTTGACAGATTTCCTGATACGCATTTGATGTATTCTGTTGTATTGCTTAGATGTAACCTTTGATACAATGAACTGCAATTTAATAATAATAATAAGAAGAAGTTGTTTGAGTAATTCCAGAAGGAGCCTTAGAGTAATCCCAACACAACTCTGGAGGAATCTCGAAAGGTTATTAGAATTCTTACTTACTACTTTCATTCCTGAGCACCCATGGTGGTGCAGAGGCCCGGATTGAAAGATCTCCATCCTAGGCGATAGCCAGTCACCATCATGATCTGTAGCCAGAGCAATTTTCTGTCAACTTCCTTTATTTTCTTGTTGAGGCTGCGCCACCATGACCCCCTAGGCCTGCCTTTACTAAGATGTACTGATGGGTTCCAATCTAACGCTTGCTTGCCGATTCCGTTTTCACCCCTGTGTGGCCCACGCACCTCCATATTTACTCCCGAACTTCTGTCGCTATCGGCTTTTGATGACATCGACGATGGAGCTCTACATTGGAGCCACCATGCACGAATTATATACCGCAGGCATCTATTGAAGAAGACCTGCAGCTGTTGAGTTTTCTCCACTGATACACACCAGGTTTCACTGGCGTATAGCAGCACAGATTTCACCTTCGAGTTGAAAATTCGGGATTTGGAGCGTCGACTAATCTAACTGTTTTCCATACATTTCTATGAATCTTGGTGCCGCCATCGGCCGCAATTTGGAAGCTTTCCACATTCTCCTCTGCTTGCCCAGCTACCGTAGAGCGATTTAGTCTTGTTGACGTTGATGGTAAGCCCTGCCCCCGAGGAGTGACCGCACTCGCACACTCGTAGCTAGGATCCTGATATTGTGGGGGATAGTGATAATTTTGCGTATCCAGTATTATGTTCATTTGGCGACAAGAGACATATTCAGAGAGCTTGAACCAATTCGATTTTAAATTTGGCTTGAAAGAATTCGATTATAAATTTGGCGGCACTGTAAGTTGGTCGGTCCTTATAGCTGACTCATGACTTTTTTTTTTCAAAGTTTTGCGTGCTGCCATAATTTTAAGAAAAGTTATTAGTGCCATTTTCAAAATGCTTTGTAAGAAAAATCTCCTTTTCCAGTATGAAAGAAATTTTCACTCCACCTTCCTGAATATAATAAAACGATCTATCTGCATTCTGCGCCCCTATAGAAATTAGATAATTTTTTATGTGAATATTACAATTTACTCTATATGTTAAAAAATAATATGGATGCTACTTACTCTCAGGGATTCTCTCAGGGATACTCTCAGAAATTCGTCATTCAGATGGTCTTCTAGCCCATATAGCCGAGGCGGTAAACGCACGGGTATTCAGCATGACCACGCTGAGGGTGACGGGTTCGATTCCCGGTCGGTCCAGGATCTTTTCGTAAAGGGAATTTCCTTGACTTCCTTGGGCATAGAGTATCTTCGTGCCTGTCACACGATATACGCATGTAAAATGGTAATTGGCAGAGGAAGCTCTCAGTTAATAACTGTGGAAGTGCTCATAGAACACTAAGCTGAGAAGCAGGCTTTGTCCCAATGAGGACGTTACGCCAAGAAGAGAGAGAGAGAGAAAGAAGGTCTTCTAAAATTATTGCTCCAAGAATTTCTGTAAGGATTCCTTCATGAATTCCTTTGCATTTACTCTTTTTAAAAATGTACCAAAGAACTATTTAGAAATTATCTTCGCAAATTCCATTGGATATTCCTGCAAAAAATCTCAAAGATTTATTTTAAAAATCTAGTAGGATTGCTACAGGGATTCCTCCATGCATAAGAAATTCCTTCAGAAATTCTTCGAGTAATCCCTCCAAAAATTTCACGATGGACTTATTCAGAAAATCATTCATGAATTTCTTAAAAATTTCCTCCATTTATTACTTCAGAAAATTCTCCAGTCATACTTTAGAAAGTCTTTCATGAAATCTTTAGTAATTCTGCCAGGGATTCCTTCTGAAATGCCTGTGAGAATTCCTTCAAGAATTTCTTCAAGAAATTCTTCAAGAGTTTCTTCAAGATTTTTCCGGTTACTTCCTTAGAAAATTCATAGATTCTTTCATGAATTACTCTGAAGTTTTTTAAGATTCATCCAGAAACTAAATGAGTCTTTGATAAATCCTCCCATGGATTCCTTCCGAAATTGTTACATCGATTCTTTTATAAAATCCTCCAGAGATTTCCTTCAAAAGGAATTCTTTTATTAAATCATCCATTGCTACAGAAATTTCTCCAGAGTTCCATGAGTTTCCTCAGAAAATGCTTCATAGATTTTTTTAGAGGATTTTTCAAAAATTCATCCTCGGACTTGTTAAAAAGAAATTCCAATAGTTTCTTTCATAAAATCAAAAGTTCAGAATACCTTCAGAAATTTCGCAAAGGGTTTCTTTAGCACATCTTTTAAATTTTTTTTCAAGAATTCTTTCAGAAATTCTTTATAATAGTTCTAAAAAGGATTTATTAAGATAAATTTCCAGGGATTCGTGAAAAAATCTACAAAGTTTCTATTGGAAATTCTTTAAAGGATTTCTTCAGAAAAGTCTTCTTTAGAAAATCTTCTATGGATTATATCTTCTGAAACTACTCTATAGATATCTTCAGAAATTTCTCCATCATTTTATTCATAATATCTTCCAAGGATTCAAAAACACTTCCAGAGAATTTTAATACATTTCTCCAGCATTCCTTCAGATAAACTTTTAAGAATTTCTTCAAAATTTTCTCCAAGAATTCGTTATGGAAGTTTTTAAAAGGATTCCTTCTGAAACTTCTCTGGGGATTAGACATACTTCAATGGTTTCCTTAAGAAAATCCTTCTGAAGGAATCAGAACTTTCTCTAGAAATTTTATATTTTTCAGCTTTTAGATTTTCTCAGCTCTAGGCTGGTTCATCTCATTCAGAAATTTTTCTAAAGATGATTTCAGAAATTCTTCCCGCATCGTTTTTTTTTCTTATTCCTTCAGGAATTCGTATAGTTATTTTTTTTTTCACGAACTCTTCTAGAGATTTCCTCGAAAATTTCTACAAGGATTTCATTAAAAAATATATTTGCAGGAATGTCTCCAGGATTTTTTTAATTACTTCAGGGATTCATCCAGAAAATCTAGCAGGAATTCCTCCAGGGATTTTTTTATCTGTATTAACGAGATTTTTAGCCCTAGGCTAGTTCATCTTGGGACCCACGTTTTACTTCCCTTCCGAAGGAAGAACTCAAATTTTGCGAGTTTATCGGGAGTGGGATTCGATCCCAGGTCCTCTGCGTGATAGTCAAGTGCTCTAGCCATCACACCAGGTCCGCTCCACTTTCTCCAGAGATTCTTGCACCGTTACTTTCAGTGAAGCTAGCAGCAATTCCTCCACAGATTCCTGCAGAAATTTGTATAGTTAGATTCAGGAATATAAGTAGTATTCCTCCTTTTATTTCCACAGAAAATCTTCCAGCATTACCTCCAAGGACCTCTAGGATGTCTACGGGTTCAAAAATTTCTCCAGAAACATTTTCTAGAAATTTCTACAGCGGCTCCATTGAAAGTTTCTCAAACGATTTTAAAAAATTTTCTATGATTTTTAAAGAAAATCCTCCGGGTACTCTATTGAACTCTTCTAAAGTTTTTCAAAAAAAAAAAATCTTGGAGTTTCACCAAGCGTTCCCCGAGAAGTTTCCCCAGATTTATCTTGAAAAAAAAATCCTCCTGAGATTCCTTCATAAATTTCCATGGGATTCCTTGAAAAATATCATAAGAAATTTTCACATGAATTAGACTGGAGATTTATTCAGAAAAATATAAAATTTTATAGTAATTCCTACATGGATTCCTTCTAAGATATCTCCAGTAGACTGTCCCAAAAAAAGTCAATGTTTGAGAAGTCAAGGTGCTCAACTCTTAAATAAAAGATATACATATTTGAAGCACTGCCCATATTCGCATAGGTGACGTAAACGCCACATAGGTCCAAATTCACTTTTTTGGCTTAACATATCCTACACCAGCGGTTTTCAGATCGTGCACCGCGGTGCACTTGGTGCACCGCGAAGCCATGACAAGTGCACCGCAGCACTTCAGAAAAGTCTTGCATATTCAAATTTAAATTTAAATTCATTACCTATTTCATGAAAAATAATTCGAATAAATTAGAACAACTGTACTATTGGAAGGTGCTTCAAGGGATTGAGAATAAAATTTCCATTATTCCAGCCGGCAAGTTAAACTCGAATCCAGCAAGAAACGTCTCAGATATTCGCAAAGAATCACGGAACAAATCTGCCAAAATCTTGGCCAAAACTCTCCTAATAAATATTATTCTTTTTTTTCCAAGATCTCGTAATGTACATTTACAAGCACCCTACAAGGCATCTCCAATGTATCTTCAATGAATTCGTTAAAAAAATCTCAGAAGAAATCTTACTAATATTTCTGTGGCTTTGCTTAATACCAGAGAAGGAACTATCACTGTTCTCGAAATCAGTTAACCAAGAATTCTACTGATAACGTATTTATGATTTTCAATGAAATCTCCTTCCGAATTGACAAGAGAGCCTGGAAGGAATTAATCAAAAATATTGTCAGTATATGCCAAAGTTCTGAAAAAAAACCAAATAAAATAAAATAATCCAACTGTCTTGCTAGAAATTTTTAAGAAATATGGTAAAAGTCTTGGAAAAACGTCTATCAAAAAAACACACTAGAAATAATACAGTAGTCTTCAAAGGACTTCCCCGAGGTTCTTAAAAACAAAATACCACTAATTCAGCTCAAGATTTCATTTAGCGTTTATAAAGATCTTGTCTGTAAGTTTCAGAAACATTCCTGAGCAAGAAATATTCCAAGTCGAATAACTATGTCACTTCACTATGCTCCGATAAATGATGAAAGACAGTGCCATAATTCGTGGAAAAAAATAATGACGAGTGTATGCACTTTGGAAATGCTGTGAAAAAGACGACAGCTTTTGACGAACTTATAATTGTTTTTTTTTTAACAATAATGAACTTGTGCACCGTGGAGCGATTTATTTTCAAAAAGTGCACCGCGAGCCGAAATGTCTGAAAACCCCTGTCCTACACAATGTATAGCATATGCTCCAATTATTAAAAAAATGTGTTTGTTCTAAAACATGTGAGTATATTGAAAAGAACGTTTTGACGTAACCACCATGTGGTCGCAATACTGACGTCTGTGTACAAGAAAACTAAAATCTCCCCATAAAACGTGATTGAACATAATTTATTGAGATAATTTATTGACATAAACATAGTTTATATTTGAGATATCTAATTGTTTGATTTCAGATGCCTGAAAATCATTTTCAATATCAACAACTTTCATAGTGAATATTATCAATTATGTTTAATACTTATTGCATCCATAAATGTAGATACTGAAACATTTATGATGCTTTGACAACAACATGCGAATAATTTAACAAATTGATACTTGATAGCCTACAACTCGTAATGGTGAGTCTACGCCGATTGAAGTAATCGTTTCCACTGGTCTTAGTCCTGGATCAATCGCTTCCAGTCGCCCTGAGATTTTGGAGCCCCTTAGGGCCGCAAAATGCAGTTGAGGAAGACCTAAAAGGCCAACGTGCTTGCCCTACCACGAAGCCAACGGCTCTTTCCTGGTTCTCTGCTAATATGGTATAAGTTTGTTATTTCTCTGGCTTACGAGCTGCCGTGTTTTATCCGCTTCATTATACATCAGTTAACCGATTTTGTCAGCCTGTTTCGGGGACACATTTTTTGTTCTCCTTAAATATCTAAAAAGATTTTCAAGCAGTAGTTTAGTGATGAACATGATTGAATTAGTTAAAGTTTGACCGTAAGTTAATGAGAGCAAACAGTTTGTGGGGCTGACAAAATTGGGTTCATACTGTATCGATTTATTTACATACTTGGTACAATTCGTAGTTCATGCGACGCCGCCATATGCCGTGATCCTGGCATCCTGGTTAGCAGCGAGTATTGTTCGCAGTTAACGTGCTTACTTTAAATTACTCTTAAATGGGTGTTTGTCAAATCTCCTAAATATAGAATCCAAACACCTCATGTATGAACAGTTATATTTTTTGTATGGATGGTTATGGTAGATCTCTATCGCTTCCCCTGAATTACGACGTAAACTCCTTAAACCTTCTTTCAGCTACTTACTAAGTGCTTGAAGCAAACTCATTGAAACCCGAAACTTGAGTTTTTGTGGCACCTCATTGATTAATGAAATAGTAAACTCATGATTAGCCACGAGTAAAATCATTCCGCAGCAAAACTATTATAAGTTTTACGTTTTGTTTCAAAACCATCAATGAAACAATACTACTGAACTGTTGTGGCTTTAACAAAAGTGAAACGGTCAGGAGTTTGGCATAGCTGTTTTAATCCTGTTAGATTGAGAAAGCCACAACAGTTCAACATTTATTCCCAGTCGTAAATATCCTCCAAAACTTAGATAAATTCAATCCATATCTATCTGATTAGGCGTTGGGTGTATGAGCTTTTGATGTTACTAATTTAATTGTAAAAACTTAGTGTAGAGTAATAGCACAAGGTATATAGACGGTCTTAATTGCAAGGTGCATTGGAAAAAGTTGTTAGGATCCATCGCAGAGCCTGGGGATTAATGTTAATTCCGGTATTTTGCACACATTAAACGAAATAAGAAAACTGGTCGGCGTAAAGTCAAATTGGACTAGGCGATTTTTTGGACAGGTAAAGATAAGCCAAGGAATCATAGTATTTCAAGAAATAATGCACATGCTTTGATATCCCAATTTCTTGCAGGTCATTTTCCCATAATCATTGAAAAACAGTTTGTCCGGTCTGATTTAAAGCCGACCAACTGTGAATCTTACTACGATGCCCACGCTTAATGGTACGCTCGCACTATCAGATAGTTCACATTTTCAGAATGTGACGTGTTAGCTTTTTTTCTGAAACCACGGTTAGTACATCTTCTTTCGAGTCGGGACTGCTGCCTATCAACAAAGAATGTATTTAACGCACAAATACGGACATTCAGCCAGAGACCCGGGTTCGATTCCCGTTCCGGTCGGGAAATTTTTTTCGATTACCTGGGCATGGTGTATCATTGCACTTGCCTCACAATATACAAATGCATGCAATGGCAGGCAAAGGAAGCCCGTCAATTAATAACTGTGGAAGTGCTCAAAGAACACTAAGTTGAACCGAGGCAGGCCAAGTCTCAGTGGGGACGAAGAGCCACATAGAAGAAGAAGAAGAAGAAGACGGACATTCCGGAAAAAAATCTAACACGTGTTCAGAAAACGCGTACCGTAATAGCTAACATAACGGTCATAGCAATTTGGTTGTTACGTCAACTTATCCGTGTAATCATTCATCAAAACGACTGAATGGTCGCATAAACTGACGTACACGTTTTAAATATGGAAAAATTACATGAAACATCTTAAAATCATTGCGGCTCACTTTTTGTAGCTGTAATCCACGAAACTGACAGATTATTTCATTCAAATAGTCGGTGCATATGTAAATATGGAAAAAATCTATAAAATCGTGTTTTCCCATCAGAGCAGATGTTGGTGGTTACATCGACTATGCGAATATGGGCAGAGCATTTTTGTACAACATTTCGATTTTCTAAAAATCTTTTAGAGGTTTTGCCAAGGCTGGTAAAAAATCTAATTTTTGATCATTTTTTATAAAAATTTACTAAAAAAAATGCATGCACCATTTTTTTTTATTTTCCGCCATTAAATTTATATCTGATAGAACTATTCATATGCGTCTAAACAAAGGTTTAATATATTTGAAAAAATATTTCGTGAGAATTTTAAGGAAAAAAGGTCGTTTTCAAAAATTGCTCTGGCGGAACCTCTAAACGAATTTTTAGAAAATCGAAATGTTCTACAACCATGCTTCAAATATGCGTATATTTCACTTAAGAGTTGAGCACCTTGTCTTTTTGAACATCGATTTTTTGTTTGGGACAGTCTAATCTCCAGGGACGTTTTTAGTGTTGTAAGGCTTATTTCAGAAATTTCAGCAAGGAATTTCTTTAAAAGTTGTTCCATGTTTTTTTTCTTCATAAACTTTCACTGCTTTCGAAAAAAATCCTGCACAGATTACCCCAAAAGTTCCTTGCGATATACCTTCACGGTTTCTAGCAGAATATTCTGCAAATGTTTAATTTTTTGAGATGCTCATGCGTTTCCGTCCAATTCTTTCTCCAAAGATTTTTCAGCAGATTTTCCTAAAATTGCACAAAATATTACTGGAGGAATTCTTCATGATTTTTTGAATCTCTGAACTGAACCCCTACTGTTGAGAATACCTGTGTAGATTCCTAGAAAAATAACCTAAAAAAAATCTGAAGCAATCCCCAAAAGATCTCCTGGAGATACCTCAGGAGAAATGCTTCAAAGAATATCTTGTACAATTTCTCACATGAGTAAAAAGCTGGATGCAATTTTTGAAAACCATAGTCCTATAGGAATCCATCAACAAATCACTGAGTAAAACTCTTGAATGACATTTTTATGGAATCTCTAATAAAATACTAGGAAGAACTGAAAAACACTGCACTACTCCTTGAACACACTGGTACTCCTACAGTAGTATTATTTCTAGACAAAATTACGGAGCAGTTTGAACGAATACATGAACAAAAAACTGAAGGCATTTTTTAACCCGGGAGCGGTCGCGTCGTGTACTAAATACATGCACCATGAAAAATGCACGCTTGTGGTACACAGCGTGAGCACGGCGTCGCTGCAGGTAGTCAAAAATACAAAAAGAATTTCCTGAGAAATGTCAAGAAGAATTACCGTGATTTCGCGTGAAATTGATCACTTTTAACAGCTTTTGGCGTCTAATTTTTGAATAGTTATCGATATGGTCAAACTCAATGCTATAAAACACTACTTGAACTTCTACTGCAAGAAATGGTTTGCAATAAATATAATTTACAATTAAAAATCAATAATTTTTCGGGGTGAAATTGATCAGTAAATGAAATGCCTTTGTAAGTGCTGAAAATATATTTTTCACCTAAATTTACTACCCTAGAATGCGAAAAACTACGCAAAACTCCTACAAATTTTCTAATTTATTAAATATTAAAGTTTAAAATTTAATAAATCCAAAATAAACGCCGGAAAGTATGCAATTTTCACACTAAATATGTGATTACTTCCGGAAAAGTGCAATTTTATGCATAAATTTGAAAATTTATAGAATACAGTAATGTTCCGATTTTATCACGCCCTCAACACATCAGTCCTTTATTTTTCATTAATTTGATGTTACATTTGAGAACAAGTGTTTCCCCTCTTCTTGAAGATGAATGTTGAAGGCGTGTTTTGCAACGTTAAAAATAGTGAAAATGCGTATAGATTTTGAAGAATATTTCAAAACATTTTTGAAAAGGGGCGTGATAAAATCGGAACAATACTGTATTTGATAACAAAATTGTGTTTAGCGCATTCTTGGCAGCTAAACACATCCATTCTAATATTCATTAAATGTGCGATACAGCTACGGTCACAAAAGTTTGAAAGTGTCTTCGAAGTTAGTCTAATACGCAGTTTATGAAAATATTGAACTTAATACAGAAATATGTGACTAATTGCAATAAAAAATATAAACTCATCATTGAGTAACCCTTTAGCCAGATGCTGGCCATTTTTTACACATTGTTTCAGGTTTAAAGCATTATTTTAAACTAATAAAAATGAGAAATCCATAATAAAAATTGCTGAAGGAAATTTCACCATTTCACCTGAGAAATTTCTGAATGATACATGTATGTACTACTTTCTGAAGCAATCTTTGTTGGAATTGTGTAAATTCTTGGTGGAATACCTGAAGAAATTCTTGGAGCAAACCGTGCCAAATACATAATCTTTTAGGATATTTCTTCATGAACTGCTGAAGACATTAAAAAAAAACCTGTATAAATTCCTGGAATCCGAAGTGCTCGCGCCAGTGTTTCAACTGGACATCCGGGTCGGTCAATAGCTGTCCAGACGTGTCTTTCACGGGCATCACAGCATTCATCTTAGTCTCACTTAGGCGATGTCGCTTGTATTTGCGGCTTTCTCGCCTTCGTTGGCTAGGTAGTCCACCCACGCTCTTTTGACCCGTCCGCAGGAGCGTTTCACTTCCTTCTAGAAAACCGCATAGCACTGACGGGCAACAGCTTTGGCTCCTCGTGTTTTCGCTCGCTCTATCGCTGCTTTGGCGTTCCTTCACTTCGCTACAGTGACCGGCACAAAAAAGATCCATCATAGAGTGGTTACAGTTTCTAATGAAAGCTACATCCAAAAATGATAAAATATACCTTTCAATGAATGCACTACATCCATTTTACATTGTTTCAGTAAATCTGTGTTTAAAAATATTTGGTTTTTGAGAAATAAAGTGATTTCTGATAAGATTGGGAAAATTACACTGTTGAAAATGCTTTGACATCCATGTGCACAACAGAACACGTGCTCGATGAACAAATTGAGATTTGAAATTATGAAAAGAAATCCACGTACTCCGGTGAGAATCGAACTCACGACTCCCAATTCGCTAGACGGGCGCTTCTATTCCTTCAAGCTACGGAGTCACTCGACTATCTCCGTCGCCAGCAGGCCTAGAACTGAACTCGATTCCACAATCGCACATGGTTATCTTCTTTTCACAATCCAAACCCCCTTCGGATGGGATTAGATGAACATCTAACACATTGTCTGTTGTGCACATGTATGTCAAAGCGAGAGAGGAAGTTATTTTTAATTGTCGAGAGCTTCCTCTCTCGCTTTGACATACATGTGCACAACAGACAATGTGTTAGATGTTCATCTAATCCCATCCGAAGGGGGTTTGGATTGTGAAAAGAAGATAACCATGTGCGATTGTGGAATCGAGTTCAGTTCTAGGCCTGCTGGCGACGGAGATAGTCGAGTGACTCCGTAGCTTGAAGGAATAGAAGCGCCCGTCTAGCGAATTGGGAGTCGTGAGTTCGATTCTCACCGGAGTACGTGGATTTCTTTTCATAATTTCAAATCTCAATTTGTTCATCGAGCACGTGTTCTGTTGTGCACATGGATGTCAAAGCATTTTCAACAGTGTAATTTCCCACATGGCTTGGTCAGCCAAAGCAAAATCAAGAAATTGACATTTGGGAAAATTGCCTAAAAATTTTGATATGACAGAAAAAAAGATCCACTTAGCAATTAATTCTGAAACTTCAAAATTTCGCCAAATTTTCAGACGATTTGCTTCTTGTAAAAAATATACAGGGGATAGACAAAATGATCGGGACAGGCAAAATTTTCACTTTACAAAAAATGTTCAACTAGCTGTAACTTTTCGAAAAGTGCATCGAATATTCTCAAATTTTTACTGTAAGTTCTTCAACTAGTTGTGTATCAGTGGACAAAATTTGGAAAAGATCGGACAATTCTTCACGAAGTTATAAAGATTTTTGAAAAAGATAAAATTATCCGATAGCCAACTTTGAGCTGTTATACCTCCGGATTCAATGAACCGATTGCAATGAAATTTTGACCATTCGTGACTTATATAATGAACTCTGGAAAACATTTGACTTAACTTGAAATTTTTAACAAGCGAAAAAGTTATAGCGATTTAATTTTGTTTACGATTTTTTACTAAATTGGTCTATTTTTATTATGCATCCCATTACTTTTTCAATTTATTGGCGGCTATGTTGTTACTTTCCTTCAAAACGCATTTATATATAAGTCAATTTGAGGGAAACTAAATGAACTATAATTTGCATCTTGAATTTTGAAACGATGTTGATGTTCTGGATAATTTGGTGTTTTATTAGAAAAATAACCTAATCGTTATAATTTTCTTCCGTGTTAAGAATATTAAGTTAAGTCAATGGTTTTTCATAGCTCATTATATAAGTCATTAATGGTCAAAATTTCATTACATTCGGTTAATTGAATCCGGAGATATAGCAGCTCAAAGTTGGCTATCGGATAATTTTACCATTTTCAAAAATCTTTATAACTTCGTGAAGAATTGTCCGATCTTTTCCAAATTTTGTCGACTGATACACAACTAGTTGAAGAACTTACAGTAAAAATTTGAGAATATTTGATGCACTTTTCGAATAGTTACAGCTAATTGAACATTTTTTGAAAAGTGAAAATTTTGCCTGTCCCGATCATTTTGTCTATCCCCTGTATATTGTGGGACATAGGGTCTTGCACCATTTGGGCAGGTGTACCTATTTTGGGCACTTGCCGCTATAACTAAGACAATTTCAAACCTATTGATTTGAAATTTTGTATAGAGCTAGGCACGTACAGTATCTAACTCTGTACAAAAATTCAAATCAATCGGTTTGAAATTGACTTAGTTATAGCGGCAAGTGCCCAAAATAGGTACACCTGCCCAAATGGTACAATACCCTATGAAATTTATTTTGACATGAGTTTTATCAATTTTAGGGTGATATGTTCCTTCAGGTGTTATCTGTGATCAACTGATTTCGTAGTCAATAAACCGTTATCCAGTTATAATTTATTCTAGAAGAAGAACATTTTTTTCCATACGCCCTTTTCAAAAGTTGGGTGAATAATATTGCTAAACAAATAAAACGAAAAATATTTCCAGATAGTTGGCATTAGCCAAATTTCATTTTAATTGAAAATTGCCGCCTATTGTATGGCAAGCACAACGATACACACTATTGCTTATAAAAACTATTCATAACATTATTTTTTAAAATTTCCCCGCAGCGCAAACCATTTCAGCATCAGTAACTGCGAAATCATTCATGTGGATATTGAGCGATCGCTGAATCAAAACCCTTTACAATGTTTTTTTTAGCATTCATGCTCATCGACAAGCTATCATGCAATGCGGAGCAAGTTTTCAATAATCCGTATTAAATCTTCACTGATGCTTGCAATGTTTGCTTTCATAGAGAATATAAACTCACATTTTTCATTCCACTTTTGCTTTCGTATCGCTTTCCTTTCACACCACACATACCCACACACATATACAGACAGCATGACGAGGCGAGAGCTTTCCATATACAGTGTATCAAACAATTGTTCGTACAGCAATTTTTTGGTCAACATAATTTTTCATTTAAATGTTTATAGGGTATTGGTTCCCTTATTAAGCATGTGGCTCCCATTTTCATCCTACGAAAAACAAGGGATTGAGGCGCTGTTTGTTTTGTTTCTTATTTTTGTATTTTTTTTAGAAGTGAGCACCCATGTAAACACAAAGAACGGAATCAATCGGTGCCGTAATCGCTTGTTTTCGAATAAGATGAATATGGGAGCGTGAGATTACTGATGGCACACATACCCTAGCTTTTTTATACGACAATCAAAAACGCTGAAATTTTGACCAAAGATTAAAGCTCATATTAAAGCTCCATTGGTAAAATTTTGAGCGAGATCGAATAAGTTTTCTGAAAGTTATAGAATTTTTAGTAAAACTTATAAGATTTTTGAACACATTTTTAAAACATTATATCTCAATACGTACTTGATGAAACTTTTTCATTTTTTTTTGTGTCACAGCTTATACCTATTATAGGCTTTCATATGCAGCTTCGTTTAAGGTTCTATATTCATTACAAAAAATATGAAAAATCTGTATATGTTCAGAGTGTCATTTGGAAAATTATCATATTTTGATCAATAAAAGTGCCAAGTGTTTTCAACTTTTTTAAACTCTTTTAATGTAATATTTTTATACAGGACCTACTAAACTACATATGAAGTGTAGTAGGTCCTATGGATTTTTCGTTCAGTTAATGCACTTTTATTGGTGGAAAACGTTTGGCAGATTGTATGTACAAAATATGGTAAATTTTTGAACATCGTCAACACATTTTTTATATTTTTTGTAGTGAATAAAAAACCCCAAACATAGCTGCATATGAAAGCCTTAGGTATATATGATTCATGATTGGTCAAATTTTCAGCATTTTTGATTGACGCATAAAAAAGTTATAAACATTTAAATGAAAAAATATTTTGACCAAAAAATTGCTGTATGGACAATTGTTTTATACACTGTACCATAACCATCATATTGCATCGACGACGACGACGACGACGACGACGATGACGATCGTTCGGGATGGTGCGAATACCTGTTACATACCACTATTCCATTGGGGACTCTGTGCCATTTCACCTTCCCATTAGGCTTCTGTCAGGTGAGCTACATTTTCACATGAGAGCTGTGCTGCGCTGCGGGGACCTGATAGCACCGGCAACATCAACAACAGAAGCAATCTGCTTCTCGTTTTTTAAAGGCACATCCTTCTGCTTCGCTGACTCGCCACGACGGTGTGTATTTGATTTCCGTGCTAGCGTTTATTTTCCGAACATACCTAAGTATTCTGAAAGGTATCAGAAAACTGTAGGGTAAAATCGTGTTTTGGTGTAAATATGATGCGATATCTTCAAAAAATGCTTTCTAGGTTTCTAAATGTGATGTCGGGATTGACGATGAACCCTTACAGAGGCCGTACAAATTTACAAAATAGCATCTCGAGATTAAGATGTAAGTACTGTCATTTGTATTAATGCATCCTACCAACCTGTGTATCCTTGAGAAATTCTGAAAGCATCCCAGATGTATTCTGATGCATCTCAGAAGTAGGGGAGACTTGATCCCTTTTTCTTAATTTGCCTGTAACTTAAGAAAAAAACACAAAACTAGATCCATTTTTCGTACAGAATAGCAGGTAAACATCTATTGCAAGTTTATACACAACAGAAGGATTTTAAATTATTGTTAAAGTTGTCAAAACTGTGTTTTTATGGAGGCATGATGTATTTTTCAAAAATGGGTCACAATTGATCCCCTTTTGAGCATATGTTTAATTTAAAGGGAAAATAACTCCAGAAGCTTCCTGTTCATATTTTTTTTTTCAAGTTTTCTTACATTTTTGGTGAATATGGTGTATTTGAAATTATAAGATTTCCTTAAATTGTTAAGGATATGCCGTATTTTGAAAATGGGATGACTTGATCCCCCTCTTAATGGTGTGTAATAAAATAATAATCATCTGACACGTTTTATCATTGAATATACTAGGATTCCGAGTAAATAGAGGCTTCCAAATACAATTTTATTTTTCACATGTATAATGTGTGTGTAATCCTCGAGGGATCAAGTCTCCCCATGTCACTGTTGTATACACTAAGCTACATTAATTGAAATATTTATATAACAACCATATTTGGATAAATACGTTTGATAGTATTTTATTTATACTATGTGCTGTGAAATTTTGACACGATTTGGTTCAATTTTCACAAAGTTATTGATATTTTTCGGAATCGCCTAAAAGATTTCTGAAGGACTGAAAACAAACCATCAGCCATTAAAAAATAATGCAATACACAATTAAAACCAATTGTAACCAAAACATTGTCGTCTGTCCAGATGTTGTTTTGGAAAAAATATGCTAGAAGAAAACTGTTTTTGATTCCGAGAAAATATGGGAAGATCAAGTCTCCTCAGTCTCCCCTAAATATGATGTGATTTCCAAAGGTGATGTCGGGATTGACGATGAACCCTTGCAGAGGCCGTACAAATTTACAAAATAGCATTTCGAGATTGAGACGTAAGTACTGTCATTTATATCAGTGCATCCTACCGACCAGTGCATCCTTGAAAAATCCTGAAAGCATTCCAAATGTATTCTGTATGCATCTCAAAAGTATTCTAGAAGCATGCCAGAAGGTTTCTGCGAACATCTTAGAAGTATTTTGGAAGCATCAAAGAAGGATACTGGAAGCATCCCAGAGGGAATCTGGAAACATTCCAGAAGGATTCTGGAAGCATCTCAGTAAAATTCTGGAACCCTTCCATAAGGAATCTGGAAGCATCCCAGAAGAAACTTGGAAGCATCCCAGAAGAATTCTGAAAGCATCTTAGAAAGATTCAAGAAACTTCTCATAAGGATTCTGGAAGCATCCCGGACGGAAACTAGAAGTATCCCAGAAGAATTCTGGAAGCATCCTAGAAGTATTCTGGAAGCATGTCACAAGGAATCTTGTAGCATCCCAGAAGGAACTTGGAAGTATCTCAGAAAAAATCTGAAAGCATCCCAGAAGTATTCTGAAAGTATTCCAGATGATTCTTAGAAGTATTCTGGAAGCTTCCCATAATGGATCTGGCAGCATTCTAGAAGGAACTTGGAAACATCCCAGTACATAGAATTTTGAAAGCATCGCAGAAGTATTCTGGAAGAATCCCAAAAGGATTCTGATAGCATCCCAAAAGAATTCTGGAAGCATTCTAGAAGTACTATAGGAGCATCTCAGAAGGATTTTGGAAGCTTCTCATAAGGAATCTGAAAGCATCCCACAAGGAACTTGGAAGCATTCCAGAGGAATTCAGAAAGCACCCTTAAAGTATTCTGGAAGCATTCTAGAAGGAGTTTGGAAGCAGTCCTGAAAATGTAATTTCGACATATTTAAATTCAACCACCTACAGCTCATTTTATTAGCTGAACCTGAGAATATGGTATATGAAAAGCTTGTGCGACTAGACTAGTTCTACAAAAAGTTACAGAAAAACCGCACTTTTTCGAATATTTTAGGTGAATGTCACGAACTACCTTCGAAATATGTCAAATGATATCCATGGTGAAATTTCTTGTTTTTCTTTCTGTAATAGTTCAATAATACCACCTCATTCCATATCATTGAACCGATCGCAATAGTTGTCAAAAATAGATCCGATCGAAATAAAACGGCGACTCATCGTAACGCTTCTGTATCGCTTTGCCTACCTCTTCTACACTGAAATAAATTTTGTTATGAAAACTACCGATTCCATAGTAAAATTACTAACCGTACCTACAATTTCCAGTTAACTCCACTAAAACACTGTCAACTTAACTAGCAGTGCAGTTAACATTACCAAAAATAATCTTCATTTAACAAATGAGCATTGTATTTTTAACCATACTGTGTTGTAAAATGTGTGTCCTGGAAAACTTAACAATGTTTTGTTGTTGAGACGACTATGCTTTTAGTTGGATTTACTACAATGCATTGTAATTTTAAGCATAATTCAGTTACCTTAACAGATTTTGTGTTCGGTTGAGAATCATAGATACGGTTGGTAATTTTACTAGGGAATCGGTAGTTTCCACAACAAAATTTATTTCAGTGTAGAGTCTCCATACCTTATTTCTGACGCTTCTCTTTTTCGTATCACGCATCAGAGTAACGTTGCTCCGATTTTGTTAATTTCGTAGGTTATTCATCTAATTCTTCCTCCACTAGTTCGATAATATAGTCATCATCGTCCAAGTCCACCGGTGACTGCTGCACTTTCAATACCGTTCCTTCTCGGCTTGACGGGCTTCGGGCAGTCTGCTCGCTTAAGTCCAAAACGTCCGCAGCTTGAAACCAATTTTTCTCCCGGCGAAGGTAGATTCTCCAGTGTCTTCCGAGTTTGTCGAACACTAGCCGGAACGTTTCACCTGTTCATCCAATAGGTGTTTCTCTAAGTATTAGAGGGTTAGTTGATCGGGTTGAATGATTCTTGCATCTTCAATCTTTTGCCATCCGCTCGTCCAGTAGCTTTTTTTTTGTGCTGCCTCTCCTCAGCAGTGTCTTCCGGAAGATCCCTTGCGACAGCCATCTGCAGACACTCCAGCAGACCTTTATCCTCCATCAGCACTTCGATTTTGAACTTCCAGCTTCCGAAGTTTTCTCCATTAAACAGTCAAAGTTTTTCGCCACTCATCTTGAACACTTACGATGATTTTGAATTCACGCTGGGCCCATAACCTAATAAATTAGTCAGAGCGTTTGGAATAGAACGTCTTTATTATACAGAGGTTATTTAACAAATGAATGAAAATTTTCCAACTTGTTGATAATGGGTTGCAGCACTGCGGTTGCTCGGTTGCTACTCCAACAAAAATAAACTGTCAGTTTTCCGAGAGATATCACCTTTTAAATGTTGCACACCGTACACGGAGAGACGAAACTACCCAAAAGTGAGTTCTTTCCACCCAACTTCGGGGTTGCGTGCGTCAAGCCAATTTTGAGTTGATGGAATCGATGTTTTCGTTGGGTTGTTCCCGCTTGCACATGGAAAAAAAATACCTACTTTTAAGTTTTTTCCACCCAACCGAAATTTTGACTAGGTTGTATTCACTCAAATTTGAGTACTGTGCTAGAAACTCAGTGTTGGCTTGACGCACGGAACTGCAAAAGTTGGGCTGTTTCTCTCTTCACTCTCTGACAACAACAGAAAGAGCGCATGAAAAGGAACTCAAAATTGACTTTAAAAGTACCTAATTTTGAGTTTTTCAGTTTCTCCGTGTACCTAACAGCAAAGTCTCACTGTAGGCACTTCACAAAGCAAACCAAAGATCACACTTGTCTCCTGCAAAAAGCGGAGTACGATGAAATGAAACAGCTGAAGTTCTACCTGAAGATCAACCTGAGAAGGATGAACCACGAGCTAGGTACACTCTACGGCAAACCCTGCATCCGGTGGCAAAAGCCGGAAGGATACAGTGAGCAGGTCATCTTGTAAGAATGCCGGACAACATTTCTGAAAAGTTGGTATTCGCTAATTATGCGGTTGTCACAAGAAGGTGTGGAGGGACCCTATAGCCACAGCTGTAAAGGCGTGGTTATTCAGCATTATCGTTCCCTTGTACCGCTTTCTGTTCTGCCGGGTACCAATCCGCAACGTCCGGTTTCTGGCAACATTTACCGAAAGCAAATGCAAGAACCACAATGAAATACGTACTCCTACCACAGAGAACAGACATCCAAGTCCAGTTCCCAAACTGTGTAAGGAATTTAACGGCCATTTGAAATCGGCAACACAAGTGGCAACACAGCGGCGCTGCAATCGGTTAATTTCCCATACTAATTTAATTCACCACTTGAAATGTTTCAATTCACCACTGACTGTGGCAATATGGTGTTTGGCGGCGTTAGTGTGTTCATCGTGCATTGGTTTGCAACCTTACTCAAGTGAAGATTCAAAGCCTTACACGACTTTCTGAATGAAATTTTTTCTAGCCTGGATGTCTGTTCTCTGTGCTCCTACTCTGCCGTGAATCGCATATCAGTCCATCTTTGCTGGATTTCCTATACAAATGGAACAGATATGCATGTCACAGCAGTACTTCTCTTTAAATATACTACAGAATACAAATAAATTCCCGGGTCTCGCGAATGTTTAAGTTTTAAGAAGGCTGGAGCAACACACATCCATCATCCGCGTTTGCTCTTTCGGTGACTTTTTTGCAACGCAATTTATCATTCATACACACAGGTACTACATACACGACGAGATGCTACATGGCTGGCAAGTACCATATCAGAAATAACTCCCCGGATCTAGCTCCGAAAAGGAGCAACCACCAACCAAAGCTGCCCCGAAACTTAGGCACAAATTTTTCCCACAAATACTTGCTCACGAAGGTTATTCACCTGAATCCGCAAGCTCCGTGGAGCGAAACGAAACGAATCCAGGCTGCCCCCATCCGCGCTCTTCCCCGGTCGAGATACGATCATCCCAAAAATGAGAAATTTTAGCTCAGGGGTGACGAAGAAGTTATTGCTACAAGAAACCGCAAATTTCCATAAACTACAAAGCCTAGCTCTTGCTCGTGCTGGTAATGACCAATCGACAGATATTCGACCCAAAACCTCAAACCACCCGATTTCTCTTACATTTTCTCCCACTCTATCCCATTCCCCCGGTTTTTAACGACCAGTACGGATTACTATACAACTCCGAGCACCTGTTGGTATACAATGTACATTGTAGGTAATCATACTCAAAGCTTCCAAGCTGTTGTTGAACTGTTGCCTCACGCAAAAATTATGCGAAAAGCTTTCAATTTGTTCGTTTACCATCCTCCCATCGACTGTTCCTTCTGTTCTGGAGGTGCTGTGCCAAAAAGCGCGCCTCTCACTGTTGCTCGTGCTCTCGAAGCTCTCTCGCGTTCTCTTTCGCTCTGGGTGAATTTCAAAAGCGGAGCGTGGGAAACTTGACGAAACCTCCCATTCGCGCGGTGTTTTTTTTATATCAGACACATGAACAACACTAGGTGTTGCGTTATCGACCATGCGTCTCCATGCTAATATGGTTAGTATTCGCTGTTCGGTGTGCTCAACGTTTATTGGGAAGCGTGTTCCTCGGACGTACGTCGGGCACAGTGCGTTGGATAGAGGACCACATTCGCTGTCCAGCGCACTACGTCTGACGTTAGGCTTCATGTATAGATTTTGATAAAATTCGATTGTCGGGTGTGGGAAAACTTCGGGTTTCAACCGCGACGACAATATATCGAAGTTACTTTATTATTTTCACGGCTGTTCGGGTCCGTATGAAGTTGATCATCAATATTAACTTCTTTTCTCGATCAACCTAGATAGCTGTGTAGTGTCGGTAGCGGTTGTCACAAAGACTACACGGTGTGTCTGGTTGAACAAAATTATTTTAAAAAAATCGGTATCGCTAAAACACCCACCAAACGAAAGCTGAAGGTCCCCTCTTTCATTTGAGACTAAAAGGAGAAAGTTCTATCGGCGGGTCTAGAACATTTTTTTTTTTTCAAATGAGGCTTGTGTTTTTTTTCTTTTTTAAACCTTGAGTGTAGCCAAATGGGCTTGTATGAGGTCGCCCATTAGTAACGTGTCTTTTTAAAAGAGTAAACGGGTTAAATCAAAAATTTAAAATTTTCCTTACAAAATATTGCTTAGACATAAAGTGCAAAAAAAAATAATGTAGTTGAATAGAATTTCAGCAGTATCTGGGCATATATACAAATAAACTTCGCCTTTTATACATGTGGAAGTAGTTATTGCGGCTGCAATTTTCTTGTTTTTTATTGACAGTGTCTTATGATTTAACAGTTTCAAAGTAGGCCGAGTAATGTCAACAAAAATAGAATATACATCAAAGTAGCTCGGATAACGGGGCACAACATTTGGAAGGTAATCCATTTCGGAAAACTGAAAGTTTTTTGATGATGCAATTTATGAATAAAACTATCTAGAACTCCACACCAATTTTATCAATGTGATGCCCTGTCTTATATTCTTGTATGCCGTGGTTCAGATAGAATTATCACATGCCGGTGTTTGTTCAATTTGTGCACCTTTATGGTACCTAAGACTTAAACATTTTTAGTTAATTCAGACTATTGCAGTTAGGTATAGCTCCTTACTTTTAAAGAAACAACTACGACAAGAATCCCCCAAGTGACGAGGAAAACCAAACCAAAGAGTACGTTTTGTGTTTGAAGAAGTGTTTTTCGGCCACAATTATCATCGAAAGCAGTTAATATTCACTGTTTTAGATTTGTTTAGAAAAATTGTCTAATAACGGGTAATTAGACAAAAAATATTAGTAACAGTATATCTTTGTGAACAGGTAGCCTTACTCAACTGACAAAAACAGAATAATTAATGCTACATGTCTAACGGTATATGTAGTAAGAACAATTTGCTAATCTGTCGGTTATCAATAGTTTGATCTTTTGCTTATTTTTTTAGTCTGTATTAACGAGATTTTTAGCCCTTGGCTAGTTCATCTCGGGACCCACGCTTCACTTCCCTTCCGAAGGAAGAACTCACATTTTGCGAGTTTGTCGGGAGTGGGACTCGATCCCAGGTCCTCGGTGTGATAGTCAAGTATTCTAACCATCACACCAGGTCCGCTCCACATCTTCTGCTAGCATCACGGCATTATAGACGAGTTAGCAACTTTTCATTCAACTCTACAGCTTTATTGACATATACACATGTTTTACATTATAGTACATATGTCTGAGCACAAACATATTAATCAGAACGGATTGAAAATGTCTTAACTTGTTCTTGTTTCTACTTGCAGGTTGTTGATTTTATGAAAAATTTTTTTTCTGAAAGATATCAGAGATAGCAGTTAGTACTACCCCACAAAAAAGTTCGGACTTGCTCATTCAAATTTATCTCATTCAATGGTGGCGAATATACCCATTAGATTTACTCTCTATGAGCTTACATATTATTTGAAACCTTCTACATGGAGTTACGGCCCTTGTTTGTGAAATATGTAGTTCTGCAAGAACTACAACTTCTCATAAAGGGCAAACGTGGCAGATCTAGCGCTACTATCGATGACGCAGAAAGAAATTGCTCGTTGCAGTTATGTTCTAGATGCTACAAGAAGATGATCAAAGGCAAGCAGCTTGTTTGCACTTAAGCTGAAGTATATTGAAACTTGTTGAACATCATTCAGACTTCTCATAAAGTTGCTGAGGTTGCTGAATATTTGCGGGCAAAACCCAGAGATCAGGCTGATCAGATGAAGCTCTCAAATATTCATGAACTACCATCCAGATGGAAACCGGCGTCAACGAGTGACCAGAACAGTAAACCGATTTTGTTCGCCGATAATTTGTTTTTGATAATAAAAAGTGCCCATAAAGCCACAGCTGCAAAGGCGTGAGTACCCAGCACAACCATGCTGAGGATGACGGGTTCGATTCCCGGTCAGTCCAGGACCTTTTCGTGAAGGAAATTTCCTCGACTTAAATGAGCATGCATTATTTTCGTGCAAGTCACACGCTATACACATGCAAAATAGTAATTGGCAAAAGAAATTTTTAGGTCAAAACTGTGAAAGTGCTTGTAGGAGATAAAAAAAGAAAATTTCAAACAAATCAAACGATTTCATTTATTCTTATTACATCTCCTACAGTGCTCATAGAACAAGTTAAGAAGCATGATTTGCCCCTGTAAGGACGTTTCACCAAGAAGAAGAAGAAGAAGAAGAAGAAGAAAAAGAAGAAGAAGAAGAAGAAGAAGAAAAAGAAGAAGAAGAAGAAGAAGAAGAAGAAGAAGAAGAAGAAGAAGAAGAAGAAGAAGAAGAAGAAGAAGAAGAAGAAGAAGAAGAAGAAGAAGAAGAAGAAGACGAAAGAAAACATGTGTCTTGAGTACCAGACGCGCATTGAAGTTGTGAAGCTGTTTGAGGAGAATATATGACGAAGTCACACCCCGAAATTTCAAGAGCACAAATCTGAAGAACCAAATGACGGTATATGCTGTAAAGGTGGTCGATTGGTGACCTGCTGGTGCCAATCAAATACGAGACCCTAAAGACGTATACGCATCTGTCATAGGATGCAAACACATTATTGGAATCTAGATTGGAATTCAAAGGAACAGCATATAACTCGATTTTATACTCACTGTTCTAGTACTTTCACCACACTGTCCATAAACACAAAACTGTCATCTGCTGGATTTCCCATTCACATGGGACTATTGTGCTTTTATGTGAAGAATGATAAACATAATATAAAAAATATATCGTCGGAAAATCATGCTTGCAATGGAAAAACAGTGCTTTGTCATAAATGTGTTCATCGAAAAAAAAAGAAGAAACATCAAATTTTATCAAAAAAAAAATTGTTCTAGTCCCGCCGATAGAACTTTCTCCTTTAAGTCTCAAATGAAAGGGGGGACCCTTAGCTTTCGTTTGGTGGGTGTCTTAGCGATACCGATTTTTTTAAATTAATGTTGTCCACCAGACACACCGTGACTAAGAATAACACTACGGACTGCCTGTTCCGGTGGTAAGAGTTCATTAAACAGGTGACCCCTAATTCATGGTGTGATGCGGCTATATGCTTACCGTGCCTAGGAATAAATGGTTAGGGGAGTCTAATAAAATCTGAACCGCTTAACGGAGCCTGTGGAGTACTAGGGCGCCCTCCACAGTATTCTGCCCTTACTGCGCTAACCGGAGCAATAATGGTGCAGTTGACCTTGTGTTTCTCCGAGATAATCTGCTATCCTTCTTAAGCCTCAACTGCGAGGCCCAATAAGGGTGGGGTTATTAGTATGTTGTTTATTAGCTTTAATTATAACCTATATGGCTCTTCGCATTATGCGTTCTTCACAGTGTCCTCTGTGTATCTTCGTCTCTGGCGTTCTTCAATCGATATCGAAATGGTTTTTATCGCTGCTCTTTTTTCTTTCGACATGATTGTAAGAGGTTGATCGTGCTTAGTTTGGGTAACGGCTATGGTTATGACAGCTCAGATCAATCTTCAGCATAAAAGAACAGTTTTGGTCCAAGAACCTTACTTTCGTAGAAGGAATTCCCGGGTAGACGAGAATATCTAAATCATATCTAAAATCGAACACGTTTTGCTGTCATAGCTCGATGTGATTTTGATGAGTTATTCAAAAATCTAATGAATATCGCACGAATATCTCAAAGTGATATGATATCAGTTTTTGTTCTTGTCGAAATAGCTGAAAATTTCTACATAAGAACAAGTTTAGCTCTTCTGCACGAAATGGAACACTCAATGTTAGTGAAATGCCATGTGCCCTTTTCTGAGCTGTAGAAACGAAGAACCGCATGCTCTTATTCCCATGTCATTAACAACAGTGAGCCACAGTTGAGTGGTAAGCATCGCCGCCTGTGAATCTTAAGGTCGTAGGTTCGATGCTGGATGCTGACATTTTTTATTTTTTTTTCTAGAAATAAGTGACAGATCTTGTCTGCTATTGTTTTGATCTTGTAATATCTTAACGAGCTATTATTGAGTAGTTCACCATATTAGATATTGCTATTATTTCTGTTCTTATACCTCTTATATCAATCAAACCAATATCAGTTTTTGCTCTTCAGTAATTCAATCAATCATAACTGAATATGCCATTCATCAGATTTTTCCACCTACTCGGGTTTCTATGTAGATTTAATGCTTTAATTAACACCCATATGGTTCCGCATTTTGCGTTTGCCCCGATGTTTGCTACTTTCAGTAAAATTGAAATGGCAATCTCGCGTGTCATGCCTCGAGCCTCAAAATGTTTTGATAAAACTGCTTGTTTGCAGCCCTGCTATTCTCAAATCTTGGTGGGATTATACTGTCAAGTTTATTCCGTTAGTGGATAATGCATCGTATGAAGATTAGACCTATCAATTTGACCTCTTTCTTCTGAAAAGATTAGAACGCTTTGTCGAGCATAACACCCGTGATGTTTTTCTGGCAAACATGCCTCTCTATGGGAATCAACATGCTTACCAAAATGGGAAGTCCACTGTGATTTGTTTACACAATGTTGTTTACGATATCGGAAAAGCAATCATTCAAAAACAATTTTGTTTTGGGTGTTTTCTTGGATTTCCAGGATACTTTTGAACACGTACCTTTCGATTCCATATTGGAAGCCGCATTGATTGTCCTACTTATCTTTCAATCATTTCCAATTGGATTTACCAAATGCTCAAAAACCAACATCTCTTCTCGGCATTACGTCAAGCAGCGACTAGGAAATTGATTGTTTGTGGATGCCCCCATGCGGGAGTCTTGCCATCACTTTTGAGGAATCTCGTAGCAGAAACGTAATTGAGATAACTCAATGTGGTTTTCCTGAATATGATTTTGCTCATCACAAGCCTCAACAGGCTGATTCATTTGTATAGGCGGATAACTAAGTGATATCAGTTTGATAATAAACTATGTTATCGGTATTATCATGTTGTTATTTTTGTTATCATCTTTTCCAATTGATGATAATCAGATGATAACAATTTTAGTATCAATAATTTTGGTATGTCGCGATAACATAAAAATACTAAATGATAACAAAATATATTATCAGTTTCCAAACGCACATTTCAAAGTTTCCCCAAAACTGAGGGTCTGGTGGACCTCGCATCTAAAATAGATTCCGCTTTCCATCTTTAATGCGACTGCAGTACTAAAGCGTAGCCTTCAACTACTCTCCCTCTCACTGAGTTCCGTTGGTTTAGGAGCTATCGGCTGCGACCGGTAATCACTCGATCAGGGTTCGAGACCCACTGGGCGCAATTGTTGAAAACATGAGTTATAATTATAAGAAACTTTTTTCAGCTGCTAACTATGTCGGTAAAGTAGATTTTTACTATTTTTGGTAGATAAAATAGCCCTGAATGATAACTAAATGATAACAAAACCTGTTATCAATCAGCTGTATTTTTTCGTGTTGATAACTAAATAACTAAATGTAATATTGAATAAAATAGTGTATAACACAATTAGTTATCAACTTGAACTCAATGATAACTCAACTTCTTATCATTTTGGTATTGGTGGAGTAAATTTGAGTTATCATTTTTGTTATGTTGGCTCTTAATTCAACCTAAATGGTAACAAACGAATGGTAAATTGTAAATGGTAATGTAACGAATGGTAATGGTAAATGGTAAATGGTAAATTATCAAACGAATGATTACTAGGTAACAGAACTTGTTATCATTTTGATATCCGCCTTTGCTCGGGGTGCCTCTGGAGCCGACCTACTGATACCTGATACCTGATACGTTATATCGAAGCATTTTCCGTTTTGAAAAGAAAATTATCTTAAAGATCATTTTATTTACCCAACAGTAGTTTTCAGCCTTTTTAATAGTAGTTTACGCAACAAGGTGCAGAACGAAGATTTTTACAGCACGAGTCGTACATTTATCCAACGAGGCTTGCCGAGTTGGATAATTACGACGAGTGCTGGAAAAATCGAGTTCTGCACCGAGTTGCGTACAACGTTTTTTGCAATTTCATAAATTACCCTTGAGGATAGTTTTCAACAAAACTTTTTCATCAAACTGCACACTGATGTTCACAGCCAATGTTTAAGAAAATCTTATCAGAATAGGTTATACTGTGCAGTTGTCACTATTTTTCAAAACTGCATCCAGAAAGCATCAAGAAGTTGACCAAAACTGAAAACAGTGCTGTAATGGTTCATTACGCAACGCAAATCAGTGCTGTAATGAACCATTACAGCACTGTTAATTTGGTGTGGGAAAGTAGGCCTTTTCCTATCAGATTTGCGTGAGGTAAAACAACCTATTACGATGAGAAATTGCAAAAAATATTTTTTTCATCAGAGTATCTTTGTACATGAAAAAAACAGTGGCATACGTGGGACCGAAACGTCCGATTTGGGTTGTTTTAGTTTTGTTCTGTTAGTTTTCACCCAAGGAAGGTTTGTAAGGCGAAAAAATGGAAAAGTTTTTGAAAATCTATGTTTTATACTTTTTGAACGGGGACTTGGACTCAGGCTTGGCATAGATCACCGTTGCAAATTACTTTCAGGTACAGTCATTGCACAATTATGGATCACTCTGTCACAATTATTAGTCAGACAGTTCACGATGTAATTCAAATGGAATTGACCCATAATTCTGGGTGACCCATGATTGTGCTATGACTGTATCAGAAAATTCTCCTTCCCATTCGCGTCATCGTAATATGCTCATCAAATCGTCTACCTACGCCGTTGCTCAGGAGCTTATCGAGTTGCGAACGTCCATCGAACGAAAGGTTCGAGTAACCATTAGGGTGGGTCAACGTTGTATGGGAAAATTTAAAATTGGTCAGATTCAATCAGATCAAAGTTTTTAAGATGCCCTTTGAGGTCCCAAATAACTGTGCAAAATTTGGTCATGATTGGTTTAGCCTACATTTTGCGCATCGCGATAGAAGTTTGTATGGGATTTTACATGGGAAATCATACTTTTTCGTATGTTTCTTGAAAGTTGCTCTAAACTGTCCTATACTATATACCCGCCAATGTAAAAGCATAACCCAGGATGCGCCGAAAAACTTTGTCGAAGACCGCAAAGCGATCTTTACAAGTTAAAAGATAAGCACACTCAGGCGGTCAGTAGGTTATAACTTTCGTTACAAGACTCGGACCGCTTTGCGGTCTTCAGTAAAGTTTTTCAGGACATCTGAGGCTATACTTTTGCATAATCGGTAAAATACATTCAGAATAATTTTATTCTTTTATAAGAAAAATGCAAAAATCGACGGTCATGAAGGTCATTGCAGTCTATTGCAGTAGTTACAAAACTACCGTGTTCATTCAAATTATCCCACCGTTTTGAATTCTAACCACTGAAAATTAATTTTAGGTTTCACGAGTAGTAAGCACCATTGAGTTATGAAATATCATTTAATACAGTGCGCTAGGCTAACTGCTGGTCGCAGTAGGAATGACCTTTCAAGTTTTAATCTAGTTCTCACATATGTTCGACCAAACCCCCCAAGCCAGAAGCCTCAGCAGAATACCATCTTTTTCAGAAATGCAAAAGAAATAAACAAAAACATTTATACTACATATTTATTCACATAAATACATTTGAGTTCAATGCACGCAGCGCAACATGTTTTTGTCTCAACAGCAAACTTCCCAAGTAACAATTCTAATTTTATCAAAGTTTTTTAGCGATTCAAAAATCCTAAACATAAAACCATTGATGTCGACTTGAAAATGCTCTCGAGTTCTTGTATGCCTCAATAAGCCCACGTTCTGACTAGTTGGCCCAGTCTTATTTGGGTCTACAGGACTTCGTACGCAAACCGGCTTAGGATTTCGGGTTGTATCATAGTTTTATCAATCTTTTAAATAAAACCATCTTCTGACTTGTCAAATAATTGTTTTGATTATTTTTCACTCTCAATGTTCGATCGTCAGGATAAACTATGCTTGGTTGTTTATCCAGTCATCAATTGGAAAGATGCAGATATGGAATTCAGATTTGTTTTCCTATTTGGTACGTGTCAGGAGACATGCCACGGAAAATTTGTGGTGAATGTGACTGTGACAATGACAAAAACTAAGTGCGCCACACAAACTATGCATAATTTTGAAGGTAAATGCATTTAATTTACTCGGTGGAATTGGGTGCAAAAAAAGTTTTTTCAACACAGCGGAGTTTAAAAGACATTATGTAATTTTTCTGACAAAATAAAATGACGGAAACGTGTTGTGTGGTTTAATTTGATCTTAAGCTGTACGTGAAATCATAAAATTGAGAAATAATTTTTCTGTATTTTCATAAATTATCCCGGCTAGGCGACATATTTTTCTGATAAAACTCTGTGTTCCTGATGATTCCTCCAATAGGGCTTACCCTCCTGAGGTAGTCATAACTGAGCTCATGATAGAACTAGCGGTTTTATCACAGCATTTTTTGGTTTATGTTACGGCCACGAAATCTTTTGTTGGTTTTATGCATTGCCTCACAGTTTTGTGTATTTGTTAACAAAAAGAAATCTCTCCGACAACAGCCGCAAATGCAAGTTTTATTGAAATGGTATATAATAAGTAATAAAACCAATTCATGTCTACTTGCAAGTCTTTAACTGAAGATGTTTATAGCAGAAGTTATATGATAGTTTTATGGAACACAAAAGGTTCAAAGTAAAAAACTACCACATAAAACTAGTTTAGAACAACCAGCTTTTTGACATGCTCGTAAAGCCTGTATCCGCAATAATCGGGACACAGAAATACAGCTGTAACTCTGCAATATACAGATTAAAATTGCTCAAATTTGGCCTAATAACATCTTAAGATGTGTTCATTTCACCTTCAAAATTTCATGTGAATCGGTGCAGTGCTTTTTGTTGTAGCAATGAAAGAGTAGAATGTGCGCCATTGAATTTTGTACAGCCCCTAGTTTTGCTGGCCAGCGCTGCAACATTTGAATTTGGCAAAGGCAATGGCTGTAATTTTGAACACAAACCTCTCAATCTACCTTCGTTGCATAGGCAAAATCTCAAAAAAATCGATGCACTATCAACAGTTTTATAGTCAAAACATGTATTGGGACTGAACGTGATTTTAGCCCCTCAGACAGCAATTAATCAGTACCCTTTATTGTTTCGATTGTACTATTGAAAGTACTATACCAATAATCATCAAATTTTGCAGACATAAAATACACATAATCAACTACCTTCTGTGAAAGTTTCATGAAAATTGGCAGAGAAATTCAAAAGTTATGAATAGGCAAACATCGCATATGAAAAACCCGAAAAATTTCCACTAACACTCACCTCTATCAACACCAGTAACTTTCAAACCAATTGATAAACCAATTTATAAAACCAGGATAAAACATGAATAAACCTTCAAGGCATGCTGATTGTTACTTGGGTTATGTGTCTCTGACAGATTTTGGGCCGCTAAATCCGAATCCGGGCTCAGATTTGCTCCAGCACGTCATAATTTTGAGCTATACCTTAATTTATTGGGCAAAATATATGATTTTGGGCTTTTTTGACTGCAAGCCATAAAACATTGAAATATTTTTTATGCAATTCAGTATCATAATTTACATTTTATATAACTCATTTTGGTATCATAATGAGCAATTTTTCCGAACTGGCTCATTATGCAACTGAAATGAGTTGCATAATGAAAAATAGTTGTATAATGTTCATAATGCAACTCATTATCGGCAAGCCTAGTTGGATAAATGTACGACTTGTGCTGAAAAAATCAACTTTTTGCAACTCGTTACATAAATAACTATTTTAAAGCAATCACTAGGTAAAATGGTCAATTAACATCTAAATTAACGACTCATGCAAAATATTTCGTTTTACCAAATCAAACTTGATAGATTTAAGCATTTTATGTTAGTAAGTAAACTTACATGCAACTTTTGGAGGGTGACTTGTATGGGAATATCGTACTTAAGGACAGACTTGTTAGAATCTCAAAATGCCCGCACAATGGAAGACTTCGGTACCTACTCACGATTTCAAGCGCACAAATCTCTTCGTAAACAAAACCAGCGCACCTGATCTTCTCATTTTAAGCTTATTACAAGTTAGCAAGAACAGAATAATAAAATACACTGTTGTTTGAAACTTGCTTCTTGAGATTTATGCGTCTGAAATTCTGATGCACTGTTGGAGTGGGATTTCAAGACGTTTGTCCTTAACATAAATAGCTTAAAACTGGGTAACTCTTGCTGAGACCGGTCCACTATTTACACCTTGTCTTCAAAAATGTTTAAGGTGGCGATTTTCTGAAAGTCCTCGCTAAAAAAATAAGGAAAATGCATTTGGTTACTCAAATTTATGGAGCCCCCGTTAGTTAGAGCCACAACAATTTTTTCAGACCCCTCGATTTTGGTCAAATGGTGGCTCATATAAACCGTTATAACTCGAAAGTTTCTTCAAAAAAAACACCTCAAACGAACTGTTGTTGATAAGAGGAAAGATAGAGCTACTATTTACAATAATAAAAAGTTGGGTCGGCCATATTGATTTTGGCCGCCATCTTGGATTTTTATACCAAAACATTTTTTTCACTATGATGGCAACCACCGATTTTTAGAATTTTTGCATCAAATGAAAGCTGAGACATTTATACATAACATATCAAAAAATAAGAGATGTATTCTTATCTGCCGTTTTGTAAATTAGGCCAAGTTTTCTCCATACATTTCCATGCGCACCGGCAACGACATGCAACAGCATCCGAGTTTACGCCTGCATTTATACACAAAGGCACCTGCCGCAAAATTTGGGCAAATCGGAGGCTCGTTTCCTTTTTTGACTGTTTCTCAATGATGCGGGCATTTCTTTTATAAATTTTAGAGTGTTTTGAAAAGATTATACCTTCAGCTTTCCATTAGTGGGTTCAGATTTTAAATTCGTGTTCGTAAACACTGCGAAAATTTATGTAAGCGGCCGGCACCAGGCCCAGTGCGCAAAAGTGGTATGGTTTACAAAACGGCAGATAACTTTTGAAAGAAGAAAAATACATCTCTAATTTTTTGATATGGTATGTTTAAATATCTTAGCTTTCATTTTTTTGCTTTTAAACCCTCCTAAGATGTTAGATTTTTTGCACCAATGGCGTAGTTTACGTCCAGCGTGCCTGTCTTGGTCATATTGACCCCAACATCCTACTAGGGTTAATTTTTAATATTATTAAACACGATTAAATTGCTATAAGACTAAACGTCCATTCGACCAAACGTACGTTCAACTTAATGTCGTTAAATAGGTGATCTTAAAATAAAATTTCGACCAAATGTCCTTTCGACGAAACGTACTTTCGACCAAATGTCATTTTACCTTTCGATTCGAGCCCGAAAGTAGTGTTCAACCTTGAGGGTTTCGAAATCCACGCAGCTTAAATAGTTTAGCTCTGAGCCGGACTTGTGAGGTTTGAATGCTGTTTCATCTGCTATCACCCACATTGTCTTGGAGCAGCTCCAAAAAGCTATCACACTCAATCCCAAACTCGATGTTCGGTACTTTTTTTTAGCGGATAAGTTCGTCAAAACTACAAAATTGCTGAACACTCGGTGCTTTTCTCGAGCCTGTACTGAACATTGCATCAGAAACTACTGGCGACTGCTATTTTTCAAGATCATATGATGTGAACGGTGAAAATAATTGCTGATATGTTCAGCACATCTAAGTTCTCCCCTGTAGTCTAAAAGTTCGGTAAACATTGTTACTGATCAGTCAGCAATCTTGAACTTTTCACTGAATGGTCGTCATTTTATTACCGTACGATTGTTAATCATGGCAGAGCTGTCAAACTGTTACAACGCACGCCATCTAATTCTATTCTGTGTGCAGTGAAAGTAAAATTTCGAAGTTTTAAGCAGGGAAAGTATAATTTTACGGCTGTGAAAAACAAAATTGGAAGGAATTATCGAGTGTATATAACAATGTGATGTAAGCACAAAGAATATCAGTGTAAGTACTTTGATGTTCATGTTTCTTTTTCCTTTTATAGAAATGCACGTCGGTAAACGAAAATATCGTGTACTTTTTCTTCTGACGATGTCACCTTTCGGACTCAAATGCACCACCAAGAAAGAGTTTTTATCAGTGAAGAGAATTGTCAGACAAAAGAGGCACAAAACAAGCAACAAAGAAGGCGCGGCGATTACTCTTTATCCCAACTGGTAACAGATAATGACATGATCTCGAAATTTTTTGTTGCAGACAAAGCGGAGCCTGAATTTGTTGCGTACTTTTCAACTCGTGAATAATCAATTATTACCAACCCAAAATCGAAATTTTTTGATGGTACATCTTCAGCAGCGTTGCAGTGTTTACCGACTCGAAGTTACCGCTCGAAAATCACAATGCAAGCCTTAAAAATCTCTAAACTGGTGGTGCACGATCTTTGTCCTATTCTGTTCAAGTTGGGACAAACGTATGTCGCATTGGGTAGAATGTCGCAACAAATTCAGGTTGCGACATTGTCGTTATTGTTGCGCGATGGTTGAATTTCGATTCACTGGTTTTTATAAACAAACAGTGTAATTTTATTGTATTTTAATAAAGGGCTGGTTTCAGCATAATAATTATCTAAAACATGCTCTGGTTGCTTGAAACTCGTCGAAAAATACTGAGCTTCTCAGTTATTTGTAGAATAAAAACAATCCCATTGTAACCGAACTTCGTCAGAAAAAAGTACTGGGCTGGTCAGCTATCTACCTGCCAAATGCATATGGTTTAACCGAACGGTTTTCAAAAAATAGCTGAGCTGTCTTCAAACTATAGCAATCGCTTCAGTTATTTTTGACAGTTCGTTGAAGTGCCGCGACTACTGAGCGCTCAGTAATTGTTTCAATTACCGAAATGATCGCCGAGCGCTCAGCTGTTATAATCTCGTCAAAAATATTGCTGAGTTCGGCAGAAAAAAGTTAGTGTATATATAGTTTTCAGGCCACATTTGGCTTTCACGAAATTTAGTAATTTTTGCTCAACTCCTACAACATTGGTGTCAAAGAAGCAAATAATCAAAAAACCTTGCAGAATATGATGCTGTTTTGAAAAATCCAACTTATTACGTATATTAAAGTGTTCCAGAACGAAATCTATCAAAAAATCAACTTTTCAAGGTTGTTCTGATTACAAATGTGATAATTACACATGTTTCATTCAATTTTATTGGCACACGTTGTTCGGAGAAGTTGTAGCAAACAAGTATAGCTTTCAATTTCTGCCGGAAGAATTAAGTTTTGACATGTTTAAGTGTAGTTATGATTTTTTGAAGTTCAAATATAGTCGAAAAACACAAAATTGATTTGATGCGCCTCTTAATTTCAATGGATTTGGTTGAAATTTTGACCAGTTACTTCTTTGAAGATGCCAATCAAAATATGGGGTGGACTTGAGAATCAGAGAACATTTTTGAAAAGCTGGACAGGCCTACTGTTCATTAACCTATTATATGTGCATCAGTGGTACAGTTTTTAGCTCGATTGGTTAATCTTACGCTAAGTTATAACTGATCTGGTAAAACCTAGGGTAAAACACTATTTTTAAGACTATCAATTTTTGAACTGTCATATCTCGGAGACCAGTGAACCGAATTGAATGAAATTTTGAGCGATTATCAACAATATGATAATGCTTGAAAAAATTCATCAGGACATAGATACTTTTTAAACGTTGAAAAAAGTTATGATGGTTTGACATTTTCATCCATTTAGAGGAAAATGAGTCAAATTTACTATACTGCAAAAAAAGAATAAATGTGTTCTTCCTTTAATCCAAATAGGCTCTAATATATCTTTTTATAGATATCTTATGAACAGAAGCAGAAAATCTTTGGATATCAAAAACAAAATTTTATTATTTTCAAGCATTAACATATTGTGAATAAACGTTCAAAATTTCATTCAATTCGGTTCTATGTTCTCCGAGATATGACAACTTAAAAATTAGTAGTCTAATGTCCATGGATCGCATCATCCAACGGTGACTCCCAGATCTTCCATCCTTTCCATCTAACGAAATACCACAGTCCGTGCAGGATGTGGGGACGCAGAGTGCTCTTGCTCTCCAGTAGCAAAAACCAGTACATCCTAACATTCCTTTCCCTTCCCAGCCTTATACTTGGCCGGCGTCGTTATTGATCAAAAATGTACGAGCTGCTTAAATTGCACTTTGAGAATAAGTGTCTCAGCCCCTTATTCAGTTAAATCTCAGCTCAATTTGAACCAGTTCAGATCAATCACGGAGGAGCAACCATTGACATGTATACAGTAATGTTCCGATTTTATCACACCCTTCACATGTTTGTCCTTCATTTCTCATTCATTTGCTGTTAAATTTGAGAGCAAGTGTTTCCCTTATTATTTAAGATAAATGTTGAAGACGCGTTTTGCATCGTTAAAAATATTGAAAATGCGTGTAGATTTTGTAGAATAATTCACAGCATTTTTGAAAAGGGGCGAGATAAAATCGAAACAATACTGTAGTCAGAGTTTATCGATTGATCGTTGATCGTAACACACATCACTTAAAAACTTTTCTTGTATCCAAGAAACTTCGAGGAATTTGAATTTAGATTAGAAAATGTTGTCATCAAACTGAATAAAAATCATTATCTCTGCTCATACAGTATCTGTAATTTATTGATAACTCATATCATAAGATTTGATTATGTATAATCAACATCATGCATACACCGAAATTGTTTTCATTTACTCTGACTATTTCGTTTACTGCCCGTTACCGAAACAATCGTAGCATAAACAAACAGTAGTAAAGCTTTAAACAATGATACTCCATTTCCAGTACAATAGATTAGCAGTTAAACGCAAACATACTTAGCCGAAAGAGGACATTGAAATGTGCCAACAAAATAACTATACAATAACCTAACTTTGAAGGATACATAATTATCATAATATAGTAGGTAAACAGTAAATATAGCTCACCAGTCGTCCGCGCAACGTTCTTGTTCCGCGTAGCGTTTCCACAGTTGCATCCAAATGTACATGCTGTTCTTACATGATGACTTTGCGTTAAACAATAATAAGTGAATGGATCTGTACAACCTAATACAATGATGTTTCTTCATTTAAAAAAGCACTCTAAATATGTTACAGAACTAACCTACCGATTACGTAATTAATAAACGAAAAAATAAACAAGAATACCAATAACATGAAAATGCCTTCTCTATTGGCGAAACCAATAGATTTTTTTTTGCTTTGAGCAGAAATAAAATTATCGATCAACCGAGCTTATCAGGTGCCTTGAAAGTCATAAACGTTTTCTTCCTCTAGTAACTACAGGTTCTATCGTCGAAGGATAAAAAGGCTTCTATCGTGTTGATTTTGAATGCATTATTGGTTTATAGTAATTCAAAAAATCTCAATTTATGTAAATTCGTTTCTTGAACTACGGATTTTGATAAGGTAGGAAATGTTACCGAAACGCGCCAGATTTTTTTTATCGAAAAGGTAAACTATAAGTTATTTATCTGGGTACATCTTAGGGGGATACATCTTACAGTGTTTCTATCAATTGATTACATTTGCTGTTTCTTCATTACCCTAGCGTAGTATGTTACAATCGTAGACAGTAAACGTTCGCAGTCGTCGATATTCCAGTGTTTTTATTTGCTTTCAGTTTACCTACGATGGTTTCATATTTAAATATATATAATTTTATTGTTTCACTTTACACTTGCAACCATTGATTAGCTAGATTTTTTTTGCATTACTCTCACTATATTTTTTTATTTTACATAATTTGCTACATACTTATGTCCTGTGTTTTTCGCAGAAGGATAAAATTATCGCCCCAACCGTTCCGTTTGCGATACATTTACTACAGTGTGTGTGTGGTGTGGTGTGGTTCTTCTTGTGTATGTGTGTTTGTGTGGATGCTTACCTATTAAAAATCTCTCCGCTCGGCTCGCTACATTCAACTTGAAAACAGCTAAATATACTTTCATCTTCATTTTTTTCGGTTTATTTTGCATTACTTCACTTGGGTTCTCAGGTGTTGCAAGAACTCGTAGTACGATAGCGAACTCTGATTCCTGTCGTCGACAAACTTCTCCACGAAGTACGCACGGAATTGACTGTTGTCCCTGTGGAATGTGAAACGTAGAAATATTATAAAATCGGAAAAATAGCGTGTAGAATGTGTTTGTTTTTTTTTTTTTTTAAGATGGAATCTAACGTTAGCCTTGGGGACAATTTAACTAACAAAACAATCATAAATGAGAAATCTAACAGGAACAGGACTGTATTACTTTCTTCCTCTACTGCAACGGAGATTGGTCCTTCAACTCAACACCAGTTATAAACAGTAATTTTACATTACCAAGGAAACATTACCCTATTTAACTCAAGAATAATTAAATAAAATATTTTGGATAATCCGAATAGAACTCAGAGCTTCAAGTGAACATTTGCGATAGTAACCTTTCCAAGATGTAGTAAAATCATATCCAAAGACTATTTGCTATAAACAAAAGGCGGAAGATGTGTTCAACTATCTCCTTTGCTGAAGTTCTGGATATTGATAGGCTGAAAGAGGCTGGTTCATCTCAGGTACTTAAAGATGCCATTCAATAGTTAACCATGTCCTTTCTACGATTTTGAACGACTATTTCTATATAGGGTTCTGCACGCCACAGTTACTAAAGAAAAGTCTCTGACGTTTCGTGACCTCGTTGTTTAAACTACACAGCGTGTGTGAGAAAGTGTACTTGTTTATGTCATGTTGGTGGCATCTCTCCTGAAACTCCTTCTGGGATTTCACAGGAATTCATTCCGGAATTTCCCCTGCAATTCCTTCCGCGTCTGTGAGATTCCTCCAAGAGTTCATAGAAGGAGCGGACCTGGTGTGATGGTTAGAACACTTGACTATCACGCCGAGGACCTGGGATCGAATCCCACTCCCGACAAACTCGCAAAATGTGAGTTCTTCCTTCGGAAGGGAAGTAAAGCGTGGGTCCCGAGATGAACTAGCCTAGGACTAAAAATCTCGTTAATACAGATAAAAAAAAGTTCCTAGATTTCTCCAGAAATCACTTCCGAAATGTCTCTAAGAATTTGTCCCGAGATTCCTTCAGGAATTCCCTCTAGGATTCCTTTAGAGTCTAAAGTTTAGACGTGCTTCCTCCAGAAATGTATTCCAGAATTCCTGTAGGAGTAACACCTCAGGGAGCCGCATCTGTTATTCTGTATTCTTAAGAAGTTTCCAATGGAATTCTTCTGAGATTCTTTCTGGAACTCCAAGAAGGATTTCTCCAAGAATTGTTTCAGCGCTTGAAATTGAGTGAATATGAAGAAAACGACCAGTTATCAGCGCCAGCAACCACTACGAACGAATACGCAAAGGGAGCGAAGAAAACCCGAACCAACTGCGACTGCTGTTCCTCATCGGTCGGTTCGCTTGTGAAGCAAACTGACTAGTGATCGTTCATGCTCAGTTGCTGCGGTGAGTGTGAAGATGGGGAAATGATTCAGTGGTTTTATTTGTTGCTCAAAAAATGTAAAAACAATCATTCTGTTGGTATGGGAATGTTGTACGTGACTATTGTAATCGATTTGATTTGGGTTTTAGTTATTTGCACTGTAATAACGGGATAAAAACTAAGTATATTCATTGCCGTATACGCCGGCGAAGAGAAAGATTCAGAGAGCCACCACGCATATGAACCACCGTTTCTCACTCTCAGTAGTAAAATTGATTGCTCATGCTCCCACTTGCTTCTGAAGCATGTTAGCCAGTGAAGGTATACAGCTACCGCTCTGGGTTGAACAGCGTCGGTCAAAGAGGAGTAAATTTTGCTTCGTCCAGTGGAAAACGCTTCATTTTGCAAGCACTGAATTGTTTCCGAGATTACTTCCAAGATTCCCCCAGAAATTTCTTCTGAAATTCTCCTAATGATTTCTTTTGGAATCTCCTCCCGCAGATGCTTGAATTCTATGATTTCCAGAAGGGATTCTTGGACAAATGGAATCGCGAATGGAATTATTGGGGGACACCAAGAAAGAGCACCAGCGGGCATTTCTTGAGAATTCCTGAACAATGTTTTGCAGGAATTCTTCAAGGAACTCCTGTAGAAATTTTATTAGCAATTCCTTAAGTAGCTCCATAAATCATATCACAAAAAAACTCGTTGGAGGTATCCTATAATTGACTCCTGGAGGATTTCCATCCCAGGTATATCTGGGAACATTTCTCGGATACTTTTTCAAAACGACGTATCAACATAGGAATGGTATGTATTATACGTCGTTTTGAATAAGTATCCGAGATTTCAGGGAAGACCTCTGGTGAATTTCCAAAAAAAAATCTGCTGGAATTCCAACAGGAACTCCTGGAGGAATCCAAAAAAAGAGCTCCTTGAGAAATCATGGACGGAATCCCTGAAAAAAAATCCCGAAGCAGTTTCTAAAACATTCCCGGAAGTATTTCCTCGGAGAATCCCGGAAGTGGAAAAACACTAGCAGCAATTTTGAAAGAAATTCCCGGAACAATTTCCTAGATAAAGAAAATCCTGGAGAAATCTCAAATTTCTGGAAGGATCCCAGAAGGTACTCCTGGTGTAATCTCAGAAGAAAATCCTTGAGGAATTCCAGAGAGAACAATGGAAGAAACTCCTGGTGTAATCTCAGAAGAAAATCCTTGAGGAATTCCAGAGAGAACAATGGAAGAAACTCGTAAAGGAACACGTGGGGAAATCTTGGGAGGAATTCCTTAAGAAATTCCGGAAGAAATCTCTAGAGGAATCCCGAGGACAGGAGGAATACCAAATGGAAATCTAAGAAGAAATTCCTGGAAGAGTCTTAGTAGGAACTTCTGAACAAATCCTGGATAATGCCCTGTGAAACTCTCTAAGAATCCTAGAAGAAACTGCTGGAAGAATCATGGAAAAAGTTCGTGGAGAAACCGCGGATGAAATTGCTGGAATAATTCCAGATGGCACACAGAGGTCCAATTTCGAGAAAAGCTGGCAAAAACTCAATTTTTGAACATGTCCTAAATGGGATATAGTACATCGAACATTCATCCACGATAGGGGTAGGCGGGGCAATATGGACACCCTAAGGTTTTTGCCAACTTTACCTGGCAAGATGTCAAAAAAGTTTAGTTTTTTGATACATGTATCCTTCTAAAGTCTATTTAGCATCTATTGCATAAGAATGCTCACGAAGAAAAATGATTTATTCACTTCAAAAAATGTTATGAAAAATGTTAGTTTTTCATGACCGTCTTCAAGCATACGGGGCAGAATGGACACCCCCATGGGGCAATATGGACACCATGAGACTTTTACGAATTTCGTACATTATTTACACCTATAAAGTCATTTCATTACAAAACAACTATTATGGATGAATAATACGCCGAAGTAGTTCATTTTTGTTCAGTTAATTTAAATTCAGGCTGTTTTGGATAAAGCTTCGTTTTTGTCGGCATGTACAGCTGTGCCTAGAACATCTATTTTCCACTTCTGTCGTTTTTTGACCAATTTGTTTCACCCTTTGTCTACTATGGGTTACGTACAAAAGGCTGAAACACAAAAGGCTGAAATAACAAAAGGCTGAATTACAAAAGGCTGAATAACGAAAGGCTGAAAATATCAAAAGGCTGAAAAAACATAAGGCTGAAATAATGATTCGACTAGTTTTCAAACGACGAGCCCATAAGCAGTCATGCTGAAGACCAGCCCAACACTAACATCACAGACAAACAGACATAACGCTCTTATTATTCATATCGTACACTGATATAACGGTCTTTTTGAAAATTTGCTAGTTGGCCGATCAACCAGCCTTGGTACTTGTATTGGTTTGCTTGAGTTTGACATTTGACGCACACTACCGCTTATTGGTCACTGGTTGGTCAAACTAAACCATTTTTGGCATTGGGCGAACATGCTTCCGTTACTATGTTTTACATCGGGAAGCGTTAGAACTGTTTGTCCGCGCTATGCATTATTGATCACCTCCATAACTATGATAGTATTTCTCCAAAGAATAGCATATGTTTAAAAGAAGGGAAAATCTCTCATCACATTGTTAGCAGCTGAATGGCAACCAATCTCAACAGCATAACAATCACCGATTGAAATATCATCAGTCATTTTTTATGTTCGTTGGTATGCATCATTAGCCTCTTCACTAAGCACAACCTATGACTAGGGCTCATATATGTAGCCAATGTGTTAAGCGAACAAGTAGTCATGCGGAGAGTGACAGGTTCGATTCTCGCTCGGACCAGGAACTTTTTGTAAAGGAAAACTACTTGACTACCACGGGCATAAAGTATCTTCTTGCCTGTCACACGATACACAAATGCAAAGTGGTCATTGGCAGAGAAGGCTCTCAATTAATAACTGTAGAAATGCGTATAGAAGCTGAGAAACAGGCTTCGTCTCAGATGGGACGTTACGCCATAAAAAATGAAGAAGAAGTACTATAACTCCTATCCTACATTTTCGCAAATTCAGCCTTTTGTGCATTCAGCCTTTTGAAATTCAGCCTTTTGTTACTTTCAGCCTTCCGTGTTCAGCCTTTTGTGCATTCAGCCTTTTGAAATTCAGCCTTATGTTATCATCCCGTCTACTATAGTGAACATTTAATCGAAAACATACTGAAATGGAAGAATTTGGTTGGTTTGTGATTTAGGTTATATTTTTCCCTTGCCGCTTCTTTCAAAAAGGTGAGTGTCCATTTTGCCCCGGCAGCAGAAGATATTTCCAAACTTGATTTTTGGTATAATAAAGAAGAAAATATAAACATGTTAAGCATGTAGATACAGCAAAACTACTTGCATGTGTTCTAGAAATATCAGGTTTTAATCGACCTGCAATAAATTAATCACTAAATCTTATTTTAGATGGTGTGAAAATTATAATTTCCATGCACAAAAAACGGAGAACGCAACTTTTTCGTGTAAAATCAAGGTTAATTTTAATTTCGAATGTTTCTTTCCTGAAACTACGTTTTAGACAAATGGACTATATTCTCCATTCATTAAAAGTTCAAAAAAGTTCGCATATTTCAAAATATTGAGGGTGTCCATTCTGCCCCGTGTGTCCATAATGCCCCGCCTACCCCTACCAGGAGCACTAACTGCCCTTTAAAATAAGTAGGAAATATTCATTTTGTATCTTGTTACAGCACTGAATAGCTGCTAATGGAAAAAGTATCGATTTTTTGGCAAAGAACACAAACAAGTTCAACCACTACAAAAGTCTGTTAATATAAGTAATAAATACAATTGCTTTCAAAAGTATATTTTCAAGTTCTTGTGTATATCAGACATCTGCAATGGAGCAAGAGATCAAAATAACACTTTTGGCTTCAAAATTGACATCACATATTATTAGTGCGAGAAATTCTTATACTTCAACTTCAAAGTGTCTAACAAATCGCTCTCAGCTACTCCCCGCGCCGATATTCGGTTCAAACACTCGTCTAAGTATGCAGAATTGATTAAGGACAATTACAGCTGCCATGAGATGCCAAAACATTAGCGCCATATTGATATGTATATACTTAACTTAGCCCAATTGTATGAAAAACAGTAATTTTGTTCGGAATTCGTTCGAAGAAATCGACAAATAATGAAAATGCCGTTAATATGAAATTGACAACTCAATAATTCAGTATATTCATTGTGGCTAAAACTAGCAGACTACTATGATTTGGCATTTTTGCCACGTATTTTGAAATCCGGACCACCGTGCAACGGAATGCGTTATCAAACAACGTTATTGGTTGTGTGGTGGCTGTATGGCTGATTTTTGTAAATATCGCGATCGTCAAGAGCCGGTTCAAAATACTAATACAACTCGTACCATCGATGAAGAGGTGATGGATTTGAAAATCAAAGTCGCGTCTATACTGGAAACGTTAGCCGTCATTGCCGTACCTGAGCCGCCTGAACAAACTACGTCGTTCTACTTCTGTATAGGCTCAATATCTTCTTGAAGGAAAAAACCTTTCGCCTGAATGTACTGATGCAGTTTTATGTGAGGCGGACGAACAACATTCGCGGATCGACTCGACGTTAACACTTTTGATCTGTTATAAATGTAAATACTAATTACTTCCATGATCTCTGCAGGAGTGTTTCACGTAATATCTGTTGAAGATATTTCTTCCAGAGGTTTTCCCGACATGCCTCCAGATTTTTTTGCTGGATACCTTCTGGAGATCCTTTCAAAATTATCCAAAGCTCCTTCACGAATTTGTCTCAATGAATTACGGGATAGCTTTCTCACAGTTTCTCGCTTGTCGTTTGTATGAGATTCTTGCGGGAGTTCCATATATTTCTTCCAGAGTTTACCGATATCTCTCTTGGATTCGCTCACGGAATTTCACCCGTACCCGTACCCGTACCAGGAGGAACCATAGAAAATAGCTTACGAAAATTTCTTGAAAAAAAAAAACTGCGTAAGAAATCCCGGGAGGAATTCCTGAAGAAAATTCGTGTAAAACTTCTTTAGACATTCTAGGTGAAACTCTCGTGGAAATCCCACCAATAAATAGTGTAGCAAATCAAGGAGAAATCTCGGGAAGATCTCCTGGGGAAGTCCCAAGTAACAACGAAAGCAATCGCGTTAAATCTCCACGAGGAATCCCAAAAGAAATTAATAGGGAAAATTTCGCGGCAATTTCTACTATTTATCCTTAAAGAAACTGCTGTAGAAACTTCGTGATAAATCTTGGTAGAAATCCCACGAAAATTTCTTTGAGTAAACCATAGGAGGAACCGTGAAAAATCTCACGAGGGATTCTGGGAGCAATACCGGTAAAACCTTTGGATGAAATGTTGTAGCATCCCCTATCAGGTAATTCGCTCATCTCAAATCTACATGGCGACCGTGACGACAGTTGTAAATGATTTCACAAAGTTCAATAATTTCTGTAGAAGAAAGGTCTATACGATCATCATCTTTTTATAAACTTTCCTTACTTCAAAGTGTCATCTTCTCTTTACACACCGTCATATAATCACACATTTTTCAATCAGCGACCATCATTGTACGCCGTGTCGAATGAATTTCAATGAAAAGACAACACATACCTGATGACCTGCACGTAAGAAGAATATGGTTTCTCCTCGTTGATGGCATCGATAAATGCAAACAATGCCTCACTGGCTGGGGTCTCCCGGCTCGGCAGCTCGACACAGAAGTCTGGTATTTCCGAAAAACTGTTCACTCCTAAAAAGAAAAACGAGTAAAAAAAGTTTACAAGTTAAAATGTACAGTGTTATATAGTATAAGCAGGTACACATACCAAGAACATCATTCAGAATCGATGGTGATACATTGCATCCCACGTAGATGAACATGTGAGGTCCACAGTCCAGTAAGAACATCGATCGTGAATCGAACCTGTAAATGAAATATAACAAATTGCATAACTGAAAACGACGACTCCAAGTAGCTAATAAAAAAACTTACTTTTCGGCCGACAGTTGTAACCGCGGTGGTTCCACCAAATGCGATTCACCATCCGCTCCCTCCTGGGTAGCACTGTGGAACAGACTGTCCAGCTGGTAGAAGTCGGGATAGATGTATCGGATCAGTTGATCCAGGGGCATCGTTTTCATCTCGCTCATCGCGAACACTCGATCGTCCAGTCGGGTACTGGTGCCTACCCGGAATGCAGCCTGAAATGTTAGTTTTGTTTGTAAAATTCGTGTGCTGTTCTGATAGGAAACTTTTAGAAGTCCGGAAAACAATTTCCCGGAAGAGACCCATCTTCCTGAATTTTGTTTTTCGCGTTAGAAAAGTTATTATAATCTCTAACGAGAATAGGTATATACCGGTTAGCCGAGAATTCAGTTATGTGTTAGGTACTTACGTGTTTCAGCAGCGCCAAGATGTACAGAGGCATAAGCGAGAGATTCTCCGGGGCCACGATCGATCCGGAATTCTGCGGCAAATTTTGCGCAATCTTGAACGCCTGGAATATGTCAACGGTGGCGTTGATGAAGGCATCTCTGGCATCGGACAGGCTCGAGGTCAGCGATCGATCCACGGCCATTTTGGCCAGCAAACCGACGATGCACTGCGAATCGGCCGAGTACATAACTTCCGACAGGCTCGCAGTGACGGGAATACACAACGTGTGGACGCGAATCCGCCGTTCGGCTTTGCTACTGGTGTACAGCAACGCCGCCTGGAAGCATACCGATTTGACGTCGGCCAAGCTTTCTTCGTAGGTGATCTGCGAATGGGAAGGATACGGTTATTCTGTCAAGACTTGAACATACTCTTTGGAACCTACCTGCATGCCAAAGCCGGCGTCCGGATTCACGTTCGGCAACGAAAGCAAATCCGTCGATCGCACGAAGAAGTTTCCGTGGAATGTGTGTATCGCTAGCCCCCGGGTGCAACGCACCCGCATAACAGCTTCGAAGCCGATCTTTCGGGTTAGGTAGCGTTCGAAACACTTCTGCAGGGTTTTCACCAGCTGTGGTTTCGATGTACTAAACAGCGGGATGTGATGCATGCATCCACCACTGAATTTACTTATTCCAGCTAGAAAAGAAAAACACATTTAGTGATTATCATCCATGGTTTTGAATCACTAAAGCTAATAAGAAACTTACAAATTGTTGCTACATCACAGTACTGACTATTTAACAGGAACAGATCAACGGCGATCTGCTGGGCAGAACAATCCAGAGCTAATCGCTTGTAGAAGTCCGTTGCCGGGCCCAAGTGGGCCACGTCCTTTGATGAGCGATTGTTGGGATCCTCCCTGAATAATGAAAAAAAAATAAAGAAATATAGAATTTTCAATGCAAAGAAGAATGTGAGCGTTTCTATCTATCTCAAGCGGCCAAGGAACTCACCGCGATTGCAGAGCACCAGGGCCGTAGTTTGGCAAACAGCATTGGAATACGGTGACCCGACCACCACAGGCGCTCTAAAAAGAAAGTTTGAAGAAATTGTTATACAATAAGTATACGTTACAGTTGTTGAACCAATCGTACCATCAGTTTGTATGCCACTTGTAGTGCCGCACCCAGCGCACTATTACTATCGTGGGCATGCTCGAACCGCTTGGGCAGCTGGGTCAACAGATCCTTGATCAGTTCCTTACACTCCTTCAAGTTTACTAATAGGTTGTCCGGGTACGGTAGAAACACATCTGAGAAAAAAAATTGAAACAAACATTATATTCTGTCCCTTGAATAAACCCCCTAGTTCACTAACCTTCCACATCCAGGACGGTGATCTCGTGCGGCTGATTGTAGCCCTCGGCAATGTTGTAGAAGTGGATCGCACTGTTGTAGGCAACGAAGCCGACCTGGGTCCGCGCATCACCCGGTAAACTTTCCAGCTGTTCGATTAGCGTGCTACAGACGGTGTGCAAGTAGCCGGTTTGCTGGGCCAGCGAAGAAACGTCCAACAGGAACAGGTAGATCGCCGGCTGAGGAGGTCGCAACTATGCGAAGGAAAGGAACACGTTTTGGTTGAAGAGGAATTTGTGACGAGGTACTTTGCCGATCTTACCATATACTCCGAAGGTGCGATGAACTCTATCGTGCTGGATTTGATTTCAGGTCGCCGCGTTGGATCTCCGTAAGTTTTCGTTACAGGATCGTACTGGAACTCCTCCGGTACTGTAAAAATAAAGGACATAAACGTATCGTAAAGTTAGAATATCTAGAAGGCTTCGCTATTATAGCAAAGACTGTGTAGTCGCAATGCTGTATATTGTACAAAACATAGAGAAAAACTCTTTGTGATCGACCTCTGGACAGCCGAAAAGTTCAAGTAAGCAGGTAGTATTTTTAATACCGCTAGGTACAACTAAACTAACTCCCAGATTTTGGAAATTACCATGAGATTCATTTTTTTATTCAGTAATGGTAAAATCCTTTTGCCTGAGAAATCCCAGCAAGAACTCCTGGAGAAATCCTAGTAGGAATATCTGCCGATACTCTAAGATAAATTACAAAGGAATTCTTGAACAAAATCTCTGGAGGAATCGTAAGAGGAATTTCTATAGGAATGCTTGGAGGAATCCCTTGAGGAATCTTTGGAGGAATCACGGAAAGGATATGTATAGGAATCATAGGAGTAACCTCTGAAGCAATTACAACAAAAATGGTTCGAGGAATCCCATCAGACATTTGTGGAGAAATTCCAAGAGAATTTTTGTCCAAATATTTATTTGTCTAGGAATCCCGCCAGGAATGTCTCTAGAAATTCCAGCAGAAATACCTTCAAGAATTCGTCCAGAAATTTCTTCTGAAATTCCTACAGTGAAGTTCCTCCAGAATTTTAGAGATTCCTCCAGTGAAGGTTCTCCAGAAATTGCTTCTTCGATTTGTCCACGGATTTCTCCAAGAATTTCGTCATGAGTTCCTTCAGGGATTTTTCAAAAGTTCCCGCAATAATTTCTGCAGTGATTTTTTCAAGCATACCTTCAGATTTTGCTCTCGAAAATCCTCCAGGAATATCTACTGTGATTCCTTTAAAAAATCTTCTTGAGACATCTCAAGGGATTTATCCATGAATCCATCCAAAAACTCCCCTTGAGATTATCCAGCAATTTTTGCAATGATTCATTCAAGAATTCTTCAGGTGTTAAGACTAGAAGTTCTTGCTGGTGTTCCTCCAACAATTTCTACAGTAATTTATTCATGGATTGCTGCAAAAATAGTCCTACTGTGAATATTCTTAAGAATATTTCAAGAACTTCAACTGAGATTCCTCCAGGACTGCTACTACGATTCCTTTAGACATTTATTGTAGAAATAATCGAGGATTTTTTCTGGTTTTCGGGTGTTCCATGCAATATCTGCTGGGAAATCTTCTGGTATTCTTGGAGGATTGTCAAGAGCAATAATTGGATATATTCCTGCTGAAAATGTTTGACAAATATCAGCAAGAATTCCCATAGAAAATCAAACAGGAATTTCTAAAGGAATCCCTGTAGTAATTACTGGATGTATTCCAAGAGAAATTGTAGAGGAATACTTGAAGATATCTCTGAACGAATTATACCAGGAATTTCTAAAATAACTTCAATAGGACTTCTTCGATGCAACCCAGATGGAAATCCTAAGAGGAATTTTTAGAGGAACCCCAGCAGGCATCTCTGAAGAATTTCCAAGAGGAATTTCTGAAAATATCTATTAAGAAGTCTTATTGGAATTCCTTTAGAAATGTCTGATGGGTTTCAGCTAGAAATTTCTGCTGGGATACCTTCATTCCTTTTTATTATTCAAGCATTCCTAGATGGTATTTCTGCTGTTATTGCTCTTAGGAGTTCTCCAGGAATTCCGGAAGGATTCCCAGAGTGAATTGCTTGAAGAATTGTAGCAATACTTTTTGAAAGATTCCTACCACGAATTCCAAGAAAAATAATCAGCCACATTCCAGGGGTATTTTCAACAGAAATTCTGCAGGGAAGTTTGTCGAGGATTTTCAGTAAGAATACTAAGTGGAATTTCTGGAAGAATACCTAACGGAATTCTGAAGAAATCTCTAGGTGAATTTCTACAGTCTTTTTACAGTCGGGATTGCTGGATGAATCCCATCAAATCCCATCAAGAATAACTGGAGGAATGCCAGAAAGATTTTCTAGAGATTATCCCAGACGAAGTCTCGGATAAATTCCAACAGGAACTCCAGAGAACATGAGAAATTTCTGAAGGAAACTCAGTAGGCATTCTTGGGGAAATTCCAAGGAATTTTGATGCCATTTTTGAAAAATCCCTGAAGAAATCACAGAGGGAACTTCTGCAGGAATCCTAGTGGGCATTACAAGAAGATTTCCTAAAAGAATCCGTAAGGGAGGTACTCTTGGAGAAATTCCTGGATAAATGCCAAGAGGGACTCTTGGAAGAATCTTTGGAGAAACCCTCTTTGAATTTCTCCACAAATTCCTGACGGAATTTCTCAGCAAAAATTCTTGCTGAGATTGCACCTGTGGTTTCCCCAAGTATTCCTATACAAATTCTCTCAGTGCTTCTTTCAAAGATTCCTAAAAAATCCTTCAATGGTTTCTCCATGAAATACCTTGTAATACCAGCAGAAATTCCTGTAGGGATTCCGTTGCATGCAACTTTGCAGAAGACACCATTTTTTCCTCCCGATATAGGGGAAAGTAAGCCACTGCGTCTAATGAGCTGAATTTTTGTAACGTCTTTATGCCAGGTGACCTTGTGCCCAACGACCTCATGTCAAATGGAGAACTAATATGTTCCCTACAATTTGTGTGAAACAGCCAGTGTAGATTGAGAACTGCCTGGTCCCACTATTTGTCAAGGATAAAAAAAATCATACGGATGGCTCGAAAGCAGGAATAAAAATGAAACGATTTGATACTTACATTCGTTGACTCGGTAGCACAGGTTGCACTTCCACTTTTTACTGTCGACGAAGAACACGAACGGGTTGATGTAGGTTCGGCAGGCCCGGCATCGCACTATCGTATTGCAGGAAATTACCGGTAGATTCTGAAGCGGCACAAAAACAAATCTATGAATTAACGGTCCAAACAAAACCTGCTATACAGCACCACCTACATTCAAATCCCTAAACGGGTGTATCAGCACACCCAGTGGAAGTCTCGATTTTTGCAGCAGTTGATTCGTTTCCGGAATTTTCGTCAGGGTACACCGGAAAATACTGAAAACGAAAGGTGATCGGCGATCGTTAACTCTGACTCGTATAGTTAGGTGAGACAACTTTAAGATACTCACTCTGGATTACAGTTGACCGCCTCCTGGAACGGATGGTTCAGGTGTATCGGTGGCGGCCGAACCTTTTCCACCGGCAGAATATGTCGGTTCTGCAGGAGGTCTACCGTGTTGTTACCCCACAGTCGGTTGAACCCACCCCTCACCACGCCACCGTACTGGGGGTCCTGTTGCTGCTGCTGTTGCTGTGATTGCTGCTGCTGTTGATAGTTGGCACCGTAGGGTTGTTGAAGCTGCTGTTGTTGCTGTTGTTGTTGTTGATGGTGATGATGGTGTTGATGAGGAAGATGACTATGCTGATGGGGCTGCTGCTGCTGGAATTGTTGGTTCGGATGCATACCGGGCATTGGGGGTTGCTGCTGAAGTGGTTGTTGCTGTTGTTGATTTGGATAGTAGCTGTTGGTTTGTTGGGGCGTGGGCATAGGGGGCATGGTCTGTGAGGGATACAGAGGTCTCTTGCCGATGGCTGAAGTAGTAGAGGTCACGACCGAAGAAGTGGTTGGTGGCATGCCTGGGCCAGTTTGGCCTACGCTACTCGAAGGAGGCAGAATTTGCTGTTGAGTTTGTGTAGGCATTTGTGGGTTGGGGACGTGGTTTCCATTCATAGGTCGCCCCTGTTGGTTGGTTAGTGGTGGTAGCTGGCCATATGCAGGCTGTATACTGCTTGTGGTTGGTGGAACATTTGGCTGCTTCAGTGGTGGTACTTGTCCGTGTTGAGGTTGATTAGGATAGCTGCTGCCGGGAATTGAAGGATTTGGAGTGCCAGACCCATTTACTTGGGTTACTTGCTGTTGCGCAGATGGCGGTCGATTGACGCTTAGATTTTGCATGCTAGCTGTTAGATTGCTGACGGGCCCATTAAGGGGTGCCATCCCTCCTAACGTTGGAGTAGAGGCATTTAGTGGAGTTGAAAGACCCGAAGCTGTCTTTGGAGGTGTGTTTATCGTGCCGGCAGGAATCCCACTCGTCCAGTTGTTGTTGGAACCCATGCTGTGGTTGTTGGTTGGAGGCATAGCAGTCTGTTGAATTTGACTAGACGGCGTCGGATAGGAGGTACCTGTTGATCGATTGCTCATCGATGGTGGCAACTGCGACGCCGGAATATTGTTGTTAACTAGAGCAGGTGATGACGTTCTAGATGAGGTAGCACTGTTGCCATTCGAAACTAGATTCGCTACTCGATTGTTCGGCTGCGGCAACTGAGTATTGAACAGCGGCTTCTGCATCATCGGTGGTCCATTTTGCAATGGAACCGGGGCCACAGATGTTAGTGGTACACCATATTGAGAGGTGGCTCCAGGCATTCCTGGGGGATACTGTGATGGTCCGTTCATCATAATGTTCTTCGCAGGATACTGTTGCTGCGGTTGTGGTGGCATAATCTGCTGCTGGGACGTTGGCGGAAATTGGCTTTGCTGCTGTTGTGGTCCATTAGTTGCTGGAGGATAACCATTTGCCATTCCATAGTATTGAGGTGGATTCGACATCATCTGTTGGATCCACTTGGGTTAACTATGAATAAAAATGAATGTCAGTCAATGAGCATTATAAAGCTATAATACAGATGATGGAATCACGCAATAGAAGCTATCGAAGAATACTTCAAGAAATGTGGTTTTATTTAATTCCCATTTAGCTAAGCTCCGACAAATAATGATCGAATTTATTCTTGCACCTTGCCCAATGTCTCATGGCTAATTTGGTATCAATTACTAATTCATAAATTAGTCTCTGTATCATGTGAAAACAAATGTTAAAGAACTATAATTTCGTAAATATAATAAGATTGAATAATTGTTCCTCGATTTTTGTTTCCGTCTAGTCCACGTCTATTTTGTGCACAACTTGAATTCAATCCTCGGCACACCTTCTACCTAACACTACATAGTACATCCTATTAGGATGACTAAAAACTATAGTTTGACCGTAGGTGTTAATTAGTAAAGTTTGTCAAATTCTTCGCAATCCGAATCTAATGAGGCATTTCGTAATATCTATTAATGATTGGCTATTTCCATTGGCTTCCAAGAAATAGGCTCACCGAAATGCACAAAGTATACGGTAAACGATACCTCAGAGCTCCAATATTATTTTGATTGCGGACAAATGTCATGCAATTTCTAATTCATATTTCTGACTCTGTTGGCCAGTCTAATCAACCGATCAGTTATTTATTACAACGCTTAGTGATACCGCTACCACAATCACAATTATACATAGCTCAGCAGTTAGCATTGGCCAGAGGGCAACGCTCATCGACCGGTGAACCGATTGGGTACCTATCTACAATCAAGATGCACCCGTTCTCCACGCCTTACGCAAACACGTGGTATTTAGATAACCCACTCGTACCGCCGGTTTTACCAGACAAAAGCTGCTAGCTACTAGCAACGTAAAGTTTATTGTAACTACCAATCGGTTATTAGTGCTCATTGCGCCGTTACGCGCAATCACTTGTACCACTACAACTGTTTACCGACAGATTTCATTATAGACGAGCACGGCATATGCCTTCTTTTTTCGAGAGCTTGAACTCGGTGTGTGTATTTAGTGTATTTAGTCAGACTACACCAGTTGGCGGCGAATGTAAACTGACACATTTTCGCCATAGCTTGCGACTTGGTGCCTTGGACCATTCACTAGTCCCGACCACACATTGATCAATGTGTTGCATTTGGGGGGTGATGATGATCAACAGCAGACAAACAAATAAAATGCGACCAACAGAGCACGTTGAACTTGGCCGTGAATTGGAACGCAACAACGGCCGGTGGCGGTGGTGGCGATGACTCGATCGAGAATGAAAGATGCGGATGTGAACTTACAGTTGCGCCGCAAGTCTAGATGTATTTTCTGATTCCAGGAAATGATCAACGCCAAGCATGCAATTTTGGTCGAGGAGGTAGGAGCTAAGCAAAAAAAATATTCCACAAAAACTTATTTTGCCGAACGCCGTTTCTCAATTCAGATGACTAATATGGATCATATTCATCACTTCATACGAATAGGATTCTGACTAGCTGCAATTTAATTTAAGTTGAAAACACTTTATCAGACCACGAAACAGAATTCAAAGTTCGTCAGACATTCTGAATCAGTGATAATGTCATTCATTAGAATATTGTTGCGAAATGACTAAGAACATTACGCTTTTAGGTGGGAATTGTTTTAATTATTATCAATTTGTACGTAGATATGTATCATTTTTTTAAGGATATCCAGTTGGATCTACGCTACCAGGGCTGAATCTATAAGCATTTTTTTGTATATTTGAGCCTCGTCAGTTCAACATATAACTTTCTAATGGAACCTACAATCAACCAAGCAAGAAATTCATTTCTAGCAACAATAAATAACTGTCAAAAAAGTAAATGTTTTTTTAGTTGAAATACCATTTTTATCAATTTGAAGTTAATGTTTTGACGTCCTTTTATCCCTATGAGTTTTTTTTGGTTGATGTTTTCTTCGTATTTGTTAATAAACTTTACAAGACAGTGGTAATAAACTTTACAAGACGGTTACACTGTTAGATTGTCACAGTTAACACTCCTCAAATGCGAGTACACAGGGTCAAACATTTGACCAAAAACAAGCCAATGCTCAAACATCTGGTTTAACTCGATAGAATTTTCATTAATTTATCAATTCTTTAATTTACATTTTCAATTAACTACCGAATTCTTTATCTTCCAAACTTTTTTTCTGCCTTTTTCATCGAAAACACTATATCTCCGTTTCATTTATACAGATTTAAAAAGCAGTAATGTTTATACTACTTTCTCAGGCTGGTGATCGTTATTATGTATTTTAATTGGCTGGAGATCGAAACTAATTCTAAATATCTCAAAAACCAGTATTAATTTTAATGTAAACTTCACTCTTTAGGATTCTAGAGCCATCAGTTATGTCTAGAAAAATTATCAAATTTTTTGAAAACCGAAACGCTTATTTTTGTACAGTTTGCATTTTTTCCTACTCCGCTGTTGGGTTAATTGCCACTGCGTCCAATTGACTGAACTTTTGTGGCACAGTTCGCATTTAAAAAATAATTTTTCACTTGGGAAACCATTATCCGGAGATAAATATGAAGTTATTATGTGGATAACTGACACTGAGGAAGATTACAATTGGTAGTTTTTCACCAATTTGTCATCACATACAAAATGCATAAAGCTTCAAAATCAACCCTATTTTCTCAGATTTATTGTATTTTTTTATCATCGTAAAAATAAACTTAAAAGAGTACCTGAAAGCTTGATATCTGGAGAATTTATTGATATGCTCAGCCATGTGCTCTGCTCAAAAACGACAAAATGGTCACTTACACCCCTTTTGCATCTGGGCCCCTCACTTTAATTTTTTTCCAACGTCACTAGAAGTTATTGAAGAAGTGCTCTGGAAGCACTTCAAGCGGAACTTGTGGGACATTTCCCATGAAGGTTTCGCAGAAACCAAGGTTGCAATCATTCATTTGCAAAGATTTACATTCATTTGCTGTTATCTCAGTTCAGAAGCATGCTATCGAAAAACAATGTATGGATGAATTTAACCTTGTAGTTTTATCTGAAAGTTTGCCGAATAACATTGGGGTCGCACACGCATTCCAAAGTCGTGAGCGAGCTGTGAAGGCAACTTTCCATAGCGTGAATGAAATTTACATTCACCGCGTGGAGAGTTGCCTTCACAGTTCGCTCACGACTTTGGTATACGTTTGCGACTCCAATGTTATTCGGCAAACCTTCATTTACATTTTTTTCGATAGCATGCTTCTGAACTGAGATAACAGCAAATGAATGTAAATCTTTGCAAATGAATGGTCGCAACCTTGGCAGAAACTTTTGAAAATTTTTGAGATGTAGTAAAGGATACTTGGATAAGTTTCAGGATTTTTTTTTGAAGATGTTGATTGAATATAAAAAATATTGAAAATTCAAGTCAAGCAATTGCTAGATTATATTTGACAGAAGAAATTATTGGTGATGCAAGAAATTTCCGAAAAAATAAAGGAATTTTGTTGAAGAAATGTATAAAAGGCTTCCTACGGAAATTCCTGAAAGGAGTCTGTGAATATATTTGCGAGTTAAAATATATAATTTCAACGAATCTAGAGCCTAAAGAGTCTATTAGATAAGACCATATATTCGTCGTTGTAGTCCAACATTAACTTCAGTTTTTTTATGAATCACGTTGTATTGATCAGCTGTTGGGCTTTTTTACCAAATATTTGTCGTGTTGTGGTAAGGTATGGTTGACCTTCACGTACCCGACCCCCGACAACTTATTTCAAAAGGCTGGCATTTCGTCAATTTTCATCCAATTTTTTTAAGTCGTCCTGAATCGATCATAAATTGGTGCTAGTTTATTATACTCAAGTGGCCATGCAATATCTGGAACCATTCCAGTGATATACCGGATTTTGCTGGGATCAGGGTGTTGCAAAACTGGGTAAAATTGATTATTTCGTGTGTTATTGCGTTTGAACCAGCGGTTTTTAGCGAAATTTTTGTTGCGAACAGCGAAACACAACTGCGATAACCAGATTTGAACAAGTTGACCCATCCGGATCCCTGTGACAGGTCCCGCGGGACCTCATTGGGAACACTTCTGATTTTCAACCTAAACATGCCGTGCGACATATCAATCTTCATGATTTCGAAAGACTAACTCAGAAACGATAGCCTTAAGTCTGTATAAACTAATATGGCCACCCCGGATCATCTAGCGCAGGTTCCACGGGGTTGTCATCGGAGACATTACTGGTTTGCAAGCAAAACATGCCGTGTGACGTATCTATCTTCATGATTTCGAGAGAATGGGGCAAAAAGTATTTAGGGGGCATCCATTTAGTACGTCACGCAAAATTTAGGAATTTTCGTACGGGTTTTTCGTATACCTAATGCATTACAAGTCACACTTTCCTGAACAAACCAAACCCCCCCCCCCCCATTGAGCGTGACGTTCTTAATGGATGCCCCCATATCAACTGAAGTGACCGCTCCAGAATACCTGGAACAGGTTCCGCGGGGGCCTCTCAAACACAATAGCACAAGAAATAATCACTTTTAACCATTTGGCAAAACAGACCCCTCCCCAACCAACTGACCACAGTACAATCCGGAATATTTTCGTTATGGTTCCGGATATTACATGGCCACTTCAGTATAATAAACTTGCACCAATTAATGATCAATTAAGAGCGACTTCAAAAAAATCGGAAGAAAATTGACGAAATGCCAGCCTTTTGAAAATGAGTTGTCGGGGGTCTGGACGGAAGGTTAATTATTGCGATATTTTGTCTTTTTTTCATTTTCACCGTTTCAGTTTGCCTAGTATGGTTGTATTCCAGTCGACAACACGGAAGGGAAATGATCAACAACTATTGATAAACAATCAAAAAACTATTGATTTACAAGTAAATTTGAAATACAAGTAAAATGTTTTGTTGATTTCAAAAAAAAATAGCCAATTTGCAATAGCTTTTGTTCGAGCACTTTTTTCTGGAACGACTTCATGGCATAAGGTTTAGTTGTTCAAAGTCGTGGGAAGAAAGGGGTTAAAAGAGAACGATAGGAAGTGAATAGAGTGAGGCGTCTGTTTGTCTGTGCGAGAACTAAAGGTGCCAAATTTCATTCATTTTTTTTTTGTAGGTGAGTGTTGTCACCTGTGGTGAAACTCACTCTCACGAGCTACCGATTCTGACGAATATAGCATGTTAGCACGAACCGTGTGTGAATGCTTCTCTCAACGTGGAACTGAAAAAGACCACCGCAGTAATTCATTTTCGGATGAAAAACAGTACTTATTAGCACTAACTACCGTCTTACCCCGCTTATTCGACACTATTTAATACTACCATACTACACTTTTTAATCCGTAAACCGATTATTCGACGAATTGAAAAATGATTACATGTACACTGTAAATTCATTTTTTCGTAACACCAAAAAGGTCACGGAGCCATTAGTAATCTTACGCTCTCAAATGCATCCTATCATGATAACAAAAAATATAAAAGTAAAACGACGTATAGGGTAATTGATCCGATCATGGAGGAGTTAAGCACTGGGTTCATGTTTAAACCACAATTGTATCGCCCCAAGCAAACTTTTTACATGAATTTAATTGAAAATAGTAAAATCCATCCGGAAAAATAACAAAATATTGCCACTTTGATGTTGTTATTACGGACAGAAATGTCTTCTGATTCATATAACCATTTCCATAGTTCTCTCAAGCTTCAAAGATATTCTTGGGCTAATTACTTCAAATGGTTGACTCACAATGATTTGATGTCTGCATCAAGCATATGTTTCATTTAAATAAACATCATTGAACATTAACCTTCAAATGCTTAAACCAAGCATATTAGTCATTACGTTAACCCTTTACTGACCCGGACGCCTGACAACTGTCTACTCAGTCATTGTTCATCATGGCGGCTGCGGCAGTTCAATGTGACGACGACGATATTGTCGTCTTGTCATAATTTCATTGAATGAATCGTTTTCCTGACTGTTCTTGAATTGTTTTTTTCCTGGGAGAATAAAGAGTGTGCTTCTAGTTATCTTAATGGAATTCTTCACTTGAGCTTCAGGTAAGTGGGCTGATGGTAATGGGGTGCATGAATTCGCAAATTCATGATAGGTATCTATATTGTTTTCAATGTTTTCCGAATGCAGCTAACCGTACACCACTGATTAAAAGATGGCCCGAAATGCAGTAGCCGTAGCATCGTAACCAGAGGAAGAGGCATCCACCGGAATCAACGCAATCTTGTTGGGGTTGGGACCTCCCGGTTCGGACAAGGGAAACCAGCCTCCGCTGCTACAGGAGATGATCGATTCCAATCTGGAAAAACTGCAATCTGGAGTGCAAAAGTGGATTCCTCCTGGACGGTTTTACTTAGACGACTGTGCAAGTCAAGAAACTGGACGACCTGCTGGAGAAGCACAAGACACAAGTCCGGAATCGACGTAAATCTGTTGGTGCGTCGTACCACCAGTCGTTTGATTCATCAGACCAGCGGTGATGAAACGCCTAGAAGAAGCCTATTACGAGCGGACTAAGTCCCTGGCCGACTACTACGCCCTCGCGTGAACTGCACTTCTAGGTGGATGCCGCCAAGAGTGCGCCAGGAATATTTGAGAATTTTATTACGCATTTAGGTTTGTAATCATTTGAATCACAAAAACAATAAAAATAAAGGAAAATAAAGGATTTTTTTTGCTAATAAAACGTTCCTTTAATGGTGGTCTTTAGTGCAATATGTTATAACTAGAACATATAGCACTAAAATACCACCATTATAGAAATGTTCATCCTTAATTTGAAGCTTTTGATTCTAGTAACATAACCCCATTTGAACGATTTTTTGTGCATGCTTACAACAATCATCCGATTCAGTTAGTTCAAGCTTCAAGTGTAGGGTTAAGAATGATTAAGTTAAGCATACATATGCTTGAGTCTACCATGAGTTTAAATGAGCTGTCAAACCATCAACAATAAATATTGTTGACATATGCATAATATGGAGTCAACCATATGTCTTGCTTCAATCAGTTCAACAATTTTAATCATTTCAAGCTTGTATTATGCTTCGTCCTATGGTATTATGCGTAATACAATCTCAAAAAGGGCTTATATAAAAGTCAGTGCACAAATATGCTTGATCGCGACCGCAATATGGTTGATATAACTTTATTTTTTTCTCCGTGTATGAGCATTTTATTCGTTTTTATCCAGTGGCGTCTCGTCCATAGGTCCACTGCGTTCACTACACAGTTGATAAAAACTAAAATAAATCACTATAATGTCAACATTTTGCTACAAACGATATAAACTACTCATTCGATCCTTTTGATGTTCACAACTTCAAGTGAACAAACCGCTATGAAATACTAGTGCGTATCCAATAGGAATCAAGTAAATTTTCCAACTTAATCTCACTATGCCACCACCCTGCCGCTGCCAGAGTTCTCCACGCCGAAGCATGCGTAACATCCATGTGACAGCATCGCCAAAAATCTCTCGCCTCAGTTCACTTCCAGAAGTACACGGGAGCGCTGTATATGCATGCAAGAACTGTGTTTACTTGTGTTCGACTGTTCTGTGCTGCTTTGGCAATGTATTAGTAAAATTTTTGTGCACTTCTTCCAATGGACGTGGGCCTCATCGGTGGCGGAGGAAAGGAAAGATTGTTTGCTTACACCAAGCTTGCGCTCGCGGGGAAGCTGCTAAGCTTGGCAACGTCGCATTTGAGCTACTGTATGCTTCAGCAAGAGAGCGAGGCGAAAGAGCAAAGCGAGAGAACTTGTACCATTCAACGGAGGCCGCCCATCCACTCTTGGCATGCGTGCATGAATGGGTGGCATTTTCATTCACTACTAGTTGCACGTCGCGTACGGTTTCATTTTCTAGCAACATTCAAAGGAAAATGGAGCGCGATATCGTAGACAATCTACTCCAGCAATTCGTTTGCCAGGCGGTCGATTGAGGAAAAGCTTGTACCGCGTATCGAATCGTCTAAGTTACAGAGTGACCCATAATTGTGCAATGGGTGTTTCACTTCTTCAGTGTCAGTTATCCACTTCTGAATGGATTCTTCGAAGTTCAAAAGTTATTCCGAAAAAATCCCTTAACAATTGGTGGGCAATGTCTACTCTCGCTTCCCAAATTTCGATTAAGTCCAGCTGACCAATGAGCTGAGAATGTTTTACACGAAAAAAGTCGCAGAGATAGCTAAGGTGCTTACTAAGAACAATTTGGAAGACGTCTTCTCAGAAACGTATCTGCTTATTCCTCTGATAATAACACTTACGTCTACAACTGATGCCGTTGGAAGGAGTTTTTCCATCTCAAAAGATTCTTGAAAAGAATAAGAACCTATCTTCAGTTACAATGAGCGAGCAAAGACTAAAGAGGCTTAAACTGATGGCGGTAGAAAACCCCCGTTTCATCAATTGAAGCAACAAGGCAGTTTTCTCGACGAAATCGTCGATAGATTCGCTTGTCTAGCGGAGTTCAGGTTCCTGCTGTTTTCCATTCATACTACAGTCCCATGTGAAAACTTTTCAAGTGCACAGTCAGCTTTACGGGTCACGAGACGCCCCTGTTTTTATCTGAAAGAACATTGTGTTCCTAATGTTGCGGTATTTGTTCCTATTGTTGCGGTATCCCATTGAAATCATATGGGATACCACAACATTAGGAACACTACCGGAACAATAGGAACACAGCAGCAAACACATTGAGGAAAATATTTTTTTTTAAATACGTTTTTGGGCAAATTTTAAGCAAACAAATGGTGAAATCTCATAACACAGCGTAACAAAAATTAACTTTTGGACTGTCTCAAGAGCAAATTTATGTGTCTCTGACAGATTTTGGGCCGCTGAATCCGAATCCGGGCTCAGATTTGCTCCAACACGTCACAATTTTTAGCTATATCTCAATTTATAGGGCAAAATATGCGATTTTGGGCTTTTTTGACTGCCAGCTACTAAGCATGGAAATATTTTTTAAGCAATCAAAAGGTTAATTGGTCAATTAACATCTAAATTAACGACTCATGCAAAATATTTCGTTTTACCGAATCAAATTTGATAGTTTTAAGCGATTTATGCTAGGTACGATATTTCCCATACAAGTCACCCTTCAAAATTTGCATGCAAGTTTTCATACTAACATAAAATGCTTAAATCTATCAAATTTGATTAGGTAAAACGAAATATTTTGCATGAGTCGTTAATTTAGATGTGATTTGATCAATTAACCTTTTGATTGCTTAAAAAAAAATATTTCCATGCTTAATAACTTGCAGTAAAAAAACCCAAAATCGCATATTTTGCCCTATAAATTGAGGTATAGCTAAAAATTGTGACGTGTTGGAGCAAATCTGAGCCCACATTCGGATTCAGCGGCCCAAAATCCTTCGGAGACACATAAGTTTGGTCTTGAGACAAACAAATGTTGCGCTGTGTAATTTAAGCACCATTCATCTATTAAAATACCTTTTGGTAACATTTCAGTCGAAAAACTGTTCAATTGCCACTACCGCAACATTAGGTACTACCACAACGATGGGAACAATTATCCTAATTTGAGAATTTGTGTAGGGTATGAGTGCCATCAGTAGTCCCACGCTCCTATACTGATCATATTCGAAAACAAGCGATTACGGCACCGATTGATTCCGTTCTTTTTGTTTCCATGCGTGCTCACTTCCAACAAAAAATACAACAATAAGTAACAAAACAAACAGAGCTTCAATCCTTTGTTTTTCGTAGGATGAAAATGGGAGCCACATGCTTAACAAGGGAACCAATACCCTATTTATCTTTCTTGAGCAATCAAAAAGTATATTTTTAGCTGAGATAGGGTATTGGTACCCTTACTAAGCATGTGGCTTAGCATGAGACAGAAAAAAAATAACTCCTTTACACTTTTTGAGTTCCCATTTTGGCCCTATATCAACTGTGCAAAATTTCAGCTCGATCGGAGACACTATATTTTTGCGACAGCTTAAACGGCTTTTATACGATTTACTCGTAAAGATAACTATAGAAATCTTTCATCGACGAACTCAAAAAGTATACAGGCGCTGGAGTTTTTCCTTTTTTTTATATTTCCCATAGGGCCCATTCATAAACCACGTAGACTTTTTGGGGGGGAGAGGGGGGGTCTGGCCAAAGTCTACGCTCCATACAAATTTCAATTTTTTGTATGGACGAAAGTCCACGAGGGGGGAGGGGGGTCTGAGATGGCCAAATGTTGGTCAACGTGGTTTATGAACAGCCCCATATAAACCGTGTCCCAGGCTAATATGAACCCTTACACAGCGCAACATTTTTTTGTCTCAAGAGCAAACTTATGTGTCTCTGACAGATTTTGGGCCGCTGAATCCGAGTCCGAGATCAGGTTTGCTCCAGCACGTCACAATTTTGAGCTATACCTCTATTTATAGGGCAAAATATGCGATTTTGAGCTTTTTTGACTGCCAGCCATTAGGCATGGAAATATTTTTTTCGAGCAATCAAAAGGTAAATTGGTCAATCAACATCCATTTCAACGACTTATGCAAAATATTTCGTTTCACCAAATCAAATTTGAGAGATTTAAGCATTTTATGTTAGTATCTATGTTAGTTCAAATGGGGTTTGAAAAGTCCCAAAAAAATGACCACGTGGTTTATGGACAGCCCCAAAGCGAAACGTCACACGGATGAAATGCTTGTTTTCTTAGGCTCACCGAAAAACACCAATAAAAATGATAAATATCAGACGGTGATTAGCACAACCAATTTAAGACTTTGGTATATGGAGCCTCATGGCCGTACGGCAGTGGTGGAAATTGATCGCGAACGTGTGCTTACGCGCTACAAAAAATTGTTATCGCATCGCAAACCTTTGCTGTGCGATGGTGTTCGTACGTCTGTGGCACACGATCGTACGACACGAACGCCAACGAGTGCATCGCATCTTTTGCAAGCGCGATGCTTTTTTATTTTAGAGGTTCGCGGCCGATATTTCTGTAATGAAATCAAATGTTGAAAAACTTTTTCGTCGATATCATTCATTGGAATGGTACCTGACCAGTATAATCAAAAAACACCCAACTAATTACCTTTAAGTGTACAAAAAATGGCAACAAACCAAGTGTTCTACATTGTGATCCTTCTGGCGAACCAACTGCGATTCTGCTCGTTCGACATTTGTTTTGTGTTGGTTCGTCGATCCGGGAAATCGTGAACCGTTCTCTCTTTTTGGGTTCGCGAGCGCGTGAGCAAAGATTGTGTTTGATGCGAACCAAAAAACACGTCAAGCGCATGATGCTTTCCACCACTGCCGTACGGTTAGCGTCACCAAGCGTATAAACGTACCATGCGATGGGGTGAGGGTTCGATTCCCGCTCCGAGTGATGAAACTTTTCGCAAGAAATGTTTCTTCCTCGTATCCACTGGTGCTCGCAATGTATATCGTGTCCGTTGTCTAGTGTTAAGTTTTGTTCAGTCTGTACAGGCTCTGGCTGAAGACGGTGTCCGTGTCTTTTTTATATATTTTAATAAAAAAAAATCAAATTCCTTCCATAATACACTCTTGAAAGAAAAACATTTATTTTTTTCTGGAGGATTTCTGAACTATTTTCCGGTTATTCTAAGGTAATATTCCTGAAAAATTATAATAAAAACGCTTGGATTGATTTCGTACTTGAATGTTTTTTTTGTGATTTTTTTTACATTTCTATGCTACTTTTTGGAAAAAAAACTTTACTGTAACTTTGACGGAACCAGAAAAATCTTGAAAACTTGTAATTATCAAGGGCTTTTACTATGGAAACTCCTGGAATTTTCTGAGACACCTGGACACAATTAGGAATTTATGTTAATAAGCAATAAAGTTGAAGAACTCCTATAATAATGCCGATTATGACAACATTAGAATTAAACTAAATAATACAAACTGGCAATCCGCTTTGAAACATTGCGAAGTAGACTGTGTCGTAGAGGTCTTTTATAACATTTTGATGGAAATAATTCATTCTGAGGTTCCACTCATAAAGAAGCGTCGAAATAATAGTTCTAAAAATCCAGTCTGGCTCAACAAGCAAATTATCAATTTAAAAAATCGAAAACAAAAATTTCACAAAGTTTACAGACAAAACAAAAATCAAAAAAATTTAGGAAAGTATTTGAGTGCATGTGATCATCTTAATTTAGCTGTATCGGCTGCCCTTGAAGAATATAATAGGACAACAGAGAATGAAGTAAAATCGTGCCCCAAGAGATTCTTCAATTATGCAAAAACTAGGTTGAACTCGAGTATTTTTCCATCAAAAATGTCATTGGATGGCAAAGTAGGTGAAAATTCCGAGCAAATTTGCAACCTTTTCGCGACCTTTTTTCAAGAAACTTATAGTAAATTTTCGTATGCAGATCGTGATTTAGAATATTTCACACATTTTCCTGATTTGACCAGCGATATTGGTGTCAACCAAATTTTGTTACGGGATATAATGACAGGTCTGAAAGATTTAGATGCCAACAAAGGATCAGAACCAGATGGGATTCCACCGATATTTCTGAAAAACTTGGCAACTGAATTTGCAGCGTCATTATTTTGGCTTTTCAACAAATCACTTGAAACTGGAATGTTTCCGAATGAATGGAAAAAATCTGTTCTTATACCCATCTATAAATCTGGGAAAAAATCTGAGGTTCGTAATTATCGTGGAATTGCAATTATTTCATGCATTCCAAAACTTTTTGAGTCTATTATAAACAGAAGTGTATTTAATCAAATAAAACATAGAATAACAAATGCACAACATGGTTTTTTCAAAGGCCGCTCAACTACAACTAATTCATTAGAATTTGTAAATTACATCTTAACCGCAATGGACAATGGTAACTATGTACGTCGAATCACTTTATACTGACTTGAAGTCAGTGACTTCAGTAAGGCATTCGACAAACTTGACATTCCTATGCTGATTTTCAAGCTTGATAGATTGGAAATTGAATTGGGACTTTTGAAATGGATCGAATCGTATTTAACCAACCGAGAACAGATAGTAAAATTTGAGGGGAAAAAATCACACCCTATCAATGTATCGTCAGGAGTTCCCCAGGGATCACATTTAGGACCTTTATTTTTTATATTATTTGTTAACTATATTTCGTACTTTCTTAAGCATCTACACATTTTAATATATGCTGACGATATGAAACTTTTTATGGAAATCACAAACGAAAAAGACATGGTCACGTATCTTAAAGAAATATGTATTTTCGATCAATGGTGTAATAAAAGTATACTACAGTTGAACGTCAAAAAATGTAATTTGATTACGTTCAATAGGAGGAAACATAGCACACCGCCTATAACTGTATCTCTAGGAAATCAAGTAGTTGTAAAGTGTGACAGAATTAGAGATCTAGGAGTTATTCTTGATTCTAAGTTAGCATTCACTGACCATTATAATGCCATAATCCATAAAGCAACCAATATGCTGGGTTTTATAAAGCGTTTCGGATACAATTTCAAGGACCCTTATACGATTAAAGCATTGTATATAGCTTATGTTAGATCGGTTCTAGAATACCGTAGTATAGTTTGGTCTCCCTATATGATAACACATGTGGAGCCTCGTAGCCGTGCGGTTAGGGTCATCAAGCTTATAATCGCACCATGCTATGGGGTGAGGGTTCGATTCCCGCTTCGGACGTTGAAACTTTTCGTGAGAATAGTTTCTTCCCCGTTTCCACTGGTGCATGCTCCGTTGTCCATTGTCTAATGTTAAGTTTAAAACAGTCTGTACAGCCGAAAGCTGAAGACGTTGTCCGTGTCATTTAAAGAACGAATTGAATCAATACAAAAGCAATTTCTCTTATATGCTTTACGCAATCTAGGCTGACCACATTTCCGTTGCCTTCATATAAGGCTCGATGCTAGCTTATAGATTTCCAGACCTTGAAGGAACGCCGAGAATCTTCTATAGTCTCATTTGTAAATGATATTGTTTGGCAACGCATTTACTCGGCAAATCTACTATCGTGTATAACTTTTAATGCTCCAACTAGACAATTGAGAAATACAAATCTAGTTGCTTTAAACAATCATCGAAGAGATTATGCCAAATTTAGTCATTTGAATCGAATGATGTCTCTTTACAACCAGCACTGTGTATCAATTTATTTGACCATATCACGAACAAATTTAAGGAAATATTTCAACTCTTTATGATACAATAGGATATAGATACAGCCTTAAGTATATAATGTTAACCGTTAAAACGACCAAAACGACAACAACCTGAGTTATCAAAATTTGCAATATCACAACATCAAAATTAGTTTTCAATTTGCTATCAGACTTTGCTCGGGTAACGGGCCATAATTTAATTTTGAAAAGAGAATGTAAGTCATTTAAAAATTGGCTGTCAACAAATTGCAGGATTCAACACACCTAACTGTATGAATGTTTCAGAGTACAAGATCAAAAATCCAGAAAATTGTATCTCCTACTTGTGGAAATCCAGGTATTATGAGGAGATTTTATACATCCCGGAAAAATCATGGAACTCTCTGAGAATACCAGAGTTCATGAAAAAAAAAATTATTGAATTAGGTTTTGGCAAAATTCCTGGAGTCAATGTTTTTTTTTTCAATTTTTTGCCCATCGAGGCTTTTAAATTTTCTGCAAAAACCATCGAACCCTTATTTTGAAACAAAATAAAAACGTTTAAACATGAAAAATTGTTGAAGGAATCTCTAAATTATTTGTAGGTGCAATTGAACGGTTCTTGAAAGAGTTTACGAGAAATGTTGATAATAATGATTCGGACACTGTTTTTTTTTTTCTGCTATAACATGAACTGGCCAACCATGAAATCGGTCATAATTTTAAATGTCAACTATCATATAAGCTGCGAGAACGAAAATGAGTAAACGAAGCGAAAATAACAAAATCATATTAATCATAATTCGACAAAAAAAAATGCCGCTACATACAGTGTACGTGCTAAAAATAGCAATCCTATTTGGTATTCATCATGAGCGAGCACACACATTCCTCCAAACACGTGACGACAGTCGCGGCACGCAAATTCCGCGAGCAGATAGATACCTACTATGCGAATGGAACACAGTAATGGAATAATGGCAGTGCTAATAGATTGCCTTCCGTCGGTCAAAGCGAAAATCAAAGTGAAATAGAGATGATAACAAACAAATTTATAATTTCATTCAAGCTCCATGACGGCAAGCGCCATATATCCAGATAGGTACGAAAGCAATTCACCACTGACCCACTGCTGGATGGACTGGTGCTTTCGCAGTATTTGATATGTAATATGGTTCGAGATCAATATGAGGCAAGCTGGATGGGGTATATTCGCGAAAAAATCCGGATCATATTCATGAAAAAGTTTATGTGGTTTTGACAATGTCCCTTCAATCACAGAGAAACAGACGTCACAATCATTTTATTCTTCTTCATAGAATATATATTTCGACAATGATTTTTCATAAATTCCTGAGAGGTTTACCAAAAAAAGTTTCATTTACAAATATTTTTCTAAAAATATGAAAAATCATTTGAAGATTTTTGCCTGTATTTCTTAAGTGGATAGTCCGGAATTCCACAAGAAAGTGTGCCAAAAGTTCATTGAATAATTCTTTCAAAGATTTCCTTCAAACTTTCTCCAAAGGTTTCAGCGGGTACATGACAAGCAGCTTCTGCAAAAAATTTCCGATGTTTTCATCAATATTTTCGTTGGTGTTTTCTGGTGTATCTCAATACTCCATGCATTCTACTTGAAACTTTCCTAAATTTATCTAAATATTAAGTTAGGAATGTCTTCCATTGATTTCACCAAAAAATCTTCAATGAATGTACCCAATAGAACCTTTTTTTTTAATCTTTAAATTTTTGTGAATTTTAGCGTAATTCTAGTAATGCATGTGTTTAATCTTTGAAATGAAATTCCCAACTATATGATTATTTTATAAAATCAAAACTGCCATTCCTTTTGTCTAGAATTTATACAGTTTTTTTCAATAATAAAATAAATAATATTTTGAATAAATTATTTTAAGGGAGTTGTGAGCATTATTAACTAATTGACGATACACTACTTAATGGGATATGGGGTAAAAGAACGGGGCAAAAGAAATTATATAGGAAATCAGACTAATGTTTAGTGTCCAGATTTTATCGCAATCAGACAGTCCAAAACATGTGAACAGTTTTCGACAATTCAATTTCGATTGGTTTGGAGGATTCCGCACTTCATTCGGCTGGTTCCCCATTCTGCTACCCGTTGCGTTGCTTCATTAAGTGCAGTAAATAGGGCATTGAAAGTGAACAACACATCATATGTGCACTTCCCTTGTTGATCTTTTCGACACTTTCCTCCTCGATAAAACTTTCGATTTTTGCTTTTGTGTTACGGGGAATGTGCGAACAAGTGTGTGGCAATCGAAACTGCTTACGATGTGGCACGCTATCTGAAAACATGGAGTGTAAGGAAATTTTTTGTCTCACTAGAAATATTTTACTCCACTTTTTGGAAAAAATGATGACAAAATACTACCCAAGTAACCAGTAAGCATTTAAAATAGCATTCCTTCAGCATTATAGTAGCCTTTACGACAAGGCGTTAAATGCTAATTAGCCGTACATGCGCCGTATATGCCCACAGCAGGTTTTGGCAAAATAACGGGCTGTCTTAGTGCTATCCCTTCAGGAACGTCGTGACGAAATGTCAAAGAAGCGTAACGCCTCGTCGAGCAAAAAAAAACAAAAATAGATTGACGTCTGCTTCTCGTTCTCTCAGCCAGCTTCCTCGCTTTATCATCCTTCCATATTCCAGCCGGTGCTAGGTGGTAAGGTACCCCGGGGCAAGTGGGACCTAAAAAAATGCTAGTTTGCTTTTGTCAAGCCAAAAAATTCTTAACATAAATAATTTTATAATTCCAATGGTTCTAAAATACATTGTTGGTATATTTCTTCTTATTAGAACTGTTAGAACTGTTTTAAAAATTTTACATTTTGTATATTATGCATATAATGAAAAGTGGAGCAGATCTTCATTTACTCCGTATCACGGGGCAAGTGGGACCTATTCGGAATGTTTGTACAAATAGCTTAATAGTTGCTGCATATATGTAAGGTAGCATAAATTATAAATATCTTATACGAATAACTATGTTTAGCGATTTATGTTGGAAAAGTTTTTTGGTATCGTGCATGAATTACGTAACATATATAATAACGAATCACTGAGAAAAAAATTGATTTAATTTTTGCAGCTCGTGCAAAACAAATTGATTTTATTTATACAAAAAGCGCCCATAGGTTAAATTCCGAAAGATTTCCAAACTTACTTTTCATATTACGTAGTTGATGAGTCTCGCCAAAAGATTTTTCAAGATTTACAGATGTTATGTTTTCCCTTGCATAATTTTACGATCGTTAAATAAAGATTTTTAAATCGTGAACTTCGAATAAGTCGTATTCAAATTTTTTCATACTTTATGGCCGGTTCCTTAGCATTCAGAAAAACTCATTATGCAGCGAAAAACGAAAACATAATAGAATTTTCTTGAACGAAAATGTGGAAAATAGATGATTTCGAAAAAAAAATATGTTCTATCAAAGACTTTACCATTTTAAACAATAGCTTCATCATCAGAATAGAAGTAATAAGGTATAATTCAACGATTTAAGTAAGGCGCCGATTTTTACTTCACTTTTGTGTAAATTTCGACTTAGGCTGAAGAAAGCGAGATCAAACTATGAAATTGTACTTGTTTACTCTCATAGGTCTCACTTGCCCCAGTTGCTGAAATGCACTTGGGCAAGTGAGAGCAGTTAACAAAAGGTAATAAATGAAAATAAATTCCAGCTTTTTCGCTTAAAATAATTTGCAAGCACTCCAAATATTATCCTGAAACCGAAAAAGTTTTGCTTTATTTGTTATTCTATTTTTAAACGACGAATGTGGTAGAGTACGTTAATCTCACTTAGTGAATTGAAAATTACATATGAACAACAATAACATATATGGTCTTTTTATGGTGAGAACAATAACAATTTTTGAATTCAAAGTATCCGTTGATGTGATACCTATGTTTTCTATGAAGAATGTTTGATTTAAAACTTACAAAGAAAAAAATTATAGCTGTAGGTCTCACTTGCCCCGGATTCTCACTTGCCCCGGGGTACCTTACTTTTTTGATGATTTTTGTAGTGATGTAGGTATGAACTCACGATCCGGAGATTGATGAATCATATCTGCTTCTGATTCTGTTGCTCCTGATCCACGATGCTAAAGCTGTTCCGGTGGCGTGCGTTGATTTAATCGCCAATATAAAGAATGATTCGATAACAGCTTCAGATTCAACATCCAAAACTTGTTTTCATTGTAGTAGAGCATTACGATCCCTTCTTTTAAATATCTGTGGAATATGATTCTTTCTTCCCTCTTTCAAACAATCCTATGATCCACCAAAGCATCCACCTATTCGGCACACATTTTCCGACGAAATGATGAATAATTGGTGATTTTTTGATGGACAAATTCTCAATCCAATCCAGCTGCAGTGATGTTTTCTTTGGTGCTTTTGGATGAGTAGGGGAAAATGAAGAAACAAATAAGATGCACAAATTTGTAAACAGAAGCATAGGCTCTGTAAGAGAGAGACAATATGTGTTGTCAAATGCGTAACATATCTCCCAACCTTGTTGCTCCTAGCATTTAAGGAGCAGTTGAAAAGCATTCTGATTGCTCCCAAGTGAAAACACTTCAAGCAGTGGAAATGCTAATCAACAGCCAAAAGCATTTGAGCAGCACAGCTTATGCTAACTCAAGGCAGTTATGCATTCGAACTGCTTATGTAGGGCAGCAAGCAGTTTAAATGCGTAATACGGGCTGATACACGGCTTATTCAAATGCTTAGTGGTTACCTGGGTAGACACAACGGGAAGGTAACGCGCCTACAAGATTCTAACAAAAATGTAACATACCCAAGAAACAGAGATAGCTGAATAACAGTTTCTTAAGTTAAAGTTTGCTTAAGAGTTGTCAGTTCAACTCTTATACAGCTAAAGTGTTGGGTAATTATAACAAACCATGACATTTGTAATTCATTCGGTAAAAATGCTGATTAGGTGTTTTTGAAAAATTAAAACACTATTATAACACATTATGATTATGGTGTATAACACGAAACGATTAGCTACCTTTAAAGCGTTCTGATTTAAACGTGAACAATGTACGTTTGTAAATAAGATTGTTTGTGAAATATCTGATCGTCATTGTGCCCATAAACTTATTACTCGGTTATTAAAATGATATAATATACAGGGGATACTCAAAATAACTGGGACAGGTAAAATTTTCCTTTTAAAAAAGGTTCAAATCGATGTAACTTTTCGAAAAGGGCATCAATTATTCTCAATTTTTTACTGTAAGTTCATCAACTAGTTGTGTATCAGTGGTCAAAATCGGGCCATTCTACACAAAGTTATAAAGGTTCTAAAAAAAGGTATAATTATCCGATAGCCAATTTTGAGCCGTTATATCTCCGGATTCAATGATCCGAATCCAATGAAATTTTGATCATTTATGACTTATATAATGAGCTATTAAAAAACTTTGACTAAACTTAAAATTCTTCACGCGATAGAAAATTATTTCGATTACATTATTTTTCTAATTTAACACCAATTTATCCAAAACTTCATCATCGTTTCAAAATTCGAGATAGTAATTATAGTTCATTTAACCCTAAAAGGGATACCTTCATGGTCTCAGTTTCGTCACCTCGATGAGTGTGTTCGATCAAAGTCGAGCTCTGAAAGGCGCCTGGGGTCCAATGGACCCCAGGTATCCCTTTTAGGGTTAAATTCCCTCTAATTGAATTAAATATATTTATGTTTCAAAGGAAAGCAACCAAATAGCGTTCATTCAAATGAAAAAGAAATGGGATGCATATGAAAAATAGATAAATTAACTGAAAAAACATGGAATTTTTTTTTTTTTTTTTTTAAGAGTGACCAGGTGGAGCTGCAGGACAGCTGATAGCAAAGCCTGGACCCTTTCCCAACTTTCCCCCTACTAGGACCAATACTCACGATGGACTAGACGATGTCGTCAACTTGAGCAAAGTGTGTAGTAATTAGCATTGGGTCGTAGTAGTTTTTAAAAATACTGTTTTTAACTTTTCCCATCGCACTAGTGTTTCGATCGAATGGAAGCTCCAAAGATGATTTGATAATTGAACAATATTTCAATAATCAAAAATCTCTGAGGACACTGGACAACATTCAGAGATAAAAAAGGTGTCTATGTCTATGTTAACACGCCTTCAGAGTACTATTCTTAAGAAATATACAAAGAGCTAAAAGAAAAAAATGTGTCGTAGCTAATTTTTAAAGATTTGATATTTCTGAAAATTAGTCGAAGACAGCTACCAGAGCTAGCGTTTTTAGCCGATATGGGCAACTAGTTTTTCTGACAGCTTCCCCAAACAATAATCTGATAATATTCTCAGTTATTTTATAATACATTCTGAAAATTATTTCAAGCTGATTACCAATAGTGTCAATAACCGATGTTAGTCATTGACAGCACCAGCATCATCCCCAAATAACTCTCACATTAGTTTTTTTTAACACTTTTTGAGCTTCCATTCGATATTGTAGAGAAATTTGTCAAACCCTATTTGTCGAAATATAGTCAATAATGTATCAAATTGTGTTTCTAATTTCGCTAGTCGTCTTCTGCATATCTGTGATCATCTCAGTCCAAAGTAATATTATATCCATCGTAACCCTTTACAATGTCAACCGTTCTAAGCCCTAACTAAATTCCTGCTTTTTTGATCAGTGAAATAATACCGTCTAAGACATAAAAACAAAAAGTTCAGTCAACTGATTTTTTTCAAAAATAAAAATGATAATGATTATTTGTCAACTTTTATAAATTCACAAAACCCATAAAAATAAGAAATACAAATATAAACTCCTATAATCAACAGTTTTATCTTTACCTAATCAGTCCATAATTTTCTAATTGTAATGAATCTAATCTGTAAGGCTGTAAGTCAACTTATCCTAGCGTCCCCTGTCCTGTGTACTAACGAATTCAAGTAACGAATGATGAGTGTAACGCAGAGACCTCCTCTACCCACTCTTGCATTACGTTCAATTTAACAATTATTGTTAAATTTGAAAAAAATTCAAAGAATACAAAGATTAGGTCTATGCAAGCTGAATTATAATTTGTTTTTGACTTGTGATAAATGCACGACGGATACTCCTTTGGTTCCCATTAGCACTTACGGCGATTCCTTCACTTGCGCTCAACTCGTAAACAAGATATATCTAGCTCAAAGTCCAAGCGGTGGTGAATGAACTGGCGCTAAAGTGCTAATGGGTTAAGCCCTCCCATCGCGTCAAGATCGAATATCCAGGGGGAGGGTGCTCAAAAGTTGGCTATCGAATAATTATACCCTTTTCTAGAATCTTTATAACTTCGTGTAGAATGGCCCGATCTTTTTCAAATTTGAACCACTGATACACAACTAGTTGATGAGCTTACAGTAAAAATTTGAGAATATTTGATGCCCTTTTTTAAAGTTACAGCGAGGTGAACATTTTTTGAAAAGTGAAAATTTTACCTATCTCAGTTATTTTGAGTATCCCCTGTAAAATGATGTTTGATAACTCATAGTACATATATCATAACCAGATGATCATGGGTTCGATCCCAGCTCCGGCACTTTCGTCAGTTGCTCTTTCCCCCTGAGAGCAGCTGACACTGATTCTCTTCTAAGCCCATGGCTCAAATGGACGGGCAACTCATAATGGCCAACGGCAACTCATTATGGACCCCCAATCCGACTGGAAAAAGGAACAACCAACAGCCACACATCAACATCCCCGTGCTCATCATTCTACCATGATAGAGTAGAAAATAAAAGCAGCGCAACGGCAACCAGTTCGATATATTAGAATTAAAATAGAATACATTTAGACGTTGTACAAAGTGTAAGTACAGCTTCCGCAGTGTCCTAGTGGACAAGAGAGCTGTAAATTAGGTTAAGTGACTGAAGAATAAAAAAAAACTCATAGTATTATACTTCAGTTTTGGGTTCTTTGGCATGTTACAAAGTAGCAACAAATTATGATAGAAATTAGTTATATTGCAGCTACGATTCATATCTCGTTTTGTTATGATGTTGATTTGATTACAACACAATTAGTTATTTTCTTGATTTCGCCAGTGTTTTGTCACGATTTTAGTTATTTTAACATTATTTTGGATTTAGTTTATAACATAACAAGTTATATAAAATTATTAAAACATCATAACACAATATGATAGAAACTTGATAATATCATTATATTATAATGTTCTAGTCGGGAAGTCCATACCTTTCATTTGAAATGAAAATTTAAGAAAATTTCCTTATAGGGAAACTTACGTATTTTCGGAATTGTTCTTTTTTATACCTATTGAATTCAAAATTGGTTTCTCACCCGTAACGTGGGTAGATCACCTTAGAATGGTGCGTTGCGGTGTAAGATCTACCAAATCAAATTTCGATCTTGATATTTACCGTATTTTCAAATATTCCAAGATCAAAGTTTGATGCTCTTTTTTGTGTTTTGTAGTATTTGTGTTTCAATGTACTGCTAATTAACATTTCATTTCAGCAGGATTCAGGTAAATGTATCGTACGATATAAATAATATTTTAAAAATATGTAACTGTGGCGAGCGTATCACTAATATGTAGCTTATTTGACGTACGATGTTAATATTATTTTATATTTCAGTTCAGATTATCAACCGAAGAATCTGGTAATTCAACCAAATGCCATCAAGACGACGAGGAATCCAGGATGAATCGGGCAGACAACGGATTCGAAGAAGACTAACAATGGTGTACCTGAACGTTGACCAAGCGTATCATCTGTAGTTTACCCTTCCACTAACAACACCCAAATTCCCGTGACACCTAGGCCTGAGAGATCGTAGAGTTGTCTACATTTTTCATAGGTGTCCAAAACTAACCATCCTTTCCCATTCCTCAGCAGTCGCAAGGACGTGGCCAGGACAGTGCTCGACCATTGGAGGATTGCGTCAGTCTTGTCTAAGAGTCAGAGATTAGTCCCAAATCTTTGTGCTTTGGTTCGGACGGGAAGGAGGCAACCCTCATAACAGCGGTCTAGGACTGTACCACCTACGAATTTGTGCGACTCGCTTAATGCTAATGCTAATGCTAATGCTATTGAATTCAAAATTGGTTTCAAATCTTTCCCAAACAAGTAGAATAATTTGACCAAGTTTCAGATTAATTGACCGACGAAAACCCCTTATGACGAAGAGAACAAACCTGCCGATAATACCCTCTGTCATCCTATATTCATAATCATTCAACACTGGTAAACAAAAAATATGAATAATCCAGTTACATAACTTAGCAATTATTTCCTTATATCTGGCATTAAGTGCGTAACGCTACCTAATCAAAAAATATCTTTAATTGTGCCACACCATGTGCTGTTTCTGTATGCTGTCGCCTTTATCACTATGTATTGTGCACCTTATCAATTATCATAGCGATAAAAGCCATTGGATGACTGGTAATATCTGGTAAAATTTTTTTCGCTACACTGTAAAAACGTGTGCGCAAATTACTGCTTATTCATCATGTGTTCAAACGTTCACATTCGCCAAAGGCAAATCCCCTCAATTGTGAGACACATATAAGTGATGATCTAAAAATACTCACTATGCCTAGGACAAACCCAAACCAAAGGGTCATTACCTCGCTCTTGTCCCGCTATTTAGTGTGACACGTTGAGCACACAACTTGTACCCGCTGAGTGGACACGAGTTATACACCTACATTCGCAAACGCGTGCCATGCGTGATCGTCACTCTTTGGTTGTTATCTTGAAGTTCACAGGTAGGCAATATAGCCTTGGCATTAGCGATAGCCGTGAAAAATGCTCTAATCATTTTTTTGCGAAGCCTTATATAATCATGGGAATCTAATTGATGCGAATATGCAATCCAGCTCCGAATTGTGATTAAATTAAATTAAATGTAATACATTTAGACAACGTTTTATTGGAGTTGTAGTGAGAATCATTTGTAATGTTCCTGCCAAAGATTTTGGGGCATTCTTTTGATAATTGACGATTCTTCCATTAGTAGATCGTTTGGCAAATATAAGTATACACTAGGGCATTTCAAAATTTAACAGTTTTCACATTTTATCCGAGAACTTTCCATAGTTCTTTTAGTTGTTTGCACTTATATTGATCTTTATTTTTAAAATTTGTGTACTGGCACTATTTTGTTTTTATTATGGTGGCTTATTGGATGAAATAATATCCAATCAGTTATCAGAGCTAAGAGAACATATGTAATTACAAGCAACAAAACAAAAATGTCATCATTCCTTCATAACAATTTTAAGCCTATTTCCATACACAATGGTGATAACACAAGCTTGGCGACTTCGCAGCCGTTCTGCAACTTGTTCGAGGCTACTGAACAGTAGTGACCATAAATCGGTGTTTTTCTCGAGTTTGCTTCGCCACCTTGATACTGTCGTAATAACGACTGTGCCACGCAATGCAGTTACATTCACTATGTAGTTTATCTATCTTCTTCGGTCCCTATATGTAGGTGGAAACGTAGTATTTTCGATGATCAGGGTTTCTCAGAATAAGAGGTGCGGTGCAAGGTGAGTCTGTGGAGTAGTGCTGTCAGGCAAATCTAAAGCTCGTTACTCGAGGGTTCAACGCCTCCTATACTGCTAGGCCCCCAAAAAAATGACTTTGATAATGCGCCCTTTGCATATTATGTATTTGGATTACTTTTCCTAAACTCGACATAAGAATAAAAATAAACCCCAATCAAACTCATTTTTTTCTACAATAACCTCCAGTAAAACTGTCATTTATTCTTTCAGGAGTCCTTCAAAAGCTCATGAAAGAATTCTAAAGAAATTCTTCCAGGCATTACTCGAGAAATTACTTCTGGGATTTTTGTCTACTTTTCTGTACAGGATTTTTACAAGAAATTCTTTTTAGATTTTCTTCGGAAGTATCTCCAGGAAACCTTCTGGCAGTGGCTTAGATATCCCTTCAATAATTTATTCAAAAATTCCTTGACCACTTGTGCTTGAAATTCCAGCAGGAATTTCCGCTGAATGTTTTTTTTGAATGCTACAGAAATATCTTTTGGATTTCTTTCGGAAATTCCTCAAGGTTGTCATTAAGAAATTGCTTCAGGATGATTTTCAAGGACTTTTTCAGAAATTTCTTAAAGAATTTTTTCTCGAAATTATTTCCAGAGTTTCTACAGAAATGTCTTATACATTTCTTCCAGAAATGCCTCCGAAGGTATCTCAGGGACTTCTCTCTCAGGGAAATTTTGTACAGGAATCTGTCTTTTCAAGGAATCTCCAGACATTTGTCCCGCAGTTCATATTGCTTCAAAAAAAAATCTGGGATTCGTTTAGCAATTCTTATAGAGATTCCTTCAAAGCAATTTAAAAATGAATCATTGAAATTGAATTTAAAAAAAAAAAAAATCCAAAATGAAAAATATAAAAGGAATCTCAATTGACATTTCTGCAGGAATTCTTGGTGAAATTTTGGAAGGAATCCATGCATAAATTACTGAAATAATCTCGAAAGGAACTTATGAATAAATCTTTAGTTGAATTCCTCTATAAATCCCTTAGGGCATTCTTGCAGGAATACGTGGAGGTACATTTGGAGGTATCCCAGCGAAATTTATAATCCCAGGAGGATCAATTCTGAATTCTTTGAGGTAAACCTGGAAAAACTGAAAATTCCCTGGTGGAATTCTTATTGAGATACTAACGACAATTCTGAGATAGTCTACTAAAAAAATACTGGAGGGTTTTCTGTAAATACTTATGGAGTAGCCGTATTTCTAAAGGACCCCATCTTGGAATATTTGGAGAAACATCTAGAAAAACTTCTGTAAAGATTCCTGTACAAATCACAAATTTCTAAAGGAATTACTGTATTTGAATTTTTAGAACATATTATGGTAAAATTTCTGAATGAACTTCTTATAGAATCCATAAAGGAAACCCTGGAGAAATTTCTGGGAAAATACACCACCCGCCAATAGTATGGAATCGTTGCAATACTCAGTATTGCAGCACCCAAAATTGTATAAGGAGGAAAAATGGAGTGAACCTAGAATTAATTAGGTAGTGTGTGGATACGAGTTGCATTTTCAGAGAGAATTGGGGGGGGGGTGATTTAAGTGATTTGTGCTTCAAAGACCTGAAATAATCACATTTTAGTGTGATACAAAACTTTTTAGGTGCTGCAATATTCTGTATGAGTGTTGCAATATGCGTTTCTATGTTTATGGCGGGTTGTGTTGTGTACATGCAGGAATACGTGAAGGAATCTCTGTGTATTTTTTTGCAGGAATCTCCGTAGAAATACTTGCTGGAATTAATTAAAGTGATAATGGAAAAATCGCTGCAGAAATTCTTTAAAAAAAACTCAGGGAGATTTTCAAAAAATATATTACGAAGAACTTTTGTAAAAAAATAAAAAAAAAATCAATGAAATGGTCGGCGTTCAGCGAACTCTGAACTTTTCGATGTTATTTTGATGCAGATGCTTCATTTCATAAAAGAATAATAGTTTTTCAAAAAAAATAATGCGCTTGATTTGATACCCTAAGCCTTTGCTTGACATTTACCCAAAATCATTGAAAAACAGATGGTCCAGTCTGACTTAACGCCGACCAAATGGAACATAAAATTTCCTAAAGTAAAAAAAAAATCTTAATTTTTAATTGAATATCTGTAGGAAACCATGAATAACTTTTTTGAAGAATCTCTGTAAAACATTCTAAAAGAATTCACAGAAGATTTTTTGTACGAATTTTATGAGTAATAAAAATCCATGAAGTAATTTTTAAAGAGATCCATTGTAGAATCTGATTTTTTTTTTGAAGGAATCCTTGGAAAAAACATTTTCTAGAGGACTTCATCGGGATTTTTTTAAATGGGTACAATAAGATCTTTTTTTTTTCAATTTTCGCCAAGGGTTTACCAAGGAATATTAACATTTCTCAACAATTTATTCAGAAATTCCTCCTAGGGTTCTTTCTGGAATTTCGCTGAGGTATCTCCAGATCCCTCTAATCTAGAGATTCTTCCGAAAACTAATAAACTGGAGATTTCTTCAAAGATTCCTTCAGTAATTGTTTTTTTTTTCAGAAATGTATCCACGGATTCCTTCGGAAATTTCTTCAGGAATTTCTTCAGAAATATCTCCAGAAATTTATTTTGTATTTTAATGAAATCGCTGAGTTTCTGAAGCAATCCTTGGAACATTAAATTGTAGGGTTATAGATCCTATAGATTCCAATACTATATAGATACTGTGGTAGTTTAGCACATCAATGTTCTCAGTTTTTTTCAGGATTTCGTCCAAACTATCTCTCAAGTTTTTCTTAAGATTTCTAGCAAGATTTCACCTGGCAATCTTCCGATATTTTTCCGGGAATTTCTTACAAGGAATTTAGTAAGTTATCCCAGGTGATATTAGTGGGAAAAATCATTGAAAAATCCACGCAAGAACACCGGAAGCAATTATTAAAGAAATCCCAAAAATGAACATCCAGAATTTTGGAACGATTTCCGGTAAGGATTTCGAGAAAATCTCTGGGAATAGATCCAGATGCATACCGATACTAGCAATGTAGTGAACAATGTTTTTTTTTTTTTTTTTTATCGAAGTACAATTTCCCTGAGTATTCAAGATAGTCCCTGAGCATTCCACGTTTTTCCCTGTTAAATGAAATTCCCTGAAGATTCCTGGTTTTCCAGTTTTTTTTTTTAGAGAAGTAGACACCCTGGTCAAGAAAAAACTTTTCTCCTGCTCTGCCAACAATATGGGACATCTCGCGAGAAAAAAAAAAACAACTTAACCAAACAAGTTATTAGCTAGGCAACGAACTTCTGTTCTCTGAATATGACAAAAAAACAAGATCCTTTGGAAAGGACTGCTTCAGGAACGGATTCCATCCGTTGAGCTAGGCGAAACAATTTTCAAGTTCGCCTTAAAGGTAAACTGCCTCAGGAGCGGATTCAATCCGGTGAGTTAGGCGAAAAATATTGAAGTTCGTCGTACATTTTTCAATGAATTTCATTAAATGTTCTTGCAAATGTCTTCTACGAATCACTTTTGCGATTACAATAATTTTTAGGCGTTTTACTAAAAGTTTTAAAAGGTACTCCATATTCTTATCGTTTGCACTATGAATTTATTCTGGCAATACATCAAGATTTTTTTTCTTCAACAATTCATACAAGCAATGCACAGCAAATGTTTTCAGAGTCCCATTAGAATTTTTCAGGAAATTTAACAGAAATTCCAAAGTTTTTACAAAGAATTCTCACAGAAATTGTACGAAGTCTTGGTCCTCCTTCCAGAAAAAAAAAGTTATCTATTTTGTTGTGTTTTGTATGGTTTACTTCGCTTAGGATTTGCAACATAATTCTTAAAATTTAATAGCAGCTAATTAATTGAAGCACATTTTCTAGAATTACTTTTAGAAGACATTTGAAATTCAAGAAACGCTTCAATTATCGTGGAATAAAAAACTTTATGGAAACTTGTATAATAATAATTATTTTCAATAATATTGTTTTCATTGCCTTTTTGGATCACGTAGGTCCTAAAAACGCAGAAAAGTGACATATGAAATATCTTCTACTTAATTTATTAACAAATGTTTATGAGTTCAGGAAGAACTTGCTAAGAATGCAGCCCTTTCTTGTTCGAAAAAAATATAAGCTCTTGAAATCCTCTAGTGATTTGTATAATGAATGTGCAAGGTTTAAGGATTACACAAGAATCTGAAACTTCTAAGGATATTTACAGCATCTGTTACAACCCCACGGTGTTGTATCGCTCCTATTGATCGTACCCCCATCTACGGAGTGGCCGTGCGCCGATGGATGACAATGGATAGGGACTATTGTTCATAGAGATGGATTGAGGGAGAGGTAAAAATGTAAACAAGCCAGCAGGAGTGAATAGCAAAGTCATTGAAGACACATGCAATTTGGAAAGCTAAAATTTGATAGTTTATTTACTTCTTAATAATTAAAAATTTGCTTAAACTAAATCATTATATGCTAAAAGGTGAATTGAGCTTAATACTATGTGAATATATACAAAATTATCCTTCTTTTCCTATATTTAGCGAACAATTTAGTGCGACACAAATTAAGACTAAAGCTAACCTAAATCTATATCTAATTTCAACACGAAGACCTACAGGTAAATGAGACAAACTTGCTTAAATTGGATAAAATATTTATTAAATAACATGCTATCAGACCTCACAACGCTAGTCAGGGATTTTGGATCGAGTTTGGACATAGGAGGGACAAAGAACACGAAGATTGACTAAACGTGAGTAGCAACTAAACAAACAAAATATGAGTCTTATAATCGTAAAATTTCATGCAGGATATTAAAATATCTCCAAATACACGCGGATATTTAAAATCTCGGAAGACCACTCTTTCTTCGCCACCGAATTCTAACAGCATCTCTTCAAGAACTCCAATAGGTTTTTTTAACAACTGCTCTGTTGAACACAGCATTCAAGGTGCTCCGCCAAATATAAATGTTGAAACCCCTTTCACAGTGGATTTTTTTTCCGATTCACCTCTTCTACGTAACGCTTTACCTTGATTCATTTCTCTGAACCTCCGAAAAGGTGCACTGATATTGACCTAATTTGCTCCCATTTAGGTGCATCGACGACCGACCTGCTCCACTGGGGAAACATTCTTAGCTTCTTGGTAACTTACGGTTTTTATTATATTCCTACTCAATGGTCAACCGGGAATACCCACTTCCGTATTCTTCTTGTCACATCGCCACCACGTATACAACGCAATCACCCTCAGAGAAGTATTCTCCATCAAGGCAATTTATTGCCCCCGTACGAACTCGTGCACACAACTTCGGGTTCCCCATGCTCGAGGCACAAGAGTGATGATGCAGGCAAGCGGAGCCAGGAGGAACTTGGGGGAGCTCCTTTTCAATGACGTTTGCTTCGAGAATTATTATTCACTGTGACTGGTGCTTCCACTTGCTTGCTATTTGACGTAAACCAGAAAATCACTGCCCGGATCAAAAAACCAGGAGCCCCTGCGGAGCATTTTTTTTCTAACGATAATGATTTTCCAAACACTTTTGCTTCGTATTATTCCACTGCGTGATTCTGATATGCACCATCGGTGGACACCGAATTTTTTCTCACCTTTCCCAATGTTGAACTGGACGAACTGAAAACCCACGACTGCGGAACACTCTCGTAGCACAGGCAGGATTAGGAAAGCGCACAAAGGCTGCGAACGTAGTTGCTTCTTCTGCAAGCTCCGAATTGCGCTTGCTGTCGGATTTCCTTGCACCAAACTGACGGCAATCAACTGTGGAACATTTTAACCACCCGGAGGCGGATCAGGAACGCACTTTTCCGAACGATTGGTACGATTTTTCGGGGGTCACTTTTCCTCACGGGGACACACGCACGACGGAACAAAAAACTAATACGCGACGACGGAGGACGACTGATGGACTCGCTGGGCGAGAGATGACCGAAAAACTGCTTCAAAGTGACAGCGAACATTACGTGGCCACGGGTAGCACCGCACCCGGGCTTTGACAGCTCGGCTGGTGCTAGCGGGCGCGCATTTAAACGGTGGGGAGCGTGGGGTGAAAATCTGTAAACGAGGGAACAAACGCTTGATGAAACCAAAAATCGTTTTCCAAAAAATATCGTATTTTTAAGTTAAAACATTGGTTGTTAGTTAATCAAAATGTTGTTGTTCTCTACTTACCATCTGGAAAACAGTAAGACCACATCATAATTGAATTTTATTGGCTTTTCTCGGTGAACTTAATACTACTCAAAGAAGGAGGGAGTAACGAAAGTAATGAAAGAAACGGTGGATAGAATCGCAAGTGTGCGACGAGAGAAATTGAATAGAAGTTGAAAATTAACAGAGGGCCATAATTGAACAACACAATCACAACGACGACCCCTTTGCCTAACGTTCTCGTGTTGAACGGCTAGGTACTAGTAGTTTGATGATGACTGCTAGCCCTAGACAGGCAAAAAGATCGTGGTTGTGATCTGTTAAATGTTGTTCGGCTTTGCTTTCGGTTCTATCGATCTGTGACACTTGTTCAGAGATTCATATCGAGCGAACGTTACTTATTTGATTTTCGCGCTTTCATCTCGTATGCTCCTATTGTGTCCAAAATGATCTTATTCGAACCGAGTTTCATTCTTTCTTGCCAACTGGATTTTACTTTCTAGGTTTAATCACCGCATGACTTTATCATAATTGAATTTTATTGGCTTTTCTCGGTGAACTTAATACTACTCAAAGAAAAAGGGAGTAACGCGAAACAACGGGCAAGAATGGATCATTGAAACCGACTTTTCTGCTACTCATCGCATCAAAAAAAAAAGCGCCACCGTATATGGACGGTAACACAGTGACAGCAGTCGAGTTACGTCAAACACACAAGGCTACGGTGGCGCTATCTGTTCATTTCATAGTGGCCGTTTTAGTTATTTTAGTGATCCATTGGAACTTGGAATGTATTAACCCTAGCCCAGCAGGGTAAACTGGCACAACTAGTTAATGAGGTATGCCGTATGAAGCTTGAGATCCTAGGACTGAGCGAAGCGAAGTCCGTTGGTCGAACTTTGGAGAACACAGATTGGCCAGGGTCAAATTCTACTATACTGTGGCCTACGGGGTGAACACGCTCCTCGCTACCGTGGAGTTGGTTTGCTGTTCAGCGCTCACGCCCACGCTGAGCTCATGAAGTGGGAACCTATTAATGAGAGGATAATTGTAGCCAGATTCAGAAAACGGGTTCGAAACCTTACCATGATCCAATGTTACGCGCCAACCGATGCTGCCGAATTGCAAGACAAAGAGAACTTTTACAGTCAACTAAATGCTATCGTGGACAAGATTCCAAAAGGTGATATCAAGATCCTCATGGGTGAATTCAACGCGAAGGTTTGTTCCGACAACTCGGACTATGAGCATGTCGCCATGGTCTCGGAAAAATGAGCGAAAACGGAGAGCTGTTTGCAGAGTTTTGTGGCAACAATGAGATGATTGAGGTGATTGAGGGATCGCTCCCGAATATTTGAAACACTCATATAGACGGAACAAAAGAGCGTGGGCAGACTCCCTAGCCGACGAAGGCGAGAAAGCCGCAAGCACAGGCGACATCCGTCTTCTCTACGATGTTTCACGTTGCCTTAGTGGGTCCAAGATGAATGCTACGATTCCCGTGAAAGACACGTTTGGACAGTTACTGACCGACCCGGCTGACCAGTTGAAACGCTGGTTCGAGCACTTTGGAAACCTTTTTCAAATAAATAAAAAGAAAATCGGGTTAAGTACTGTTCCTTTGAATTCCACTAAGAATTTGCATCCTTTGACAGATACGTATTTCGACCTCAACTGTAAGCCTTACAGTGTAAGGTCGTCTTCAGTGTCTTGTACTTGACTCAAATGTCAGCCACGCTCTAGGCCACGCCATCAACACCTCAGCATGATCCGCCAAGGGTTCGACGCATAACCCGTGTCAACACCGAAGCTATCAGTGCAGGAGACAGAAACAGCCATCCGTAGCATGAAATCGAACAGGGCCCCAGGGGTCGATCGCATATCAGCTGAGATCAGGAGCGTTTAATTTCGTTTCAATGAGACACTTTCATGCAACATTTGAATGAGTCACTTTATCTGTTTGACACACTATTCGAGTCTTTCTTTTCGATTCGGAAAACGTTCTCATTCATCGTAGCACTCGGTAGTCTCTCTTTGGGGTGGCGTTGCTTGTGCTTCACTCGGCAGAGCAGTAGTGTCTTACTCTTGCGCGTTAGTCTCTCAATGGTTACAGGTGCCGGTTAATTGGATTTAAGCGGTCAAACTTGTGTTCCTTTTTCATAAAACATAATGATCATTCTATTGGCGTGCACCACTATTTGAAAAATTGTTTTAAATAGTGTTTTTAGCACATTGAAATTTTTCAATGACCCACAATTGAAAAATCCAAAGTGTTTCACTTCAATTTTCAAATACACTTGTTTCGGTAGCAATAATGAACGAGCGTGTTGCTGTGTGAGTTATGAAGCATCGCAGCAGTCCCGTCGCATGGGAAACGATTTGCTACAGCTTTCGTGCGTCATGTTTTCCTTTCGAAATTTCACGTCCCTGGCTGAGATGCCCAAACCCGAGCAGGAACAAATAACTGACATTTAACTACAGCATAACAAAGTCAGATATCATACCAGGACAAGGTATTGGTCGGTTACCCAGGTATTGAAAATGACTTATTTTGCTATTTTGTAGGTATTGATAAAATACCTCAACGAGTTATTAGTTTGGAGTTGAGGACTGTTCGAGGTATTATTCAATTATGGAAAAATCGCTTTTTGTTTGGAAAAAATCGCCGATTATTATTTTGGTATTGTCATACCTGATGTCATTATTCATGTGTTATGCACAGAATACACACTAGTTATTAGTCCTGTTCAACGACGTAGGTTGAACTTGCTCGAAGTTGAGGCAGCCTACTCTTACCCATTTGTCAACAAACGGGAAAGAGCGGAATGGAGCAAGTTCAACCTACGTCGTTGAACAGGACTATTGTTTTAGGTATTTTACCTCTCATGCAGGGCTTCGTCATACTTCATTCAGGTTGTAGGTATTCGGTTTTCCATACCTCAGTTGGGTATTCTTCAGCTATTTTCTCCTGCTCAGGAAGCTGACCCAATGACATTTCTTTCGTCTTCGTAAAAAACGCATTTTTAATTTATCAGAGCATTTTTATTTTCGCAAAATTATCCTATATCGATACCATAGATTCTGGCTGAATGTTGTCTGTGTTTGTGTGTAAATGACTAAAACTGCGAATAAACTGGTTTTTCTGTTTGGAACGCCCCATCTCAGCATCCATCTACGGGGATTTGTGATTACTGCAGGGTCTGCTACTTGAGCAGATTACTACTATAGCTACCGTGTGATACATGTGATACTGACTGGTACTGTGTTTGTAAGATCCATATTTGCAACTCTCTATTTATTCGATGTGCCATTTGCGCTCTCTGATGGTATATGCATTAAGGTGGTATGGTGATCTAAGGTTATTTTGCTGTTAAAGATCGTAGAAATTTCACGATGTAATTATGTTGTAACACCATCTGTTCTAGATTCGTAATATTTTCGACCATTAATATTAAAAAAGAAATGACTCCTTCCAGTTGAACGTGGTAAAAGCAATCTTTTTTTTTTGTTTCATAATTTGCGTCTGCAATCGTTTGTAAATAACAATCTTTCACTTTTATCATCTGGTATATTTAGAACGGTGTGAACTGTTCAATAGATATCATTTCAACATTTCCTTATCGATAAATATGAAAAACATTGCTTATATTTGGGTTTAAATGTTTTCAACATGTTGTGTTAAGATTTTAAGTTTGTTTCAATTTAGAAAAGTTTTTGTTTGTGCTTTTGTTCTCTACAAGAAAGTGCGTTTATCGCATCACGATTTTAGAAAGAGTGGTGTTGGATTTTTCTCTCGGAAAGGAAGGGTTTAAATCTTAATGATAGGGATGGGTCTTTTGTTCAAAATATGATCTGCAGAATATCAAAAAATGCATCACTTCTACTGTTGCTTCCTACGATTTTGCTAGTACTCTTGGAAATTTTAGCACATGTTTTCGATAAATGCAATGATTGTTTTAAGTTATTTGTAGTCCTATTTATTTATTTTGTCATTTTCATTTAACTTACTCGAAAATCTAAAAATCATCTAAAAAATTTATCAAAAGTTTATCGAAAACCCAACGGCCGGCTAATGACTAAAAACTATTAATTGCATTTGTTTTTACCTTGGATTCAAAACGAAAACCACTAAAATTGCTTGCAAAAATCACTAGAAATGCTACCGTTTAAAGTCACTTCCTCACTACTTTGGCAAAGAGTTGCGAATGTGGAGGGCAGATTTATCACTACCGAGCCTTTCGGGTCGCAATGTCAAAGAATTCAATGAACAGAGGGAATAAAATCTGTAATATGCGGCCGGATATTCTTTTCGTCGGCTAATGAATGCTGAAATATCCGGTATTCGGCTGCAGGCAGAATAGTACCGTCAACCCCCGTTGGTTTGAACGACATCTCATGCAAACCATCGTGGTTCATTTTTAATTTGAACTTCTAGTAACACTGTAACCATCGAAAAACACACTGATGGTAACCCTTTTTGCTGTTTTGTTTTGATTCTGCGTTCCGCTCCACCCCGTGACGTTTGAACCATTTATAGTTTGAACGATGTGCAGATAAGCGGGGTTCAAATTAAAAAGTGTTCAGATTAGATGCGGTCAAACCAACGAGGGTAGACGGTTTGGGTACATCACTGAAAGAAATTATAATGTTAAACGGTTCGCCACCAATAGTCTGCAGTATCCTTGGAAGCGTAGATTGAGGATGATCCTGTTCATAGATTCTTTGTATAATTATGAGTGTTCTTGTGATCAGTTTCTCAGCTTGACTTTAACTTTTATATATGTAGACATGGAAGAAAAAAATCATTGCATTCGGAGACTTTGCGGCCCATTTTTTTGAAAGGTAATGAAAATCCTCAAATGTAAAACACATTTGCTCTAGTTCATTTGAACATCTTCCCATCCATGTTTTTTAAAATGGAAATCCTCCGAGGCGGATTCGTCACAAAGTGATAGCGCAGTAGTCTTGACAGATGGAACATCTGATACTTACCAGATGTGTGCCAAAATAGAGGCTGACTATATAAAAAAATACTCACTGATCAACTCATTGTCAGATCAAACCGAAGCAGAACCTACTACTGAGTACCTACTAAACTATTCTAATTTGTCTTAAAGCGTACAGTATTCTACAAGACTAGGTATAGACTTCATCAGTTCGTCGATGTTGTGTTTCTTCAAATGTACCGCACATGCCTCCGAAGATTTGAGTAGTTTGACAAAGGTTTGCAAATTGTCGACGATTTCTTTCGTCATCGTTTCCCCGTTTAGCGTGATCTGTTCCGCTAGTTTTGCTCCCACGTTGGCGTGCACTAGCAGTTCGTCCAGCTTGGTGCCATCGGTGGACTTGTTTTGAAAGATTGTGGACAAAATGCTGAGTGCAATCAGCGCTTCGTTCTGCATAACCAGATGGGTTGAGGTCAACATGCCAACCATGCTAGCCACGGCACCATCCACGGCTACAAACTTCTTCAGTCCGGTGTCGTCCGCCGCTGAGAGGTCCTTGTTGGCGTGGTACGCATGCTTGATCAGCCACGCCATCAATCGGAGCGATTCGCCTAGGACCCCGGTGAATTCGGACGTTTTACTCCAGTGCACTAGCTGTTTGATCAGTTTCTCGTTCTGCAACAACTGCTGGGCTAGTTTTTCTGAAATCAAATAAAGAATTTAGCAAAAAATTATCTTTTCCCGAAAAAAAAAACTCAATAATAGCATATTTTGATATGGAGATCAAGAAATGGCATTGGTTTGATTGATATAAGAGGAAGAAGATCTGAAAATAACATCCCAAATATTCTCCTAGAACATCATCTTCAGCTCGTAAGTTCGTAAGTGACCTTTTTATCTGATCAAATATCAAATCTTGCTATTGTTCAGATGTTCTATAACAAATTTTAGATATTTTTCCTTACGAAAAATGTGCCAACCTCTAGTTTACCGCACTACTAACCTTGTCCATCGACGGTCATCCGTAGCGTTCCGAGTAGCTTGAACACCACAGGCGGTTGATGAATTTCCAACATCGGCAGAATGATGTCCACCAGGCCCGCTTCGATTACGGCTGATTTGTTGGGTTTTGGTATGACTAGATTTTTCAGCGTACTCAGCAGGGCATGCTGGAGGGTCATCTGGTGGTCGACTCCGTTGTTCTTAGCCAGGATAGCTGAAAAATGCCAGAAAATGCCTATTGGTATTCAATGTGTATGACAAATAATTTTCGTCATTCACTTACAGAGTAGTTTGTGCATAATTTTATTTTCCACCATGTAAATGCAATGGCTGTCAGTACGGGCGAAATTGCCCAATGCCAAAACGCCAGTGGTGAGCAGTTCCACGTCGTACGAATCCAGCCACTCTTCCATGTACTTAAGTAAGGGTGTCGTGTAAAGATAATGCATTGATTTATCTGAAACGAAAGACGTTATTAGAAAGATAAACATAACACTCAATAAAGTTCCGAAGTTCGGCTTACAAAATACTGGCACACATAAAAAATTCAACTGACCAAAACATCATAAGGATTCCTTCGTTGGCGAATACCAAATTGTTTGTGTGAGGGGAGGACCATCGGCCATTGACAGATCAGATGTTTAATTTTGGAAATACAACTTGCAGACTCGCCATCTGTTCATTGATTTTGTACAGCGTACAGTTCAGTGAAAGAAAAATTACTTTGACAGATATTGACATGGTTTACCGACGAATCTTATAAGCACAGACAAACAGACGTAACACTTCGAACATTTTTCGATTCAAATCATAGTCACGAAAACATATTCTCCCAATGCTAAAAGGCCTATGTTTGGCCGACCACCAACTAGGTGGCGGTAGTGAGCAAACGTCAAACTCGAACAAAAACGATGCGAGCGCCACGGTTGGGCAGTTAGCCAACTATCATATTTTGAAAAAGACCGTTAAATCGGTGTACGATGTGAATTATCAGAGTGTTACGTCTGTTTGTCTGTGTTATAAGGCTGACACGCAACGCTGGATGAATCGAAATCAAGTGTTCGGATCAAACGAAGTAAGTGTTTATTTCGTTTGCAACCTTGGATGGATTGAAGCAGAATGATGCACTTTCAAATGTACTGTTCGACATAGCTCTCGAATGAGCGATTTTAGAAGGTATGGTGTGTAGAGAAAATAGAGTTAATAAACTATAGAGGACGAATGTCGCTGCTGTTCCCTTTGTTCTCGCTCGCAAGCATGTCGCAAGCATACTTTTTCGCTTTGACACTTAGGGAAGATTCAAAAATTACGTCCATCGTTTTTCGGAATTTCTAGACCCCCCCTCCCCCCTCTGTCACGCAATTTCCCTATACCCAATACACGTACTGTCACACTTTTTTAGACCCCCCCCCCTCCCCCAAATGTTGGACGTAATTTTTGAACGTTCCCTTATAGCCCGGCCTATTTCCGCCAGCAAGAGATGTTTCGGCAGCAACGCCAGCGACATTCTTCCTCTATAGTTTATTACCTCTATTGTAGAGAATGACATACTATTATCTCATGATAGAACATGCTCCTCAACTTTACGAACGATGTTGATCTCATCTCAGTCTTGACAATAAACTTGACCAAGATGATGTACATGATTGCAAGTAGAAACAGAGGCAGGCCTAGTGATGTTTAACATATTAGGTGCTGAGTATCTCTGAGCACTTGATACATGTTGAATTGTTGAACTTTAGCATCAGAACCTCAAATGTACATTACCGGCGGCCGCCCCGGTACGATCTAGAGCGACTGAAGCAACCGGATGTCGCCACCGCATACGCGCAGCATCTCGAGGCAGCGTTGCCGGACGAGGGTGTGCTCGATGTGGCCCCTCTAGAGGACTGCTGGAGTACATTCAAAGCAGCCATCAACAACGCAGCCGAGAGCACTATCGGGTACGTAGAACGGAGTCGACGAAACGATTGGTTCGACGAGGAGTGTAGAGCGGTTCTGGAGGAGAAGGATGCAGCGCGGGCGGTACTGCTGCAGCATGGAACCCGACAGAATGTGGAGCGATACAGACAGAAGCGGAAGCAGCAGACCCGTCTCTTCCGGGAGAAAAAGCGCCGCCTGGAAGAAGCGGAGTGCGAGGAAATGGAACTGCTGTGCCGTTCACAGGAAACACGTAAGTTCTATCAGAAGCTCAACGCATCCCGCAAAGCAGAGGTTCCCAAACTTTTTGCTATCGCGGCGCCCTTTGACATTTCCAAAAATGTCGCGGCGCACCAAAGTTTTTAACAAAGTTTTTTTTTTGCCAACTTTCACTTCACAACGTGCAAGACAAAATCGTGAAACACTTATCTAATATAATGTTTTCAGAATTCAATATTTGGAAAACTAAATATTTTTTTAAATTAATTACTCAAAGATAGTTTAAATATTTATAAGATTTCAAAAAATCATGTTGATTCCATCATAGAAGTTTTATAAATAAGAAAAAACTCATATGTATAGGTTAAACAAGCTGCTGAATTTCAATAATTCAGCCAAAAATTCTAAAGCGTTTGCAATAATTAAGGATTCTTATTGAATAAAAATGACTACACAGAACTTGACCAAAGCTTCATTTTTTTGTGGAAATTGCATGGCAACACTTTTATTTATTTTGGAAAATTTCGGCAAACTGGGACACATGAAGAGATTGTAAAGACCTGCCAGATGGACTTTAATTGAACTTATTTTCATAAATGTCAACTTAACCCTTTGGGCCTGGATTGGCCATATATACCCCCATTGATGAAACCGAGCATAACAAACTTATTCGAGTTCAGCGAGGTTGCGGCAGTACTGATGAAACAGTACGGTTCAAAAAGGCCAAAGCTAGCTCTTCACACTACTTGATCGGCAAACCTGCATGCTGCTAAGCTGTTCCGAAGACCTTATAATTATTCAGAGAAGAATGTAAATAATGTTCTTGAAATTAAAACTTTGGACAAGTTATAGTAAAATCAAAAGATAAGCTGAAGCTTAGGAATTCCAAAAACAATTTCAAAAACTTGAAATTTTAAAATGTGGATTGAATTGATATGTTTAAAAAGGATACCAGAAATCCAATGGAACAATCGAAGAGTCAGGAAAGATTAAAAAAATATATGAGCAACACTAGTCTTACTGATAAAAAAATAAATAAATGTGTTCCACAATACAAATAAAGAGTTTGTATTTTAATTTGTTGCGTCACAAAAGCCAAAATCCTGCGGCGCACCTGGGAGAGGTTCGCGGCGCACCAGGGCGCCGCGGCGCACAGTTTGGGAAGCACTGCCGCAAAGGCTACGTGCCGCAAGCCGAAATCTGCAGGGATAAGGACGGGAGCCTCCTGACGGACAAACGTGAGGTGATCGAAGGGTGGAAGCAGCACTTCGACGAGCACCTGAATGGCGAAGAGAATGTAGGCACGGAGGACCAAGACAGCGGAGGAAATGACTATGTTGGTGCAGCAGAGGACGGGAACGAACCAACTCCCACGCTGAGGGAAGTTAAGGATGCCATCCACCAGCTCAAAAACAACAAAGCAGCTGGCAAGGACGGTATTGCAGCAGAACTCATCAAGATGGGCCCGGAAAAGTTGGCCACCTGTCTGCACCAGTTAGTAGTCTGGGAAACCGAACAGCTACCGGAGGAGTGGAAGGAAGGTATAATCTGTCCCGTCCATAAGAAAGGCGACAAGTTAATGTGTGAGAATTTTCGAGCGATCACCATTTTGAATGCCGCCTAAAAAGTGCTATCCCAGATCATCTTCCGTCGTCTTTCACCTAAAGTAAATGAGTTCGTGGGAAGTTACCAAGCCGGTTTCATCGATGGCCGGTCGACAACGGACCAGATCTTCACCGTACGGTAAATCCTCCAGAAATGCCGTGAATACCAGGTCCCAACGCATCACCTGTTCATCGACTTCAAAGCGGCATACGACAGTATCGACCGCACAGAGCTATGGAAAATTATGGACGAGAACAGCTTTCCCGGGAAGCTGACTAGACTGATAAGAGCAACGATGGACGGTGTGCAGAACAGCGTAAGGATTTCGGGTGAACTATCCAGTTCATTCGAATCTCGACGGGGACTACGACAAGGTGATGGACTTTCCTGCCTACTATTCAACATCGCCCTGGAAGGTGTTATGCGACGAGCCGGGCTCAACAGCCGGGGTACGATCTTCACGAAATCCAGCCAATTTGTCTGTTTTGCGGATGACATGGATATTATTGCTAGAACATTTGGAACGGTGGCAGAACAGTACACCCGCCTGAAACGTGAAGCAGCAAAGGTCGGACTGGTGGTGAATGCGGCTAAGACAAAGTACATGCTGGTAGGTGGGACTGAGCGAGACAGGACAAGCCTTGGCAGCAATGTTACGATAGACGGGGATACTTTCGAGGTGGTAGAAGAATTCGTCTACCTCGGTTCCTTGCTAACGGCGGACAATAACGTGAGCCGTGAAATACGAAGGCGCATCATCAGTGGAAGTCGTGCCTACTATGGGCTCCAGAAGAAACTGCGGTCAAAAAAGATTCACCCCCGCACCAAATGTACCATGTACAAGACGTTAATTAGACCGGTGGTTCTCTACGGACACGAGACATGGACGATGCTCGAGGAGGACCTGCAAGCACTCGGAGTTTTCGAGCGACGGGTGCTAAGAACGATCTTTGGCGGCGTGCAGGAGAACGGCGTGTGGCGGAGAAGGATGAACCACGAGCTCGCTGCACTTTACGGCGAACCCAGCATCCAGAAGGTGGTCAAAGCCGGAAGGATACGATGGGCAGGGCATGTTGCAAGAATGCCGGACAACAACCCTGCAAAGTTGGTGTTTGCTAACCATCCGGTTGGTAAAAGAAGGCGTGGAGCGCAGAGAACACGATGGGCGGACCAGGTGGAGCGTGATCTGGCGAGTGTTGGGCGTGACCGAGGTTGGAGAGCTGCAGCTGCAAATCGAGTATTATGGCGGCAAATTGTTGATTCAGTATTATCATGAATTTGATGTTAACTAAATAAATGAAAATGAAAAAAAATGAACCTCAAATGTACAAATATCAAGAACTAAACTCTTAACAACAGTGCAATTTTTATTTTGCTCGAGCTCACTTGCAATAAGGTCAAAATAAGAAGCTCAAGAGTGCTGGTTGAATTGTTTACAGCAATATTGGGATTCTATTAAGCATGCCCTTAACAGATAACGCAATTTGAAAGCGTACATACAACAAATGCGTGGACAAATCCCAGAAGGCCAACAAAAACGTGTTTGATTACGCAATGTTGATGCGGCGTTTTCAATTGCTGGTCTTGATATCCAAGTAACAGTGAATGCTAATTAATGAGAGTACATATTAGCAAAAATTAGTTATTACTAATTACTAATTATTAACCAATCGGTTAATAGCGTCCGCAGATAAACACAATGTCATCGTGGCGCTAACATCGACTCTGACAACAGCATGGTGATGATCAAACTGCACTTAAAACTATCCGTCATTATCAATGTACGATACCGACCGACGGCCGCCTCGGTACGACCTAGGGCGACTTACACTACCGAATGTCGCGTCAGCATTCGCACCATGAGGCCTCTCTAGAGGACTGCAGGAATATAGACTGCCGTGAATCGCATATCTGTCCCATTTGCATAGGAAATCCAGCAAACATGGGACTGATATGCGATTCACGGCAGTAGAGTACAGACGACAGCATCGTCGGGTACATAAAACGGAGACGAAGGAACTATTGTTATGACGTAGAGTGATTTTTAGGAAGAGGAGAACGCATCGCGGGCGGTTATGCTGCAGCATGGGGCTCGGTAGAACGTGGAACGTTACAAACGCACGCGGGAGTGGCAGACACACCTATTTCGAGAGAAGAAACGCCGCCTGGAAAAAGCGAAGTGTGAGGAATTAAATCGAATTACTGTGTCGTTCTCAAGAATCACGGAAGCTGTACGAAAGGCTCAATGTCATCCTCGGCCAGGTCCTCTTGCCGGACCAATGTGACATGATAAATGAAAGCAGCACTTCGACGTACACCTTAATGGTGTAGAGAACACAGACCCATACCGCGGAAGAAATGACTACCCTAGCTTGGCAGATGAGGGGAATCATCCAACTCTTTCGTTGAGCAAAGTTATGAATGTCATTCAACAGCTCAAGAACAATAAGACAGCCAGCTGGTTAGGACGGTAAAGCAAATGAGCTCACCAACATGGACCCAGAACAGTTGGTCATTTGTCGGCATCGGCTGATTGTCAAGGATTGGAAGAAAACGGAATAACTACCGGAGGAGTGGAAGGAAGAAGTAATTTTCCCTTTTCACAAGAAAAGTGACATGTTAGAGTGTGAGAACTTCCGAGCGATCACCATTCTGAATGCCCTTTACAAAGTGCCATCCCAGATCATCTTATGGCGCCTATCACCAATAACAAATGAGTTCGTGGAAAGTTATCAAGCCAGCTTTGTGGATGGCCGACCGACAACGGACCAAATATTTACCGTATGCCAGAAATGCCGAGAATATCAGATCTCCACGCATAAGTTGTTCAACGATTTCAAGGCGGAATGCGACATCGGCGACAGTACAACCGTAGTTCTTGTTCTTTATGGCTCGACGTTCGCGTTGAAACTTGGCTTGTCTCTCTTTAACTTAGTGTTCCTCAGTTCAGAGCACTTCGACAGATATTAATTGAAGGATTTTCTTTGCCTGTCATTGCATGACTTTGTACATTGTGTGACAAGTACAATGATACACTATGCCCAGGGAGTCGGGAAAATTTTCCCGACCGGAACGAGAACCGAACCCGCCGTCTACGGATTGACGATCCATATCCTTAACCGCCTTAACCACTAGACTAACTGGCGACCCGTAGTACCGTTTATAATTTTTCAATTTTAACTACAAAACCTCAACTTTAAATCACTAAATGACTGATCAATTTGGTTTTACCAAATAGAGAAATGACTGGGAGAAATCAGCAGAGCTACATTTTTATTAAAACCTGTTTACCATATAAACCTAAGAAAAATGATCTTCCAACAAATCATCCTCTATCAAATCGTCATAGTTACCTCCGGTCAGAATAAGTACAATCAGATCACAGGCCAACTTCATCAGCACCCGCGCTTCGTCAGTGTTCGCAAAAGTCTTGTACTTCTCCAGCAGTTTGTAGATCGTTTCGCACAAGCCTTCCTCGGCCAGCAGCAGCTTCACGTCGTCGTTCTGTGCCTCGTAATGCAACAGAGCCAGACACGACTCGGCCAAGTCCGGATTGGTACACTTGGCCAGTATCTGCGCAATCAGCTTGTTGAGCGACGTATCAAAATACAGGTCACTGATCTGCTCGGTCAGGATGCTCAATGGAGGAAGTGTGTTCAACAGGAGATCTTCATATTTGTCCACATCGGCCACGCAACGCGTAAGAATCTTCTCTATTTTACCGATAACGCCCAGTTCCACTGCACGCTCGGCAATATCGTCGGTTCCGAGAAGATAGTTCGATATCAGGCCACATCGGACCCGCACAAATTGATCCTTGTCTTCCTCGTCGGTGTCAACGTCCAGGTCCAACAGTGAGAATATTTTGACATCTCCCTCGACCTCTTTGATAATGCTGCGGGCATCATCATTGGCGTAGCAAATGTTGCCCAACGCTCGGCACACTTGAATGTTCAGATCGAGCTTGTGGTTCTCACTGTCGCTCGAAAGAAACGAGATCAGCTTCCGGATGATGTCCTCTTTGGTGAATTTGTCCCGTTGGGACTCTGTTTTAGCCACTTCAGCGATGCACCGCGCCACCTGGACGCAAACGGCCGGATTGTCCAGCGAGAGCAAATCCAGCAGGTCGGATTTGATGTCATACTTATCACAGAGGTTGCTTTCCGATTCGGATATCTGCTTCAGCAGAGGCAGCGCCCTGTCCGGGCTTTTCTCCAGGGTGGCGTTCTTCAAACCGGCAATGATTTCATCCATGTCAGCTGTGAAAGAGAAAAATGGGTGATTAGTGGATCGTTGCACCCTGTGGAGTCAATTTATAACAACCGATGAAATAGGTTGTGTCATACAGTGTGTGTGCATATAGCACATGGTGCCGACAGTTCTATGCACTTGGCTGATAGCCAACGGAGGAAGAAGTTTAAATTTAAATTCTGGGTTGAATACAAGTTACAGATTCTATGATAGGGCGGACGTGGAGGCGGAGCGTTGGCTAAGCATTAAACAATTTTGTATTTGAAATTATTTAGTGAATGTTAACTGACTGTAACGAATTTCAAAAGTAAGTAAAAATGTTCGTCAGAAAAAAAAAATGTTTTCATAGATTCAAGCAAAGTCACCCACAAAATACTCAGAAAATCTTCCAGTGCTCACATATCTGTTTTTGGGATATCATCCAGCAAGCTTTTTATCTCTACTAGAAATTGAGTTAAGTTTAAGAATACTTTTAATAGTTCCACCATGGACTCCGCTCATAGGCGCCAACTTGTGACGTAGTTTGGGAGGCGAAGCTCTCCATAATTGGACAAAATTCAACTTTTTTTTAGCTCAATGCACTAGTTTTCACGTAAATATGCCTAAACTAGATGAACTGCGTCGAAATTTTACGAATTTGGTTGATTTTGAGAGGCCTCGCCCCCCCAACTACGTCACAAGTTGGCGCATATGACTCCGCTTAACTTTTATTGTTTTTTTTTTTTGCAAATATTTCCTGCTATATAAAAAAAAAACTTCTTGTAATCTTTAACTGACAGCATTCCATTCAAAACATCGGCTGAAATTTTCGTAATGAGATTACAAGGGACATATGGGATTAGAAGAAAAATATTGCTGATAACTACATTTCATATTGACTCAAAGATTTCGTGGAAAACCAAAAACATTTACTAGAAGCTTTAAAAGTTTAACTATACATTCCCAAAAAAAGAGAATTTTGTCCAAAGTGTAACGTGTTTTTGTCAAAAATTCCTCTGGATCCTCTCGATCACCTACAAAGATATCCGTAAGCACACGTTGATGCACCCAAATAACGAAATTTGCAACCAAATGTCCAGGTGGACGCCTGGAACTTTTCGTATGGCATTGATGTGAGGACCTTTACAGGATCAAACAGTGGCTCTGATCATCATATCGTTGTCAATTCGAGAGTTCGAAGGTACGCTGCTGCCACCTGGAAAAAGTTTACTGTATGCGTGAAGGACCGATTTTTTAGCATGGGGAAGCATAGGAAGTCAGTTTTCAAATGCTTCTAAAAAATTCAAAACAATATTTAATTAAAAGCGGGTTGGTGTACGTGATGAGAAATTCAATTTGCAAACTTTTAAGTATATAATTTTGATTAAAAAGTTTTTTCCCAGATTAGGTACTGATTGTGTAGAAAACGAAGATTCTTAACCCGTACATCAATCCGTTTTTAATAAAATAAAGTTTTGAATTTTTTAGAAGCATTTAAAAATTGACTTCCTATGCTTCCCCATGTTAAAAAATCGGCGCTTCACGCACATGATCAACTGTGGTAATTTGCTTCGTAGTTCCCAATAGTATTCGGGCATGGTTATCAACCGTGGCGAACTTAAGAATTCAGCGATCGTTGACAGCGAAGGTGACAGATAAGCAGAACGTTGCCAGAAGTTGGATGATAGTGTCTGGTACTCAGTCAAAAAGAGAGATTACAAGAAAGCGAGAGCACCGAGAAAATAATTCACAGCAGAAAGAAAAAGCAGTATGAAACAAAATGATATGCGGATTTTTTTTACGAAGCTGTCAATGGCGTGCGGAGAAAAACAGTTCCATCCCCCATCTTATTCTCCGTGTAGTTGAAACCCGGAATTTTCGACTAGCGAAGTTGAATTTATCTCCAAATCCGTGCGTCGGACCTAACTTCGGAAGTGGTGCGCTATAGAGCGGACCAGGTTTACTATACAGCGCATCACTTCCGAAGTTAGGTCCGACGCACGGATTTGGAGAAAAAATCAATTTTGCTAGTCGAAAACTCCGATTTTCAACTAAATTGAGAGTATTCAATGTCAGTAAAGGTAATTTGCTGAACAGATTTTATGGTAGCTCAGGACGAGAGAGCATTTGGCAGCATCCATTTATTACGTAACGCTAAAATCGACATTTTTTGAAACCCCCTCCCCCCTCCGTAACGCTTTTTTATATGAAAACCCAAAAATTTTTGTTTGGGCTGTAACGCTTGGCCATACTCCCCCCTCCCCCTAGAGCGTTACGTAATTTGTGGACGACGCCTTTCGAGACACTGTTGAATGGCGAAAACGTTAGCACGTCGATGGACAAGAACAGAAGAACAGTAAGGCTACAATAAAGGATGAACGCCCGGTATAAATCAAGTTTATAGAATTTTCAGCTAATTTACTTAGTAAATGGATAGGAGGATAGGTATTAGTATGGGACAAACATCAAATTCTCGCTCCAGTCGACTTTTTAGATCCCATTTAGGTCCCATATGAACTGTGCAGAATTTCAGCGCAATCGGTGAAACTATAATTTAGCGCAAGCGGTTCAAAGTTTCCATAAGATTTAGTATAGGAAAAGATACACTTTCAGATAAAAAATCCCAGATGTCACCCCTTGTCTCCTTAATTCAAATCGATCAACGCTTCTTGTGGAAAAATCATTGATGAAACTTTCCTTCGAAGACCGCTAAACAATTGGATGCTTGTAAAAAAAGTTATTGATTTATTACCAATTAGTGATCCAACGAACGGCTTTTTGTTTTGTTTTATCAGCAGCACTGTAGCTGCTGCCCTGGCTGCTGCTGTTTCTGGGGGTGGTGATGCCTCCCACCACCCCATGCAACAACGGCAACAGCAGTGCTGCTGATAAAACAAAACAAAAAGCCGTTCGTTGGATCACTAATCGGTAATAAATCAATAACTTTTTTCACAAGCATCCAATCGTTTTGCGGTCTTCGAAGGAAAGTTTCATAAATGATTTTTCTACAAGAAGTGTTGATCGATTTGAATTAAGAAGACAAAGGGCGACCTCTAGGATTTTTTGTTTTTGCTTTTCCCATAGTAAATCCTATGCAAATTTTGAACCGCTTGCGCTAAATTATAGTTTCACCGATTGCGCTGAAATTTTGTACGGTTCATATGGAACTTAAATGGGATCTAAAAAGTCGACTGGAGCGAGGATTTATTTTTTCCATACAAGCGTGTCCCATACTAATAGGTATTTATCAAACAAGGTAATATTGGGAATTGCTGACAATCTTTTGAAGTTTTTCCAATGATTAGTTGTCACTAGAACTCGAAGTTTGTTTTTTACTGACCACGAAAAGTAGTAGCTTAATCACATCTTAAATACCAATGATTTCTCAGATCTAGCAATAAATTCTCTTGCACTTCAAGTGTTTCCAGTTGGTTGATAACTTCTGTAAATTAGTAGTAAAGAATCACCTACCACTCTAAAACTTGACGCAAGTGTTTCCAAAAACGTGTCCCTCATGACTACGCCATCGAGCCAGTCAATAGAGACACAAAACATTCTTCTAAAAATAACTCCACCCTTAGGTGTCCTTGTCTCAAACCGTTCCGACAGGAAATTGTGTATAGTGAACTCTAATTTTGGATTCATTTTTACTACGGAGTTCCTGTTGATTATTTTCTTTGACGGCGACATAACATGCGACAATAATGAACAAGTGGGTGTTTCCATTTCAGAAACAATGTTACTCAGAAAAGGATACTCCATCCGTAAAGAAGTTGAATTTCTTCTTCGCTGTTTTAGAAAGATAGGTGCAATAACACTAAATTATGTAAATTGTGTTGTTGATATTGTAACTATTTCTTTTTTCTGGAGATTTCCTTGTATGCTTTAGACTGTTTAGTGGATAAGTTTGATAACATCGAATCTGTAGAAACAAAACTGAGCTAAATTTTTTGATTCACGATTACTATTAAAAAAAACATTGACATTATTCCCGAATCTGTTAGAGATTGAACGTTCTTCAATAAGGAGACATAAAATTGGAACGACCCACCCTAAACCGGTTCCACATCCATTCACTATCACCAATTAAGTCATTAACAGTACCGTAATCAATCATTTGACTAAGTCAAGTTGCTGCCAAATAAAACTTGAAAAAGGGTGTGAGTACTATTAGAGCGACATCGATGAGGTCAGGGAAGAATTAAACTACGCTGTAGTCACTAGCAAGTGACACCACAAACAAATTACATCATTTGGAAAGCAGCAGACACAAATCACCCGGCACGTTGTTACCCATCATCGGCCCCACAGCGCTCTAGCCAAAACTGATCGACATCATATACACAGCAGATGCACTTGTACCGCACCGAGAGCCAGACAAACCAAATCCGAACGGCGCTGCGGCGACACTACTGTTGTAAGGCACTGATTCCTCTTTAATGATAAACGTGGCCGTTTAAAATTAGAATTTGTCTATGGTTTATTTTAAAAGGAAACTCGAAATTACTTTCCAAAGGTAAACATACGCAGTTACTCTATGTGAACGCCCAACGAACGGCCGCAACGCAAAGCATATCAACTAGGTGCACCTAATCTACTTGTGGTCGGTCTGTCATCTCGATATCTACTACAGTGTATCGAGAAATTGTCCGAACGGAAATTTTGTTGACGAGTTTTTTTTACATATTTTATGCACAGATCAAATCTGCAAAAAATTAAGAAAGCACAATTCAAGCATCAAAGTTGTCTGAGAACCATTTTTAGAGCTAAAAAACGCACATTGGGCCGTCCCTATTTTTGCAAAAGTTGGAAATGTTAAAAGTTCAATATTGCAAAACGATCGTTTTAGTTAAAAAACCATCATGCCAAAATTTGAAGTCCGTATCTCGAGGCTAAGTAGTCCCCCACGGAATCTAAAGTTCTCAAAAATTGTATGAGGTCAAAAAAATCATGAATTTGTTTTGACGAAAATAATACCATATTCTACTAGAATCGGTGATTTTAGGGCCCTAACGGGCCAAAAATGTGCTCAGAATTGCGATATCTCTTTTCGTTTTTGATCTATTGGACAAAATATGGCAGGCTTCCCCAGGGATCTCAAAAAATAATCAAAATGTTCATTTTTAGATAGTTTTTCGTCTATAACTCAGAAACGAAAAGAGATATTACAATTCTGAGCATATTTTTGGCCCTTTAGGGTCCCAAAACCACAGATTTTAGTAGAATAGTGTATTTTTTCGTCGAAAAAATTTTAAGATTTTTTTGACCCATTCAATTTTTGAGAATTTTAGGCCCCGTGGGGGACCACTTAGCCTTGAGATACGGACTTCAAATTTTGGCATAATGGTTTTTTAGCTAAAACGATCGTTTTGCAATATTGAACTTTTAACATTTCCAACTTTTGCAAAAATAGGGACGGCCTAACGCACATTTTCGTGCGCTGAGAATGTTGCTACGTCATTCCGTTCAAAAGATATTGATGATTTTCTAGAAAATATAGGCACTTTTCATGTATTTTTTACTTGAGTTACAAAAAAAACACCCCTCTATTTTTTTGATAGGGTAGCGAACCACTTGGGCAGCGGCCGGTATTTTGGGCACTCTTCGCTATAACTCAGTCAATTCCAAACCAATTGACTTGAAATTTTGTACACGGCTAGATACTATACGTATCTCATTGCGTTCCAAAAATTTTGTCAATTATTTCAGAATTGGCTGAGTTATAGCAGAAAAGTGACCAAAATAGAACCCCTTCCGAGATGATTCCACTTCCCTATGTTTATAACAACATTTCTTCTTTTGAATGCGGGCAAAAGATATTTTTTAAGTTTGCCCCAACCCATCATATAACCTTTTCAAAATACTATGATTTTTTAAGCAGATCCTGTAACTATTGAACCAAAAGAGATAACGACCATCTCAGTGCACGAAACGACGAGTCTTCAAATGCTCTACAAGTGTTTCTTGGGAGACTTTGATGAAAAATCAAAACTGAAAAAGTTATTGCCAGAAAACCTGTTTTTCTTGAACCACCCTCAGCTAATTCAGAAAAAATATCTCTAGATCGGTCAATTTTAAAGCTACTTAAAAACTGGTTTCAGGAAACTTGCTCAAAATTGATAGATCTACAATTTTCCCGAAAAACGTATATACACAGACAAACAGACGTAACTCTTGAAGGAAATTCATCAAAAACTTTTGCCCGGTGTATTTTTCATGAGCACACTGCCACCTGTTGGTAGAACCGCGCGCGACGCTGTCGGCCATGATGGATTTTGATTGGACGTTTTTCTGACACGCACACTACTACACAAATTGCCTGTAATTTCCGTTTGCATCATTCAGCAACGTGTACACTAGGGCAGTTCTGACTTTAAACATGTCAAAAATTCAAAGCTCCCATATGTTCATTGCAATCCTTGGTGCAAAAACTAGAGCCCAGTCAAATTTTTAGCCATTTCGGTGGTGATTTAATGGTGGCCAAAAAGCAAAATAGGTTTATATGGGAATTACTATGGAGAATTTTCGAAAAAGGTTCTCCGCGCTGTAGAGCAATAACGCATGGATGAAGTCATAGGGTCAAAGCCGAATTGAATTCTTCAGATCTCAATGATGAATGTTGCCGAAGACCGGAACTTATTTCAACAATCGGGTAAAAAGTTATTAAACCGATTCTCACTCACATGCGCATCTTTATACACGATGTCCTGCAAGATGTGCAAGAAGGTAACACGCATACTATGATTGCGTGTCAAGCGTGTCGATCGAGCTACGGTCTTCTGTTCAAGCATGCATAAATGATTATTGATTAATAACTTTTGTCTCGTGAGTCGAAACGAGTTGCGGTCTTCGGCAACATTCGTCATTGAGGTCTGAAGAATTCATTTCGGCTTTGACCCTATGACTTCATCCATGTGAGTAATGCTCTATAGCGCAGAGAACCTTTTTCGAACATTCTCCATAGTAATTCCCATATAAACCTATTTTGCTTTTGGGCCACCATTAAATCACCACCGAAATGGCTGAAAATTTGACAGGACTCTAGTTTTGCATCAAGGATTGCAATGAACATATGGGAGCTTTGAAGTTTTGACATGTTCAAAGTCTGAACTGCCCTAGTGTACACTGGCAAACGTCAACGCGAACGAACACTAGCGCCTCTGGTGCAACGATCGCGCAAATCAAATGAGATTTGAATTGATCGTTAAATGCATGTGCCAAGCCGTTTTGAAGAGTGTTACGTCTGTTTGTCTGTGGTATATAGCAACTCTGACAGTTAATTGGCTTCTTAAACGGTGTTGAAAGAATCCCATATTCTGAATCTGTCCGGGAAGCGATTAACTAAATGTAGTAACAATATTATTTCACCAAGAAGCAATTAAATTCACCTATCAGGTATCTATTTTGCATTATCGAAGCAAGTTTACCAAGAAAGTACGATTCCACTCATTTTTTTATTGAAACAAAAGGGCGCGGTAAATGGGTACCCTAACATCAATGGTCTCCATTCACCGTGACCCATGCCCCATATAAGTAGAAAAAAAAATGAAAATTTAAAAAATCGTTTTTCTAAATAAATCTTGCAAGTTATTACTTAAAATCAATATAAACGAAGAGAATTGACTTTGCTAGGTGGTTTTGATCATTTTCACAACATTCAGAGAGAGAAAAAAAAGGTTGTTAATTTTAACACCTTCAAAGTACTATTCCTGAGAAATACATATTACAAAGAGCAAAAAAATGCTAATTTTTAAAGATTGGATATTTCTGAAAATTATTCGGAGACAACTACCAGAGCTAGCGTTTTAGCCAATATCGGCAACTAGTTTTTTCTGACAGCATCCTCAAACAATAATCAGCTCTCAGTTAATAACTGTGGAAGTGCTCATAGAACACTAAGCTGAGAAGCAGGCTTTGTCCCAATGAGGACGTTACGCCAAGAAGAGAGAGAGAGAGATATAAAAACAAAAAGTTCAGTCAGCTGATTTTTGTGTCAAAAATAAAAATGATAAAGATTATTTGTCAACTTTTATATATTCATCCCTACAAAACCTATAAAAATAAGAAATACAAATATAAACTTATTTCTAAAATCAACAGTTTTATCTTTACCTAATCAATCCCTAGTTATCTAAAGGTAATGAGTTTAATTGTTAACCCTCTACTTCCCATGGTTGCTCTAGAGCACCATCGATTTTCGACGAACTCCGGACAAACGGAATAAGATGAATATGATGCAATAATTTTTAGAATATGGTTATAACCTCATAAGGTTAACCCAACTACTACCTACTTGTTTCAATAGTTTGAAAAGTATTGATAAACAATCAAAAACCTATTGATTTACAATAAAAAAAATGTCATTGATTTCGAAAAATTTAGCCAATTTGCAATAACTTTTGTTCTACCACTTTTTTCGGAAACGCTTTTTTGGCATAGATATAGTCGTTCAAAGTCGTGGGAAGGAAAGGGTTAACATAACCTAATCTGTAAGTCTGTAAGTCAACTTATCCTAGCGTCCACTGTCCTGTGTACTTTCGAATTCAAGTGATGAATGATGAGTGTAACGCAGAGACCTCCCCTACCCACTCTTGCGTTCGTTAAATTTAACATTTACTGTTAAATTTGAGATAATTCAAAGAATGCAAAGATTAGGTCGATACAAGCTGAATTATAACTTGTCTTTGACTTGTGATAAATGCACTACGGATACTCCTTTGGTTCCCATTAGCACTTACGGCCGATTCTTTCACTTGCGCTCAACTCGTAAACCAGATATATCTAGCTCAAAGTCCACGCGGTGGTGAACTGGCGCTAAAGTGCTAATGGGTTAAGCCCTCCCATCGCGTCAAGATTGAATATCCAGGGGGAGGGGACTTTGCTAGGTGGTTTTGATCATATTAAAACAAAAGAAAAAAAATCTTCTGATACACGGTGAATGGGTACCTATTACCACGGTGAATGGTGACCTACCACGGAATCAGGCGACCTTCCCATCCTCTACTAAATGTACTATATCATCCATTTTTGTGATTTTTTTTACTTTTGTGGTTATTACTTGTATTCTAACCTATAATGAAGGCAATCAAAGCGGTACCAACAATGCTTATGAGATTGGTGTAAAACGACAGCCTTTATTCGCCTCAAATTTTCTTAGATCCACGGTGAATGGTGACTTAACGGTACTTACTTTGAAAAATCATAAATCAAGAACAAAGCATCATAGAAAAATGAAAACAAATATTCTTAGAAATAAAAAAAAAATATGAACTGGAAAAAGTTTTCCACAAAAATTTCCAAAGTTGAGAAAATTCATAAAGAAAAGCCGAAAAATCAATGTTCGAACTCGTTGAAAATTTTCAAAAAAATATTTTTAGGAAGGTTTTTTTATAAGCTTTGATCGCTGAAATTTTTAGAATGCACTTTTTTTTCGTTCCTGAGTTATGGCCAATTTTGTAAAAAATGACCATATGATATATGCGTAGATTTAGAGGTTCAGTTCATAACATAAATTGCGTAGTTCAATCGAACTCTGTACACTAACCAGAATAACACTAAATCAGTTTAAACAGTAAACAGGAATTTTGGTATATTTAACGATTCTTTTTAGAAAATTGATTTGTCCATAAAAATATCTCTGTGGGGACTATTTCTCCACACACTGTACGCGCTAAGCTGCATAGCGTTTAGCGGAGTGTTGTCGATTGGGAGTTATACGGCCCATCCCACTCACTCCCGCACCCGAAACGCTGGCTGCCGTCTCTATGTATCGATCCGTACCTACTAGGTACCTAGTCTGTACTTAGCTAGGATTGCAATTTTAAACTGCAATAGTACGTTCAATTGTTGCTGCACAAATAAGTCCATGCGGACATTCCATTATTTTAATCTGCAACTTTCTTCCTGTTCTTGGATGTGGGATGGATGTTTTGCATACCAAACAATTGTATGACATCATTTTACACAAAAGCTGAAGAATGAATAAGGAGACTGAAGCATTACCTTCCATTATTATGGTGATGATGATTGTTCCTTAGTTTCGTGCAGTAATTAATTCATTCATGAAAACAACTGACCGCCTTAATCTTTTTCTCACTATTTGTATAACTGTCTAACACACAATTAATAACTCCGAACTTCACTCCGGGACACGTAAATGAGTCGAAGCACTTGAATTTTTCACACAATGTTTCGGCAATCCCACAAAGTATACTGAATGTATTGCCTTCCTAACTTGCTCTGGATGACTTTTCTTCAGTCACATTCTCGCATTCACCCGCACCAGTAGTTCACATAGGTAGGTATACCTCTAAGTCCCAACACATACAAAAAGGTATAGAGTTTGTTGTGTCTAAATACTGTCGCCGTACACGATCGATGCGATGCCGCGCTGCCATATTTATTTTGGTACTTCTATGTGATTGCGCACCACTGTGTATGTGGTTGTTGCTGTCACCGGTGTAGGAAGCCCCGGAGACTGTTCCGATGGTGGGCTGAATTAATTCAATTCTGCTCGGACAAATCGAGGGGTTGATGGATGTTCTGAAAAGACATACAAACCTTATTTATTTTGGTCAATCTTGCAGACTATTTATAATAAGAATATGGTAAGAGAGGTAGATGGGTCTACTAAAAAATAGATCCCTAGAATTATATAAATACAAATTAAATTTCTTTGTTTTCTACCAAGATTCTTAAATATACTAGTTAGTTATGATATAAGATTTTAGAAAGGCTATGAAATTTAAAACCTGTTTCTTAACAAGCAATGCAGGCGTAATTTTTTTGTTGAAGAAAAACCGAGTGTTCTGTTATCTGATCCATCTTTTTAAAAATGAGCCGAGGCATGGTGTGTCACTTTCTTGCGTTTATGTATATCATGAGGTCGCCATGCACCACTCATTTAGGGTCAATCTTATAAAAATTATCCTCTGTTAGTAAAGTATCGTAACAAAAGTGAATGTAACATGCTGCCACATTAACCCTTTATAAGGCAGTGGCAACTATATTGCCACCTCATAACAATATTTTTTTCTGCTCACTTAGAAAATCTTCCCAACTTCTGTTTTAATTATTGGACACATTTGGCATTTGTTATCACTCATTATTTTTTTGAGTCGTAAAAACATGAATTGGCTATTTTAGAACAAAATGTCTGTGAGAAAAGTGCCATTTTCGAGTCAATGAAGGTTTATAGGCTCGAACTTTTGTTGTGACGAATAAATCAATAACACAGCGTAACAAAAATTAACTTTTGGTTTGTCTTAGGAGCAAACTAATGTGTCTCTGACAGATTTTGGGCCGCTGAATCCGAATCCGGGCTCCGATTTGCTCTAGCACGTCACAATTTTAAGTTATACCTCAATTTATAGCGCAAAATAAGCGATTTTAGGCTTTTTTGACTGCAAGCCATTAAGCATGGAAATATATTTTTTTACCAATCAAAGGATTAATTGCTCAGTTAACATCTAAATTAACGACTTATGCAAAATATTTTGTTTCAAATCGAATTTGAGAGTTTAAAGCGATGTATTTGCCTTCCTCTCTAAATCGGAAGCCGATCGAATCGCTCTTGGAGAAGCTGAGTCAACCTACAAATCTCTTCTGCAATCTACCTACAACTAACCGTTGTAGGTAGATTGCAGAAGAGATTCAAGCCAGCGTCAAGCAGGACCCTAATCGCTTCTGGGATTTCGTGAAATCACTGAAATCCTCGGCACGCGTCCCTTGCAACATTAGCTACAGCGAAAACCGGGCTAGTTGTAATGGTGAAGCCGCTAACCTTTTCGCCGAATTCTTCGAGAATGTTTTCTGCAAATCGTCTCCCGTACCTCGCCAAGACTGTTTTTCGCATATCCCTTCGTACAATATCAACTTTCCAGTTATCCAGTTTTCTCCGGAAGATGTGCTCAATGTTATTTGTACCCTTGACTCCAAGAAAGGATCCGGAACGGACGGCATACCACCACTGCTTCTAAAAAAGTGCGCAGCTGAACTCGTAATCCCTATAACACTTCTCTTCAATCGATCGCTTAGTGAAAGGACATTCCCTTCCGCTTGGAAAATTGCAACCATCGTTCCCATTCACAAATCAGGAAATGTGAACCAAGTTGAGTACTATCGTGGTGTATCCATTCTATGTTGCTTGAGCAAAGTTTTTGAAAAGCTGATGCATAATGTTCTCTACACTGTTGCCGCGCCTTTAATCTCTGAAAACCAACACGGTTTCATGAAACGCCGCTCAACGTCAACTAACCTGATGTGCTACGTTCCTTCACTGATTAACGAAATGGAAGCTGGAAGACAAGTGGACGCAGTGTACGTCGACTTTGCAAAAGCATTCGATACGGTGCCTCATATTTTGATAATCGAAAAACTCAAGCGCATCGGCTATCCTGACTGGCTTTCGGAATGGGTCTTCTCATATCTCACCGGTCGTTCGGCACACGTAGTTGTCAACTCGCCAACACCTCAAGGCAGCGTGTTGGGTCCACTGTTATTTAACATATTTATAAACGATTTGTGCTTACTCCTTTCATCGTTCAAACTTTCGTTTGCCGACGACCTCAAATTCTATCGCGTAATATGTTCGCCGGCCGATTGCGACGCTTTGCAAGAGGACATCAATGCCTTATTGGTCTGGTGTAGCGACAATGGTATGCGTGTCAATTACGCAAAATGTAAAGTCATATCCTTCACTCGCGCAAACAATCCCGTTTGTCACCAGTACAGCATAGAATCTGCAAACCTGGAGCGTGTTACCTCTATCTGTGATTTGGGAGTTACTCTTGATGCTATGTTACGGTTCAATGTGCACGTGCGAATTACTACCGCTAAAGCCTTCTCAGTTCTAGGGCTAATCCGGCGTCATGCCTCTGAGTTCACTGATATCTACGCCTTGAAAACACTCTATTGCAGTTTAGTGCGAAGCATCCTAGAGTATGCTGCCCCTGTCTGGTCTCTTTATTACGCCGCACCGACACTATCCATTGAACGCGTGCAGAAAAAAGTCATTCGTTTTGCGCTACGCTTACTCCCTTGGAATGACCCGAACAATCTCCCTGACTACTCAGATCGTTGTAAATTGATTAGCTTGGAACTGCTGTCGGTTGGGCGTGTAGAGTTACAACGTCTTCTTGTCTTTGACATTCTAACCGGTACCATTGATTGTCCTACTCTTCTAGAACACTTTCCTTTTTACGTTCCTCCGCGGCAACTTCGACATGTCCCCATGTTCGTTGTCCCTTTCCACCACTCTAATTATGGTTATAATAATCCAATTGTTTCTTGTATTCGCGCATTCAATGTTGTTTCTGAAGAATTCGACTTCGATATGTCCAAAACTGTTTTTAAAAATCGAATAAGAAGAATTGTTTAGTTTTAAGTAATTGTAAATTAGTATTAAGTAGTTCAGTCTGTACGATTTTTTTTTCGAAGACGGTGAATAATAATAATAATAATAATAATAATAATAATAGTATGTTAAGTACGATATTTCCCATACAAGTCACCCTCCAAAAGTTGCATGCAAGTTTACATACTTACTTAAAATGCTTAAAACTATAAAATTTGATTTGGTAAAACGAAATATTTTGTATGAGTCATTAATTTAATATCCAAATTAATGACTCATACCAATTTATCCTTTGATTGCTTAAAAAATATATTTCCATGCTTAATGACATGCAGTAAAAAAGCCCAAAATCGCATATTTTGCCCTATGAATTGAGGTATAGCTCAAAATTGTGACGTGCTTGAGCAAATCTGAGCTCGGATTCGGATTCAGCGGCCCAAAATCTGTCAGAGACACATTAGTTTGCTCTTGAGGCAAAAAAAATGTTGCGCTGTGTAATCTATTGATGGCGAATAGAAGTTATGTGTTCCTTCTACACGTGAGCAAAATTTCAAATTGTTTGCTTCACTACTCTTAAAAACTCAGCTTTTTGAAAATTCGTACTTAAATAAATGATCATGTACTAAAATGACAATATCTTTCAAACTAATCATCCAATCGTGTCTCAATTCATACAATATTAGAGTAATTACCTGTAAAAAAAATCAGCATGGTTGATCAACGCATTACGAAGCTACAGAATTTTAAACTATATTGCCGAAAAACTGAAATTAAGACCAATTTTTCACATACAAAATCGATCTTTGATTTTTTTGAAAATAAACCCGTTTTTGTTCATCACACCACATGTGCATTATATTCCAATGTAGTATGAGTTGATTTCGTGCCTGGGTTTCTCGGCCTTATAAAGGGTTAAAAAACTTTCATTTCATAAAGTTTTTATATGGGTGTACCGTGTAGCTGAAATCACGTTCTGAAAAAATATTTCCCTCACTGCGCTGCAGGGCAGCATGGGAACTGTTCAGGGCAAACAGCGGGAGAAATATCCAACAGTAAAACCCGTAAAAAATCCATTTTGACAAAACAGAATAAACTGAACTATACTTTGGTAAATAAAAGTTATTTTGTTTTTAAAAATGAATAGTTTACGTGATTCCGTGAAAAAGTAATCCAGTGAGCGGTGAATGGATGCATGAGCGGTAATAGGAGCCAAGAGATAACAATCTTGAATATTTTTTTTTTCGGTTGTAAACATATTTTACGAACGTTTCATGTTTTTTCTATTATGACAACATAATTGTGAGTTGTTAACGTAAATTAATGTGCAATATTCGCAACCTCTGTTTTTTAATGTCATATACTTTACGAAAATGCCGTTAAATGAGCGGTGAATGGGGACCTCACGGTATTCTTCTCTTCAACTGTTTATTGAGCAATTTTTCTTAGCCTGCCATTGTATTGTGTGGCAAAGCACAATCATGATATTGGCCTCCCAAAGCGAGGTTAAGATTGTGAAATCCCATTTATTTTAGTGATTGAGTCGTACCAGATTAAATTTTTTGTGGGATTGGGGTAGAAAAATGGTTTTATTGGTAAATCTACCAAAAAATTGATGATTAAACTGATTTCAAACTTCCAAATTTTCACGACATAACCTTTACTTTTGAGGGCAAACGTCTTGATATCCCGCTTCAACAGTGCATCAAAACTTCAGACGCACAAATCTCAAGAAGCAAGCTTCAAACAACAGTGCATTTTATTATTCTGTTCTTGCTCACTTGGAATAACATAGCATAGCATAGGCGATTGTACACATCGTGGGTGGCTATACAATGCTAAGCTTCGTATGTTTTGAAAAATCTAACACGTGGTGTCGCTAAAATAACGTTTAGGATTAACGCCTTTTTCTACGTGTTAGATTTGGTCGAAACAAGCATCACATTGCATACCTGGCCACGTCCTTGCAATCGCTAGGAAAGGGTAGGAATATTAGTTTAACGTCTACTTGAAGATACAGGGTACCGAAACTAGCTCCATAGACGTTAAGGAAAAGGAATTTGAGTTAGGTAGTAGGGTGGGATTGTCATGAGGATCTCTGTTCGACAATTTGAAGCACAATTGACATTTGATGGATGGTTTACAGATCTGTTCAATGAACTTACCTTGATATTTCTGAATGAAAGTATATTAGTATACAAAAACAAAAAAATAAATAAATAACATATACATCTGCATATCAATACCAAAGATATTGGAGGGGCCGAAGGATTGAGGCAGCCAATCAATGTTTGACAAACACAAGATTGAAGAGGAAAAAATAAATAATTAAAAACAGAAATCGTTCGCAGTAAAAGTCAAAACATTCAAAAACAGAAACATTACAAAAACACATCAAGTTTCAATCCATGCTCCCACTTTAGGCAGGAAAATAGCAAAATTGAAACTTGATGTGGTAGATCTTACGCCGTAACGCTTCATTCCAAGATGATCTACCCACGTTACGGGACATATTCTGTTCTTCCTCACTAGAAATAAGCTTAAAATAAGAAGCTCAGGTGCGCTGGTATTGTTTGCGAAGAGATTTGTGCTTTCGAAATCGTGAGTAGGTGCCAAAATCGGCCATTGCGGTGGTAATTTTGGGATTCTAACAAGTCTGTACTTAATCGCCGTCTCCGGATTGTAAATCCAGACCCCAGAGCCTCATCCATTAGGATATTGATGTTATCAAAATCGATTATAGTAAAACAGAATATAGGATATTTTTTTCTGAAATATAACGAGAATTAGCTCGACCATCAATTCTACCAAAACAAAAAGCATGTTGTTGAATGAAGACAAAGAAAGGCCTAGTGGATTAGCTGCTTGATAAGGAAGGGGAGTGCTTAAAATGTTATGATAAATAAAATCTAAAAAATAGGTATTGGCATTGAGTCTTGATCAATAACTTATAAATAGGAATAATAATACTAGAATGTCATCTACGACCATAGGATACAAAAACATGATGTTGTATCGATTTCGCAAATCTTATATTATTTCGACTTTTAAAATGTCCATGAACTCACACGGAAACGACAAAGAACCCAACCCCTATTGAGGATCTATCCCCTAATTACCCGGATACTAACGGCATTCCTCTGGGCAGACCATACATAATTCCATACAAGGAAAATCTCGCCGCCTCTTTAATAGCGATGTCTTTGATAGTGTATCTGTGGCGCTGGCGGCTGCTGAAGATTAGGCATCTGCTGTGGTCTAGCCGGCGGATAGCCCTGCGTAATACTGCCTCCTTTTGGCATCTGAATGAGCGCACAAAAAGGCAACACATTCGACATTTGAGAGAGTTGGTAGAAAACGAAAGAACAAAATACGGAATCTCTTTGGTATGGTTGTTGTGAAAGTTTAACGTGTTCGAAAAGCGATGTGATGCCAAGGATGGGTGATTATGGAGGGATTAGGTAAGCCCATTGCCAAAATAGGTTAGAAAATGGTGTAAAAGAAATTATATACAAAGCTGAAGGTGGATGAAAATGCATGGAATGAAAGCGTGGTTGTTTAAAAATAACTGCTCAGATCAATAGCGCTTACTTGCTGGTTGGCAGCGATAGCATGCATCGGTATGCCTGCTGGACGAAGTGCCGAATTGTACACCATCCCTTCCGGTAGGTGCGTCGTTGGCGGAGGCGGTTGTTGCGGTGGTTGCTGGGGTTGACGTAGATCTTTGCGGTCATCGTGTTTCAGCTCGATGTGGTACGGGACGCCGCGATCCTGCGGTATCTTCTCGATGGTAATGGCCTTCAGTTGGGGCGGAGGACCTGGATTTTGCGGTGGCTGAGGCATTCCTTGCTGGTCAAGGGTAATGTGGTAAACATTGCCGGGTGCAGGACCTGGCCCAGGGCCCGGTTTGATCAGTTCGGGAGCCTTTTGGGGTCCGGGCGGAACTGGGCCTTGCTGTGAGGCCAGATCGACATGGTAAGACTGACGGATCGACATTGGCAGCCCACCCTGATAGGGCGGGTAGATGATCTGCGGTTGCGGCGGCTGACGGTTGTCCGGTTGGTTCGGTGGTTGCGGAGCATTAGCCGGATAGAATAGTGTTCCCGGTGGGCAGTACTGCGACTCTGAAAACACACGCAAACGAGAGTAGTCATTTGCACTGGGGCTTAGGAAGTAGCAAGCGAAGCAGATAGGTTAAAAATCCGTTACAAATGTGGGAAAGCCTTTTTGTCCTGTTAAATGGTTGCGGCTTGGTTAGTTACTCGTTCACTATTGGATGAGGGATAAAAGTCGATCAACAACAATCACAATGCTGTTCTGGTTCATTGGAAAGAGAGTCCATGTGAGTGACTTAGCTATTTACATTTAGAACACACAAACTTGGTAATCATCTGATGCGGGCTTCAATATAGTAATACTCTCGTTTGTCCAGGTATTCAATTACTTAAAACCACAATCTTATTTATTAGTTCTTTGGCTATAATGTTCAAATATTTTTGAAATACGAATTGAATACGATTTGATTTTCTTTTAACGCATAGATTTTGGAATGTTATCTGGCAAAAAGGCATTTTAGATGTTCTCTAGGTAATCTAATGAGATTCCACTTGGTTATCTCTTGGAATTCGATGGAAAGTTTTTATTTGAATACCTGAAAGAGTTCCTGATTTATCGGATTTCTTTAGGAGTAGTTTATGGTAGACTCACTCTTTGAAGTTCTTTCTGGAATATAAACGGGAATTTGTACACCTTTTTTCAGAAATTTATCCCGAAATTCCTTGTAAGGTTTCTATATGCATTCTTTCTGAGCTTCTTGCAGGAGTTCCTTCTGATTTTCTTTCAGAAGTTCTTCCTGGGGTTTCTCTAAAATTGTTTTCTGGGATTCGCCAGGAGTTCTTTCTAGGATTCCTAAATAGGTTCCAGAAAATCCTTCCCTATCAATCATATTCGGATTTCCTTTATAGTGCTTTATCTGAACAAATCGATATCGATCGATATCGAAAATTTTTCAATGGTTGACCGGGTTCCAATGGAACTTTGTCAGGAGTTTCATCTGGGATTCCTACTGGAATTCATTCATGACATCGTTCTTAGATTTCTCCAAAAGTTTTCATTGGATTCCTTCCAGAATCGTATTTGATCCAAGATTTATTATTTACTGGGGTTGCTCCAATAGTTCCTTCTGGGAATTTACCAGGAGTTGCGAATACTCCAAGATTCTCTTGAAATCCTGCAGGAGTTGCTTCTGGAAATCCTTCATAATTTCCTTTTGGTAATCTTCCAGTAGTTCTTCTAAGAAATCCTCCTGGTGTTACAAGGGGAGTTCCTTCTTAAAATCTTTTAAATTTCTCGGAGTATCTGACTGCTCTTTCGCTGGTTCTTTCTGAAGTTTTTTTTTTCTGGGAATGCTTCAGAAGGTCCTTTTGAAAATTCTATAGGAGTTACTTGTGAGGAGTTACTTGTGGTAGTTTAACCTAAGTATTTTGGGAATCTTGTAAGAATTATGTCTAGGAATCTTACAGGAGTTTCGGCTAGGAATTATCCATGAAGTAATAGTTGGAATCATTTAGGAGTTTATTCTGGAAATCTTCCAGAAGCTACTTTTGGAAACCCTCCTTGAGTTTCTTCTGGGAATCGCCCAAGAATTCCTTTGCAAATTCTCCAGGAGTTCCTTCTGAAAATTCTTCATGAGTTCCTACTTGTGCATTAGTTGACTCGTGATTTTACTCATTGGTTTATCTCTTGGTGTTCTTATTGTTTACATCAAAGTTGTAGGCATTCACATAGAAGATTCTGGAGGGTTTCATGAAAAAAAATACTAAAAAAGAATCAGGAAAATCCATAGAAAGCATTCGAGCCGGATTCCTAGCAGAACTTCCTGGAGGAATCCCCAGATGGATTTTCTGGAGAAACCCCCAGCAGAAATTCATGGAGATAGCTCCAGCAGGAATTCGTGGAAAAATCTTCAGCAGAATTTCTTGACAGACTATTCAAATGGCATCCCTGGAGTAATCTACAGATGGAATTCCTAAATAGATCCACAGACAGAGTTTCTGGTGGTATATTCATAAGAAATTCTCTGAGCAATCCTTTGATTCTCTGTAGCAATCCATCGAAAAAGTTTCTTTAAGAACCCAGCAGGAAATCCTCTGGAGGAATCCTCAGAAGGAATCCCCTGAAGGAACACCAGTGAAGTTTCTCTAAAACGAGGAAGTTAAAGGAAACAACAACAAAACACACAACTTGCTGGACTATTCGGGTGGTTCCATCGTACGGGGTGATTCAGATCCCCGGGTAATCGTGTGTACGTCGTGTATATTTAGAACTTGCTAGAAAGGGTTAAAATTGATCGTGAAACAAACAATATAACAAATAGATGAACGTCGATACCAACAAAATACTGTTCCGTGTTTCACGGAACTGACCCTAAACTTTTTGATAGAAAAAAGGAATTTGTTAACCTTCCGTAACTCGCGCGTTGACCACCACCATCAGCACAATGCTGTGTACAAAGACAATTTCAAGAAACAATAACGATTATAATCATATTATTTCATCATTTTTAACAGTTTTCTGTTCAATGGGCAAAAAGTATCACGCCTTTTTTATCCTAAAATATGAGAAGAAAGGCTTACACTAAATTCAACTGTTTTCGGCTGGTTTCAACACAAGTAGAAAAAGCTCTATGCAAGCACCGAAAACAAACCCACTATAGGAAAAGGGTGGCGAAATGTAATCCGTTTAGTGGAGGTTCTTCAAAACTAGGATTTTCTATAAGTTTGCATTACAAAACGAACATTTTTTTATACTGAATCCATGACATGCAAAACGTTCATTTTCTAAACCATAGATTCTTGTTTTTGTGTAGATAAATATAAATCTAAAAATAGTTTAAGGGAACGTCCATAAATTACGTCACGCTTTTAGGGGGGAGGGGGGGGTTCAGCAGAGTGTGACAACCCATACAAAAATTTCAGAGGTCTCATACAAAAAGTGTGACATAGGGGGGAGGGGGGTTGAAAATGGGCAATTTTTGCGTGACGTAATTTATGGACGCTCCCTAACCAGAAAGTGCAAAAATCACAAACATTGTAGAATTTTGATAGGAAATTAATATCTGTTCACCTGTACACAAGACATAAAGTAAAATCGCCATATCCTTAAAAAAAATCTATATCTACAGACATTAAAACACATAGAAACACAGCCAGTGAAATAAAAGGAACAAACTAACACAGCGATTAACAAGTTTTGATATTAGCTATGGAAAAAGGTATGCCACGAGATGTGAAAACTCCTTGATGGAGAAGTACTAACATTACTATGTATTATTATGAAAAGGATAGATCGAAAGTAAGGGAGAAAAAGAGAAAAAAGGGCAAAAGATAGCAAAAAAGTTAACTCACTGTTCCACAGAACGGCACGGGCCACTTCACCCGGGCCTCGTCTGCCCTCCTCGAGTTCTGTTTTATTTGTGTCAAATTGTTTAATTTTTTTTTAATAGTAGGTTTACGATTTTTGATTCGAGAATAGAAGGAAAACGATTTGCAGAAGTAAATATATGATGAAAAAAAAGTTTCTCAAATCAAGAATACACTAGTAAAGAAGATTGGCAAAAATTTAGACAAAATGAGGAAGAATAGTAAACGAGATCCGAAACAAATGCTTAACTTGGTCAAAAAGTATGCTACAATCATAAGTGTGAAATCTTCATTCATATATCGGTATTATTCATTTGCATAATGGAATTCTGAGAGAAAGATATCAGAAGGTATACATACTCTGAGGCTGCGGAGGTGGATAAGCTGGGCTAGCGGTTTGCTGTTTGTAATAACCTTGCGGTGAGGGGCTGTGGGTGCGTTTCGCCACGTTTACCGGTGGAGTGGTCTGAAAGTAAATTAAAAATTACTCAATAAAGCTGAAAGAAACAAATAATGTTCATTCTGTGCACACCTTGTGTATCAAATGCGGTTGATGGGGCGGCATCGCCGTAGTCGTCCTTTGTGGCAGATAAGTTTGCTGCTGTGGAATGCTATGCACAGCAAACATTTCCCTGCGAACGAGAAAAAATCGATATTTTAATCACATGGCACCTACCAGAAAATCCGTATAACTAGCTGTAAATGTATCTTACACGGACTCCTTCATCTGCCGTTTCCGGTTGTCGTCCTCGTTGAGCACCTTCTTCAGCTGCAGAAACAGCTGCTGTTTCTCGTTGCGCAGTTCCTGCAGCTGTTTCTCCAGCATCTGGATTTGCTCCTTGGTTTCGCCCAAAGTCATTACGTCCTGTTTTTCCCGAGCTTCCCGTTCCTTCCGGAGTCGTTCCTCCTCGACTTCGGCTTCCAGCTCTAAAATTATGAAGAGGTCACTCGAAACCACCATTTTCACCATCCAAATCCACTTATTCAGTGTATATGTACAAACCTTGCTTCTTGCGTTCGCGTTCCCTCATGATGTGCCTCTTGAGGGCGTTCCAGAGTTGTTCCTCCTTTTCGGTTTTAACTACTGGCTGGGCCGGTGGCTGGGGAGGTACCGTTTTTAGGTACTTTTTTGCACTCATTGTTTTTGATTGTAACGGGGTAGAAATTAACGGGAAATTTCACGGAATATCCTGCGAACAATGTTATCGAAACATTAGCAGCTAAACAAGCTTTTGGGATCGACTGAAAAAAAAATAAATTTTATGCTTGATGGCGTATAGCTGGTGCTAACAGGCTGATTGTTGACATCACGAGTTGAATAAAAAGGCTATGATAATTTACACTGATCGAAATAAATAGTTATTTATGCAATTCAGTATCATAATTTCTATTTTATATAACTCATTTTGGTATCATAATGGCCAACTTTTCCGCACTGGTTCATTATGCAACTGAAATGAGTTGCATAATGAAAAATAGTTTTTTCATTTGAGTTGCATTATGAACATTATTCAACTCATTTGAGTTGCATTATGGACATTATGCAACTCAAATGAGTTGTATAATGAAAAAATCATTGCATAAAATTTTGTATGGAACTCGTTGCAAAACTCGATTTTTTCAGCACTCTTCGTATTTATACAACTCGGCTAGCTGCGTTGGATAAATGTACGACTCGTGCTGAAAAAATCATCTTTTTGCAACTCGTTACATAAATAACTATTATGTAACAAGTTGTGAAATGATGATTTTTACAGCACGAGTCGTACATTTATCCAACGAGGCTTGCCGAGTTGAGTAAATACGACGAGTGCTGAAAAAATCGAGTTTTGCAACGAGTTACATACAAAGCTTTTTGCAATTGCGAAAAATACTCATTTAGGATGTGCCAGTTAGTAAAAAGTGTGCATAAGCAAAGATGCCGAAAAGTGCTACTTATCAGTACTCAAAAGAGTGCCGAAAAGTAGCGCTTTTCGGCACTTTTGATTTAGGGAAGAAAAGTAGGCCGTTATATGATTGCTAAAAGTAGGGAAATAAGCAACGCAATTGCAAAAAAATAAATTTTAAATAAATAAATTTTAAATAAAAAAAAAATTAAATTAGTATTTTACATTAAAAACCACGAAATAAAACAGCAAAGAAGCAACATATTTTAGTCTAGTTGAGACGTGGGATTAAACGCAATCCTCGTAAGTGTGAAACGCAATCCTCATTATATTATGATTAGAGAGCATCATGTTAACCGACGGGCTTAGTGTTCAAGCGGATGTCGCTTCTGATTCATATAGGGTGCTGCAAGCACCTGATCTAACCTCACTTTGTCTGACAGTTCAGCGAGCTTGTTTACAAAGTGTTAGAATTTTTAACGAGCTGCGAAAATTGAATTTACTTTTTCCGTCCCGAATCCATTATGATACGGAAATATCGATCATTTTCATCTCTACTAGTACAAAACCAATCGTCTAATTACCGTTTTACTGAAATTGTATCGAAAAACAGTTTTGCCGGATCTCCGCCAGAGACTAAGTCTATGTAAACAAGCTCGCTGAACTGTCAGTGCACGGCTTCGTGACGTCATCTTGCAGTATCCTATGGTCCTGGGTTCAATCCGTGGCCTGTCCCTTTCCTTCTACTATGTATTGCGCATTTAGTTCACCACTGGACTGCGTACTCAGTCTACACTCAGAAATAAAAGTATACACGGAATTACTATTATTTATGCATTTTGTATCCGCGTCTCCCTCACTCTCTTTCTGTTTTCATGCTATCTGGTGCTTCGCCTGGGTTGACGAAACACTTCTCTTCAACCCAGGCTAAACGGCAGATAGCATGAAAACAAAAAGAGAGTGAGAGAGATGCGGATACAAAATGCATAAATAATAGTAATTCCGTGTATATTTTTATTTCTGAGTGTACATAAGTGCGAAAACGTTAATAAAAGTGCGCGATTGCATCAAATTCAGTTGATGTCTTAGGCGCACTACTTCTTTGATTTATGCTGAATAAGTGCTCTGAACACACCAGTTGATTTGTTGCAATCGCGCACTTTTATTTACGTTTTCGCGCCCTTGAAAACTCGTGCGATAGTCCAGTGGTGAACTAATTGCGCTATATCTTCCTATCTATGTACATTCTCCCTCTACCCGCTTTTAAGGGGGTGGAAAAAACAAATTCCCTCTCTTAATCCTTCCCTTCCACAGCACAGTGCCAATCTATCTCCATATCATCTCCACAGTACCGTAATCCGGGGTAAAATTGATCACTTTAAAACAACTTTTGTGGTTAACATCAGTGGCAATACAAATATTGCCAAAAGAATTTCTGTAAAACCAGTACCCAGTATTAATTGGAAATGCCATTTTGGGGCGAAATTGATCAGTGTACAATAAGGTGGCCCACACTTATATGAAAAACAAAAATTTGGGAAAATGCCAAGTCTTACCACCTCAATCAGTTGTTTTGGACTCCCAGAAGCTACGTTCAAAATTTGAGCAAAATCGATTGAGCCTAAGGGGGCGCTCAAAACGCTTGAAGTTTGTATAGGAAGACTTGTCCAAATGTATGCAGAAATTTCAAGTTTTCGAATTTTGTCGCTAGGTGGCGCTGTAAGCGTTCAATAATCAAACCCTTTGGTATTGTGCGTTGCATGAAAAACACAATTATGGCGACTACCTTTCCGTCCGCAGAAGGTGAGACATTCCGGGATTTCGTTCGTGATGTCCATGTAGACGCCGCGGATGCCGGAGAACATATTTAAACCGCTGTCTGCCGGAAAGCGCTCACGTACGACGCGCTTAACTGTGCCGTATTTCCCCAAAACTGAAGTTAATTCAGAATCCACTACCTCCGGTGGAAGGTCAAACACCCGAACATACCGCGTAGAATCGGCAGTAAAGGACTCAACGGCCAGCAGCGGGCAAGCAATTGCAATCACACTTCCCTTTCCTTCCCACATTGATCGCAACCTGACGTAGCAGGCGCCATTGAGGCCTAGAAAAAGCAGATCACCAACACTCACACAATACAGGGTGTTGGGTTCGTGAGTGCGAACTTTTTGAAGGGTGATAGAGGACCAAAAATGGTGAAAAAATTGTTCTACGCATATGGTCAAATCTCAAGCGTTACGTAGTTTCCTCCAGACTCTAGTTTAATTTAAAAACACTTCACTAATACTTCACTTTTGCAAAAGAAAATAAAAAATGAATAACTCTTTTAAAGAAAAACTAGAAAGGACGAGCAAATTCCTACGAGCTACACAGTAATAGTAAAGTTACGTAGTTATTGAACTTCCCATATTTTTGACTCTTATTGCCTTAACTGGCTATTACTTGAAACTGGTCAAACTTATCGCAATTTTTTTTACCCATATTCGAAAGATTATTGAATTTTCTATCAAATGGCATCTTTGAATCGATCGGTTTAGTTAATTAACTAAGTTTTCTAGAGCAAACTAGCTAAAAATAGTGTGTTTTAATTGGTTTTTGTCACTTATCTTTGAAACATGCGTAATAAATTAAAATTCTTTCTTTGGCAAAGTTGTGGCTCCTGTTCAACTCTACAATTCGTTCTTTGACACTTCTAGCCACTTCTAGCCAAACTTCTAGCTCTTATTGTTTTCTTGCAATTTTGATATAAATGTGCGACACAGTGCGCAAAAAACGTGCTTACCTTGACAGTTGCAAATTTTTGACCTGAAATGCGATGTTTAAATCGAAATTGCAAGAAAACGATAAGAGATAGACGTTTAATGTCAAAGAACGAATTGTAGAGTGGAACAGGAGCCACAACTTTGCCAAAGAAAGAACTTTAATTTATTACGCATGTTTCAAAGATAATTGACAAAAACAAATTAAAACACACTATTTTGAGCTAGTTTGCTCTAGAAAAATTAGTTATTTAACTAAACAAATCGATTAAAAGATGCTGTTGACGCCGAGGATAGATGTGACCGTACTCGGGCCTTCTCACAGTAGTATCTTGCACAATGTAAATAGTTCATGAAATGTCCTTTATTTCTTACGTATAACCAACTATATACAATATATACAAAATGACACAATTCAAACTCTGCACCTATTACACTAGTTTACAGCATTTTTGAACTCGGTAAGCTGATGATCATTTTTGGTGTAGAATCATGCCCTGAGTTCGAAAACGCGAAGGAAAAAAATTACAGTAGAGCGGAAATTTTTTCGACTTTCCATACAAGGTTGAAGATTTGAAATCGATTTTTGTTCTATTTTTAAGCAAAGTCGCTCACTTCACACATCTCATTCTCCGTAATCAATGCTCCGATCGAGCTGAATTTTTTACTATAACTCACCTACATATAATATGTCAAATAAACGTTGAAAAAGAATTTTTAACTTGTTTTTTTCTTATAGAAAAAAATACATTTCTTCATAATTTTTTGGAAATTTTGCTAAAATTTAAGGAGATCGTCCCCAAAACTCACCAATATCTTGATTTTCATCAATCTGATGCAAAACCTGCATTCAGATGATCGAATGGTATTATATTCAGCTTTTAATTTATGGAAAAAGATTTAAAATTGGTTGATCAAAACGCAAGATATTTGAATTTTATTAAATTCCATATTTGAAAAAGTTGTAAAACTCGATATTGAGCTAAAACTGAAAAACGGTTCTACTTTAATTTTTTTAAAGCACGGTTTTGAAATCAGCGCTAAAATATGCTTCAAAAATTTTGGTCGTTGACAGAAGTTCACGACTTTCGTTTTATTTTGTAAACTAGTGTTACCGGTATGAAGCTGGACCGATAAGGTGCGCGGGCGCGCGCGGGGCGCTGTACAAATGCGCTTTTACGACCTATCCGTATCGGCGATCAACTCTAGTACTGACTGTTTATCGTGATCTGGGTCTCTATTGCTGGGCAATAGATATTAAGCGAGATAGAAAGTGGGGGGGGGGGGAGTGAAGGTTGGAAGAGCATTACTCTGTTGAATACGGCTGGCTATCAGGAGGATAATTATAACTGATCGATCGAGCATTGTCTCAACCGTTCTTTTTTGTGCGATGATCCGCAAAAGCAGAGTTTAACCACAGCAGAAGTGATATGGTGTCACATGCAGTGGACACCTGCTTGCACAGTGGAAGTGAATGGTGGTCAAACTTTAATTAAATGAAGATAGTTCACGTTTGGCGTGAACAGATGCCATTTGATAGAAAATTCAATAATCTTTCTAATAAGGGTGAAAAACTGCGATAAGTTTGACTATTTTCAAGCTATAGCCAGTTAAGGCAATGAGAATCAAAAACATGTAATGTTCAATAACTACGTAACGGTTGAGATTTGACCATATGCGTAAAACAATTTTTTTCACCATTTATGGTCCTCTATCACCCTTTAAAAAGTTTGCACTCAGGAACCTAACACCCTGTATAAATAATAGTTGTGATTGAACCCTACAAGAGAGACTGCATGAGCCTTGTTTATAGGCCTTTTCATGTGACAGATCCGTGCATGCATTTGTTTACAAAGCTTGAACAACAGCTGCTAACAAGAACGTGTCATCTTCATAGAAGAACTGTCAAACGCCCGAACAATCAGCTGATTTAAGACGTCAAATGAAAAGACCCATTGTTCGCATGTTTCACCGGTGATACATACATAAATTGGTGAGCTCGTTTCATGCTTTTATTTTATTGAGAAAGTTTGAAAGACTGTTATTTTTCTAAATCACGGAATGTTGGGATAATAACCCGGATAAAAACTAACCATAGGGTGTTTGGTGAAAACCATACCTGCACCATACAGTGTACCAGCTACAATAAAGTGTATTGTAATGAAATGGTTCGCTAAAAGCTTTGCACATTGTATCTACTATACATTTACATTCGATTTTTATGCAACAATATGTTATACTGTTTTTCTTACGTTTGAACCATTCACTTTTCCGAAACATTATTTTTCCATGCATTTTTAATTAGTTATTCAGTTTTAGATTTTTTCTGTGCTTTGTTTTGTTGATGTTTGTGACTTTTTTGATGCAAAGGAAAGGAAAGAAAAAGTGAGAAGAAAGTGAATAAGATAGAGAGAAGAAAGTGAATAAGTTGAAACTTCAATTTAAAGTCAATAAAATGTTTCAATCGATGGTAAACCAGATGTCCTAAGAACTGCAGATCCAAGATATATGGCGGTCTAGGTATGTAGAGTGCGATGAGAGAAATACGAATGTACGTCAACCCGGACAGACGCAGGTCAGATTACCGTATATCAGTGGATGATTTTAATACTATTATTTCTGTATTTACATTTAGGGGAGTTTTCTCTTCTTCTCTCATGTGAACTTGCCTTCGACCACAACCGAATCAAATGCGATTGACAAACTTTATCTTTGACGTAGAGCCATCTTTAACATATAGACTATTGTGCATCCTAGCTTAATCACTCAGATCCTGCTGATCTGAGTCAGCCGCCATAAGATTGCGCCCGTTTGATTTGTACACGGCGGCTGACAGCTCCACCCGGCGGCTGCAAAACAGTTTTAGCTAAGGTGCACACCGTGTACAAATCCAAGGGGAATGACATATCCTTTTCTAACCGGAATATCCGCATTTATCCGTTTCTAACCGTCGCTAACCGTTGCTAAGCGAGCTGCTAAGTGAGCAGAAGTTAGACGCGGTTAGCGACGGTTAGAAACGGATAGATGCGGATATTCCGGTTAGAAAAGGATATGTCATTCCCCTTGTACAAATCATACGTGCGCGGTCTGGCGCGATCTGAGGCTGCGCGTTTCGAACGCAACTTGCTGAGAATCTATGATAAGCGCGACAATAAACTGAACACTGAAATGACTTCTAATAAAGGTTCGTCTGCGGGTTCGCTGTTTAACCTAACTTATATTTTAACCGAACTTGACAGTTTTCTCATGATTTGTTATGTATTTCAAACTTCAGTCAAAATGGTTCCTCAATATTGCAAAAACGGTTAAGCACGCTGTAATGATACTTATGTACCTCGTCACCCACTTCATGCAACTACATTAGTGGTCTAATAACACTTAGCGCGCTCGGCATAGTTCCATCATGCCGCTCAAAGTGTTGCCACAAATAATGCTTAGTTTGCAAAACCCGGTTATCTGGCTGGTGGGGCATGGGAGCCTAAGCTTCAACTGTTAATGCAATAAGAGACTACTCAGACTTAGACGTGGGCGATCCGATATATGAAGGGTTATCGAAAACGCTCTGGAGAAGCAAGCGCATTCTTATAAATCTAGTAAGCCTAAGGTGCCATTAACAGGAGGAAAATGACAAGATAATATAACAATATATGGTTTATGTAATGTAAAACAATACAACATAACTAAAGGGAACCATTCCAAAACCATTTGATTAAATGTATAACCAGTAGTGAAATTACAATTAAAAACAATTTATTTACGGTACATTTTATTGTTTGAAACCATTCATGTACCATACAATGTACGGTATATTTAAACCCACGTATCAGTATTTTGAACAATTCATTAACAATAAAATGTATGGTTTTGCAAAAAAAATATATATGGAGAAAAATATTTTTTTATATTGTTACGATACTTAACAACCTGTATAATATATTGTAAAAATCTTATTTACAATTCACGGTATAGGTGTCTACATTACATCTTATTGTTTTTGTATTTTTTATTTTTACAGTGGTGTCTATTGTAAAAATATGGTTCTAAATAGTACTGTTACAATACAACGTTCGGTTTTTCTACTGTATTTTTTATTCGGGAAGAGTGATAGGAGCCGATTATGACCGCGTCGATTAGGAGCACATAATCACTGGACACGGGGATGGATGTTTATCGGAGAGTTCGTTCCATATTAAAATACCTAATTTGATACAACTAAACCATATTTTTATGTATTTACTCAACAAATATCGAAAGGCACAAGTTCCCGGGTCCTTTTTGTTAATACCAAGTAAATATTTTTATTTCATTTTTGCGTTCACATGTGTAATATTTTATTCAAGATGAAACAAGTGTTCTAATACCAAAGAGGCTGCATGAATCACATCACTTACAAAAGTGAATCCAAATCATGTAACTTTCGCCCCTCAGTTGACTGCCAGCTGTCACATACGCCGGACGTGTTCTCTATTCTACCACTCTGTATCATACCAAAACCGTGTTAAATCATGTGCGCGGCACGAGAAAACGTTCTGGTTATCGATATTAGTGTCCTCCCGGCTCGTCCCAGCGTTGGGACAGTGAAACAGTTTTTGGAGAATCAAATTAATCTCCAGTATGCGGACGTGAAAAGCATCCAGTTGCATAACACACGCAACTGTGTGCTGGTCGAAATGGCCAACAAAGAAATCGCTTTGCGGTATCAACTGGAGCACAATTGGAAGCGAACAATTGTTGCTGCCAGTACAGATTTCAAAATACCCGTTTATGTGGATAGCGATGCAGTGACCGTAAGAGCACCGACTAAACCGACGTGCCACTCGATTCCGAGACTTGACCGAAAACATTACTCGGTAAATTCAAATAGCAGTGATCGCGAGTGTCAAATTGGAAGTGACGTTTAGCCCGTCATGACATTTATACAGCCGGCGTCGCGGCGTCTTGATCAAACGCTGTGTAAACAAAAACACGTGATGGCCAATACATTTTTCGATTGTGTCTTCTCACTGCGGACGGAGCGTTTTTGGCACGTGGCGAATTTTTGTTTTGCGTTTTTGAGAGACTTTTTACGGAAAAGCGCGTTTGATCGTGTTTACGATCGGATCAATATTCAGTAGTGACCCATATCAGTGATTTGTTCTGAAATTCAAGTGATTAGAAAGAAAGAAGGACCTTTTTCATCGGAGTTCAGCGAAGGAGCCAAGATGGCGCCGGACCCACCGGGCATCGCCTCGGGAGGGAAACCCGACTCGAAAGCAACCAATACCAACAAAGTGTACCAGACATACGAATACAACCAAAATGACGCCTCGCCTTTCCGTGTGATCGTGCAGTTGCTTGATGACGATGAGGGCCGTCTCCGCATCAACAAGTTATCTCTCGGGAAAGTGCTATCGAAAATCGACGAGTACAAGCAGAACATCACGAACATGCGAGCATTGGGAAGAAACAAGGTGCTTGTCTTCCTGAGGAGCTGTCTGACTGCCAACAAAATGCAAGCTGACAAGATGCTGCGCAATAACAATTACAAGGCCTACATCCCACGTAGTTTCGTGTCAGTGTCTGGAGTCGTCGCCGGCGTTCCGACGGACATGACCATTGAAGAAATCCAGGAAAACATTTCGAGTTGCTATCCAATCTTGGCAATCAATCGGCTGCATCGCTATGAATCGGGTAAGAAGATCGAGGCACACAGGATCAGCGTCACATTCCGTGCGAGTACCCTTCCGCCAGAGGTGCGGCTCTTTTGCTGCATCAATACGGTTCGGCCGTTCATCACGAAGCCGGTGTTGTGCCTGAACTGCCTCAGGTACAACCACGCAACCGACAACTGCAGATCGCGCAAAAGATGCCCGAACTGCACGCAACAACATGAAGGACTGGAATTCGGAGACTGTCCCAACAAGGCGAAATGTCTTTACTGCAAGGACAACTCAAATCACCGAACGTCGGACGAGGAGTGTGCAGAGAAAAAACGGCAAAGGAACATCAGGACGATCATGGCCAAGTCCACGCTAACGTTCATGGAAGCAAAGGAGCAATTCCCAATTCTCACCGAGAACCGATATGAACTGCTGGAAAACGCCGAGTGTTTCCCACCGCTACCCAACACATTCGCAGAGATGTCGGCTGGTCAGTACAAGACGAAAAATGTTCAGCAGTATCGCCCCCAGAAGCCGAAGCGTACGAATACGGAGGTAAACATCGCGGATCAGGTGCAAGTGTACGCGGAGAAGAAGAAGAAGAAAGTGGATGGAGACAAAGAGAAGGAGCAGAATGGTGTAGCACTGTTCAACACGTTTAAAGTGACGGATTTCGAGCGTTGGGCTCAACGTATGGAAGAGCAACGTAAGGTGCAACTGCAGCAGCAACTTGGTGGCGACCAAGCTCCCACCTTGGGTTCGACGGAGCCGGTGGACGAAGATATGTTCATGTCGAGCAGCGGAAGGAAACATGCTTCGCAGCATCGAAGGGATCGCAGTCGTAGTCCGGATCTAATTCGCAAATGAAATAGCAATCGTAAGTAAATGCCAACAGAAGAGATAAAGATTTTCCAGCTTAACATTCAAAGTTTTGAGAAAAATAAAGAAGAATTAACCAGAGCATTGATCATTGAAAATTATAATGTAGTCCTTTTATCAGAAACTTGGAGTAAGATAGAATTAGAGAGTAGCAAATATAGTGTGCCAGGGTTTTTCACTTTCCTCGACTCGAGAGACGACGGTTATGGAGGCGCTGGCATCCTAATCAACAAAAAATTAAAATCTAGAGGGATAACGTTACCGAACTTACCAAAAATTCAAGCCGTCGCACGATTGATAGTAGCCCACGATATTGTTGTGATGTCGGTCTATGCAGCACCCAATATTTCCCATTTTGCCCTGAAACAAGGAGTGGAATCCCTACTGCAAGCTGTACGAGGTTACCGAAAGGTTCTTGTGGGAGGTGACTTCAATGCGCACCATTCCGCATGGGACCCTCGGCACCAAGATAACAAAGGAGCAGCTCTATTCGACCTTATAAACGACGAAGCCTACATTCTTTTGAACGAGGGACAGATGACGTTCGTACCGGTTGAACTCAACAAGTCGCCTTCTGCAATCGACCTTGTTCTGGTATCTCCAGGGCTGTTTGACGATGCTAGAATGAAGGTTCTAAATTATGGAATAGGTAGTCGACATCTTGCTATTGAAACCGTTGTACAGCTGGCCCAGCGACGACCGAACGGATATTTCATCAATAAAACCAAGATTGCAGAGGAATTCAGCAAAATCAGTGTGTATGAAGTTGTTAGCTATTCCGATCTACAGGGGCAATCGAAAATCATCAGCAAAAAAGCCAAACAGCCGGACAAGCACGTGCCTAAATTTTGGTGGAGCGACGAGGTGGAACTAGCATGGAACGAGAAGAATGAAGCAAGAACTCGATTCAACCGCAATGGAGATTTGGAATCACTACTGGATCTGAGGAAAAAGGAAACGATTTTCAAAAGGAAAAAACAGGAATCTTCACGGAAACGGTTTGAGGAATTCGTTGCCAGCTTCGATCCTCGGACTCCAGCAAAGACCATCTGGAATCAATTAGGCAAACTCACCGGAAAGAAGAAGAAAAGGGAGAATGTACTAGTACACGATGATTTGCAAATGGCGCAGCAGTTTTTGAACAAATACTTCCCGTTTGAAACTAACATTGCTCCCATACCTTCTTATCTTCCTAACTATGACATTTTAACAAGCAGTTTTTGGACCCGTTTTTTGTCGAAAAAGTCTTCTCATTCAGCCCCAGGTCCAGACGGGATCGCATATAGTTCCTTGAAACTATTAAACGCTGAAGTGAGAGACTCCATTATCATGGACATGAACCATATCTGGAGATCAGGCGTTGTCCCGGAAAATCTCAAATCCATCAAGGTTGTCGCAATTCCCAAACCGGGGAAGGACCCCGAATCAATAGAAGGAGTTAGGCCTCTGTCTATGCTAAACTGTGGGATGAAGATTTTGAATGCCGCCGTGCTAGAAAAACTGCAACAACACATCGAAATAAGAAACATTCTTCCGAGGTTATCTTTTGGGTTCAGGAAGGGAATGTCAACAGTTGGCTGCTTGGAATACGTCACGAACAAATTATTCCTAGCTAAACGGGAGAAGAACCTTGCAGCGATAATCTTCATCGATCTCTCCAATGCGTTCAACGCAATCAAACTGGATAAGTTAGAGCAATGCATGTTATTGTTTGGACTTCCACCAGAATTTCCTAGTTGGGTGCTAGCTTTTCTGGCAGACAGGAAAATACAGTTGCAGGTCGGAGCTGATACGCTAACACGACATGTTAGTCAAGGCCTTCCACAAGGAGACATACTGTCACCGACGCTCTTTAATATTTATACCGCCAATCTCCATAGTATCCGGGTAGAAGGTGTCGAACTCGTTCAGTATGCGGACGACTTCGCCGTGATGATTGAGGGACGAGACCTAGAAGAAATCAACGAACGAGGTAACCAGTTCATGGAACGTTTTGTGGAGGCAGCAGATGAGCTGAATTTCACCATCAACGCGCAGAAGACTAAGGCTATATTGTTCTTGAACTCTCCGAAGGTTCTGAATATCCATATTGGCACGGATGTGATAGAAACAGTCAACTTCCATAAATACTTGGGTCTATTGATAGATAGATCGCTAAGGTTCGGCGCCCACTTAAGGGACCTCTCCAAGCAGGCGGCCGATCGCCTAAATATGCTCAAGGTCATTAGCGGTACCAAGTATGGCAGTCACCCAGCGACACTTGGTATGGCCTACAATGCTTTCTTTCGGGGCTTCATCGAATATGGTTCTAGTATATACAGCTCTGCGTGCAAAACTAATTTGGAGCGAATTGATGTTATCAATAACGTCTGCCTACGAAGAATCACAGGTTGCACCAAAACAACACCTAGAAACACTTTACAGGCCATAGCTGCACAGCCTCCGCTTCAATTCAGGCGGCTGAAGGTAGTTGGGAAGCAGGTGGTCAAGCACTATTACCGGAAAACTCCTGTATGGGAGCAGATCAACAACTGCGACGTGTTGGACGAATCGAAGAGGTACACCTACATCGAGCAAATAGCAGCACAACATGCAGAAATATTCCAGGACATGACATGTGCAGTTTCAGCGACTCCGTTATCAGGATCAGTGGACATCTCAACAACACTGAATGAGGAACTGTGGCCCAAAAAACAGACCAACATCAGGGTGCTGAGGCAGCTTACACTGTCTCTGATCCACGGAAAATATCGAAATCGTCCTATTATTTATACAGATGCGTCAAGCAATGGTATGGAATGCGGAATTGGGGTTTTCCATGAGCCAAGCAACACCAGACTCAGCTTGAAACTGTCTAACTTCGTCTGTATCATGTCGGCGGAGATACAAGCAATCTTCATAGCGCTACAGTACATCAATCGTAATGGTATATCCAACGGAGTCATAATGACGGATTCCAGGGTTGGCTGCGAGTTCATTCTGGATCAAATGGACAAAAAAGTGCGAGATTACCTGATCAACCAAATCTTGGTCCTGGCGGCCGCAACGATGACGTCTATCCAATGGATACCAGGACACACGGGAGTGCGAGGTAATGAAATGGCGGATCAACTGGCCAAACAGGCCCTGGAAGGAGACATCATCTGCATCAACAAAATACTGCTTCATGACGCGGTTTGGTACTTCCAACGTCGCAGCGAGGAGGATGCTCAGCAATGGTATCTGGACTACTCGTCAGAGCTTGGAAAGGGCCGCAAGTACTTTCAGATACAGAACACTATCCCTCATAGACCCTGGCACTTTAAGTTAGATCTAAATAACAAGGAAGTACGCACTCTCAATAGGCTACTCTCTGGTCACGATTTTTCACGCTACTGGTTATTTAAAATGAAACTGGCAGACGATTGTATTTGCGAAAGCTGCGATGTAACTGAAGACGCCGAACACATAATCTTCTACTGCGTAAAATATGCTGCGACAAGGAACAAATATGGACTGGACAACTTTTGCAACATTTACAATGTTTGGGACCGGAAAAACATCGACCTTCTCCGTGATGTAGTCAGCTTTTTAAAAGAAATCAACAGCAAAATCTAGAGATACCAAAAGGGAATGGATAATCGATGAAACTGCAATGCCCTGACAGCGAAAGTCAATTGACTATAAACAAACATCGTTGGCGTTATAGCTGTTACAGCTGTGCCATCCCTGCTTGCCCTAGTTTGACAGCTGGGCAGGCGTAGAAAGAAGAAGAAGTGATGGCCAATATTATCAATCTGTAGCTTCGCGTTGCCTCAGAATGGAGCATTATGGCAATATCGGCTTATTTAAGAATTTTAGGAAGCAAATAAGAATGTTCTATTAAATGTCCCAGCCTGGAAAAAAATCCAAACATTGGTGGCTGTTACCATCTGCACACTACATTTTCATCGGATTCTGCAAGCGTCGCGACGATGATGCAGCTCCTGTTGCCGTTTTAGTGACGCTGACTGGGCTGACTACTATTTTAACTTTTATTTGACAAAAATATCTCCCAGAAGTCAATATTTATATGAATTAGGCCTAATAATAAATTGTGCTTTCGGAAAATTAGGATATGAAATTGTCTTCTGATAAAATCAGCAGAGTAGCTGCAGTATGGTGAAGGCATGACCACCGACGACGGCGACGCCGCGGAATACAAACAAACACTCTACGTTTAAACCAATCAAAGTATGATATTCTGTAAGATTATTGAGTCTTTTACGCTCCCAAAAAGTTTTTGTTTTGAACATAGTTCGCGATTCTATCTTTTCTTAGTTTATCTTGAAAAAAGTTAACAAAGTTTTGGAACACTTGCTTCAACTGAGATGCATTTAAGAGCGTTCAAGTGAACACTCAAGTCATTTGCTCAGTCTAAACACATCATTCCATTGTGTATGATGCCAGCAGCGGATGACATTTCAGTCCGTCTTGGTTCGTCGTTGCATCGCGTCGTCGTCCTGTGTGCGTATCCATATTTGCAAGGGGCGGTTTAGTGTGTTTTTGGAGGCAAAGTGGAAGTGCCGCTTTTTTCATTCGGATCGGCCGCGTCGTCGTCGACAATTTGAATGTGCACATCGTCGTACCCGTGTGTTGTTGTAGCGGTTCAATGTGATTTCAAAGCCAGTTAGTGGAAGATGCTGCAGCAAATACGCACTGGACACTTCGAAGGATGTTTATTGGTGAGCTCGTTCCATTTTATCATAATAATTAATGCTAAAGGATGTATAAAATTCTGCTCTGGTTTTTGTGTATTTATCTAACAAATATTGAAAAGTTTGTCACGTCATGTGTCGGCACTAGTTCCTAATGCACATTTAGTTGATAATAAATATTTTTCTTTAATTTTTTGCATGTACACAAGAATTTGAATGGTTCGTCATCTTCGGTGTCGACATTTGTAATATTTTAGTCCAAATGAATAAATGTTTTGACTCAAATAAAGGTTGCATGAATTTCTGAAAAAGTGAGGGTCGGTAAAAGATAGACGGCGAACCATGCGGTAAGATCTTTTTGATTTATTTATCACCTGTTATTTTGTTAATACTTGTGAATCGATCGCGTTCAGCATTGTCTCACGCGGAAACGCAAACTACAGATGCGTCGGTGTTTAGCATTGTGTTCTCCTTAGTTGCGGATGAATAACTTATGTAGGGTGAGTTTTGAGGCACAATAGATCGCGTTCGTCGTCCAAGGTTTAAAAGGGTATTTCTTCGCGAACGCATTCTTAATCGCGAATCAAAACATTACATTTATTTAGGGGTAGGCGGGGCATTATGGACACCCTAAGGTTTTTGCCAACTTTATCTGGCAAGATGTCAAAAAAGTTTAGTTTTTTGATACATGTATCCTTTTAAAGTCTATTTAGCATCTATTGCATAAGAATGCTCACGAAGAAAAATTATTTATCCACTTCAAAAACTGTTACGAAAAATGTTAGTTTTTCATGACCGTCTTCAAGCATACGGGGCAGAATGGACACCCCCATGGGGCAATATGGACACCATGAGACTTTTACGAATTTCGTACATTATTTACACCTATAAAGTCATTTCATTACAAAACAACCATTTTGGTTGAATAATACGCCGAAGTAGTTCATTTTTGTTCAGTTAATTTAAATTCAGGCTGTTTTGGATAAAGCTTCGTATTTGTCGGCATGTACAGCTGTGCCTAGAACAACTATTTTCCACTGCTGTCGTTTTTTGACCAATTTGTTTCACCCTATGTCTACTATAGTGAACATTTAACCGGAAATGTACCGAAATCTAAGAATTTGGTTGGTTTGTGATTTAGCTTATATTTTTCCCTTGCCGCTTCTTTCAAAAATTTGAGTGTCCATTTTGCCCCGGCAGCAGAAGATATTTCCAAACTTGATTTTTGATATATTCTGCTATTCTGCTATTATCAACGCATCCCCTGGCTTTCGCCCATCTGCGTTGTCTTTTCACTAGGCAATACGTCTACCAATTGATGTTTATGGGCTTGCCGGACCAAGTCATGTAGCTAAGCCAAACACCCCACCTACAACTGTTGGGTAGGCACCATTGTCCCGCCCACTGGTCTTTTACAGCTAGTTGTAGGTGCATGTGTGCGTGTAAGTATTGGTGTATGTGTGTTAGTGTTGGTGTATTGTAGGCGCCAACTCGTTCTAATCCACTCTGATTGCTAACACCCTATTGAACCATTACCCTTAAATCTGGCAATCTATGAAATAGAATGAGTTAAACGCCTGTACATAACAGTCAATTAATCAAACAAGGAATATTAGTATTAAAGCGAAGATACAATGAAGCACCGCCCCGAACCTCGAGAGCACAAACCCCAAGAACCAAATGACAGGCTGCGCGAACAGTCGATCGACTGGCTACCAACAGTGAATAGCCAATCGAACAAACCCTCCAGCACAAACCGCCACCAGCTCTCCCGACCTGCGCCCAACAAATTCGAGGCACAGCCCAGCCATAGCTTCACCTTAAAACCAAAATCTAGATTGCAGAGCACAATACTTCCCAAGTAACCACGCAGCTCGGGCCGCAAATCACGCACAACACGTCACAAATAAGACAAACACTACCCGCCCGTACAACCGAAACCGATCTAGGGTAGAGAAGGATCTCTTTCCACTCCAACCCAGACTCAACTGCACCGACAGGGTTGCGCACCCCACACACACTGCACTCATGCATCCATCACGACCCGAGCCGCACGGTCACCTGGGTTGCTTCTATCTGCAATCTGCATGACCTCACCCAACCCGTAACGCAGAGTTTAAATCCCTCTCTTGCATTACAAAGCAGTCCCTCTTCCCAAAGTTTGTGCGTGGTATAAATGAGATTATAAAGCTGAAGAAATCGTCACCAACACAATCGCCAACAATGAGCACTCAATGGTGTCGGCAGAATCAATGACGACCCCCTCAGTCCCAAACCCAATTATCCTACACTACCCAAGTAACCACAATGCTGAAGCCGTACGCACTGCACGTACGAAGTACATACAGACCTACCCACACCGCCTAAACAAACCACCTAGGCCGAACACAAGCGAAAAGCGGCGCCACCACTGTTAAACCACGACCATACCAGTAGGTATAATCGCAATTAAGCAATCGTAGAACCATTTCCCGTTCCTACTCAGCCCTAACGATCCATAGCAATGCTTGTCAATATATGCACCCCACACACGCAACCCCCACAACCCAACACTATGGTCACTTGAGTATCCCTGGGATTTTGATTACATGATGGTCAGGGATCACAGCCATCAAAACGTTCCACACTTTACCAGGGCTTGCGACCTGTAACTATGATGATTTCCGCTATGGGAAACCATGATAGCTAGCGGTGTTATTTCCAAACTTGATTTTTGATATAATAAAGAAGAAAATATAAACATGTTAAGCATGTAGATACAGCAAAACTACTTGCATGTGTTCTAGAAATATCAGGTTTTAATCGACCTGCAATAAATTAATCACTAAATCTTATTTTAGATGGTGTGAAAATTATAATTTCCATGCACAAAAAACGGAGGACGCAACTTTTTCGTGTAAAATCAAGTATAATTTTAATTTCGAATATTTCTTTTCTGAAACTACGTTTTAGACAAATGGACTATATTCTCCATTCATTAAAAGTTCAAAAAAGTTCGCATATTTCAAAATATTGAGGGTGTCCATTCTGCCCCGGGTGTCCATAATGCCCCGCCTACCCCTACCACGACGAAATCCTCAACACATCTCCATTTCCCCTGTCCAAACTCCTAGTGATTTCTCGTAGTAACGCAGAGAATTCCTCGGTTATTGGCCTAAGCGAGAATCACGTCATCACTTCCTTCCCTATCCTCAATTGACCTGCATTCGGACGCGGCCGGCGCTGGTATTGCTTATTGAAAAGTATTGGGATTCCAGCATTTACACAATGAAGAGAAAGCTAATCCCAAGCATCATCTGTTGGTTCTTTGTGTAAATGCAGTTGTCCTTGCAATAACAGAGGAGCAACCGCGGGCGGTCAATCATGCTCATGCTCATGCTCATGCTCATGCTCATGCTCAAAAAAGTTAACAAAGTTTTGGTAATTATTATGAAATAAACAGCATTATCCAATGTTTGAAAAATCTGTTCATTCCAGCACACCTATGGGTGGCATTATTTAAGAGTGTTCAAAATATTTCGGCCAAAATAGTTCTGAACCAAAATCAACAGATGGCGGTAGTTTTTCAACGGTTTTTATTTTAAAATTTTGGACGGGAATTTCATGAACCTTTGCACTAGCTGGCACGTCGGTTCGTCGGTGGTAAGAGTTCACGACCTCCCATCCTCGGTGAGCAATGCGACCGTTAGGGAGCATATGATGAAATTCGGGGAAGTAATTTCTATCAGGAATGAAACCTGGAGACAATACTTTCCCGGCGTTCCCAATGGCGTCAGAGTGCTTCGCATGAATGTCTTTCGTGATTGTTGCCACTGTTTTCTTTTAGCAGTCCCTTAGAAAAACTCGAGGTTGCTTGGGACAGCTTTAGCTGTAAATAATTTATTTTTTAAGTTTTTAATTCATTAGGTTAATAGATTTTACTTACAATTTTAACAGTATCTCCTTGCTATTCCTCTAGTTTTAATGAAAATAGTTTGTAGTATGTATTCGTGTAGCTAGATTAATGAATTCAAATTAGATAAGTGACAAATAATAGGTTTAAGGTTTTACACTTACTTTTAGGTAGTTTTAAATTCAGTTAAGATAATTTAGGCAAACTAGCACCTTCCGAATACTTTGGGTAAAATAGCGAGATTTCTTTTTCAGTCCTCTTCTGTAGATACTTTACCACAATTTGCCACGTAATCGTCACTGACAAACTTCCATATTCACGTTATGTCAGTTTGTGGTATCTGACATTTCAGGTGCGTGCACCTGGTTTGTAGCCGCCCTGTGGAAATTTTCATCCGTTCCGCGCTGAGGGGTTCTCGTCGTCACATCCCCCCACCCGTAAACTATCCTGGTCGTTGTCAGCTTCCGGTTTACCTCCATCTACGACGTCGAGTAACGCCAACTTCACTGCTGGTCTCCGTAATAAACCATTCGCTGTTCGCACCCATGCTTGCCGCACTCGACCATCTCTGCCTTGTACCACTTTCTCTATTATACCCCTTATCCACTGATTCCGTACCGCTCCATCGACGATCAGTACTAGATCTCCTTCAGCTACCTCTTTCACTTCTTCGAACCACTTCGACCGTCTGGATATCACTGGCAAATACTCCCTGATCCATCTCCTCCAAATCCCATCCGACAGGTACTGGGCGAGTTTCCAACCGTTTCTTAGCGTAGCGTGATATTCTGTAGGTAGCACTGGCTTTTGTTTCACTCCGCTAGAGCTTCCCAGTAAGAAGTGATTCGGAGTTAGGGATTCCTGTTCAGCAGACTCGAGCGGTATGTAGGTCAACGGCCGCGAATTAATCATAGCCTCTGCCTCGATCACCACTGTTTCCAAAATCTCATCGTCCGGTCGTCTCTGATTCTCCAGTATACCTTCGATTGAGACCTTTACCGATCGAACCATTCTTTCCCAAGCTCCTCCCATGTGAGGAGCTCCAGGCGGGTTGAACGACCAACGGGTCGTGGTGTTCGTAAATGTAGACGCTAGGTGATGAACCAGCTCTTCAGCTTCTCGCTTCAGTTGATTACTTGCGCCAAGAAAGTTAGTGCCATTGTCACTGAATATTTCCACCGGTGCTCCACGTCGCGACACGAACCTTCTCACTGCCATTACGCATGATTCCTTGGACATACTGTGAACAACTTCAAGGTGCACCGCGCGAATCGTCAAGCAAGTGAAAAGTGCAATCCACCGCTTAACGTTGCTGCGCCCAACTTTCACTAACACTGGACCAAAGTAGTCGACACCCACGAATGTAAACGGTCGGACATAGGGCGTGACACGAACCTTGGGTAGCGGTGCCATAGGCGGGGGATTAGGAACAGCTCTGCGAATTCGGCAAGTCATACAGGAATCCGCGACCTTAAATACCACTGACCTTAGTCGTGGAATCTCGTAGAGCTGCCGCATCTCATTGACTACCGTTTCGCGGTTACGGTGTTGTAGGCGACGGTGGTAATAATCGACAAGAAGAAACGATATGCGATTTTGACGAGGAAGTATCACCGGATACTTAGTGTGAAACGCCATCCAGTCGGCATTTTGCAAGCGACTTCGTTTCCGCATCACTCCCGTGTCGTCAATGAACGGACACATCTTGTACAGTGGGCTCGATTTCGGTAGGACTTCATGGATATCTTCTGATCTCCCTTTCGTCTTCTTCAGCAACTGTACTTCTGGGCCGAAGGATTCTGCTTGTGCTTGTATCCACAACGATCTCTCGGCTACAACCATTTCGTCCTGCGTCAGAGCTCCCAGCTTTTGTTCTTCGTTTCGCCTTGATCGTTGGATATTCTGGATGAACCGGTGTACATATGACATGGTGCGGTGCAGTTTCTCCCATTTACTGAATTTAGTGGCGTCTACCACCAGCAGCTCTGTTTCGTTGTGAAGATTACACGGCATATGCTCCTTGATCAGCTCCTCCTCCGTTGGATTGATCTGTTCAGCTTCACGTGGCCAGAATGCCTCCGGTTGTTTGAGGAATGGTGGTCCTTGGAACCACCGGCTTTCCGAGCGAATGTCTGGTCCAGTTCCCCATTTTGTGGCGTCATCTGCAACATTATCTTTTGTAGGTACTTTACGCCACTCGCTAACATCCGTCATTGAAAGAATTTCTCCAATCCTGAATCCCACATATTGATGGTATCGCCGCTGGTCTGACCGAATCCAGGCGAGCACGGTATTGGAGTCGGACCACAGGACACGCTTCGTCACAGAGAGGGAGTGCATTGCTAATACACTGTTGAGCAGACGAGATCCCAGAACTGCAGCTTGGAGTTCGAGCCGAGGTATCGTCAGCATCTTCAGAGGAGCAACTTTGGATTTCGCTGCTACAAGGCTAACGGCTGGACCTTCTGGTGTATCTACTCGAAAATACACTGCGCATGAGTACGCAGACTGGCTTGCATCGACAAATGTGTGAATCTGCAACATGGAGTAGCTGTTCTCTCGCGCTCCCTTGAGGTAGCAACGGGGTACACGAAGAGTGCTCAGCTTTGGGATAAGTCCAATCCACTGCTTCCACTGCATTAGTATCTCTTCGGTAATCGGGTCATCCCACTGTATTCCGGTCGCCCATATGTCCTGCATCATGGTGCGCCCATGGATCAGGAAGAATGAAATCAATCCCAGTGGATCAAAGAAGCTCATAACAGTGCGCAAAACTTCTCGTTTTGTTGGCACGTGCGATTGTTCGAGAACATGAAGTAAATTGTCTCGAAGGGAAACTGTAAACGTGAAGGTATCGCTGCTCGGAATCCACTTCATGCCAAGTACGGATTCAATCTGCTCATCTTTCTCCACACAAATGTTCTTCTCTGCTTCTGGTGATTCATCGCCAACCTGTGCTGCTATAGTAGTTTCGTTGGATAGGAAGTTTCGGATTTCGAAACCCCCCGCAGCATGTATAGTTTTCACCTGCCTTCCTATCTGCACCGCTTCTTCGATTGTTCCAAAGCTATCCAGGTAATCGTCCACGTAGTGACGATCAACGATAGCTTCTACTGCCCGTGGATACTCTGCTTCATAGTCCTTAGCGTTCAAATTTTTTATGTATTGAGCGCTGCTCGGTGAACATGCAGCTCCGAAGATGGCTACATCCATGACGTACGTAATGGGCTCTTCTTGTGGGTGATCTCGGAATAGGAATCTCTGGAACTGTCGATCTTGTGGACGGATGAAAAACCGATGGAACATTTCCCTGATGTCGCCAGTTAGGGCAAACTGATACAGCCGGAACTTTCCAATAACCGCTGGAAGAGATGTCAGGTAATCTGGCCCTTTCAGCAGTGCAGAGTTTAGCGAGACACCGTCAACTTTGGCAGCAGCGTCCCAAATCATCCTCAGCTTATTCGGCTTCTTCGGGTTTAGCACTATCCCCAACGGCAAGTACCAGCACTGATCAGCACCGGTAGTAGACAGCTCGTGATAAGTTGCTTTGTGTGCATACTGCTTCGATTCGTAGTCACGCACCTGCTGTCTGACACGTTCGTACAGCGTTGATTCTTTATTCAGCCGCTTTTCCAAAGAACACATCCGCTTGTACGCCATTCCATAACTGTTCGGGAATCGTACCTCGTCGACTTTCCACAGTAGCCCCGTCTCGAATGCGTTACCGATTCTTCTAGTAGTCGTCTGCAGCAACATTTTCGCCCGTTGGTCTTCCTTGGATTCCAAGTGCGTTGTAGGATGCGTTACGCCAGTGTTGTCCAGTGAGATGTAGTCACGAACCAACTTATTGAGGTCTTGCTCTTGATCGGTCCATCCTCCAAAATGAAGCCCACACACGACCGTCGTTGCTAGCGTCGTTGCGCATCCGTAGATGCTCCACCCGATGCGGCTCTTAGCGGCAATCGGCTCTACCCATCTTCCTTCTCGGATTTTCAACGGTACGGTGAGCTTCAAGTTGTCAAGACCAATCAAGAGTTTTGGTGAAACCTTTTCGTAGCTTTGGATTGGTAGACCTCGAAGATGTGGGTAACGGCTGCACATTTCTTCGTAACATACCGTCTGTGACGGTAGTAGTAATCCACCTACAGTACGAGCGTTGGTCAATTGGTACTGCCTCGACGATCCTTTTGCGGAAATCTCAGCACTGATCCGTCTTGAATTGGGTTCACTACGCTTTATATTCCCAGTCCATTGTAAATTCAAAGGTTCTGTGGGTCCAACAAGGCCAAGTTGATCAGCAACGGCGTCCTCCAAAAGCGTAATCTTCGATCCTTCATCAACGAAAGCGTAAACGTTTACCTCGCAGTCCTTTCCATACAACGTTACCGGAATAATTCTAAACAGAGGTCCAGCACTCGCAATCGATTCGCTCAGATGACTCGTTGAGAACGCTGTGTCAATAGCTGTAGACGGTGAATGCAACAGTTGATGATGTTTTAACCGGCAATCGTTGACACCACATTCCTTTGCGGTTTTACACGGCCATCTGCCATGGAAATTCAAACACGATCGGCATACACCGCTTTGCTGAACCACGTTTAATCTTCCACTAATGTCCATCGCTTTGAACCGACTACATTCCGCTACTCGATGTCCTTCCGTATGGCATACTACGCATGGTTTCTTCGGAATCCGGGTGACTGAATTACTGCTACTAGCCAGTTCGCTTCTCGATGGCGTATCGGATTCCATGTGTGTCTGCACAAAGCTTCGCTCCTTATTCCTCTGGGATTGTTTCGGAACCTTCTCGATATAGGGGAAATCATCTGCTACGTCATATGCAAGCTCGACCAACGTTGACATGAACTGTCCAAATGTGCTCAGATCTACGTCAAGCCGCATGCTCTTGTATGCTGACCATTTAAGCTTGTAGTCAACTGGCAATTTTCCAACTAGGTCATGCAGCAATGATGGGTTGGTTAGATGGGTCTGTTGTCCAGCATTCTTCAGGTGTTGCACAAGGTTGTCCACTACCAGGCCGAATTCAATGATCCCATCTAAATCGTTGGTCCTTAAGGAAGGAAGCCGACGAACTCGTTCCGTCATTGAGCGGATAAGCGTCTCCGGTCGGCCGTACCGCATCTCCAAAGTACGAATCACGTGTGGAACACTTGCAGGACAAAGCAGTCTGCTACGAACAGCTTCGAGCGCTGGTCCCTTCAAGCATCGTTGAAGACGAATTAGGTTTTCGTCTTCGGAAAATCCGCAGGTAGATGTCGACCGGCGAAAGTTGCTAATCCAGATTGGCCATTCCTCTGGGTTGCCCGAAAAGATCGGTAAATCCTTTCCCATCACCTGTCTAGCAGCTAGTTGACGGTTTGTTGGTCCGTCCCCGTAGTCTCCGTTGCAGTGTTCTTGGCTACCAGACGCAACACTCCTCGGAATTGGCTGTTCTCCCCTGTTATCAACTCTTGCTTCGCCGAATGTTGCTTGAACATCCCGTTCGTCAACCGTACTTCGATTTTGGGCACCAGAGGAACCCGCTATATGCACTCTGACACTTCGATCTTCATAGTCACCGCCTGGAATCATTTCACTTAAACGGCGTTCACTTTCCCCTCTTTCGTGAGCACTAGAACGATCGCGGTTTTCAAAACGTTCAGCGCAGTCGATTCCAGTAAACAACAGCTTCGGATTTTGATTACCAGCAGTGGCTTGGGTTCCGGAAGCTCCCCCCACTTTCAGTTGTTCGAACTCATCAACAAAATGTCGTTTAGAGAACATATTTGTGTGAGCTTGCTGATCTTTAGTTGCCTGGCTAATCAGAGTATGTGTAGGGTGGATTGTAGAGGAGACAACTTTATTTGGCGTTGTTAGAGGGGGGTGATCTAAACTCCTATCGGCCCTAATATTAGCTACTGCTTGAGGGTTAGTTTTCTCTTCGGGGAATACCTGCTTTTGACCACTGACAGGGTCGACTGCTGACGTAGACTCCCTCTTTAGTCCCGCTGTCTGCTGCGCCGTCTTAGTTAGCCAGTCCTCCACAATGTCCTTCGAGGCGATATCCGTGCCGATCGAACTGCCGCGGCTGCTACCGTACTCGGAAGCCTGACGGATCAACTTCACCTTCTCCTCCTCAGACTGTCTTCGGATTGCCATCTGCTGCTTCTTATATTCGCGCTCCAGTTCCATTTTCTTCTTCAAAGCGGCTTTCGCTTCGTCGATCCTTTTCGCCTCGATCGCTAATTCTTTCTCCCGCAATTCTTCCTCAAGCTTTCGTTCGAGGTCCTGAAGCTCCTTTTCCGCTGCCAATTCTTCTTCTCGTATCTTCTGCTGCTCCTCTATGGCTTTCAGCTCAAGTTGCAGTCGAATTCGAGCGCTCGATGTTGTACTTGGCTCGCCCTTCTTCGACTTTCGACTAACCTTGCTACCTCCGGTAGACGATTTCGCTCCCACTTTTCTCGAAGGAACGATAAGATTCTCTGGGCGCACTACCGGTTCTTTTGGTTTTGCACCTCTTTTATCCGATTCCATAGCGTCAGATTCGAGAGCTTGTTGATTGGTGATTGCTTTTTTGGGGAGTACGCAGGATGCACATTTCCATCCCCGATCCTGAACAGTAGCGTCGACTTTTACACAGGAATAATGATGCCATTCATGACAGGCGTCACAAGCCACCATGTCGTCGTGTTCGTCGGGCATAGCGCATGATGCACAATTTCGCGGAGCCTGCGAATCATTCCCATTATCCGCCATTGTTCGCGGTGTTAAAATTCTAAAGGATGTTGCCACTGTTTTCTTTTAGCAGTCCCTTAGAAAAACTCGAGGTTGCTTGGGACAGCTTTAGCTGTAAATAATTTATTTTTTAAGTTTTTAATTCATTAGGTTAATAGATTTTACTTACAATTTTAACAGTATCTCCTTGCTATTCCTCTAGTTTTAATGAAAATAGTTTGTAGTATGTATTCGTGTAGCTAGATTAATGAATTCAAATTAGATAAGTGACAAATAATAGGTTTAAGGTTTTACACTTACTTTTAGGTAGTTTTAAATTCAGTTAAGATAATTTAGGCAAACTAGCACCTTCCGAATACTTTGGGTAAAATAGCGAGATTTCTTTTTCAGTCCTCTTCTGTAGATACTTTACCACAATTTGCCACGTAATCGTCACTGACAAACTTCCATATTCACGTTATGTCAGTTTGTGGTATCTGACATTTCAGGTGCGTGCACCTGGTTTGTAGCCGCCCTGTGGAAATTTTCATCCGTTCCGCGCTGAGGGGTTCTCGTCGTCACAGTGATATACCGTATCTCATTACGATCGGCACTGATGATACGACGGTTTCATACACCAATCAACCGAGATTGTCCCGACCGTGTAGAAACACAGCACAGCAGTGCAACAAAGAATTATCCGGAGTAACAGAAGCAGCAGCAACAGTACCAGCGACTACAAGTTCCGAAAACGTAAACGGGCTGTTTAGTGAGGACGACTTTCCACCATTGGCGGTGGGTACCAGTGCCGAGGAACGAAAACAAAACGACGAATGGACGGACGATGACGAAGACGACAACGAAAACGTATCGAGCTCATCTACCGACTGTGACGAGAGTACAAACAAACGACGGCGTTCGAACAAAGCTGCTGTGAGCGAAGCAAAGAAAATTTGTGCGGACCAGTGTTCCCCAAACACGGCCCATGTGGATGTTATCGACTCTCCATCGAGAGGAAAAAGTGTATCTTTTAAAATTAAAAGTGGAAAAGTTTGTAACTCTATTTATAATAGGAAATGATTGTTGGCTCTGTAAAGCTGAGTACGGCGAGTGAGCCTTAAATAAACGAATTGGGAAAAAAAAAAAAAACTTTCGCCCCTCCTCACTAAAAGTTTCTTCCCGTTACAGACGTAGAGAAGCAACGCACGTCATATAAACATTCTTTTCCTCCCTCGATGACTACAAGGGCGTGGCCGGCGCCATTATTGGCTTAAAAAAGGTTTACATCTCTAAATCCGGCCTGTTATACACCACATACTTTTAGCATATCTTGAAGATTGCGCCTTATGATTCCGTCCTATAATCCGTTTAGCTTAGATCGTTTGATCGCGTATCAAACGCTAGACTTAAAACGGCCCTGGGGACTGTGATAAACGTTCAAGTTCAAACACATAAAAGGAGAATATGAATCCATTAAAAATATATATGTTCTGCTTAATTAATCTAACATATTGATCTAAACATCAAGTACTGAGCAAGGTAACGAATTAAATGCAACAGTAAAGTAGAGGTATTTTACAAAAATCTTACCAAAGCATCCCCAGTGGCTTATCGCCGCAGGAATCTATCGTATCGACGACCATCTCGCAAAGTTCCACAGTTAGCGCGTCCTCGGTCTTGTCCGCATCGACCACCTTCCAGTAGCTATCGTCCTTCAACGATCGGAACTTTTCCATCACTTTTTTCTGCAGTTCCGGCACTTCGTACCGCTCTTCACCGAATCCGCCCCGCTTGGCCATCGCTTCCGCCGACAACGTAAGCAGAAGAACAAGATCCGGCTTCAGGAGACCGGTTTCCGGCGCCTTGCACCAGTCCATGCTCAAACCCTTGGCTGAGCTGAATGCCACACCGGAAAACGAGTAGCGATCTACAACCAACGAAACTCCACTCCGCAACAACCGTTCCATCTCGTTTTTGGCCTCCCACCTATTGAGCGTGAACAGCAGGTGAATTCCTTCGTCGGTGAAATTGTCCTTATTGGTCAAGTAGGAATTAATCAACGCCCCACACTGCGTTGTCCTGTCCGGAAAGTTCATGAATTTAGCTTTGTGTCCGGAACTGATGAGGGATTCCACTATCGATGGGAACAATCATGTGGTTATTTAAAAAGGACTTTAGCACACAAAGTTCATGAGTACTTACCGATCCTTTTACATTGCGTCGTTTTACCCGCACGGTCGCAACCTTCCAAGACAATGAGGGCTCCTCTTTTTTGCATTATCGACATTGTAGACAACCAACGAAAAATTCTTTTCGGCTTGAAACTTGAAGATGCGAACTTCCCAATGTGAGCAGCCAGGCCGTTTTGGCGGTGAAAACTGATTCTGTTGATGCAAAGCATGATCGCTGCGCTGCGCTGGCGCGGCAGGCGGAAAACGTCAGATGATGTTTTTTTTATTTGGGCCAGACACCGAAGCCGATAGCGCATCAGATCACTTTTCACAGTGGCATGAAAAGAGGTTGCGATTTTCGCCGAAAATCGAAAATATTTAGTCTACCCGGATAAAAAATGACCATTCATTATTGCGGCGCTTATGTCGTTTTCGTTTTTGCGGCGGTGCTACACCGCTTCGTGCTACACTTTTTGCAGAATAAACGAACATTTTCGGTGCAGTTGCATTTGTGTGCGTGTATAAACACCAAAATATTGACAACTTTGCAAACGCTGATTGGTGGACACGGTGTGCACCAGCTACACTCCCGATTTTTTGAGTGCTACACTATCTTGCGCGGTGCAAAAAAAGTGCTGCACCGGTGTAGCACGAAAATCAAAAACGAACATTTTCGGTGCAAAAGTGCTACACCGGTGTAGCTCCACCGCAAAAACGAAAACGACATTATATTGCTGAATGCACCCCAAATTGGACTGACACAATAGTGTGCACACACCTTCAAAGTGTGATTGCAGCGCAGGGTGACGTCGGATCGAGTTGAGGTCTTCGGTGCACTTATTCCTCGTAAATGGAGGAATAAGTGCACCGAAGACGTCGAGACGATGCGAGGCAAATGTGCACTTTTATCACACTTTTAGGACGTACCAAAAAAAGTGTGATAGTCCAATTTGGGATGTAGTCTGCAATACACTCAAATTAATCGACTGATAGATTCTATGTGCGCTAACCCCATAGATTGCTGGCGAGAGAGAGATAATATAATTTCTCATAATAAATCCACATTGGGCGGCGGCGATATGGGTTCATTCAAATATTACGTAACGCAAAATTTGACAATTTTTGACCCCCTCCCTCCCCCACGTAACAGGTTTTGTATGGGAAATTTTGGAATTTTGTATGAAGCGTAACACAGCGCTAGACCCCCCCCCCCCTCCCCCTTAGCGTTACGTAATATTTGAACGGACCCTGTGGCCGCTAGGAGATTCCCGCGATACAGACGCAATGTCAAAATCGAACAAATACTGTCACCCACCCAGCGGCATCGCAGCTGCCTTCAGGCCGTTCATATCAAAACAAAAGTTAGCACAATGGCTTCTCAAGTAGCCAGAAATCGTAATAATATTTATCGCGACATTGTTTCACTATACGCATACGCATCATCTCGTCGGCGTTGTATTTAATAATCGGGATTTTTTATTGATGCTGCAGGAGGATGCGGCTTCATCCTCTCCATTTCCACATTGCGTCTGTATCGCGTGCATCTCCTCGCGGCCATATCGCCGCAGCCTCATGTGGATTTGATATGAGCGCCGCATGCAGAATTTCTGACCATCAGGGCGCTCATAGTGGTGCGGTCATATTTTGACAACTTGATGGAAAAGAAGAAGACAAACGCGTTTCGAGGATTTATCTTGCAAGGCACAATACAAATATACTATATTAACAATATAGGTCACTCTTACGATTTTTTGGCGACACCTTTTTAGTGAATGTGGCGCCACCAAGCGTCAGAAGAGGTACTACTACACACTAAATGCATGCGCTATCCGAATGACGTTTATTCTGTCGAACTGTCATTGCATGGTGGGGATGCCCATTTCTTCTGAAATAATCGATTAAACATTAATCGATTTTTTTCAACTACGCAAATTAGAACAAATTTAATTCCCTCTTCTTGAACAATTTCTGGCGTATATTATCATCGCAGCACCAAATCGAAGTCGCGACTCGCGCGACATGCGAAGTTGCAGATGAGAAGTAAATTTGAACCGATAAACGTTCATAACAGAGATTAAAACACAGACGACCCAAAGCGAAATTTCCGTTAGCGAGTTATGAACGGTATTTTCTCCGGAAATAACACAAGAATTTCCTTGTGAATTGCACCCTGGATTTTTTTTTCTCCAAGATTCCTCCAGAAGCTCTTGGAGGATTCCTCCTAGAATTCATTCTCGAATTATTTTAGGAACTCCTTTCGGGATTGCTCCATAATCCAACATTGTTTTTATCTGGGATTACATATCTCCAAGAAAAAAACGCCGTCAGTGAAATACTAGATTTGTAGTAATAAGCTGAATTTTTATATAATGAGAAAGTAAATTCTTCGTTGCTGCAATAAAATGGTAACTGCAATAATGGTAACAAAAAAGGAAGGGTTTTATGATTGCTTGTGTGATTTGATGCTGTTTGAGCAAAACTTAGTTATATTGACGACGTCTGTTTTAAAGACTTTCGAATAGTTTTGGCGTTTCAGTCTTTTCGGGGTCAAAAACAACTAAATGTTTTCTTCTTCCAACGTTTCGATCCTTATTGGATCTTCATTCGATTCCCTGAGGAAGATCCAATAAGGATCGAAACGTTGGAAGAAGAAAACATTTAGTTGTTTTTGACCCCGAAAAGACTGAAACGCCAAAACTATTCGAAAGCAAAACTTTGTGTTATTGTGTTCAGAGATGGAATCCTCCTCAGAGCAAAACAAGAGAACAAAAAATCTGCACCACGCTCCCGCATCCAATGCTAGAGCGGCTTCTCTCGGTTTCTTTCACCTTCCTGCTTGCAACTTGTGACACCGAAACATGTGCGGATTTGTTTGCATAAAAAGTGCGTTTACTCAAAATTGAGGCACTTTGTGCACCGGGAGTTAACATAAATTTGCTTATGCTCAAAAATCAATAATTAACAAGCGTACAAGTATTTATGTATGCAATTGTGTCATGCCATGCGAACGGAACAATCATACCGCGTAAAACGCCGGTGAAATTGTCGATCAACTTTGCGGGAGCCTCAAAAATGATGCACAAAAATGTTTCTCTTTGTGCTGATTTTTTGTGGTTCGATGTTTCTCTTTGTTTTCGCATGCTTCCTCCTTGCGCTACGCTCTCGCACAAACGATAGCGGTGGGAGCGGACAAAGATAAAGAGAACAAAAACATGCATTTGAGGCACATTGCGGGAGCAAATGACAAGCCTGATTGTGTTGTTGTATTCTCATTTATTGCAACTTCAACAACATAATTCCCCAAAGTTTTGCTCAAGCAGCATCAAACTAGGCTAATAATCATAATACCCATGAGTTTGCACCGTTTCAATGCAGAAACGGAGAGTTTAGCATCTCACCATACAACAAACCAATCCCAGAAAAAAATACTTCTGAAGACATTCTAAATGTATAGAAATCTCGGAAGGAATCACGAAAATAATTCCTGGAGGATTTCTGATACTTCAAAGAGGGAACTTCTAAAGGAATCCTGGAAAGATCCCTCGAAAAATATTTATTAAATTGTTCATATAAAATCGCGTTGGAGTTTTACAAAGTCACTTCGGAATTTCTCCGGAATTTCAAAAGAAGTTCCTTGAAGAATCCCAAATCTTCACTCGGTGGAAATTCTAAAAGGACGGATCCTATAAGGAACTTTTTGACGAATCCTAAAAGAGAATTCTTGAAGATTCCTATAGAAGTAATTCTTGAAGAAACATCAGAAGAAATTGCTGGAGTAATTTCAGTAGGAACTCATGGGGGTCCCTCGAAGGAACCTCTGGAGAAATTTAAGAAAAAAAAACTTTAAATCAATCTCTGAAGGCACACCTGGAGGAATTTAAAAAAAAAACTGCTGAATGAATCTCAGAAAAAAAAACTCAAGAAGGAAACCAAGGAGAATGACATAACCTTTTCTAATCGGAAAATCCGTATGCATATATCCGTTCCTAACCATTGCTAACTGAGTCGCAGGTGCAGTTAGACGCGGTTAACGACGGTTAGCAACGGATAAATGCGGATTTTTCCGGTTAGCAAAGGAAAAGAGAAAACTGAGAAGGAACTTCCGTTAGAAAATCAGAAGGAATGCAGAAAGAACATCTGAATGAATGCCTGACTCAATTTATGGAGGATTATCACTCTGCAGCAGGCGAAGTTGCCAGAATATTTTTACTAACTGAAGTTCACCCAGAAGCCCATGACTGTATATTTAAAAACAATGAGCATTGCTAGGATTTCGCGACGATCGTGTAAATGTCCAATCTTTGACAGCACAATGTTCACACATCCAACAACAAAGCCGATTAGTCCGGAATAAAACAATCAGTATTCGAATAAACTCACAGTTCACTCCGAAAGAACAACGAAATTATTCGAATATAACTCATTTTTTTGTAAGCACGGAACGCTCAAACGTTGAAATTATTAAGTTCGTGCATCGGTCCATTAGCTTGTGCACCCTTGGATCCTTGGATTCAATGTCTTGCACTCTGCCACAAGAAATTTGACGTGCACTTGGTTGGTGATCTTCCGGATTTTTTGTAAGCTATTCAATCCGATGTATGTATGTCAGCGTGGACATTAAGAAAGATGATAATTTAAGCCATTGTCAAAGGAAAATAGCAACCACCAGGGCTGAATATAAGTTAATTTCGAGGGTGAAAATTTTAAATTTCTAAGTGAAATGATTTCGGTGAAGTTACAATGAGGGAGCATTCAAATTCTTCTACAGATGTATTCGTAGATGTCATCTAATGAAATATTATTTTGTTTGTTTATATTGTAAATCGATTATTTATTAATCGATTATTTGGGAACAAAAAACTTTGACACCCCTAACATCTTTTTTCGAGAAATGTCACCTTGCACGGTAAACAAAAATTGATCAAAATACAACTATTGACTTTTTCTGACAACAGCTGGTGCTGTAATCATTCGTAAACGGCGTCTCCATGTCGTTGTATGTGAAAACACGAAGTGACCTATATTGTTAATATAGTATATTTGCACAATACCTCGCTTAACAAATTGACACATCACTCAAACATCAAAATTTTCAGTGAGAGTAAGCACGCCAGCAAAAATTTGTGCAGTATATTTATCTTTCAACAAAGTAACACAATATGATAATTGGTAAATTAATCGATGCATAAAGGAAAAAGAAGAAGCAGTTTTGATATCCGAGCGGTGTACCGTCTTACCCCGCTGGTTCGACACGTTTTAATACGACACTTTTTAATTCGTACCCCGCTTATTCGACACATGTCGAATTAAAAAGTGTTCAAATGTCACAGCGATGTACACTGTAAATGCAAAACAGTTCGATATTGCGCTTATACTCCCACCCACAGCAGCTCCTCTTGCAGAAGCTAATTCCGGAAGTTCTGAGTTGTTGCTATTCGACACCCAAACCGCCTGGAGACCAACCGGAATGAACTGAGGATGGTAACAATCATAGAAAGAACGAGCTTTTCATTCGCACCGCCACAATATCTGTTGAAATTATGTTCCATAACAAATCCGGAAATCAAAACAAAAACAAAAATAGAGTTGCCTAATTTCAATGAGCATGCCCAAGTAACCAAAAGTTCCGCTTCCCATGACAAAATGCACTTTCAAGTTCCGCGAAGTTCAGATAAAGTTCCAAATGGAACTTTCTGGCTGCTTAAGAGGCTAACGATGAGCCTTGCTGGAACTTCGGTCATAAGTTCCGGCAAGGCTCATTGTTAGCCTCTTAAGCAGCCAGAAAGTTCCATTTGGAACTTTATCTGAACTTCGCGGAACTTTAAAGCTGCTTAAGATGCTACTCGGAACTTTGTCTTAACTTTCAAGTTCATAGAAGTTCAGTTCAGTAGCATTGTGTTTCAATGAGTATTAAATTTATTTCTTTTACATAAAACAATGGTTTAAGCATACATGAATGAAAGACAAATATGAATTTATCAATGAATACTAGGCTTGAGCAAAAAAAAAAAATTGCCGCCCAGCGGATTCGAACCGATAGTCGCTGCGTGAGAACCCCACGCTCTACCACAGTACTACAGCTGTGATTGAGTGGCCAGCAGTTAAAGTCTGACTTGAATCTATTTTTTGTCGGCAGCTAGTTTTGCACATTTGTACAGTAGTGAAGTAAGCTTGACTTTGTCAAGTGTCTTCAGCAGCGCAGTGGTAAGTCGGCAGGCTATCACGCAGGAGGATCCAGTTCAAATCTACATAACAGCGACATGTGTGAACATATAATTATTAGAAGCAATTTCCAGACGTGAGTCACAAACCACCAGCAGGGTTGTGATTCTGAAAAACACATTTTTGTTTCTGCATGGATTTTGTCAAAGTTCTGTCAGAAGCTGCTTAGAAGGCTACCCAGCGCGCTTATGTGAACTTTCAAGTTCCAAAATTACTTAAAAATGAAGCTGCTTAGAAGGCTAATGAGCAACCTCGAACAAGCTGCTTAGCTTATAAAGTACCCTTTTATCTGAACTTTTGGTTACTTGGGTGGTCGTGTAGGGTGATCAGTTTGTCGAATTAAAAGTTTACCCCGGTTATTCGACAACAGTTGGTGTCGTATTAGCGGGGTAATACGGTACTGTCGATGAGATCGTCGTCGCCGATTGATCGATGATGTAAACGGAACAGCGCTTGGATGTCAAAACTTCTTTTTCTTTTCGCTTGGTGCATCAATCAATAAATACCGCAATTACAGTGATTCCTATATCACATGTGTGTCATGGAGAGAAAAATCTAAAAACAAATGGTGACGTCACCGACACGCGTTGAAGATATGACGGAATCCCACCTCGAATTTTCAAGAGCATAAATCTGAAGAACCAAATGACGGATAGCACTGAAAAGTTGATCGATTGGTTACCACCGGCGGCTGACCAATCGATTAACTTTTCAGCGCTTTGTGACATTCGGTTTTGTGCTTTTGAAAATTCACGGTTCATAACCTTATGGGAACTTGCTTTGATTGTAGTAGTGAAAATTTAATGGTTTGCACCAAACACGCATCTCACGCACGTGAAGTGCCTTTCCACACCTCTGTACACGGAACCAGAAATCAACCCAAATATAGGTTCACATGTGTTCTCTGCAGAGAAACAGATGTCACACCGTCACACTCTCATTGTTTCCCATCGATCACCTTTTTAACGGTTGATTCAAACACAGACAAACAGACGTATCACTTGGAACAAATTGCGATAAAAATCATCGTCACGAAAATATAATCGCCCAATGCTAACCAGGCTGTGTTACGCAAATCACTCAGTAGGTGGCAGTAGTGAGCAAACGTCAAACACGAGCAAAAACGATGCGAGCGCCGTGACCGAGCGATTTGCGAACTACAAAATATTTGAACTAATCGTTAAAAAGGGTAACAATGAGAAGTGAGTAGAGTGAGATGTCTGTTTGTCTGTGATTCAAATATTCAGTAGTAGGTTATTTATTATTATTTATTATTTATTATTAATTTATTCATCTGACCTAGCTGGTCTTAATGAATATTGATTGATTGACCACTCGCGGCGCTGATATCGGTTTTGCCAGCGGGGTAGCGCGGACGTCAACCACGAATAGATGTGCCGTAGTCCACATGAATTTGACATGTTTGGGAAATTGACACTTTTGGGCACTCTGACAGATCTGGGATGTGCACGACATTTGCGAATTAGTCATTACCATAAGTGATTACTTAAGTAAAACGTGTAAAACTAGCAAAAGGTTACCAAAATTTTGGCGTGCAATCGTTCGAAATTACACGACAACGCGGAGATAGTAAATAAATCAGTAAAAAATTGTGTAATGCATCAATTTTCAGCACAAACTATTTTGAACGTGTTTTTGTTGTGAGCTACGGGGATTCTGCCTTTTGCTGGCCCCCTGGGTTTTGCTCCTGTTTGACGTTTGCTCACTACCGCCATCTAGTGGCGGCCCGGCCAAACACACTGCCCATAGCATTGGGCGATTATGTTGTCGTGACGATGTTTTTTAATGAAATTTGTTCTAAGTGTTACCATAGACTAATTTCAAGACCTCGATGTACCAAAGAAAACGATCAAATTTTCGGTGACCAGTCCGGTACCCAATAAATATTCATAACCGTGTATATTTTTCCGTGTAAATTGCCTTTTGTGTAAATTTTATTTAGCGTGTTACACTGATCTGACAGCTCTGACAGTAAGGGACTAAACATAAATTACGTAAAGTGAGTACCGAGGATTGTTCACAATCTGCGAACTTGACTGCGGAAAAAATTGCGACCATGACGCCGCTGGTGTTACGTCTGTTTCTCTGTGATAGGTTTTTTCACTCATTATTCCCGGCAGAAAATTGCAACCCATCTTAAAGTTCTTTCTACCCAGCGTTGACTTTCAAAGCTTGTTTCAAAGTACCCTAGTGGGTTGAAATAAACCCACTTTCGGGTAAACGGCAATAGGGCACTGCACTGTTTTGATTTTGTATGAGGTTTTGACGTTTCTTGGCCTTGTTGTTTACAAAATTTCTGTAAGAGTGAAAGAGAAGGAGATAATTTCATGCAGAGCCCTATAAACCCAAATTTGGCATCTCGCTCCAACATTATCGGCTAAGTAGCTGCTTCTTGTTTTGTTTTTGACCACATTGCGAGGGGCAGAGCGAGGAAACAATCCACTGCTGGGTAAAAAGTTCAAGCGGTTTATTTTTGCATTCTTTTAACGCATGTTTTGGGTAATCTGTTTTTTTCGCGTGTGTAAAAAGTCGACGACTTCTTTTTCGGCGAGCTTGATTTAACAACGAACCCCCTATGAAAAAAAATAGTGCATCGATCTTCTTTACCGATATCGACAGCTGTCAAACCGCGTTTCAATTTACAGGTGTATCGTAAAATTTTGCATTCTCGTCGTTTCGCGATCGACCGCGTCCGAAAAAAAAGTTTTTCTCGTAAATTGAAGTCTTGCTGTGCTAAAAACTTTAATTTTTCTTATGTTTAATCAAGTGCGAGTGAATTCTTGTCGAGAACAGGCAGCGTGCAAGCTGTTTTTCATGAAAACTCATTGATAACAATTTGCTCTCCGCAGAAGGTAAAGTTGCACATTTTTGACATCTCGCATCGCCAGGATAATCGGTGTGCTGTCAGAGTGTTCGTGTGTTTGTGCGACGGATTTTTCGATTCAGCGGACGTGCGTGCGAGTGTGTGTGTGTTTCGTTGTTGCGGCCCGACCGAAAAAGGGAACGCCATATTGAACAAAAGAAGAGACGAGAGAATAGTTTGTCCGTCGTTCAGCAGCCGTGGTCGCCCGTCAAAAAGGCCCAGTGTGAAGCGAAACTGGAAAGCATTTTTCACAATCGGCACCAGAAACGAAACGAGTGATTCTACGTGGACAGTTTCGTCACGGAAGGCTGGATATTTCCGCCGCTTGGGGCTCGTTCCAGCTCTCGGATGTGAAGAAGAAAAGGGAGGCTGGGGATTAGCAAGCAGCCGTGTCCGACTCCCGAGAAGAGTGTGTGTTTTCGTACATTCTCTGTGCCCCTCGGATACCAGTAAAATCCTACAATCACTGTAAGAAGAAGGATAATGTGAATGGGAAAGGTTTGACACCATGAATGAAGGATCGATTTTTTGGGCTATGATTCAAGAGATTTTGGGAGTTTCAAGGTAGCTAAAATTGGGTAAAATTTTCAGCCGGCCGCGGATGTGCGATTTCTCATGAAATGTGCGTTTATTTGTGCCTTGGACACTGAAAAAAGTTGGTCGTGATTGAACCGAAGGAGTATTTTTTTTTAAATTTGGTGTTCCACGGGATGTGTCATTCTTTGGGTTTCAATTTTGTTTAGAATTATTGAATACGCAAATGAAAATTGTGAATTTATTACTGTTTTATAACTGCAGCGACGTGCCGGTAAGTGAACTATTTCTATTATGCTTGATAAACTGATGTATTTCAATTTTATTCTTTGTGATGATCCAAATGTATCTAAATTGATAAAACAATGAAATATGTTTTTAGCCACGCTATAATTTTGATCACACTACAAACTGCTATTAAGTTAAGAAATCATAATTAATACTAATTTTGAAAATAAACTATTAAACTATTAAAACTATTAAACTAGTCAAATTATAATCCTGATGTGAGCCATTTCGAAATTCATTAAAATGAATAGGAGTTGCTCCTGAAGTTTCAACCAGGAGTACCCTGTGGAAATTCATTCAGGATTTGTCTCTATGGATTCCTGCCGAAGTTCACTCTGGAGATTCCTCCAACATATGTCTCTGGGGATAATTCCTCTCGGAGTGCTTTCTGGGAACTCCTCCAGGAGTTTCCTCTGGCAATTTGCAAGTAATTTCTACAGGAGTTTCCTTCTTGAATATTCTTTCAGGAGTTTTCCCTTGAAATTTTTATGGAAGTTCCTGTTTGTTTTTTTTCCTGGAGTTACCTTTGGTAATTCTTTCAAAAGCATAGGAATTCCTCCTAAAAATGCCTCCAGAGATCTTGAGAATTGCTCCACAAAGTTCTTTTAAAGATTTCAAAGGAAGTTTCTTCTGGGAATCTTCCCAGGTATTACTTCTGGGTATTCCTCCAAGAGTTATCCTGGGTATTCTTTAAGAAGTTGCTTCTCTAGATTTTTATATTAAAGTTCCTTCAGAAATTCATTCAGATGATCGCTTTGGAAATTCTTCTAAGAGCTCTACTTGGGGATTCATCCTGGAGTTCCTTCTTGGGTTTCAATGAAAGTGCCTCTAGGAGTTTCTTCTGGGAATTACCTCTAGTGAAGCACCTTTTGGAGATTTCAAAGGAAGTGCCTTCAGGAAACTTTTCCAGAAATTCCCTTAGGAGATTTCTGCAGGAGTTTCCTCTGTCCTACAGGAGTTTCCTTTGGAAAAATAGTCAAGAGATCCCTTTGAGAATTTCTGCGGGAGATTTCAATGATAGTATCTTCAGGGAATTTCTCCTGGAGTGCCCATTGGGGATTCCTCCAGGAAAAACCTCTGAGGATTCGTTCAGACGTATTCTTTCAGGCGTTTCTTATAGGTTTTTTTTTTCAGAAATTCCTGCTAGGGATTCCTCCAGGATTTTTTTTGTGGGGATGATTCGTATCGGAGTTCCCTTTAGGAAATTAACTAGTATTTCTCTCGGGGTATTCCTCCAGGAGTTTCTTCTGGGAGCTCATATAGGAATATCTCCTCAAGGTTTCAATGATAGTTTCTGCAGGGAATTTTGCCAGGAGTTCCCTTTAGAGAATCATCCAGGCGATCCTTGAGGAGATCCATTTGGAAATTTATGCGGGGAATTTCTCCAGGACTCCCTTTGGGGAGTCCTCGAGGAGTAATTTTCCAGAAGTTTTTTCTGATGATTTCAATGGAAGTTCTTTTAGAAATTTATCAAGGAGATCACTCTAAGGATTCTTCTAGGAATTTCATCTGGGTATTTATCCTGGAGTTCATTCTGGGGGTTTCAATGAAAGAGCTTTAAGGGACATTCTCTAGGAGTTGCTCCTGGGTACTCATTAAGAAGTTCCCTCTAGAGATCTTTTGAGGATTGTTCCAGGAATTTCATCTTTAGATTTAAATGGAAATTCCCTTAAGTAATTTTCCCAGGTGATATCTCCAGAATTTCCTTCCAGGGATTCTTCCAAAGTTTCTTTATCCTTTAAGGATTTTTCTTGAAATTACATCGGGAGATTCATTCTCATTCTGCCCTCATCAAGATTTCCAAGAAATTGCTCCTGGAAATTCTTCCAGAAGTTCCATTTCGGATTTTCAATGAACGTGTCTTTAGGTAATTTCTCTTTCAACTGGAGTTCCCTTTGGAAATACCTCCAAGAAATTCCTTAGGGAATTCCTCCAGGAGTTTACTCTGAAGAGTTCAGTGGAAATTTCTGCAAAGATTTGCCCCAGGAGTTCCATTTGGGAATTCCACTAGGCAGGTCCGTGCACAGAAAAGGCCAAAAGGGAGGGATTTTTCCTAGTTTTTGCAAAGGACGGAGGGGCGCCTAGTGTATAATTCGAGCAGGGAATGAGAACTTATTGAAAACAAATTGAGTATTTTAGATATCACGTATTTTGATAACAAAATGAGTTTTCATTATGTATGACTTAAGTGTTAACATAACAAAAACTGATAACAAAAAAATGTACTGGACTATCTAATTGAAAACTAAATAAGTTCTCATTGATAACAAATTGATATCTCATTTTGTTATCATTTTTTTTCGACTTGATATCATACACAGTTCTCAGGGAGTTATCAATTCCATAGGGTAATAACTAAAATTTAATAACAAATTTAGTATTCATTTTGATATTTTGCTAAAAAAAATGCCGCCATCAACGGCGACTATTATCGATCTCATCTTACTAAATTTCCACTGTTAGATAAAAACTTGTTGAAACGATTCAGAAATGTGAAATAAGGTTATAATAGTTTTTAAAAGACTTTCAGCGTTTCTACCGCTAAGAATCGTTTCATGTACATTAGGCCGTACCTTATTTTGCAAAAAAAGAAATATTATAAGTTCGTGAGTTTTAGCTAAGAAATGATCGTGTCAAAATTTGAAGTCCATATCTCAAGGCTAAGTGCTCCCTTAAGGAGCCTAAAGTTGTCAAAAATGGTATGGGACCAAAAAAATATGATTTTTTTTCGACTTTAAATTACGCCATTCTACTCAAACCGGTGATTTTAGGACCCTAAAGGGCCGAAAATGTGCTTAGAAGTGCGATATCTCTACTCGTTTTTAAGTAATTGAACAAAATAGGGTAGTTTTCCTTCGGGATCTAAAAAAATGGTCGAAAATGCTGATTTTTCGGTTGTTTTTTTGTCAATAACTCAGAGTAGAGATATCGCAAATCTAAGCACATTTTCGGCCCTTTAGGGTCCTAAAAACACCGGTTTTAGTAGAATAGCGTATTTTTTCGTCGAAAAAAATTTCATGGTTTTTTGTTCCCATACCATTTTTGACAACTTCAGGCCCCTTGAGGGACCACTTAGCCTTGAGATATGGACTTCAAGTTTTGACACGATCATTTCTTAGCTAAAACGATCATTTTCCACTAACGAACTTATAACATTTCTAATTTTTGCAAAATAAGGGACGGCCTAATGTACATTTGATCAATCATTTATGCCAAAGTGTGAGAAACTTTGGAGCACTGTGAAACTCGTCGTTATTTTCATACAAAAGTACGAAGGGTGCAGTTCTAAAATATTGAACTGGAAATAATCACTCTGTAGTTCAAATTTGGAGGTTCAAATTTCAAGGTGGAGCCTCGTGGCCGTGCGGTTATCGTCACCAAGCGTATAAACGTACCATACCATGGGGTAAGGGTTCGATTCCCGCTCCGAGTGATGAAACTTTTCGCAAGAAATGTTTCTTCCTCGTATTCACTGGTGCTTGTAATGTGTGTCGTGTCCGTTGTCTAGTGTTAAGTTTCGTTCAGTCCGTACAGCCTCTGCTACTGATGTAATACTTATTAGATAATAAATTATTTAGATTTTACCTAAGTATCATGATAGATATAAACTTGACAATATTCAATACCAAACGCGAACACACGAAGAATGTAAAAAATAGGATATAATGACTCATTTATAACAGTAGGAAACTACGACACATGAATGCTTATACAATGTTAGCTTCAAATATATCTTTTAAATATTGTTTCCATTGTTATGATTTTTTTTAAATGTTCAAATGTTTCAAACTAAACGACCATTATTTTGAAAAAATAAATAAATTGGTTTTGAAGTTACTGAAAATTCCCTGGAATCTGTGTCCGTTAGCAAAGCTGCCAAGGAGGGGCTTCATGGGGACAAGTCTGTGCCAGTACTATCGTAATTTCGTATAAAAGTTTAAAATGTGGAATTTAATTGAATTTCATCTATGACTTATGTTTTAATTACAACAAGTTATCACTTTAAAATTTTAATTTATTTCATGTGCGCAGAATTGAAAACTTTGAAAAAGGGTGCGCAGAAATAGGAACCAAATTTAGAATGTCTTTAATTTTACATAAAAAAAATCAATGTTTTGTATAAACATCATACTTTTCACTTATTAACAAGGCTTGTAACTATGCACTGTCAAAAATTCAGACACATCGGTGCGAATAGCAATTTATTACAGCTCAATGAAATTAAAAAGGTCTTAGGTGCGCAGAATAGAGGCCCTCCACGGTAAAATTAAAACTAAAAACATGTTAAACCTATTTTGGATTTTTGAAATCAAATCTTATTATCATTGAGTTTTTGATATGATAACAAAATGATATCTCAATTTGATATTCAATTTTAAAAAATCGAAACGAAAACTCGTTTTGATTTCGTTTTGTTATCAATAACAAAATAAGTTATCATTTTGTTATAGTTCTGTTCTCATTCCCTGCTCGGGAAATCATCCGGGAGGGGTTAAACCTCTAAAACCCCTCACTTGTGCACGGGCCGGCCTCTACGACAAACATCTGAGGGTTCTTCCAGGATTATTATCACCGACGAACCGACGTGACAGTGGTGATCCAAAACTGTCTCCCCCTAATTTAACGGTCGACCAGCGAAGTGAGCGATCGCTTCTGTCAAGTCAGCACAGACGCGAACCGTTTCCTATATGAACACACGGGGGGTTGGTGTCGAGCTATCAAATCATCGCGAGCCGTTATAGAGGTGGTGATAGTGTTCGGCTATTTTTCATCATGGCGTCGCGGACAACAAATTTGAATTTATTTGTTCTAGCTGTCACGTCGGTTCGTCGGTGTTATTATTTCTGGAGCTTCTTATAGGGTTTTAAGTGGAAGTCTCTATAAAGAATTGTTTCCAGGAGTTCTATTTGGGGATCAGGAGCCTTCCGGGCTCCGGAGTTCCCTCTGGAGATTCCTAGAAGATTTCGCTCTTGTGATTTCTCCAGGAGTTTATTCGGAGTATTCTAGGCCCTCTAGAAGATTTCAATTGATGTTTCTGTAGGTAATTCCTCCAAAGAATACCGGTAAGGATTCCTTCAGTAGTATTTTTTCAAGATTTTCCCCTAAAGATATAAATTGATGTTCCCATAGTATTTTGTTTTCAAAAGTTCTCTCTGGGGAAACCTCCAGGAGTTACATTTGAAGATCCCTCCAAGATTTGTTTCTAAGGATTTCTCCTGTATTATCCTCTGTGGATTGGATTCCTCCAAGAGTTCCTACTAGGAATTCCTGAAAGAATAATCCTGTCTGAACGATACGGATACTGAGAAGTATCACCAAAAGGAATCACCGAAAAAAAAATCTTGGAAAAATTTTTCCGGAGTTCCCTCTGGAGATTCCTAGAAGATTTCGCTCTTGTGATTTCTCCAGGAGTTTATTCGGAGTATTCTAGGCCCTCTAGGAGTTCTTTTTGAAGATTTCAATTGATGTTTCTGTAGGTAATTTCTCCAAAGAATACCGGTAAGGATTCCTTCAGTAGTATTTTTTTCAAGATTTTCCCCTAAAGATATAAATTGATGTTCCCATAGTATTTTGTTTTCATAAGTTCTCTCTGGGGAAACCTCCAGGAGTTACATTTGAAGATCCCTCCAAGATTTGTTTTAAAGGATTTCTCCTGTATTATCCTCTGTGGATTGGATTCCTCCAAGAGTTCCTACTAGGAATTCCTAAAATAATAATCCTGTCTGAACGATACGGATACTGAGAAGTATCACCAAAAGAAATCACCGAAAAAAAAATCTTGGAAAAATTCTTTGCAGAATTTCCAGAGAGAACTGCTGGAGGAATTTCTGAAGCAATCTCCTGAAATAATCGTCTATGAAAACTCCTGTAGGAATCCCCAGAAGGAATTCCTGGAAAACCCCTGAAGGCACTTCTTTTAAAATCCCCGAAAGGAACTGGTGTAAGCGTCCCAAAAGAGGGCTTCTGGAAGAATTGACAGAGAAAACTCCTGGGGGTAGCTTCAGAGGGAACTCCGGTAGGGATCCTCAAAGACAAATCTGGGAGGAAACTCCAAGGAGAATACTTGAAATAAAACTTTTTGAGAACTTCCATTGAAATGTCTAAGGCCACACTCATTGAAATTTTCAGAGAACTCCAAGAAAGGGCAGGGATCTTTTGAATTGAATTAATTTCCTGAAGAACCTCCCTTCTAAAATCTCGGAAGGAACTCCCGAAAAAATACCCAGTAATAACTTTTAGAGCAATCCCCAGAGATAATTTTTTGAGCAAATCTCTGAAGATGCTTCCATTGAAATCTCCACAAGAATTTTCTGGAGTGATCCTCAAGAGATCTCCAGAACGAACTGCTTGAGGAATCCCCAAGAAGGAATTTTTAGAGAATTCTTTAGAAGAAACTCTTGAAGGAATTCAAAGAAAGAGCTCTTAGAAAAACTTAGAAGGAAATCGGGCAGAAATTTCCAGAGAAAATCCTAGGAGAATTCCTAGAACTCTTGGAAGAATCTCCAGAGGGGATTCCGGATGGAATCCTCAGAATCATAATTTCTAGAGGAATCTCCAGCATCTTTGTAAGTCCTCAAGTTTTGGAGATATCAAGGTGAGTTAGGATAATTCAATACTGTTGCAATACTGTTTGTGAGTGTATACTTATGATGGGTAGTGTATATTCACGAAAATAAACGTCGCTTCCAGATAAAGCTTCATGTAGGTAATTTTGAAAACGTAATATTGCGGAATAGCACGCAAGTACACTTCAGCAGGATACGTTATTCTGAAAGTCATATGTAGGTTTACCAGAAGTAAAAAAATCACTGCTTGTATGACAACATTTCACAGTACCTTCTCCCAAGTTTTCGCTGATCGATTCTTCGTAACATGGTGTCAAATTTCTCAAACAATGCTCACAAAAAAATTACATTATTTTTCTATAATAATCACCAGGTTTATAAACGCAATCATTTATCAAAAGGTGCAAGGCAAACGTAACCCACAATCGCTCGAATGGAAAACCTTACTTTGTGAAAAGTAACCCACAAATCAAATCAACAACATGTCTGGTCACAATCCCCCACATGGACGTCTAGGTCAACCGAATTCCACTTGGAATCCGTTGCAGGTAACGTTATGGAACAGTTGTTAAAGGAAATTATCACTGACAGTCTCGATTGCAGGTGCCGTACATCCCACGGCAACCGCAGTTGGCCCACATGTCCAGTGAGCGATCCATGGCAAGATCTCCGGTGACGTGGCACACACCGCCGACTCATCAGGATCAGCTATACAACTTCATGACTGCTAACCACAAGAACGTGAGTTACAATTTTCTCTGGTTCTTTGTTCGGCAGAATCTTTATCGTAGCTTTTTTTTCCTACAGAATCTAGAAATCAATCCAATGCTGCCAGCATTTGGGCGTAGCTCCGGCATGCCGCTTGGATCTGTGGATTTGTCTCTGTCGTCGGCCGCCAGAAGTACGCCATCTCCGAAGGGGGCCAATCCGCAACAACCGGGCCCACCTCAACAGCATCTGCCCTCGAACATTCCACCCGGTCTGGGCGGTCCTCCGATGCCGGACCAGAACGATCACTTTCATCCCAAGATGATTCCTGGACATGGTCAACAGCCTCCGCAGCAACAACAGCACCATCATTCACATCATCACCATCAACAGCAGCAGCAACAGCAACAACAACAACAACAGCATCCGCCACATCACATGAACCCGTAAGTTTTGCTGAAACTTTCATTTTGGACTTCTCAGTCGTTATTTTTTATGCCAGTGCATGCCTGCCGTGTGCAGCATAGTTGTCCCATGTTAGTATGAATTGCCATAGAACAACTATGCTGCACACGGCAGATCTGTAGCATTCGTCAATCCACGTCATGTTATTCCGGGAAATGTAATACTACGAGTAAACAACACCCTCGCTCTCAGAAAATATGTCGTTAGGTACTTCTAATTCCATTGATTTTATCGGTTGCTGTAGTTTTCCGGGAATAGTTATTACAGGAAATGAGTTTCTTATGACGTAGAGCATTTCAAAAAAAAAAAAGAAAAAAAAATCGACAGCGAAATATATTACTGCTAAGATAACTCAAATCAAATTTCACTTCTTCAACAGGAACCTCAATCGTTCGCCATCGGCCACGCAGATCGGTGGCGTAATACAATCAACAGCGACTCTAAAGGATCGTCAATCAAATCAGCATCCGAGTGTTTCCGGTGGCGGTGGCGCAGGTGCGGTGGGCGTTGGTGGAAGTGGTAATGCTGTTTCCTGTAATTTTCTGGGAAATAGCGGAACTAGTGGTATGGGCCTAGGCACCGGCAGCGCCGGTGGAAACGGATATTACAATATGATGAGTAGCAGTAGTAGCGGTAGCAGTGGTAGTAGCATTGACGGCAGCAATAGTATTAACAGGCCACTGGGTGGGCATAGCGGTGGAACAGCGCCGAACCCAGCAACAAACATGGGAGCACCCAGCGAATTTGCAGCGATGATCCCTGGTGGATTGCATATCAAGGATGCCAAACAGATTAACAATGAAGCTGGGAAGAACGGGAGGGATAACGTAAGTTCTGACGTTTTCTGACATAATATATCCTTGAAATTCATACATTGTTTCCCATTTTTTCAGATGTCATCCAACAACGAATCAACCGATTTAATGAAAGATATTCTCTTGCATGCTATGCAAGCCAGCGCAGCCTCGGTGTCGCCAAAAAGGAGTAAGTTTCATTTTTGACGTTGGATGGCATTAGATTTAGGTTTCACTCACCAAAAACTCAGCCAATACACGATGAATTTCTATAATTTTATCATCCATGGATCAACAATTTATCCATGCGTCGATACAAATAAAGAACATTTTTGATTATACTAAAACTGTTGAAAAATTGGTAATTATAAACGCTTGTCTTTGACAGCCTGGAATGTAATTTTATTGTAATCGAAATTCTATAACAGCACATGTTTAAGTATCTCTATTTGCAGTCCTATGTGAATAGGAAATCCAGCAAAGATGATACTTTTATGCGAATAGGGACATTCCTAGACTTCCTAAACAAATTACGAGAATAGGTTCAAGATGGCATGTGTAAACGATTTTTAGGTTGAAATGTCTGGCTTTGCTCTTGACAAAAACTACGAAGATGTTGTATGGTTTTCATGGAAGATTATTTGATTTGATAGGGTAAAAATTTACTTCGTCGCATGCTCTAATATTCGTCTCCTCAGATTGAAAATAACAGATCATTTCGATATTCTTACTTACCTCTGCCGATGCCTCATTAAATGGAAGCAAAAAGATGTAGACTATCGATAAACACGCTCCTTAGCACTGGAAATCGAATAATTACGCAAAATTTGACGTATCAATTTCACTCCGCTTGCGACTTCACATTTTTTTCTCGTTTTGTATTAGACAAAACACCCCACAAAAGCTCTGTAGCTCTTCAAAGTTGGATTCTATACTGCTGCAGAATGCAGTAAAAGTTGTTCAATTTTTCAAATAAATCAGTTTTCCCCATCATCGGTAAAATGTAAACACAAGCGGTTGTGCTACTTTTCCCCGAATGCCGGTTTCCCGAATGTCGTTTCCCCCGAACGCCGATTTCCCGAATGTCGTTTCCCCGAATGGCCCTTTTCCCCGAATGACCCTTTTCCCCGAATCACTCCCTTCTTTATTTTATAGACGTTTCTTCCATGTTCTATTGCTCCTCAGATCTGCTGAAACACTGCTGAATGAAGAAGGGTAATATGACTCCTTCTTTCCATGGCTGCTCGTTCTTTTTAGAACCAAATTGACTCTAACGACTTGTCAAATTATGATCGATTAACTTTTTGAACAACTTAGTCCCCAGGATCACGAACATGTTGTGGCAAGTGATCATTTCGAACAAGGATGTAATGTATAGTCTTTTCGGGGAAACGGGTCATTCGGGGAACTGACTTTCGGGGAAACGGGTCATTCGGGGAACTGGCATTCGGGAAAACGACATTCGGGGAACCGACATTTGGGGAAAAGTAGCACAATCAGTAGCACAAGCTTTCATCGTCTAGGGAGGGTGCAAAGCAAACAAAAGTGTGCGTGGATTTTCTGTATATGAAACATCGTATTTTACAATCACAGAGAATGATTTCCGCGTTGCACAGTGTTGGCGTATAATAATCTGGTTGGCAAAAATATTAATTAAAATGTTTTGGTCGTTATTTTCAAGCTACATCCACCTTATTTAAAAAGCTTTCCGTTCAATCACCCTTTGAAAACATAATTTGATTTGCGTTGTGAATAATTAGATCGACTTTTCGAATAAGCACCTACGGTCAAATCATAATTTTTGACCATCCTATGTACCATAGTGTCACGTAGAAAGTGTGCCCGGAACTAAATTCAGGTTTCGCCCGAAATAGACTTGGGCAAGACGGAAACAGAATTCGAGGGACAACTATTTAATCTTATTATTTAAAGGAAATTATAGCTCTTTCACAATATATTTTAACGTGGTATGAAAGCTAAGTTAAAAATTAGCAAATGATATCAAATTGGCAATGAGGCATTAGGCGAGGTGCAAGAATAAACTCGATCATCATTGGTCGGTGCTAAGGAAGACGAAAATTAGATAAGAACCCTACGTGAAAATGCAAAGGTTGAAATAAATGTTTTCTTATTTAGAAGATGGTCTCTTAATTTTTCTTTGGCTGTGTGATATTTTTGCAAATGCATGGCTCATATAGCCAAACTGAGGGTGCCTGGAATCAATTCTCGGTCATTCCAGCCAGTTTCTTTAAAACTGTCTTGAATTCCTTCGGCACAGAATTTCTTCGTGCCTGTTAAACAGTATACAGACAGATGGTAAATTGGCAAAGAAAGCTTTCCAGTTGATAACTAAAGAAATGCTTGTAGAGCTCTAAGCTGTAAAGCCTCAGGTCCTAATTATAAATCACTATTCACAGATTCGCCACTGCGGACACCTGTTCCTCCTAACCACAGCCCGACCCGAAGTCGGAGTCCGCCAACGCCCGCGCTGTTACATTCAATGGACCAACAGGCGGCAACTGCCTGTGTAAATACATCGTTTCCAATGAATCCTACAAATGTGCCATCGACACTAGAAGCCACCACCGGTAATAACCCCGGTAGTAAAACCAACAATTCATCTACCACCGCTTCACCGGTGGTACCGACCAGTGTTGCCCCACCGGCGTCCAATACGGATCGAACATCTCCCACCGAGCAAAGCATCACTTCGAACGAAGATTCAACCGATTCTAACTCGAGCAAGTCGCGGAGACGGCGCAAGCCCGATCGCACCAGCAAAATGGGCAGCGAGGAGCTGGACAGGATGCACGAGTTTCTCGGCGGGGGAGACGTCAGCGCAGACAAATGTGATCGAATCGAAGGAATTGATCCGATGAGGCCTAACATTGCGGTGCGGAATGATATTGCTACTCTCGCTTTGGAGGGAATCAGCAGTCTCAGTCAAGGCCTGGCCAGTGATAGTAGTCATAGTCCACACATTACGGATCTTTCGGACAGTACCCGAGTAAATCTGCAAAATCTGACCGAAAGCAGTTCGGCCAACGGAGAAGGGCGAAAGTCTCCGTCGGTGTGCTCCGGTATCGCCAATGTTCTGTCAGCCGCCGCTGCAGCGGTCGTCATGGAATCCACCCGCAAAGACAGCGAGTCTAATTCGGACGATTGCGAAACCATCGACAAAATAGCGGCAATGATCTCCAGCACCGAGAACGATGGCGTTGTCAGTGCACCTCCACCACGAAGCACCACCACTCCTCAGCAATTGCCAGTGGAACCGGCTGTTCCTGCAGGTCAGAAACGGTCCAGTTCCCGAAGGAGTAACGGTCCCGTGAAGGCAGCCGAGGAACCACTTTCACTTCCCGGTGATGATAAAACCGAGTTGGGAAGAAACGATACGGACAAAAGTTTCGAAGAGGTAAGTTGATTGTTCATAGCTTGCATAGTTATTATCTAGCTAGCATTAACAGACAAGTATCAATTGAAGAAAGGACGACATACAAACTGTACGACCTATTACAAATCCTTGAAAGCATAACGAAGCAAGAAGTTTAGAAATCTTTGATATTCACAAAATTTACTTCACTACCTTACACTGCAAATTTTGTTTACTGGTATTCAGCAAACTTTGCTGAATTTTTTGGGCTGATTGCGTTCAGCAATACGAATTTACTTAGTATTGCGCAGTTCCCACCCAACTGGACCCCTTTAGCAGTTAGTATAAGTGCGGGATCGTGAATAAAACTGCGATTTTGCATCGAATCGTTTCGGTGTCTTCTGCGCACTTATTCAGCACTTTGTAATGCATAAATGCGCAGAAGACACCGACACGATTCGATGCAAAATCGCAGTTTTATTCACGATCCCGCAGTTATACTAACTGCGAAAGGGGTCCAGTGGTGTGGGAAATGCGCAATATCAGCAATAATTTTTCAAGTGGCTGAACCATACAGCAATTTTGACAGTTGATCAGCAACGTTGTGCTGAAATTCAGCAAAAATGATGCTGAAATCCAGCAATTTATTTTGCTGATTTTTTTTGTGCAGGAAGAATTTCAAAAAAAAAATGGTGAGTACCATTTAGCGGAATGGGAATTCCCTCTCCAGATTATTACCTACAGGATAAAGACAACTATCCTACCTAAACTAAATGCTCAAGCACACCCGTAAATACCTAAACGCTAAACATAAAGAATGAGAATGCTGTATATTTAGCTAGGGGTATTAAAGGCATAATGGACACCCTAAGCAAATGAGTATGTTAGGCATGTATAACAGACAAAAACTTGACATATTATCAGTTGGCTTACAATTTTAACTTGTTTTCTACGCATTTCAATCATTTACAGCTAGTAGAATGTCATTATTGTGAAGAAATAATGAATTGAAAACCGTGTGTTTTTTGGGGCTGGCAGGAAAGGTACGGGGCGAAATGGACACCCATCGGGGCATAATGGACACCCCTGCATATTTTATGCTGTATCTGCTGTATCAATACCACATATTTAATACTCCACCTTAGACGAGTTTACATAACTCGGATTGAATTTTTTCAAACTCTCTAAAACGCCTAACAGTATGCAACGCGCGTACATCCATTCAAAATTGCCAGTGTTCATTTCGCCCCGAATAGACTACAACATAAAAATTGCTATTTTCACTGTGTTCTGATCAAAAATATAATACTTCTCTCATTGCTAAATCTACGTATACATGTAGATAAGCTAACAATACACTTGTTTGTATGGTGGACACACTCAATCACTCGTAATGCCTTATTTGCTGCTGCTTCGAAATTATAAGAAATCCACCATATGAAGAACATGCTTCAATTTCAAGGATATTTTGGTTATTCTGAAGGAATATAAATGATACTTTTGAAAAATAGAACAATGACTTGTTCCTTTACACTTATGCATTGAAAGTTTTTCATAAAAGTCAACGGTTTCGGCAAAAACAGGGGTGTCCATTTCGCCCCGGGTGTCCATTATGCCCCTAATCCCCCTATATCGTAAATTTTACCTGTAATGTGGGTAGATAACCTTAGAATGATGCGTTAGATTTACCAAATTAGGTTTTCATTTTGCAATTGTCATGTCTTCAATAGCCAGGACAAATTGTAGAAATATTCCAAGTTCAGGAGTTGTTGGTTTTTATTTATTTTTCATGTTAAAATTTCTCCTGCTAATTATTAATTTATTTCAGGGCGGCTCAGGTAAGTTGGCTGTATAACATCGTAAAAAATATATCTATTGTGAGCGTATCACTGATATATAATATCCAAATGGAGTTGTTACCATTTTCCATTTCAGATTTTCGACCAAACACTCCAGCAGCAAGCATGGTGGCGAATCACCTCAGATGAATGTTGTAGACACCTGATTCGACCCAGCCTAAACATGTTTTGTGTGCCTTAACGTTCGGGGTCTCCAGATAGCCTAGTGGTTAAGGCTATGGATCACCAATGCGGAGATGGCGGGTTCGATTCCCGTACCGGTCGGGAAAATTTTCTCGACTCCCTGGGCAAAGAGTATCATTGTACTTTGGCACAAATTTCCCAAATGGAGGAGAACATGCCTCTGGAGCCGACCTACTGATACCTGATCATTGTACTTGCCACACAATGTACAAATTCATGCAATGGCAGGCAAAGAAAGCCCTTCAATTAATAACTGTGGAAGGGCTCAAAGAACACTTTGTTGAAGAGAGGCAGGCCAAGTTCCAAATGCGAACGTCGACCCATGAAGAAGAAGAAGAACTTTTCCCTTCCACTAACAACCCTTCCCATGAGGGTCTATGAGAGGTCGTTCATCTTTTTTAAGAAGATGTTGCGCTAACCTTCCTTTTTCTGATTGCCAGGTGATAGATTAGTTCGATTATTAGGTACTATGAAGTTAATGCGGCACAGTTCGCTTGATTGCATAACTCGTAGGCGTTATCTGATAGATTGACACTGTGCTGGTGAAGTTGGAAGGAAGAGAAACGGCTCTTCAATCGTTTCTGGTTCTAGCGATGGCTATGAACATATGAACACACAATTAGTTAGAGCAAACTATAGAGAAAGTGGATAGAGGGATACAAAGTAGGAGGAAAAGGACGGGCCAGGAATTGAACCCAAGACCTTCTTCATACGAATCAGAAGCGGTAGCCACTAGGTCAAACCCCACCCCCGCCCCGCCCCTAGGATGGATCTATGCCAATTGGCATAAATCCTTTTGACATAAATTTATTTGGCGTAAACAAAAAAGTGCCAATTAACATAGATCGGTTTGACATAAATTCATTTGGCATAAACAAAAAAGTGCATGTTGGTTATTCCGATTGATTCATTGTTAAGTCTATGGTTCAACTCTCGTCTAGTACTTGCCGTTCTACGCATAATTGTCTCATGTGTACATAGGGCTTTCCATTCAACAAGGGACAGTTATGCGTAAAACGGCTATAGTTCAGTGTGACAGGAAAAAATGCGAAAAGTTCAAGGCGCTGTTACTGACTTCACCGCTGTCCTATAGGACAGATCGGTGAAGTACTAGATTTGAAGTAATGAGCTGAATTTTCGTATGGTGAAAAGGTCTATTCTCCGTTTCTGCAATGAAATGGTAAAAAAGCGTGGGTATTATATTATTCCTTGCCTAATTTGACGCCGTTTAAGCAAAACTTTGGGCAACAGTGTTGTTGTTTTTTCCATTTCTTGCAACATCAACAACATAGTTATCCTAAGTTTTGCTCAAACAGCATCAAATTAGGCAAGGAATAATAATACCCAGACTTTTTGCACCATTTCATTGCAGAAACGGAGAATTGACCTACCCTCCCCCTGGATATTCGATCTTGACGCGATGGGAGGGCTTAACCCATTAGCACTTTAGCGCCAGTTCCTTCACCACCGCTTGGACTTTGAAGCTTTCAGTACACGCTTTGCCAATATGTGCAAATATTTGGCTATTTGACGTATCAGACGTTAGCAGACGTTTGCCGTTTGGCTATTATTTGTCAATGGTCAGTACACGTATGACAAACAATTGACAAATTCACATTTGCACATGTTTGCCACTCGAGTACTGATCGGAGTTGCAAACATGACCAAATATTTGCTATATTACCTTACTTGAAAAACGCTCAATTTGAAATATTAGCAAATATTCGCCGTGACAAAGTTGGGCAAATATTTGCACAACAATGTTATTGCAAATTTATTTGGTCAGTACACGCATGACAAAAAAATTTGTCAAATTTTGCCAAATATTTGCACATTTGGCAAAGCGTGTACTGAAGGCTTGAGAGCTAGATATATCTAGTTTACGAGTTGAGCGCAAGTGAAGGAATCGCCGTAAGTGCTAATGGGAACCAAAGGAGTATCCGTTGTGCATTTATCACAAGTCAAAAACAAATTATAATTCAGCTTGCATAGACCTAATCTTTGCATTCTTTGAATTTTCTTAAATTTAACAATAATTGTTAAATTTAACGTAACGCAAGAGTGGGTAGGGGAAGTCTCTGCGTTACACTCATCATTCATTACTTGAATTCGTTAGTACACAGGACAGGGGACGCTAGGATAAGTTGACTTACAGCCTTACAGATTAGATTCATTACAATTAGAAAATTATGGACTGATTAGGTAAAGATAAAACTGTTGGTTTTAGGAGTTTGTATTCGTATTTCTTATTTTTATAGGTTTTGTAGGAAGGAATAGATAAAAGTTGACAAATAACCATTATCATTTTTATTTTTGACAAAAATCAGTTAACTGAACTTTTTTGTTTTTATATCTTAGACGGTATTATTTCACTGACCAAAAACATACATACATACATAGTTACATATTTCTTTAGGACTTAGGACGGGTGACAATGTAACGGGTTACGGTGGATATAATATTACTTTGGACTGAGATTATCACAGATATGCAGAAGATGACTAGCGAAATTAGGAACACAATTTGATACATTATAGACTATATTTTGACATAAAGGGTTTGACTAATTTCTTTACAACATCGAATGGAAGCTCAAAAAGTGTTATCTAACACTAATATGACAGTTATTTGGGGATGATGCTGGTGCTGTCAATGACTAACATCGGTTATTGACACTATTGGTAATCAGCTTGAAATAATTTTCAGAATGTATTAGAAAATAACTGAGGATTTTATCTGATTATTGTTTGGGGAAGCTGTCAGAAAAACTAGTTGCCCATATTGGCTAAAAACGCTAGCTCTGGTAGCTGTCTTCGAATAATTTTCAGAAATATCAAATCTTTAAAAATTTGCTACGACACATTTTTTTTTTGCTCTTTGTATATTTCTTATGAATAGTACTCTGAAGGCGTTAACATAGACAGCCTTTTTTCTCTCTGAATGTTGTTCATGCAGTGACCTCGAAGATTTTCGATTACTGAAATATTGTTCAATTATCAAATCATCTTTGGAGCTTCCATTCGATCAAAACACTAGTGCGATGGGAAAAGTTAAAAACAGTATTTTAAAAAACTACTACGACCCAATGCTAATTACTACACACTTTGCTCAAGTTGACGACATCGTCTAGTCCATCGTGAGTATTGGTTCTAGTAGGGGGAAAGTTGGGAAAGGGTCCAGGCTTTGCTATTAGCTGTCCTGCAGCTCCACCTGGTCACTCTTCAAAAAAAAAAAAAAAAAAAAAAAAAAGAAACGGAGAATTGACCTTCTCACCCTACAAAAAATCAGCTCATTACTACAAATCTAGTACTACACCGAACGTGCCCCATTGTGCGCATTCTACGAATGGAGTGAAGTGACGCAGCTCTGGACTCGTATATCGAGTTGAGAAATCTTGACTCGATTGAAGTGACTCACCGTGCATATCAAATGGAGAGTCATCTTATTTGAGTCGATTTTTCTCACCACGATAACGTCGAGCAAAACATGAAATTGATAACTTCAAATGTATGAAAAAGAGATTTCAAATGAAAAAATAAATTCGCATTTTTTCCTGCCGCACCCTGTATCATATACAAATATGTGCGACTTGTCCAATGCTTGCTAAATTTAGAGCTATCGTAAATCGTAACTTTCACGTCTTGTTATCCACAGGTGGAAAATAAACTGGAAGAAATGTTTGCTGGTATCGATGAGAGTCTTCCAGCATGTTCCGGAAAATCGTCGCCCTCTAGCGGGAAGAAATCGCCATCACCGAAACAATCGACTGAATCTACCGACATTCTCATTGAATTGTCCGGCAAAAGTGAAGAATCGGCCCCACCTTCAACGTCTAGTGGTCCGTCTGCCGATGCCAGCGAGGCTTCACCCGTGGCCAGCACGAGTGGAACGCAGAAGAAGATTCTCACCCCGGCTGCCAAACGAGCAAATGTAGGAAAATCGGCCGGGGCTGGTCCGCCAAATAAGCGGAAAAAGGTCCTAAAGAAGAAAAATGTTCAGAGCAAAGGTGCCAGCTTTGCAGCAGCCGAAGAAAGGGCTGCTAGTTTAGGTGGAAAGGGCGGTGGCAAGAAGCCACTGCCGAAGGGCAATGGGAAGAAAGGAAACGGTTCTGGGTCTGCTACGGCTGGAAAAAACAACAAGGCGAAACCTAGTGACGGAGGAGCTATGGTAGACCCCAACGGAAAATCCAAAGGTCCGTACGTTCAGATCAAATCGGACGGCAGCCACGTGGTGATTAACACTCCCATCAACGAAGACGACTCGGACAAACCTCAGAACAAAACAAAAAAGTTTACCAACAGTATGAACAATTCGGAAAAGAGCAAAATCCGCGGGCTGCATGTAAGTACATTGAGCACAAAGTATGACGCCGATACGACGGACACCAGTTGGATGTGCGTTTTCTGTAAAATGGGACCGCACAAACAAAGGTTAGGGGACCTGTTTGGGCCCTACATTATCAGTACCAAATCCAGTGAGTTCGAACAGAGTCAAACCGATGAACAGTACTTTAATGTGAAACGGACGCGAGAAAGTTTACAATCGAAGCTCATCAAAAAGGAGGAACCACCACCGGTCGCTGGAGCTAGTGCGGTAAGTACTAATTCACTGATTCCTGATATTCATGAAGAAAGAAGCTTGTTTGATTTTGTGTGTGGGCTTAGAGTTTTTTTTTTAAACTTCATGTTACCCTCGGTGATATATTTTGTATAAGAAAGTAATGATTATACACTAACTGAATCCTTTCCACCAATCGCAACCAAAGTCCAAAAAACGAAAAAATGCATCAGAAGCTGCTGTTGCTGTCGGCGTACCAAGTACGAGTGCAGCATCCCAGCCGGGTCCGTCCGACCAGCCCCAGTTCCCGGACGACATTTTCTACGGTATGATCAAAGCCGGAGACGACTCGTACGAGGTGTGGATGCACGAGGACTGTTTGGTGTGGGCACCCGGAGTGCACATCATTGGGACGCGCGTTGTCGGCCTGGAGGCGGCCATTTGGAACTGCTGCCGACATCAGTGCAGGATATGCTCGCAGCACGGAGCGACAGTGGGCTGTCTGCAGCGGGGATGCAGTGAGGAGGCGCATGTCGTGTGCGCGAGGCGAAACGACTGGGAATTGAGCGACGAGTTCAAGTCGCACTGCGAAAAGCACTCTAATGGTGGGCCCTCTTGAGTACTGGGGAAATAGAAAGTACACTAGGTTTTGTTTTCTTTTTGTTTGTTTATATTTTGTTCAGTTTTGTAAACTTTTTTTTTTGCAAACTAAATCACTTCTATTTAAGAAGTGTGAATAAAAAGATCTGTTTTCAATGTAAAAAGGGCCAACTTATGGGAGGAGGCATGTTTCCTAATCGACGGTAACTAGAGTAGTTCATGAATGATATTAAAGATGGCTTTTAAATCTACCTGCCGTGTGAGAAAGAACAGTTACATTTCAAATTAAACTGTACATTTTAGTCGTGTAAATATAGTCAGTTAGAATTACTATTATTTTTTAAATTTAGCTTTAAAGGTGCGAAGCGTGGATGCTTGGAAGAGAAGGGACGTGAACGATGTTGTAATTCTCATGACGGTATCTCTGTGGAATAACTGTAAACAGCTATTAATTTATTGAACGAAAATGTTAGTGATGCGATATTACTGCATTAACATTGCACATAACTTTGGCTAGGCTAGAAGGTTTTCTTTTTTGAAGAAATACAAAATTTAAAGAAAAAAAAAACAAACTGAAGCAACAATGAACATTACATTTGACAATGAAAGCAAATAGAAAACACACGAATGGTAGTAATTCGTTGGATGCATGTGATTTAACAAAAAAAATGGATTAAATTTCAATCAAGGACAGCACACGTGTACTATATAATATTAAACTGTGTCTCCTTGGCGACAAAAAATCTGGAAAATTCTCGTAAAGTTTTAGTGAGTCAATCTAAAATGCTGCAAAATAAACGAAAATGTATTAAAAATACTAATTAACACTTGCTTTCCGTGTTTCTTTTTACATTCGAAATTGTTCCTGATTCTAGAAATTATTTTCTCATTGTTTATCTCTGATATACTCCCATACATTTATGTGACATATTTTCGAAAGAACTTCCTTTAACGCCACATGATTAATGTCTAAATTGCCCTACCTGTGTCGGCGTAGACATTTCTCCTGCTTTCTTGCGTTCTTACACTATTTAGGTGTATGTTATAATCAGCGCTGAAAAATTCATTTCGTCATATCTAAATTCAATCACCTACAGCTCATTTTAGAAGCTGAACATGAGAATATGGTAAATGAAAAACTTGTGCGGCTAGACCAGTTCTGCAAGAAAGTCACGGAAAACCCGCAATTTTTCGAGTATTTAAAGTAAATGTCACAAACTATCTTTGAAAAATGCCAAATGATATTCACCATGAATATCATTTGGCATTTTTCAAAGGTAGTCCGTGACATTTACCTCAAATATTCGAAAAATAGTAATTTTTCCGTGACTTTCTTGCAGAACTGGTCTAGCCGCACAAGTTTTTCATATACCATATTCTCAGGTTCAGCTTCTAAAATGAGCTGTAGGTGGTTGAATTTAGATATGACAAAATGAAATTTTCAGCACTGGTTATAATACTGCTTCCACCATTCAATCATCGCACTTCTCAGCCGGGATGCCCCAATCTTATTTGATCGTATCGACCAGAACGACATAAGAATCGATTAATTAGGGTATATCGCCAATTTTATTGCACACCTTATAAGAACTCGCCAATTGTTGCGCACTCCATGCTTTTCTTATGAGGTTTTAAGTTGTATATCAATTGGCGATTTACCATATATGTATTTACACAACCCGTAATGCGTCGGTAAATGACTTTGTAATAGTGTGTTACGGCGTAAGATCTACCATATCAATCTTTGATGTTGATGCGTTCTACTTTTCGTCTTCAAGATACAGGAAAACTTCAGGATCAAAGCATTGATATTTGTATTTTTTCTGATATTGTTTTTTTTTTATTTTAAATATAATTCCGGTAGTTTGCATACATATTCTACTCTATGTTTTATATACTAATACTAGATTACAGGGGATACTCAAAATAACTGGGACAGGTAAATTTTCACCTTTCAAAAATGTTCAACTCGTTGTAACTTTTCGAAAAGGGCGTCAAATATTCTCACATTTTTACTGTAAGTTCATCAACTAGTTGTGTATCAGTGGTTGAAATTTGGAAAAGATTGGGCCATTCTACACGAAGTTATAAAGCTTCTAGAAAAAGGTATAATAATCCGATAGCCAACTTTGAGCTGTTATATCTCCGGATGCAGTGAACCGAATGCAATGAAATTTTGATTGTTTATGACTAATATAATGAACTTTGAAAAACAGTTGACTTAATTTGACATTTTTAATAAGAAAAAAAGTTATGGCGATTTCATTTATTCTATGTTTTTTTCAGTAAATGTACCTATCTATTTTTCTCATGCATGATGCATCCCATTACTTTTTCAATTTAATGCCGGCTATTTGGTTGCTTTCTTTCGAAACATAAATATACAGTGCTGAAAATTTCATTTCGTCATATCTAAATTCAATCACCTACAGCTCATTTTAGAAGCTGAACCTGAGAATATGGTATATGAAAAACTTGTGCGGTCAGACTAGTTCTTCAAGAAAGTCACGAAAAAACCCCTATTTTTCGAATATTTTAGGTAAATGTCACGGACTACCTTTGAAAAATGCCTAATGATATTCACCGTGGATTTAAAATATATTCAATTCAATTAGAGGGAATTTAAATGAACTATAATTACTATCTCTAATTTTGAAACGATGATGAAGTTTTTGCTGCAAAATGATCATGAAAATGTAAAATATTCAGGTTAATTTCAAACATGTATTTATAGGTTATATGCAAATCTACAATACCCGTCCCGTAACGTGGGTAGATCACCTTACAATGGTGCGTTGCGGTGTAAGATCTGCCACACCAAATTTAGATCTTGCTACATATTTCCCTGTCTAATACTTATGACACACATGTGATACAAGATTCACTGTACAATTGCGCTTGAAATGAGTGCCGTACTGAAAATTCTTTCAGTTCAAGTCAGAATTTTCTTGACACTGCGTACCGTTGTACAGGAATCACACTCGTATCACATGTCTGTCTGGGGTATGAAGCACATAATCAGCAGGCCTTTCAGGATCTAAGTTTGGCGCCGTCCACAAATTACGTAACGCTCTAGGGGGAGGGGAGTATGCCCGAGCGTTACGGTCCATACAAAAATTTTAGGATTTTCATACAGAAAAGCGTTACGGTGAGGGAACGGGGACTAAAAAAATGTTGATTTTAGCGTTACGTAATAAATGGATGCTACCAATGTGTTATATTTAAACTTTTACTGCTAATTAACATGTTATTTCAGGATTTAGGTAATTTCATGTATTAATAATTGCCAACCAATCATAATCAGAACTGGTGCGTCGTAGTTCGAGTTAGTGCGAAAGAGGAAAAGCGGGAATTCGGAGCATCTTTCGATGGACGACCGGAGAATCAGCGAGTGGTGTGAACGAGTGAACACTGAACATTTAACATGGTTTGGATGGCATTCTATAAACCATTTGGATGCTGAGACCGAAGGCAAACGCAGAAAGCCAGCCGAACAGGATTACCCGGTGAGTTCGTTCCTAATTGTTACCATTTATATTAAATTTTGAACACGACATATATGGGGATTTCGAAGGGGTAGCCTAAGGAAGCTAAATGTACTGGTTTCCGGGCAAATGTTCGTGGGGGTAGTCAGACTTTGTCACGAGATAACAACCATCATGTTGTTTTCCGAAGGTCACCAGTGCAGTGAATTTAGCTCACCCTGCTACAACAAACCATCCGGTAAATCATTCCGTTCCGGTATGACTCTGCAGCCATAGGTAATCCTTTCGCTGATGGTGGGTACATAATCATCATCATCATCATCATCATCATCACCAAATATAATCTGAACTTTTTTTGGTTTCGTAGAAACGGCTATCTCAGTCTTACTTTACTGACGATTGAGATAGCCGTTTCTACGCAATAACATCCCGTTCCAGTCGAAAAATCTCAAATCAATATAATCATAACATTTTAGTTTTTAGATAACAAAAAGGTAAGCATGTTCTATCATATAATAAACAATCACATCATATATTGGGAAAGGGAGGGACCAACAGGGCACCCGATTCAAACGGCTTGGACAGGAGTCTGGAACTGCCAATACCTTGTTGTTAACATTTCGTGGCTATATAGATGATAGAACAAATCATCATATGCAAATCTACAATACCATATTTCTTATTACTAACGCTTACTATTTCAGGTTGTAATCAGGTAAGTGGTCAAACTATTATTAATTATAGACCATTTCGTCAAGCTAAGAACCTTTATAAGGTTTATAAAATTTGTTGTTTCTCATTGTTACTTTAACATGTACCGTCAAGGCGCCATTCACTTGTTATCATTATTTCCATATTATGATTGAATGATATGACAATTTCCCTTCAATTTCACCAATACAACACTAATGTATTATTAACCTGTCGAAACGCTCATTAGAAACATTTAAAAGTATCATTTTGACACTAAAGTATGTTTACATGAAGCGGGTTTCTGCTCGTTCACTGCATTCATAGTGAAAAAACGAAAACTGCGCTAAGGTGATTTAAGCGATAAACTAAATGTAGTAACGTTTTTATTCCACCAAGAAGCAATTAAATTCACATATATGTGATATATCAGGTATGTATTTTGCATTACCGAAGTAAAGTTTAACAAGAAAGTATGATTACTCGTACTTTTCAATTGGGTTGTTTAATGAATAAAATATTGCTATTTTCTATAGCCTAATCGAAAGAGCTCATTTTTCTGAGTATTACGTGATTTTATTGGATTCCATATTTTGATGGTCAAATTAACAAAACAGTTTTAATTTTCGTGGATAGAATGACAGTTCAATCGATAAAATGACAGTTCGACCCGAATAAAAAAATTTCCCCATACAAACTTTAAATACACTTTAAAAATAGTTCCCGGACTCCAAAAATTATGAAATTTTGGATTTAGACTAATTTTTGGGCGGGGAATCCGATTATGAAATAATCCGGAAACCCCTAAAGAACCCAATTGAAACAAAAAAGCACGGTAAATGGGTACCCTAAAAATCAATGGTCTCCATTCACCGTGCCCCATATTGTCCCATATATCTAGAAAAAAAAAAACCGAAAATTTGAACATTCGTTTTTCTAATAAAATCTTGCAAGTTATTACTTGAAATGAATTTAAACGAAAAAAAAATCCCTTGGCTTGGTTGTTTTGATCATTTTTAAATAAAGTAGAATAAAATTTTTCATACACGGTGAATGGGTCCTTACTACCACGGTGAATGGTGCCTTACCACGGAATTAGGCGACCCTACTACCCTTTACTAATTGTACTATATCACCAAATTTTGTGAATTTTTTTCTACTTCTGTTGATATTACTTTAATTTTAACCTATAATGAAGGCAATTAAAAGTGGCACCAACAATGTTTACAAGACTGGTGTCAAATGACAGCCCTTATTTGCCCCGAATCCTCTTAGATCCACGGTGAATGGTGCCTTGACGGTAACTTGTGGATCCCTGTTCAGTGTCGGAGTTGGTTGTGTGTCATGTGTATCTATTGTTGTTTCTCAATAACAAAGTCATTGAAAATAAGGCAAGGAATGGGTGCGTATAATTGAATAAGATTTATATGTGGAGAAAACACCGAAGTTGTAAGTGTTTTATATGTTGTTATGTTTGAAATTACTAATGAAGTACACTGTGGTGCATAATTGATCGGACAAACGTCGATTTTCATACAAAATGTCCATGTTTGAGATGCTGTAAGTCTGTAACTATGCTTTGCTTTGGGGGATTGAGCTTAATTTTTGACACGGAACTACAAATACCTACAATCAAAAGTTTGGGGGAACCCCCTTAAAAAACATGTAACTTTTTTAGGCCCATATCTCCGCCAATTTGCGTTCGATGTCAAAACTCTAGGTATCATTCAAAAGATAATACACCGAGAAAAATTTCTACTCAATGACTGAGTTGACCTTACTCAGAAATCGAGAAATCCTTTGTTTTCTTACTCAGTCTCGGCTAAAAGTGGGACAACCCATTGGCAATGGGTTGTCCCACTTTTAACGGAAACTGAGTAAGAAAACAAAGGATTTTTCGATTTCTGAGTAAGGCCAACTCAGCCACTGAGTAGAAATTTTTCCCTGTGTAAGTCAAAGTAACTGTTGAGTTGGGGATGTTTCTTTGCCTCGGACGATCACCTATTGAGAGCAGCTTTTGTGGAGCAGCTTCAATGCTGTTAAATAAGTTTATTAATAATAAAATAATTCAATTTACATACAATAACTTACATTATAGTGAACACATCCGTGCGTTCGCAAAGGATCCGATTTTTCAACTAACTGACCTTTCTTCTAAATTTTCTCATCTATTCTGTCTCTATTCAGTGTTGCCAGTTTCGCAGTATTTATCAAAGCTTTCGCAACAGTAACTTTGAACATGATTTGCCAAATTTTCTAAAAATGAGAATAAACTTACGGCAGTGTCGCTGGAAATTGGGTCGACCAAATTTTAAGATGAGATTGGTAATATAACCTATTTTCTATAAGCTTTCAAGTGCTTTTGTAGAACTTGGCTAAAAAATCTAGGAAAAAAGTTATAAGGTAAATTTACTCTTGATGTCATGGTCATCCTTCAAAATGATGTATCGGCCAAAAGTTTAGGGTCACAATCTGAATTAACAACTCCAGATAGAATGCAAAAAGCTTTGCAAAACTTCTATAAGTTTAGTATTTTTTTAATTATTTCAATTTAAAGTATAATAAATCCAAAGAATACGCCTGAATGTATGCAATTTCAATACTTGACATGTTATTACTTTAGGAAAAGTACAGTTTTATGCATAGAAATCAATATTTTTAGAAATTTTGAAGACGAAATCGGGTTAAGCGAATACTTGCCAGCTATAAACATTCATTCGAATATCTATTTTCTACAAATTGTTTCAAGCTTGATTTTTTGCTACACCATTGATTATACGTCGTTTTCAAAATTTGTTACTGAATTGCCCTCACGTCGACCAATTTCACCCCACTGATCAATTTCACCCGAAATCACGGTACCCAAGTAATCCTGGCTTCTTATAGTAGCTGGCATTACTTTACAAGTACAATTAAAGTTGATTTTTAGTTGGAATTTGGGCAATTAAATAATCAACTTAAGATTATACTGGGCGTAATTGTCCTTCCCCACTTTAAATACACTTTCAAGTGTTCATGTGAAGTGATGATCGTTCCATATACACCGTATATCTGCACTGCACGCAATACGGCTTCAGCTCAGCGATTACTTGGGGAATTGTATTGGTTCCCTTATTAAGCATGCAGCTCCCACTTTCATCCTACGAAATAGACGGGATTAAAGCGTTTTTTGTTTTGTTTCATTTTTTTTGTGTTTTTGTTAGAAAGTGAGCACAAATGAAAACAAAAAGAACGAAATCAATCGGTGCCGTAATCGCTTGTTTTAGAATAGGATGAATGTGGGAGCGTGAGATTACCGATGGCACACATACCCTACTATTTATTATCAATCTAGTTGAAAATCGGAGTTTTCTACCGGCGAAGTTGATTTACACCAGCTCCACTATGCAGCGCACCACTTCTGAAGTTAACCATCCTTTCCCATCTCTCTGCAGTCGCAAGGACAGTTCTTTACCATTGAAGGATTGAGTCAGTCTTGTCTAAGAGTCAGAGATTAGTCCCAAATGTTTGTGCTTTGGTTCGGACGGGAAGGAGGCAACCTTCATAACAGCAGTCTTGGACTGTATCTGTAACTGTAGCAGAGTTGATCTCTGTCACTATCAATGGTACACGGTAAAAATTCTGCACGCTGGATGTAAGGGAAAAATCCTTTAACTATTTCTGGAGCTCGATTTGAATAGGTCGTATGTGCTTTCCTCGATATAAAATTCGATCAGTTTATTTTAGTAATAGTAGAAATATGGATGATATTTCAGTGGCTTTTAATGATAAAACCGAAAGCCTGTTTTGTAAGGAATCGCTTGTATGTATTAATTTTGTTAAATTTTAACAGTTTCCGCCATAAGAAGCGAATCCAACTGATCGAATTTTATATCGACGAAATCACATACGACCTATTCAAATCGAGCTCCAGATTTAACGTCCCAATCAACATGATTAGAAATTCTTTTCCTTTTAAATCGCAATGCTGTCAGTTTTGATTTGAAAACCAAAACAAACCCACCGAAGAAATTAACTGAAAATCACTTAGATTTGCACTTATGTACAAAGCAATACAATCCAAAGTGAAAAACTGTTGATTTGGTTATGACTGTTTTGGGCATAAAAGTAAATAAAAATGACAGGTGGTAGAAAGTGTTTCGCTTCGATTCGCACTTCATTATCAGATGTGAAGTAGTGTAGTGGTAATGCAGAAGACTGTGACTCTCAAGGTCCTGGTATCGAATCTTGGTATTGCGGGGGTACACTTTTTTATTTTTTATTTTGAAATCAAAACATTGTCAACAGTGAATTGAAGTGCACTTCCAGTAAAACTGAAGAGGCATTGGATGTTCTTTTTCAACTGATATTTAGATGATAACAAACTGTTCGGACAGTAGTGTGAATTCAAGTGCCAATCTGTTCATATCAGAGTGCATATTTTTTACCGTGTAGGCAAACCGCCGATTTTGATAGGCTGACTGCGATCCAAGTCAGCATGTGCTCTGTTGAGTCCCTGGTCACCGTCACTTTTCTTTTCCCATCACAACTGAACTGATTGCGATGGCGGATAGATATCACTGATAGGCCTTTTTTAAAATTCGTTTAAAAATCAGAATAAACACCTAAAGTGATGAAATTTGAATATGTGGTACAGAATAACAAGTTATGTATGTATGTTGGCCATTAAACATTTTGAGTTTATTATATCAGCTCAGTTTAGAGGTGTGCGCCGATTTGAAATCTGTCGGCGGCGGCGTTTTGCACTTTTTTGGCCGGCGGCGGCGGCGTGATCGGCGTGACGCCGAATGAATTTTCGGCGGCGGCGGCGGCGGCGTGAAACGGCGTGGTCATATTTTTTAAATTTTTGTTAATTCCGTTAATCAATATCAGTGTTTTATTTTTTAGTAACTCATAACTTTGAAGATGCAATGACATGTTTATAGTTACGGTTTAGTTATTTTTTTTTTTATCACATACATTTACATTTATTTGTTCAACATCATTAAGACAAGACATAATCAACAATAGTACGCCACAATACTCGGTTTGTGGCTGCCGCTCTCCATCCTCGGTCGCGCCCAATGCTCGCCAAGTCACGCTCCACCTGGTCCGCCCATCGTGCTCTCTGCGCTCCACGCCTTCTTGTGCCAACCGGATCCGTTGCAAACACCAGCTTTGCAGGGTTGTTGTCCGGCATTCTTGCAACATGCCCTGCCCAACGTATCCTTCCGGCTTTGGCCACCTTCTGGATGCTGGGTTCGCCGTAAAGTGCAGCGAGCTCGTGGTTCATTCTTCTCCGCCACACACCGTTCTCCTGCACACCGCCGAAGATCGTCCTTGGCACGCGTCGCTCGAAAACTCCGAGTGTGTTTTTATCACATGTTTTTCTCCATTTCTTGCAACATAAACAACATAGTTATCCAAAATTTAGCTCAAACAGCATTAAATTAGGCCAGGAATCATAATACCCACGCTTTTTGCGCTATTTTATTGCAAAAACGGAGAATTGACCTTCTCACCATACTAAAATTCAGCTCATTACTACAAATCTAGTACTACACCGAACGTGCCCCATTCCCGGAAGAACTTTTAGAGAAAGTCACGGTGAAACTCTTAGTGTAATTCTCGGAAAAAAATGGTGTGGAATCCCCGAAGGAACTCGGAAGGGAAGGAATTTCCAGAGGAAACCCTAGAGAAATTCCCACAGGAACTTCTAGAGGAATGTTCGGAGAAACTTCTGGAAAAGATTACGGGTGAACTTTTAAAGAAACTCCTGGAAGAATTCCAAGAGGAACTGCTACAGAACTTGCTGGAAGAACTCCTAGAGGAATTACAAGAGAAACTCCTAGAGGAATTATCGGAGGAAACTTCTGGTATTTCCAGTGCAATTTCTATGAACTCTTAAAGGAATTCCCGGATGAACTCGTTGAAGAACTCGTGGAGGAATTCCCAAAGGTGCACCTAGAGGAATTGTGTGTGTATTTGGTTTTGAAGAGGGACTTTAACCTAGTGGCCATTCGTCCCTCTGACCTAGAAGAATTGCCGGATGATCTCCTAAAAGAATTCCCAGGAAAAACTTCTAGACTTTTTGATGAATTCCTGGAGGATCTTCTAAAAGAAAACCCGGAGTAGCTCTTAGAGAAGTTTCTGGAGGAAGTACTACAAAAAGTCTCAGTGAAACTTCTGTAGCAATGCCCGAAGAAACTCCTAGAGGATGTCTCGGAGGAAACCCTCGGATTTCCCGAAGGATCTTCTAGAGTTCCCGGGGGAACTCTTAGAGGAATGCTTGGCGAAACTGCTGGCAGAATCCTCAAAAGAGTTGCTGTAGAAATTTCACCTCTTCTGCAGATGAACACGACAAACAACATTTTTTCAGAATCACCAGCATTTTCTTCAATCTTTGGAATCCCTAGATTCTTTTTTCAGCCATCAGTTATCTTCAGAAACCCCCGGTATATTTGTTAACTCGTTTTAATTCGAAGGACAAACTCTTTCACTATTTTAGAACTGTTATAAATTTGTACCAAAAAAATTTACCACCGCTGAAAACGACCTTACAAGTTACAGAAATGCTATGTATGCAGATGACTTCATTGCTTGAAATATTGTAATGAAATAAATCAAGAAATAATTTAATTTATTAATGCGTTTTGGAGATCGGCGTAGAAAATTAAAGTTCGGCGGCGTAAGCGGCGGCGCGCCGAAAAATAATCGGCGGCGGCGACGTGAACCGAAAATCGGCGGCGGCGCTGGCGTGGCGCGGCGGCGCACACCTCTAGCTCAGTTGCTATGATAGTGCTCTGGAGCGCGAGTCAGTATCAAGCCGTTGCCGGTCACTATCGTTTTGATATTGATCGGCCTACAGTGATAGTGTCGGTGGTGCAAAATCAGTAGTCAACTGACATGACTGATATTACGCAGCTCTGAACTGTAGTCGAATTTGCTAATGCTCATGCTAGAGACCTTGAAGCTCAACTGAGAATCACATATATTCTAACACTGAAAAAGCACTTTTTTCCAGAATGATCAACAAACCGAAGAAAATAAGGATGATTGATTGTCATAATTTATTTTTTATGATGATGGAATTTCCAATCTCATTATTCATTTATCATGATTGATGATCATTAACGCTCCAGATGAAAGTAAGCGTTTGAAATGAAATTTTAGCCTGTAGTCTAATGTATCAGGTAATGCCAAAGTTAACTGTCCAATTGGAGGCATGTAAAAGTACACTGTAAATTAATTTCAGGAAATTTTGTATAACACTTGTTCGATGCTAGATTATAACAAAAGTTTGACAACCTGTCAAATCTGACAAATCGGGAGCGAAATCCTGTGGGTAGCGAGTTCATTTCGCTCCATTTGGGAGAAACTTTGTTCAACCGGCTCCGGTTACGTGCAGTTCACTTCGGCTTTCAATTGATTTTGTTCTTTCGCGGTGTCAAGTACCTTTTCTCTCTCAAGAAAATTTCAAAGAAAGTGTCTCAGTTTTTTCAAGTGTATTTTCCTCGTCAAAAAGTAAGTAAAATTTATTCAAAATGTCCGGAAAATGTGCAACACTGGTGCTGGGAGGAGAAAAGTGTGGAGTTTGATGGGAAATCACTATAGAGGGGCTGGAAATCGGGCTTTGAAAATTTTCCATCCCGGCCGATCGAAATCCGCAATGACGGCCTCCATTTGCGAAAAGCGTTTCCTCCATCGGAGATCTTTGAGGGCAGGGAAAAAAACTTTGATGATGACGTTTTTGATTTTTCGCTTTCCATCCACGCAAATGTTTGTTGGCGTTAGGTGCAAATTATGTTACTATTTAGGGATGTAAATTTGGGATAGTTTTTGGTTGCCACTTTGGATGGGGCGTAATCCCATCTCACCCGGCGTCGATAGAACATGGGTAGCAAAAATTATCGATTTTCGTTTGTCTGCTCTCGTCGGGTGTTCACCACACTTCCATATTTTCTCTCTTCACTCTGTAAGCGTTTGAGTTTGATTTTTTTTTCGGTTTGGCTTTTTGGCTCTTTCAAAGAAGCCGGCTTTTGTCAATGACAAGTTGCCAATTTCATGAAGAATTATCCTTTGATTGGGAAGAGCTTATCATTGTCATTTGTGTAGAAAATCTTCTTGGTAGAGTAGACATTAATATTGTTTCATTGTTATATTCTCCAGCTTTCTGTACAGTCCCGTCAAATATGAATTTATTTTAGAGCAGTATGTGGGGCTAGCTTGGTTCTATAGCAATATAACGAGTGTAGGTGTATGTGAAGCTGTCTTAGCTGACTAAATCGATAAAAATTATGGATATCGTCAATTCGTGGATTGATTTCTCAGTGAAACGTAGATAGTGTAATATCGTGACTAATGCAACCGTAACTCGTATTATTTATTTCGTTATAATAGTATGTGTGTTTCAAACATTAGAATAGGTATAATTACGTAGTTAAATGTTTGTTCAAAACACTATGTGGAATGTTTTCATATTCATCTGTAATCTAAAATGGAAAAAATACGTATTATGCATGAATATTAAGGAATTTTCTAGATTCCGAATTTGTCGTCACACATGACTGCAGATGGGGAGTTTCTGATCTCAAAATGATCTCTTACACGTCATCCAGAACCCTTCCAGTTTTTTTTTTCTTATAAGGGCCTGTCCATAAACTACGTAGACTGTTAGGGGGGGACGGGGGGGTCTGGCCAAAGTCTACGCTCCATACAAATTTCGAAAATTTTGTATGAACAAAAGTCTACGGAGGGGGAGGGGGGGGGGGTCTGAGATGGCCCAAAATGAGTCTACGTAGTTTATGGACAGCGCCTAAGCAGTCTTTCTCCGTTAAGGCCTAGGTTGTGAGCTAGGGAGCGATCGCTAAATTCACTTTAATTTACTTGCAACTCATACAAGCAAAACCACCAATGGCACCCACCTATATGTGTGTGTGCGCGTTTCAGCTTTCAACAATTTATTGCGAAGTGAAAAAAGCCGGCCGGTAGAGTATAATTTATGCGGAGCGTCGTCATCTTTGCCTTCTTGAATCTTGAAGCCGCGCGTTCGGTTCTGCCTGTAAGGTCTATGTACTTGCCTATCGCAAACCATGCCGCGACCACAGGAAGCGTTCGTGAGCAAAAATCAAAATTGGAAGAGAGCTGTCCGTAGTGGGTGGTTGAGAATGCTTTTTTTTCTTATTGGAATGCTTCTCAGGAGAAACTAATTCGCGGACAGCTGTTACCCGTGTTAGCATAGACTAACTTGTGTTAGTTCGAGAGTAATTTTTTAATCTTTGGCACTGATATTGGGTTTTATTAGTTTATTCATCACTTTTTAGTTTTGATGGATTGTTATTGATTTGTTACGTATGGGCTGATTTTTGAGAACCCTTTGCCTTGCAGAATAACAGTTCTTAAGGTAAATTAACTTTAACAATGTTTTATTCCACTCTAAATTGTTTCTTAAGCGTTCTCAAGCGTTCATTGTAGTGCTACTTTCACCATTCGATCATTGCACATGTTTCAGGATGCTCTGGCCCTAATTGCGACTCACATTCTCGGTTTCGTTGTTAACCGATCGACCTGAATAAACAAATCAGTGCATATTTATGACCATTTATCATACACGATTACACATTTCTCTATCTATCTATCTATAGGGGAGACTAAGGAGACTTGATCCCTGGGGAGACTTGTGCCCCCATATTTTATTGGAATCAAAACCAGCTTTCTTCTAACATATCTTTTTAACCGTTATGTGTCCGACAAACTTTTTGCTTTTTTCTACACCATGCTTTTTAAATGGGCGCTGGGTACCCGGGTACCCTGTCGGCCACATAAGGATTAAACTACTTTTGAACAAAACACTATGTTTAAGCTTCAAGTGATTTCGTTTATCATCAGAAAAATCATGAACAGAAAATTAATAGGAAGCATCTGAAGTTATTTTCCCTTTAAATGAATCATGTGCTCAAAAAGTTGATCAAGTGTAATCAAATTTTGAAAAATACATCATAGGACATGCCTCCATAAAAACGCAATTTAGAAAACTTTAACAATAATTTAGTGTCTTTCTGTTGTGTATAAACTTGCAATAAATTTTTACCTGCCATTCTGTGCAAAAAAAAAAACGGACCTAGTTTTGTTCTTTCCTTCAAGTTACAGGCAAATTAAGAAAAAGGATCAAGTCTAGTCTACCCAGTAAGCCGTCCCTTATTTTGCAAAAATTGGAAATGTTATAAGTTCGTTAGTGGCAAATGATCGTTTCAGCTAAGAAATGATCGTGTCAAAATTTGAATTCCGTATCTCAAGGCTAAGTGGTCCCTCAAGGGGCCTAAAGTTGTCAAAAATGGTATGGGACCAAAAAAACATGATATTTTTTTACGCTATTCTACTAAAACAGGTGATTTTAGGACCCTAAAGGGCCAAAAATTTGCTTAGATTTGCGATATCTACTTGTTTCCGAGATATTGACAACAAAAAACAACCGAAAAATCAGCATTTTTGACCATTTTTTTTAGATTCTGAAGGAAACCTACCCTATTTTATTCAATAACTCAAAAACGAGTAGAGATATCGCAATTCTAAACACATTTTTGGGCCTTTGGGGTCCAAAAATCACCGGTTTTAGTAGAAAAGCGTATTTTTTCGTCAAAAAAATTCATGTTTTTTTGGACCCATACCATTTTTGACAAATTTAGGCCCTTTGAGGGACCACTTAGCCTTGAGTTACGGACTTCAAATTTTGACACGATCATTTCTTAGCTGAAACGATCATTTGCCACTAACGAACTTACAACATTTCCAATTTTTGCAAAATAAGGGACGGCCTACTATCCAGTCTCCCCTATATAAAAATATAATTTGGAAGTTCATTTGAAGCAACAAAGCTCATGAATGAATGAACCGATCAGCATGACTCTTGTTCGCAGGCCCGGATTAAGGATTGTGGGGGCACGGGGCCAGAGTGGATGTGGAGGCCCCTCGGAGTTACAAATTCCATGAGCAAATAAGCTTTTCTTTGTTTTTGTTAATGTTTAGCAAGCAAAAAGATTTTTGTGGGGGCCCCTAAAATGTGGGGGCCCGGGTCCCTGCCACCCACTCCCCGCCCCCCTTTAGATCCGGCCCTGCTTGCACGGTTCGATTTGCATTCATGATGATTGTATTTATATGGAGAAAAGCTACGAAAATCAATCAACATAAAAGAAGAACAATTTAAAAATTACTGAAATCAATGAGCGGGGAAGAAATTCAAAACGTTCGCGCGGTAGAGCCAGTCTAGAGTGCGTTGCCAAAATAACAACTCAACAGTTATCAAACAACCACAATAAAAATGGCAGTACAACGTCTGCCGAGACAGCTAGTCTGTCTATCTATCTACAGGGGATACTCAAAATAACTGGGACAGGTAAAATTTTCACTTTTTAAAAAATGTTCAACTCGCTGTAACTTTTCGAAAAGAGCATCAAATATTCTCAAATTTTTACTGTAAGTTCATCAACTAGTTGTGTATCAGTGGTTCAAATTTAGAAAAGATCGGGCCATTCTACACTAAGTTATAAAGAGTCTAAAAAAAGGTATAATTATCCGATAGCCAAATTTGAGCTGTTATATCTCCGGATTCAATGAACAGAATGTAATGAAATTTTGATCATTTATGACTAATATAATGAACTTTGAAAAACAGTTGACTCAATTTGAAATTATTAATAAGAAAAAAAGTTATAGCGATTTCATTTATTCTATGTTTTTTAGCAAATTTATCTATTTTTCATGTGCATCCCATTACTTTTTCAATTTAATGCCGGCTATTTGGTTGCTTTCTTTTGAAACATAAATATTTTCAAGTCAATAAGAGGGAATTTGAATGAACTATAATTACTATCTCGAATTTTAAAACGATGATGAAGTTTTGGATAAATTTGTGTTATATTAGAAAAATAATCTAATCGTTATAATTTTCTTTCGTGTAAGTGACCGGTGGAATACAAGTAACCGGTAAATCCACAATATAACTTGGTCAACTTGTAAACAATTGGCTTCTTTAACGGTGTTGAGATAATTCGATATTCTCAATCTGCATGTCAAACTTAGCCGAAATCCAAATTTTCATGAATTTTGGAGCCCGGGAACCTATTTAAAAATCAACTTGAAGTTTATATGGGAGCGATTTGTCGAATCACCCCTCGTCGCAGTTTGTACTGGGCGGAGCTGTCAAACAGTTGCCCACCTGTCAAAAGGTTATTTCAAAAAATCTCTTTGAAATTGATTTTAGGTATCAAAACAAAGTTCTAAAAATCTGAAAAAAATCATAGTGACTCAGAAAAAGGTGCTCTTTCGTATAAAATCAAAAAATCAATACATTTTTCAAAATTTAAAAACCCAATTGACGTTAATTTTTGTACATGGCACACACCAACCATGGGGAGTTCCTCTGTTTGTTAGAAGGAAATAAAGAGACATCTAGGAGTCACCTTTTCAATGCCTTTATTTTCAGATAAATTATTTATAGTAACACTAACTGCAACTGTTACTGATATGGAAATGAAAATATGCGTGGTTTATTAACAGATCGCTAGAGATAATACATACTAACTAATCTCTTCTTTTTGAATTCATTTCCATGCGATTTCAAGTAAATTTCGTGTCTCCTGTCTTATAGTTGCGGATTTTAATCGAAATAGCATAGAGTAAAAGTACTGGCATTGAAAAAAGTTACGTTTCAAAAGATTAGAGGAGGGCGAGTATTCTAGCAGAGGCAAATTAGTGAGGGGTTTATCCTATTCAAACCATAGAAAAAAAATATTGCAAAAGACAATAAACACCAATACCGAAATCTGTTAAATCGCATGAAAATGATTTCAACTAAAAGAGAATGGAAGGATCATCAGGACTCAGGAGAGTGATAGATGAATCGTACACCTCTCTGATTTCGTCAGTGCGCATGATCTTACCGGCAGACACGGCGACGTGTGACAAACGGCAATGAAATAATGTATCCCTAATGCTGGAACTGTTTCATAACCGCTTTTCTCCCCCATCAACCAACAATCAGCCACAACGCGGTGCGTCAGTGGTCACGCCATCAAATTATTCGACCACAGAACACTAACAACAACAACGTCTTTTCTACTTCCAGAAGTTCTCCAAGCAAGCAGTTTGATTCCACAGCAGATCCCAAGCAAATAAAGTGAAAAAAAAAATGGCTTATCGAAACAATAACCGTCGCAATGGAGGTGGTGGAAATTTCGGCAACAACTACGGTGCGGGCCGAATCAATCCTTGGGACACGGGTGTGGGCGGGGGCCGGGCTAACAATGACGCCCTCACACTGGCCAACAGTCTGATCAATAATTTACTCCGCAATCAAAACTCCAACCAGGTGCCGCCGTCGCTCCTGGACGGCGTCCAATCGTCCCGATTCGACGATATGAATGGATTCAACTTCATACGGGTAAGTGCGAACGTGTGCCAAGTCCCCCTCCGCGTCATGGCTCCCCCCGGTTTTTTCTCCAAGTCTCGCGTAGAGTTTTATACATTATGCGTTATGGTTTATCGTTAGTATCTCTGGTAGTTTTTATTTAGTGTCCATTTTATCCCGAGTGGCAGTGGCATTCTTGCGTGCAACCCATTGACCGTCCATTTGAGGGTCTCTGTGAGAGGAAAGAACTCTGACCGGTGCGTGGTCGCCGACAAACGACAGTTTGTGGCGTCCACAGTGGTAGCGTTTGACTCCACTTTGATCCGTTGTGGTTGGGGGTTACGCTGCAGGAATAGCTTTATGCCAGTCCATGTCTCTCTCTATTTCTCACAAAGTCCGATTGCTTTCGTTTGATCGCGATATTTAAGTTATCTTTACGTACAGTCTTTATTACTATATATAGTTTAGCTGTTATGGTCGAAAGATGTCTCTTTTTCGATAAAATATGTATGAATTGCGCTAAAGTAACTAAACGTCGGTAGAAGAGGAAAGGAAAAATCTATTAACTGATTGTTTTGAAAGTTTAAATATAGAACAAATGGATCTCGCGTTGTTGATTGCGTAAATTGTCGATTGATATGCAAGTGCCTTTGGACGTAGAATCTTCTGAATTGTCAATGGATATGGCTAATGTTTTTCTGTTTACTTTTGTAATGTTAGGGGAACATCTATCAACACCGAATGATGTTCGCGAGCAAAGTAATTGTCACCTAACCACAATTATATTTTGTTTTGTGGTTTTAGATGCTACCGAATTTATCATTACTTTGTACAATAACTCTGACATATATTTACAAAATTTATTTAGTATTTGACCAAAATAGATTGACTAAACACACTTAAACACATACATAGGGCGACATTCCTTCAGCGTAGCACACAGCGTAGCTTTACTCCAGCACCGAGCGCATAGTAGAAATTCTTCTTCATCAGTGTTGGGTGATGTTCCTCCAGTTTCCACGAACCTTTACGTTTCCCTGATTTCCCTCCGCCTTGTGCAGCCATAGCATATTTGATACAATTCGTGATTCATACGTCTGCTCCAAGCATCGTTTTTTTAGTTTCCCACCGTGGATTGTCCGCAGCACAATACGCTCATAAACTCCGAAATCTGTTCGGTTTACCTCTTTGAACGTTTCTGAAAGAATCAGCATTTTATACAGAGCAAATTTCCTTTACATTTGCAGGTTACAGTAGCTAAGCTGGTTACGCAGTCCGTAAAAGGTTCTATTTAGAGATGCGTTATGCCCTTTCACTTCACGGGAAACGTTATTGTCAATTGACATTCACAAATTCTTCGGCAACTAAATATTCCAAGTACATTTTTTACTCATTTTTTACCGCCTGGGGCTGCCTCTGTTTCTACCCGCAATCATGTACTTCGTCTTGGTGGGATATAATCTCATGCATATCCTTAAAGCATATCCTCCCGCTTCAGAAGAGCAAAAGCTTCCTCCGCTGTCCTACCATCGATGCCGATGAGATCTATGTCAGCAATAAAGCCGAGAAACATGTTCGATTGCTGTGCCATAAGGCATATGCCTTGCTCCTTCGAGTATAAAGTTTGACAGAAAATTTAAAATTACATTCTCCTGCGTCAATCTATTTTAGATCACTTAGTTTCGATTCATCCAGTGTTGCACGTATCAGTCTAATAAATTTCATCGGAAGATCATGCTCTGGCATTATCTTCCAAAGCCCATTTCTTTTTACTGTATTGCAAAATGAATAAACAGATACTGGGTTTGCAAGTCATATTCACGGCATTCGTTTAGGATCATCCGCAGGGTAAACACCTCATTCGTCGTTAGTCCTTTCGAAAACGAGCCTGTTATTCGATAACGAAGCATTCTTCAAGCGGTTTCAGTGTGTTGAACAAGACACGTGACAGTACCTTGTACACCAAATTACGACGGGTAATTTCCTTTTTAGATCAAACAAATGGTTTCATCAAATATGTTTTTCATCCTCTCATATCTTTCTAACATTCTGTTGGATTGATTGATACCGCTGATTGCTTCCGCTCTAAAGAAGTTCCACAGGGATCTCGTCCTTCACTGTAACCTTATTGTTTCTCAGCTCGTTTAGAGCCGTCTTAACCCCATCCAGTGTTGTTGGTTTCTGTGCTTGACCTCTATCAGTTGTGTTCATCCTCCTCACGAGTACACCTTCGTTGTTATCATTCATTATATTTTCAAAGTGCTCCTTCCACGTGGCTGCCATCGTTGCTTTGTCTATCAGGAAATGGCCTTCCCAGTCATTGCACAATGCACATGCCCTCCTCAGATGCAGTCTCGTGCCGCGCATCATTGAATATTTCATAAAATCTTCGCATATCGTTCCAATCAATCCACACTTTCTCCGTGCTACCTGTTCTAGGCGCGGTGCATTCGTTTCTCTTCTGCACCCTGTATCGCTGTGTGTTGAGCTATTAATATTCAGCTCCTGAGGGTACTGCTGACTTCTAGGCTGACTTTGTATAGGGTCATGTGACTTTATTTCAGTAATTATAATAAACAACTTGAATCTACAATTACTAAAAGTAGTTTCTCTTTAGTTTTGCGTAACCTCTTGCATATTGACATTTAAAATCTGACAACTTTGTCTAAAAAAAATGAATAAATTGTACCCTGTGTAATGTGGCGAAATTTATTTCTGACACTGGACAAACGTATGTTAACACCCATTTGAGTCGTATCCATAGGCATCAACATGAGATCCATTTGTCATTTCACTGTTCTACTTTCCGAATCTTTATTAAAAATTACCTTTGGATAAATTACTATGTTAAATTTTCTGATCTTTCATTTGATATGTCGTATTTGTTGACACTTAGTTATAAAATTTAATCTATTAAGCAAAATCGAATTTTAATATCTTTTTGAACATTCTTTAGCAGTTCTATCATCGAGTTCAGTTTTCCTTAAGCTAAGCTAGTTTCAAATTAAGTGCGTCCATATTATCTTTACTCTAACGATTAAAATTATTGTGACTAATTATTATGAACAACCTACTCAAATATGTTTAAGTATTCTTCATTCTAAGCACATGAAACTTCTTCTCATTTTTTTCTACTTTTCCCGATGCTTTCGAATCGAAAAAGTCAAACCCAGCATTGTGTTCCCAAAAACCCAGATCACGGCGGTGCAGCTTCAACCTTTCCCAGCATTAACTTCTCACGCCGACAGTGAAGCTAATACGGCTTACCAGCTGATCTGAACACAATGCGGAAAACCTACACCTAAAACCACGAAAAACAAATGATCTTCTTAGAACGCAAACAAACAACATGTCTTCTATTCTCTTCTCTTCGATGTTTTCTCTCTCCCCATTCAGAATCGGTACGGCAATAACCGTAGAAATAACGGCCCCCAAAAAGGTGGCATTCGTAAACCGGATGCTTTCACCCGTTCCAAGAATGTTCTGGCCAAAAATTCCCAAAATAAAAACAAAAACGATAAAGACTCGAGCAAGAAAGAGAGGTAAGAGATTTTCAATCATTTTTCCAGCAAACCAAAACCACTTCTTTATTCGATTCAGCTTTGTTATCCTCGTGTAAGTCTCGAAGCATGAAACAAATGCCTAAAAAGAAATAGTCGTCGCTTCGATTTTCAGCCTATTTAGTGCGAAACTCCTATTCCCAAATGCAAAAGCTAACTCAGTGCCATCGTCTTCCCCGATGAGATGCAGTGCGAAACACTCTAGATCGCTACCGAAACCAAAAAAACATGCGCACCTTTTCAACCGAAAACCACTCTTCGAATCAAACGCATATCTAACTGCATTAGTTTTGCTTTTGCTCATCACATTCATCTGATTAGCCGAGAATAGGCTGAACCCTGCCTGCCGGAAACCGGAAATGTGCCTATGTCAGGCATCTCATATCATAGTCCCCCAAAAAAAGAGAGAAATCCTTTTTCCTTTTCGTCATGGTTGTACAAATTGTTTGAATGCCGTTGGAATGTTCGTAAATGATTCTTTTTTTTTACATTACTGAGTTTCACATATTTGCTACACGATGGAGTCTTGATAATCACAGTTTTAGTCATCGATTTACCATTTATCAGTTCTGGTGTTTAGTTATTGGCTGATTAGGTTGCATAACCATTAAGCATTATTTTCGAAACCATCATCTACAGTTAAAGGAGTTTGCATAGCTAATTCCAGCAAGTAAAAAGGCATTAGAGATGATTGATAATGTTCTAAATTTTAAACTCAGTTTCTATTTATTTAACCTCAGTTATCGTGAATTGAAAATCAATCCCATCAGTTTTATGATAAATTTTCAGTTTCTGTTAGTTTTAAACGACGAAGTTTTGTATTGTTTTAGAATTATAATTTTTATGTTTTAATAAAGACACTTTACCACTTTTGTGTCTAAAAGCATTGCATTGTGATCTTAGACATACCTACATCGTTAAAAATTATAAGGCTTGTCAGAAATAAAAATACTAAGTAATGGCAAGTAGCATTGGTTTACGAAGAAAATTTGCATTAAGGCGGAACGAAATGCGTCCACATTTCCTCATTTTTTGGTTTATGCTTATTTTTAATTATTAAATAAAACAATATTTTCAAAATCTGTTTTCGTACACATGTAGAGTATGGATCAAGGGATCTCCTGGTGTTTTACTGGTGAAAAATGTTTTTCATTTTTGCAGAAACCATTTTCAAGCAAAATTTTGCAAAAGGGTTAAGATTACTTCTAATGGGCAGGGCTGTTCAATGTCATGAATTTTACGTGAACTTGACATTTGAATATTGCCAATATCACGCCTTACCAATGAGTAAAGTCATCAACGGATATGTGTTTCGGTGACCATTTTTGGATTATTATGGGTTGGTGAAACGGAATGGTAAAATGTTTCTTTTAAAAAGGAGCAATGAGCAATGTGCTTTGAGAAAAAAATGACATTTTACTTATTATACTCCTGGGTATAATAATATGCAATAGAAATGTGAGGAACACACATCATGGCAACACGAGGTTTTGTCAAATGGATTACCGGCAGGGAGTGCGTTCAATGTTGCTCAACAGGAGTAAAATCATTTAATTTTGTATGGCGAAAAGCATCTAAACTCGAATTTCTCGAAATGAAAAGCTTTTACCGAAAAAATATTTGGTAGGCACCAAACCGGTCATCATTGTGCACAACCGCTACCAAATATTTTTTTGAATAATGTGTTTCACTTCGAGAAATACGCCATTAGATGCTATTCACCATACAATATTTTTGCGATTTACTTTTAGCGATCTTTCGCGCATAGAAGCTAGCGCCACATTGGTCGATGCGGAGAGTAGGAAAACAGTCAAAGCATTTAATTCATTTACAGAGAATGTGCTTGAATATAACATTTTTTGAATGTGGCTCTTCAAACTGATGCATAACGGCTTAACCCGTGGAAGGTTACAAAAACGATGCAAGGCTACATATTTTGCTATATATGTTTATGCATTTGAAAGTGAAAGTCTTCGTATCGTAATAACTTTCGTTTCTGTCTATGAAACGTTTTAAAATTTTCGTAGGAGATAGGCATCTTACATCGAATAGCGAGTAAACATTGGTTGGGAATTTATATTTGCTTATAACGGTTTCAGACAGGCTGTCAACAAGACTAATTGATCATACAAAATGAGAGGAACAAATCTGCCGGAACTACACTACGTTCTCTTATGTCAAAAGTTCTGTAAAAAAAAAACAAGCATTTTTGATTCACTTAAAGAATGCAAGGGCAAAGCACCATCCGTGTGATATCTCGCACCTGTAAAAGATATATTTTTATTGCTCTCAGCATTCCTGGGAATATTTGAAGATAAAAACTGCAAAAAACACGAAGTCGACTAAATCAGATACCTAATTTAAGTAAAATCGAAGTACGGTTTTCGAAAATTTTCGCCCAATTGTTGAAAAAAAAATACGTGTTTTCACTTAAAAATAAACACATTACAAAATGTATGCATATAAACCATCAATATTACAAATACTACTAGTTCGTTTGCTTAAAAGATATGGATAGGAAAGTAAAACTGAGGGTGCGGCTATAGAAACTGACCGCCGAGTAGTGCAATATGATATTCGTTATATTGAAATATTACAATTATTAAAAGAACAACTTTATTGTGTATAAGTTCTAAATAATAAAACTTTCAATGTGGAGCGGACCTGGTGTGACGGTTAATACATTGGATCTCACGGCGAGGACCTGAGATCGAATCCCACTCTCGACAAACTCGCAAAAAAGTGAGTTCTTTCTTCGGGAAGGAAGTAAAGCGTAGGTCCCGAGATGAAAAATCTAGAGCCAAAAATCTAGGTAATACTGATAAAAAAAACTTTCAATTACGTGTTCACGATAGAAAAACTATGGTAGTGGGTTACAATTAACATTAGTGGGGAAAAGCCATTGAATTTTCTGCAAACTTCATTCGACTAATACTGATGTTTTTTTTCTAATTTAATGGTAGTACTACATTTTCAGGAATTGATACACAACTACCTATGTAGATTCAAACAACTTTTCGTTCTTCACATACCTGTTCAGCTAGACATACATTGGATTCCAATTCAAAGATCAAAATTTGCTAGGTTTTTTTTGTAATGTTTCGTTATCGTTTTCGATCGATTCTATTTCCAAAATCCCGAAATGCCAAAAACCAAAGATCAGAAAATTAACGGTATCTCAAAATTTTAACTTTCAACTTACAAAATTTCTATTTCCTCTTCCGATACGTTTCGTCACCTACCGTTACCGGCCTTTGCTTCCGTTTATGATTTGTTTTGCCCGTTTCTTTCGATTTACCCCCAGTAGTAATGACCTTCCGAGACGATTCCCGCGCAGCAACCTTCAATGCCAAGTTTCTTTATTAATTTGTTCCTATATTTCTCTCTTTTATCGGTTTGTCCATTTCAGAATGACTATCTTTCAAGGTTAAACCTTGGATATCAAAGACGAAATCCAATTCAGTCTAGTAATAATAATAATAAAACTAAGAACAGGTAATACCAATCACATTGACAAAAAAAAACTTCTGTTTCCATACTTGTGCATTCTGTTCCCATATAGGTGAATTGAGAAAATAATACTCACAACCGCTTCCGCATTATATCTATCATGCTCATTACATTGTGTATGGCTTTCATTTTGGCACTGTTTCTATTATTTTCTCGTTTATTTGTTGGGCTTCTTGTACTCTATCCGTTAGCACATGGGTTTGCAGCCCATGTAACATTTTGATGACAAATTAGTCTTGAAGAGGTTACGAGAACCGTCATAAAACCTTATAGGTTATATAACCGTTATATAACCTTAAATTTTTGTTTTATCATAGTAGTAGGAATCTCTTCTAGGCTGTTTGGCTAAAAATGTTACTTGGGAGTAATATTATATCTGTTATTGACAAGCATCATATTCACAGCACTGTTTATGTAGCGATATTGAGATAACATTTACATGCGATGAAATTTGAAACAGGCGTCTCTCAGAAGCTACAAGCTTTAAGGTGGTGACTTGTTGCTGGAATGCTAGTTATAGTCAACATCTTTTACATTGCAATTGATCTATAAAGAGCTGCCTACTTTAACCGACGCATGCTGTAGGCTCTCATCAGATAGCTCCTCTGGTTACACTCATCAAATTGGAGTATGAACTAAAAAGCCCCATGCATGACACTTATTTCCTTCCGGGTGCACCAGGACTGGTCAGATTTTGGAATGATCATTCGAGCACACAAATATGCTGACTAAAACTTCGGATATCAACAAAATTATTAGAACTGTTATGCGAAAGATTTTTAGTATCAATCATATTCAATTATATTTTTGAGTGATTGACGATTGTGAACTCTTCCTCTATTGAGTTAAAACTTTCCAATTTTAATCAAACCACAGGGAATTGAATGACAAGTGTATTCATTATTTTTTTTCCGTCAGCTAGATTGAATCCATTCTAAAAACTTTGGGCGTGCATGGGCTACATGGTGCTAATCAAGCCGTAATGTCACCGATCAATCAATTGAAAAACATTTAATTTCCTTTGCTGTCGTGAGAAGTTTTCTCTTGTCACCAGTTTACCATCACACACCATCGCATCGTGCCGGAAACAGTTGTTCTGAGTTCTGAGCCGTTGTCAGTGTCAGACAGAGAGGAAACACACACATTGGATGATACATGCAAAACAAGCTTCCCGCACTATTCGTAATTCGTATCCCAAGCCAATGAGATATGTACCTACATTGGTGAAAGCGTTTCATTCGTGCGTCACTTTTCCAAAGCTGGGGAAACAGCCGGGAAAATCAATATTTCATCACCGTCCATTTTCCACGTCAAAAAGTGTGACATAATTGGAGCAGAATCGCCGATGGTCTGTATATTGAGTCACTTGATTAAAGTGCTAGGGCAGGATTGTTTGTATAAGAGTCTATAAAATCTCAGAGGAATGACTAAAAATGTTACATATTAGCTTATGTTTTTGTTTGACCGGTCCCAGCAGACCGATTTTAATGGATTTGTATTTGTGATTATGATTAGACAAGTCCAAGCAAAGTGTTTAATTATTTTATTTCAATCATCATTACTTCACCTTCCTTTTTTTTCATAGAATAACCTTGTGCTTGCTACTCGATGTACGATATTCGAAAATAACCAATCATTGAATTGACCGCACAAAACTGTTTCGTCTGGTATATTGTTCATAAAAAATTGATATATTTTTAAGACACTATATATATGTACTATATACCCTGTATATAGTACAGTATAGCACCAGTAAAATCAGTAAAGAACTTGGAGAAAACCTGGAAAGCGGGGGATTTCTTCTGGTAAACATGCATTTTTTGTTGCTAGAATTGTTCCTTGTAGATCGTGTTCGTGACTTGTACGTCAATTATTTGACAATTCTTGAAGTTCTTTTTAATCTTATTAAAATATGTTCTAGATTTGTGTACAATAGTACAGTCTAAGTGTTAGGTATGAATAAACAAGTACACTGAACGCGCGCATTTCCAGCGCGGCATGTTTCATATAAACATGTTTCGAAAAGATACGGTGGTGCCGTAAACCAAAATATGAGTTAATTTGGAAGTCAAAAATTCAATAACAAATGACTTTTACCTTATCTCACTCAGTTCCTCTACAATGGTGGACCATTCGAATTCTTCTATTCAGTTCAGAGCTTTATACTGCTTCTGACCAAACTGCAAATTTGTCGGAATTCTGAAATTTTTATGATATAAAACCTCTAGACTGTTTGCGTTATTTTTAATCCACGACTTCAGCGTCTCTCAGTCAGGCGTCATTGTTACAGAAATCCATCTCATTCATTTGAACAGGAACCAACAAACCTTTTCAGTCATTTTTGCGTCTGATCATGTTAAAATCGATTTCAGTCAGAGTCGATCAGAGCACCCGTCAATTGAGAAGCATTTCTTTGTCACCCCGCATTTAGTCGCAGTGCGGGGACAAATATGGGATATGTATGACTATACTATCAGTCAATGTCTATATTCTAGCACCACAAAATAAAAATCAACATATTTGATTTTTAACATGTGCTAATGTAAGCCTAAAAAGTGAGTATCAATAAACTGCGCGCCCAATGCACAGTGGTCCACGAACCAGATTTACGAGGAAAGATGCATTCAACGCCTTCAAATGAGTTTTTAGGCAAATATGGTCTTCTACAAAGTTGTCCCTAATAATAAGGCCCTCTTTAAAATGTGCATGAAAATTAGAGTGGTCCATATTTTCAAAGAAATTGGTAACAAAACATTTTTATTTGCAAGTATACAGTTAACATTTTTGGGGAAAGTTGTACATCTATCAATTTTGAGCAAGTTTGCTGAAGACACTTTTTATGTAGCTTTAAAATTGACCAATCTAGATGTATTTTTCTGAATAAGATTAGGGTGGCTCAAGAAAAAACGATTTTCTGGCGTTAACTTTTTCAGTTTCGATTTTTCATCAAAGTCGCCCAAGAAACACTTGTAGAGCATTTGAAGACGCGTCGTAAAAAATCATAGTTTTTAAAAAGGTGTTATGATGGGTTGTGGCAAAAATATAAATATCTTTTGCCCGCATTCAAAAGAAGTAATGTTGTTTTGAAACATATCAAAAAATTAGAGGGGTGTTATTTCTGTAACTCAAGTGGAAAATACTTGAAAAGTGCCTATTATTTCTAGAAAATCATCAATATCTTTCGAACGGAATGACGTAGCAACAGTCTCAGCGCACGAAATTGTGCGTTTTTTAAAGCTCTAAAAATGGTTCTTAGACAACTTTGATGAACAATTTGAAACAAAAAAGATAAAGCGTTCAAACCGTTTTGACCAAATTTGGAGCATTTTCCCATAGTTTTCATAGGGTGACGCTAGAACAAATCGTTTTATTGCTTTTTTTTATTCTTAATAACTTAACCTAATTTACAGCTCTATTGTCCACTGGGGCACTACGTGAGCAATTTCAATTGACAGCTGCACTTACATTTTGTACAGCGCCTAGATTCTATCCTACTTTATCGAACTGGTTGCCTTTCTGCTGCTTTCACATTTTCTACTTTATACCTAGTAGAATGATGAGCACAAGGATGGGTGCCAGTTGTTCCTTTCCAGTCCGATTGGGGGTCCATTATGATTAGCGGTTCGCCGATGTCCAGGTATCCGGGTTCATTTGAGCCATGGGGCTCAGAAGAGGGTCAGTGTCAGTTGCTCTCGGGGAAAAGCAACTGACGAAAAATTGCAAGTTCCGGGGCTGGGAATCAAACCCATGACCATCCGCATATGAAGCGAACGTGTGACCAACTACGCCACGGGCCCCGACCGTTTTATTGCTTTATCTTTTTTGATTCAAATTTCTCGTCAAAGTCGCCTATGAACCACTTTTAGAGCTTCCAAAATCGCGCATTTTCGTGCGCTGAGAATGTTGCTACGTCATTCCGTTCAAAAGATATTGATGATTTTCTAGAAATAATAGGCACTTTTCAAGTATTTTTAACTTGAGTTACAAAAATAACACCCCTCTAATTTTTTGATATGTTTCAAAACAGCATTTCTTCTTTTGAATGCGGACAAAAGATATTTTTTATGTTTGCCCCAACCAATCATAACACCTTTTTAAAAAACTATGATTTTTTAAGAAAAACGCCTGTAACTTTTTGAACCAAAAGAGATAACGATCAACTCAGCGCACCAATGCTCTACAAGTGTTTCTTGGGCGACTTTGATGAAAAATCGAAACTGAAAAAGTTAACGCCAGAAAACCGGTTTTTCTTGAACCACCCTAAGCTTATTCAGAAAAATACCTCTAGATCGGCCAATTTTAAAGCTACATAAAAAGCGTCTTCAGCAAACTTGCTCAAAATTGATAGATCTACAACTTTCCCGAGAAATGTATACAATTATTCTTGCAAATAAAAAAAAGTTTTGTTACCAATTTCTTTGAAAATATGGACCACCCTAATTTTCATGCACATTTTAAAGAGGGACTTATTATTAGGGACAACTTTGTAGAAGACCATATTAATCTAGAAAATCATTTGAAAGCGCTGAATGCATCTTTCCTCGTAAATCTGTTTCGTGGACCATTGTGCAATGGTGATTAGACAAAATGGCTAAAATAGTATAAAAAATAATTAGTCTTAATTCGATAAAAAACCAGGCCATACTAATCCACAGCCATGTAGTTCCACATACTAGATGAAAAAAGCACATCTATTGGTGATACTGTAGAGAAAATTAAGAATGTAGCAACCTGTGAAGTTTTTAGTGGTTTGAAAATTTTGATTGTCTTCATCTTCAGGCGCCGTCTTGTAAAGGTCGGAGACCAAAATGAGAAAATTTTTGAATAACTTTTCAGAAAATTAGCCTGTTTGAGATCATGGAACGTTCAAGCATACATTGGTGAACGTCAAATGGACGAAAATGAAGTTTTGAAGTCGAAAAACACTTTCGCATTTTTTCATGCCGCATAAACTGTATTAGTTGACATATCCATGAGTAGGCGGGGCATAATGAGCAGCTTAGCATTTTGCCACCAAATCCAGTAAATTAAGTGCAACCAATGTGTAATTATAACGTTCAATCCTCATTTGAACCTTAACTTACAAAAGCTAATCGTTGAAATTTCGAACAAAGTTATAAATGTTGTAAAATTTTATGTTTATGTGTTTAAAAACGTATAAAATCGCGAGTTGCGTTTTGGGGTGGGACATAATGAGCACCCTAGGTGGGGCAGGATGATCAATACCAGTTTTGTACACAATCAAATGCTAATTGACTATTCTTGTTAATGATAAAGCATACCGGCAACAATCAATGAGAATTTAAAGGGATTACGGGGTTTAATTAGTAGGGAACTGTAGGGAGTCTTCTATTGAGGAATTTTTAAACGGTGATAATATACAAATACTGAAATTTTCAAGCTAATACATTGAAAGTTACAGACAAAACCTTACTATATGCAACAAAACAGAGAAAACCAAAATTAAAATTTGTTTGTTGAAGATGTTTACCATTTTCATTATTTTTCACCAGCTGCTCATTTTGCCCCACCCTACTAAAAACTCTTAGAAGCATATTTTTTCAACAAAATAATTATACAAATAGATGAAAAGTGTTACAAATACATTTCATTGGCTTAGGGAATATCAAGAAAATCGATAGATGCCCACTAAGTTGTGATTTCGATTCCCAAAACCTTATTTTAGGTCACCTAATTCTTATAATATTTTCCTAGTACATGACCACTTTACGCATTTTGATTCATTTTTTAAGGTAAACGGTTTTTTTGACTAATGTTTTGTCATCAACTCATTGGATTTTAGATAATTAGGCTACAATCAAGCAAATTGTTTTTGTTAATTTTAAGATTTACAGAGAAAATACAAGGTGCTTATTATGCCCCACCTGCTCATTACCTACCCCTATGCAACTCTCGCTGAAACCGTCCCATTATTTACACCTTGTTTTGGTGGCGATTTTCTGAAAGTCCTTGTCAAAAAGTAAGGAAAATGCATATGGTCACTCTAATTGATGGACCATAACTATTTTTGAGGATCCCTCGATTTTAGCTAAATGTTGGCTCATTTGAACTATTATAACTCAAAACTTCCTTCTAAAACTCCCCCAAAATTAAATTTTGTTTAAATGAAGAAATATAGAGCTAACTACTACAGTTTTAAAATACTCTTATTATTTTGGCCGCCATCTTGGATTTTTGTGCCAATACTTTTTTTTACCATGTTGGCAATCACCGATTTTCAAATTGTTTGCATCAATTGAAAGCCCAGACATTTATACACCACATATCATAAAATTAAAGATGTATTTTTTTTTCTTATCAAAAGTTATCTGCATGCAGCATTATTTCGCAGTGTCTACAAACACAAATTTTAAATCTGAACCCACTAATGAAAAGCTGAAAGTTTTAGCTTATCAAAACACTAAAAAAATATATATAATAGCAATGCTCCCATCATTGATAAACAGTCCGAAAACGGAAACGAATCACCGATTTTCCCAAATTTTGCTGCAGATGGGTGGGTATGCGTCACATGCGCATGGAAATGCATGTAGAAAACGAGGCTTGATTCACAAAACTGCAGGGCTTCAATGAGATTTGAGCATTTTTGCAAACAGGGAAAATCAGTTTCCTGCAAAATGGCAAATTACACTAGTTTACAGCATTTTTGAACTCGGTAAGCTGATGATCGCTTTTGGTGTAGAATCATGCCCTAAGTTCGAAAACGTGAAGGAAAAAAAAATACAGTAGTGCGGAAATTTTTTCGACTTTCCATACAAGGTTGATGATTTGAAATCGATTTTTGTTTTATTTTTAAGCAAAGTCGCTCACTTCACACATCTCATTCCCGTAATCAATGCTCCGATTGCGCTGAATTTTTTACTGTAACTCACCTACATATAATATGTCAAATAAACGTTCAAAATAAATTTTTAAATTGTTTTTTTCTTATTGAAAAAAAAATACATTTCTTAATATATTTTTGGAAATTTTGCTAAAATTTAACCCTAAAAGGGATACCTTCATGGCCTCAGTTTCGTCACCTCGCTGAGTGTTTTCCATTAAAGACGAGCTCTGAAAGGCGCCTGGGGTCCAATGGACCCCAGGTATCCCTTTTAGGGTTAAGGAAACCGTCCCCAAAACTCAATAATATCTTGAATTTCATCAATCTGACGCAAAACCTGCATTCAGATGATCGAATGGTATTATATTCAACTTTTAATTTACAGAAAAAGATTTGAAATTGGTTGAACAAAACGCAAGTTATTTAAATTTTATTAAATTACACATTTTAAAAAGTTGTAAAACTCGATATTCAGCTAAAACTCAAAGACTGTTCTACTTTAAATTTTTTGAAGCACTGTTTGGAAATCAGCACTTAATTATGCTTCGAAAATTTTGGTCGTTGACAGAAGTTCACGACTTTCGTATTATTTTGTAAACTAGTGTTATTTAAGGAAACCATTATCGGGAATTGCCAAACAGCATACACAACTGATTGAATATTTATTATCCTGATAAACGTCGCGATCACCAAGACCTAGGATAGGATACGACAACTAGTTAGCCCAAAAGAGACCAATTTGGGGACCAATAATCTTAGCAACGCGGAATAACAAGACAGAAAGCTGTGAAATTAGACAGAGAAGTTGCAGGTGTCACATCCTATCCTAGACCAAGACATTCTTTGATTATTTCATTCGCAATGGTCCACTGCACGAATTGATGCTGGCCTGCTTACTCTCACAAAAAAATGACGTTTGGGAGGTGCCGCACCGCTCAAACGTCAAATTTTCTGTGAAAGTAAGCTGGCCAGCATAAATTCGTGCAGTGAATAATTGTGTATTTTCGAAAATTTTGTTCTCTTCGTCATGGTTTTTTTTGAAGCTGTTGAACTCAGAATTGGCCTAAAATCCTGCTCAACCAAGCTGAATTGTATGACCAAGTTTCAGGAAATTTGGCCGGAAAAAACCCCCGCATGACGAAGAAAATAAACCTGCCTAATATACCCATCTTCAATTTTCAATTGAGATTTATTTACCTACACGGAATTTTTCAGTGAATAGATAGGAAAGTCAGGTAATTCAATTTAATAAAATTGAAAGGAATGAGTGAGAGGAGTTTAAGTTTCTTACTGGTAATAAAGATCTGCGAAAATTCCAATGAACCTTTTAGCAAGTATTTTAGTGGAATTCTTTGAAGAGCTTTTGGCAGAATGCATAGATATTGTCTTGATATGTAGTTCGTGGAATATTTCATTTTGCATTGTTTTTCTCTGTGAAAACTTGTCATACATTCTGAGAATCAATGGTGCGAGAAGTCGGTATGACTTTCAAAGAAAATTTCTATGGATATTTTTTTTTATTAAATTTTGTAATTCCTCTGTTGAAGAACTCCTCCAATGGCCCTGTAAACGATTCGAAAAGGAATAATTCCTAGAGTACACTGCTGAGAAGCAGGTTTTGTCCCAGTTGAGACGCTAAGTCATCAGGAAGAAGAAAATAACTGAAATCATATATAACACTTACAATATGTTTCTTATTAGGGTATTGAATGCAGCCAATTTGTATACAGTGCTTTGTGTTGTGTTTACGTATCACATTTATTTCCAACAAAAGCTGAAGCCGATAAAAGAAACCATTTTTAATGCACTAATTTTGTTTCGATTAACTAACACACTTTTTCTGTCTATCCCGTTTAATTCCTCCCACTCAACAGCAACAAGCAGGGAGCAAATAAGAAAGGCAACTCAAGCAATGCTGGAAACAACAAGCAGTCGAAGACTTCCCCTTACGCCGATGTTTCCAACGAGTACCTGTACTGTCACATGTGCGACAAGCACATGTACGATGCGACCTCGTTTGAGAATCACATCACCGGCCGTACCCATCGGGTAATGAAGGAAAGCATCGAGGAGAGCTACCGCATGCGGGCCACCCTGCTCCGCCAGGAAGCCCGCATCGCCGAGCAGCTGAAGACGATCGAAATCGACCGGCTGAAGCGTATGGGCAAGGCCAAGAACTACTCCAAGATGCGCGAGTATTGTCCGATGTGCGAGCTGTTCTTCTACGGACACATCATCGCCCATCGTCGGTCCGAGAAGCATCTGGATCTGAAGAAGTTCTTGCACCCGAAGTGTGACGAATGCGAACTGGAGTTCCACAACCGCACCGAGTACGATGACCATTTGCTGTCTGTGGTTCACATGAAGAATTGCAAGACCAAACCATGCCGACTTGACATCGAAAAGAAAGCAAAACGTAGGTTTTACTGGCGGTTGTTGGGAAGATGGACCCCGAGACTAATATCTTTTTCTTCTTCCCCCTACAGAATTGGTTATCTCCACTGCTAATGATGAATTGCTAGACATTCGTGAAGAAACGGCCCCGAAGAATAAGAAGAAGGACAAAGATGCTGCCTCTTCGGCAGCGAAAAAAACCGAACAAAGCAAACCCTCGGCCGCTGCGACCGAATCTACAGAGAATGGCGAAGCTGCCAAGGATTCGGAAACGGCAACCGAGAAGCCCGCCACGGAGGAGGGAGCTGCGGAAGCCAAGATGGACGAAGATGTCCCAGAGGATGAGGTCGTCAAGGACGAAGAGAGCGAAGATTGCATCCTGGACTACAAGCCTGGCGATGAGATCGCTCCGGAAATCGACACCAAGCTGCCACGGTACAAGAAGAACCGTGCCCTTGGTGTGAGCCTGATCGGCAAGCTCGAGTGCCACGAATGCAGCATCTGCTTCAAGTACTTCGACAACGAAGCCACCGGGGAAATCCACGCCCGCACGCACTCCCATTACCGTGCGTTCATTCGCTTCCTGAACGAGAAGGCCCAAGAGGTGCGTATCGCTCAGAAGCGCGCCGCCGTCGCCCTGGAAGAGGCTGAAGCCGCCAAGAAGCAGAAGCTGGCTGCCGAGGAAAAGAAATCGGAGAACGGCGATGCTGAGAAGAAGGATTCGGAGCTCTACGACCCATCGGAGGCTACTGGTGAAGGTACGGATACTGAACAATAATGTGTTTTGAATTGTAGTGTGTCTTAGACGTAGCACTTAGCGAAAGCTTTTATCGATAAGATTAAGTACGTTGATATGTACTATGCACAACCTTATTATATTATGTATAAGTTATCCATAATATAATAAGAAATACTTTGATTAACTATAAACCATTTAATTTGAAAACTCGACCTTATTATTTATAACATATTGAAAGAATCGGGTGGATTATGCATGGTTGTCTCATGGGGATTCATTTTCCTGTATCTATAAGTGCTCTTTGCTTCATATTTTCAACTAGGATGAATGGGTACTTTCGGTAGTTTTGTTTCTTCGTCCTGAGGGGTTTGTGACGGTCAAATTGCCTGAAACATAACCGTATACCGTGGGGTCCTCTAATTTCATGCGGGTCCAAATTCCGCTAATTCATAACATCTAGACCTAGATTCTAGAGTCATAATTGTTGAACTTGCATTGTGATTGTAGAACTGTTTGTTGAATTGTCCAAATTTTACCTTAGGTCAGAGATCTCTGCTTAGGTATTATTTTAATAGCTCAAGTAAAATTTAGCATTGCACGATCAGTTCTATGATCTCTAAATGTTATCTGTTAGCAAAACTTGGGCCCTCACGAGATTGGGGCACCCCATGGTAATTCATTTTGATAGGGGAAGTTCCGGTCCCAACATAGAGTTGTAACAGGTTTTAGAAAACACCCACTGACTGAAAGAACAAAGCTGCCAAAAATAGCTTGAGTTTCCCTATTTCAGTTCTCGAGCTATTGATGAACAAACACAATCTAACGGTTAACTAGAACTGTGCGTTAGCTGTTAAATTGCGTATACCTTAATAACTCGTCAACCAAAAATTAAAATTGAACCTTTTTCACCTCAATTGAATGGTATAGTTTACTTTCGAATTTGAGAACACCAAAAGCGAACGTTTAAGTGATGTTTGTGGAAATAGCAGCAAATGTTCGTCTGACATGCGTCAACGGTTAACGGCAAGCATGCCACTGCTCTCAACCCATTAGTGCTTGAACAATGCCACAATCATGATAAACGTCCGATTTTGTCTGGAGTCTGGAGAATCTCACAACCTTAAAAAGAGTTTTTAAAGTTATTTAAACATACCTTACATACCTTCATTTCCGCCTTCTAGTGAATGGACCTAGAATCAACTAGTACAATTTTACACAACCCTTCATGTCCTCATCAACAGACAAAAATCTTCTATGTAGTCTAATTCTCGAGATACAGAAGTTTAGAATTTCTAAGACTCAGTAGCGCAACCTAACGGAAAAACATAGAAGTTCATAGGATAGCTCTTGATGCCCCGAACAACTTTTGCCGAAAACTCCAACTTAACCCAATTAAGGTTTCAACTTATGCTAGATACACTACGTATTGCTAAACCACGCTCGTTGTTCACTATACGAGCGCAACGATGCTGGCAAAGGCTGTTCTCGCAACACCTATCAAAGCAAAATGTTTCATGGTCACTAGCGCTGTCTAGTGGAGCAAATATGTAATAAATTACGCTCTATTGAAGAGTCCCTAACCTTATCAGTAACATTTCTGAACACACTAGTCTTCCAAAACGGTAATCGCAAAAGTTACTGATCTCAAAATTTATCACTGGTTCGAGGCATCTGATCAAGGATCGCTGGGCGTATATTGATTAGGTTTATTTTAAAAATGAAGCACAATATGCATAAACCCAGCGGTATTTTGTCTGATGCATTGTCGTTGTAGAAATATACTGTACGCATCGTATCCGATTTTATGTTTTGTGTATAGAAAAATCAGCGTAAGTAAAAAATACGCAAATCTGTTCATTGCTAGGACAACAATAAAAAAAATATTACAACTGTTGAGTTAATTTGGAGTACATTTGACTTAACAACTTGCTTAAACCCCCTTTTAGAATCTGCCGACGCCAGCATGGCCGACGACAGCAAGAGCGAAGAGGCTAACGGTGAATCTCAGGCGGAGCCGATGGACACGGAGAACGCCGAAGCGAACAAGGGCGACGGGTCCGCCGCCGCGGACGACAAATCCACCGCCTCGTCCGGTGACGCCAGCAAGGCCGACGATGCCGCCAAGGAGGACGGCAAACCGGAGAAGGAAGGTGAAAAGACCCCCGCCAAGAGCCGACGGGGACGCGCTGGACGTTCCGGTCGCTATGGTGGACGATACTAAAAAAAACATCCCAGGAACTAAAAAAGTTTAAACTCAGATTCATCACCATTTTCAGCTTTTGAGAAATGATCGGAAGAAAGGTTTTTTGTGCAAATCAATGCAAATTTTCAGAAGAGTTCTGGAGTCGAACGACTAGTTTTAACCTACTGCAATTGAAATCACACAAAACCACAAGACACTTTCAGATATTCTTCTACTTTTAATCTATCAAACTCTACTATTTCGCGATTAAGATCGTAAAGACGCAAGGCAAAAACAGCATGTGAATCCTTACAATGATTTTAAACAGTATGAATAGTTTGTGTTAGTTTGTGTTTAATCACATCATTTTCGTTTTCGTGTTTAATTCTAGATAGGGTGAAGCACCCGCAATGCGTACTACCTATCGTTCGCAATATGTTTGATATAATTTTATTACCAAGCTGTAACGCAAAGTAAGAAAGAATGATATGCATTAATAAATATAAAACATCCAAGTGACAAAGTTCGCAAAAAACATCTGAAGAAAATAATCATTACATTCAGATCGTATAATATTTCTTAATAAATGTGCACTCGAAGGCTTCTCGTGTCGTCTAGGCTTTCTATTACCAAGCTTGCACGCACAACATAACTGACCTGTGCAAACTTTTAAAATGCAAATGATTCAAATTGTCCTCGATACTCCTGGAAGACGAGTGCACATACTTACGTATTTATTAGTATTTTATGGGTAATTGTGTACACTGTCTAGTAGCTGATGTAACGGCTCGGCAGCAAGCAACATATTTAACAAAACAAGAAGTATAATATATTCTCTGAAATGTAAGCAAAGCAAATCAAATGTTACTAGCTCAACGAGAAGAGAGGATTAACTTTCTCAAACAGTGCAATAATTATAGCACCAGCTTTGAGAATATTCTACTTTGAAACAGTAATTTGACTGCACATTGCGTGCCATTGGATTCTTAGAACTAAAGCATTTGTCCTCCTAACATTGTAATCACACGGACTGCATCACCAAGATAATATATACTCAAAACTGTGGCTATAATATAAAACTTTCAAAAAGAACGTTCCAAGTTTAGTGGAGCTATTTACTTGATGAAGTTTAATATCCCTTCGCATTGAGCTAGTATCACTGGCCGATTGATTCATTCTATTGTATCACAAGTTTAACATAAAACACTAAATTCTCGGTATCGTTAAGTAATCCAACTAAAGCAAAAACGAAAAAACAGAAAATGTAATTGTATTTCACCAAAAAATGTAGTAGCATTGTTGTGAGGAGAGTTGAAACCTCTGCAGTAAAAAAAAAAATTGCTTCTCTTTGTGTAGTTACAGCAAAAATAAAAACCACTTAAAATATTGTGCATCAACTTTAATGAGTTTTTCTCTGCAGTGTTCCAACAAGGGAGAATTAATTTGTATCTTTGGATAAACCAGCATACCAGCAGACAGACCGCTTAGCTAGACCGATTTGAGACACTCTCGATGCACAAAACCGTACGTAGTGCTTCAGTCGAAACCTTTCCTGGGTGCCACCCGAAAGTTGTATGTTTCGGTCTTCTGTAATAGCTGAATTAGCTGACACCGCGCTGCATGCCAATAAAATGTTCGTAGCAGTCTATTCGTTCACAAAGAAACCAAATAAGAATGAAGCATTCTGTGGGATGAAGATGTTTGAAATTCAGAGAAAAATTAGCCAGTAGCAGCATACATCTGTTAATGCATCCCGTAAATCGAGACAAACAAAAAAACTAAATATTGAAAGTTAAAAATATTCCAAAGTAATATTCACAGCAAACAGAAATTAAACGAAAAAAAATGCAAATACACGCGTCATCACCGATAAAACTAAAGGCAAAACCAATACGCAAGCAAACAAAAAACAAACAGATACCGATGTAATTGAGCATTATTGTGAAACCGAGATTGATCTTCTAGTGATTGACCTAAATAAAACCAAGCAAAAATCTGAGTTTAAAAC